>NC_090647.1:0-683750 GCF_040937935.1 Hyperolius riggenbachi | reverse complement strand
GCACTTGGCACTTTGCACATGGCACTTTGCATGTGTTTGCACCTGGTACTTTGCACTTTGCACGTGTTTGCACATGGCGCTTTGCACTTTGCACTTGGGACTTTGGACGTGGCACTTTGCACTTTGCACGTGTTAGCTCATGGCACATTGCACTTTGCATGTGGCACTTTGCAATTTGCACGTGTTTGCACGTGGCACTTTGCACTTTGCACGTGGCAATTTGCACGTGGTACTTTGCACGTGTTTGCATGTGGCACTTTGCACTTGGCACTTTGCACATGACACTTTGCACTTTGCATGTGTTTGCACGTGGCAATTTGCACGTGGTACTTTGCACGTGTTTGCATGTGGCACTTTGCACTTGGCACTTTGCACATGGTACTTTGCACTTTGCACGTCATACTTTACACGTGTTTGCACGTGGCGCTTTGCACTTGGCACTTTGCACATGGCACTTTGCACATGTTTGCACGTGTTTGCACATGGCACTTTGCACTTTGCACGTGTTTGCACGTGGCACTTTGCACTTGCCACTATGCACATTGCACTTTGCACGTTGCATGTGATTTCATGTGGTACTTTGCACTTGGCACTTTGCACATGGTACTTTGCACTTTGCACGTGGCAATTTGCACGTGGTACTTTACACGTGTTTGCACGTGGCACTTTGCACTTGGCACTTTGCACATGGCACTTTGCACATGTTTGCACGTGTTTGCACATGGCACTTTGCACGTGTTTGCATGTGGCACTTTGCACTTGGCACTATGCACATTGCACTTTGCACTTTGCATGTGATTGCATGTGGTACTTTGCACTTGGCACTTTGCACATGGTACTTTGCACGTGGCAATTTGCACGTGGTACTTTACATGTGTTTGCACGTGGCACTTTGCACTTGGCACTTTGCACATGGCACTTTGCACATGTTTGCACGTGTTTGCACATGGCACTTTGCACGTGTTTGCACATAGCACTTTGCACTTGGCACTTTGCACATGGCACTTTGCACGTGTTTGCACCTGGTACTTTGCACTTTGCACGTGTTTGCACGTGGCGCTTTGCACTTTGCACTTGGGACTTTGCACGTGGCACTTTGCACTTTGGACACAATGTGGGCTGCACGACCGCTGTCTGGAGCCTAGGCCTGATGGTAATTGACAGCCATTAGTTTTTGTTTTTTGGGGGATTTTAAGTACCCAGGTCATCAATTATTGTTTCACTTTAAAAAATAATGATGCTACATCCCTCATTTACCCTCAAAAATGTTTTTAAAGCAATTGAAAGGGTCACTTCCGGGTTTTCTACCCGGATATCCAAGTTTGCCCGGATACCCTGGATAGTAGGGTCGGATACCTGATTCTATTTGGATACCCAACAGTTTGGATCCGGATATATGGTCTGGATCTGGATATCTGGGTATTCGGATCCAGGTCAACCCGGATTTTGAAAAGGGGTATCCAAGCACCTCTGATACCAGCTACTGATCATCTATTCCAGCTACTGATCATCTACACCACCTACTGATAATTCATACAAAAAACTGAGATCATCTATACCAGCTACTGATCCTCTATACCAGCTACTGATCACCCATACCAGCAACTGATCACCTATACCAGATACTGAGATTACCTATACCGGCTACTGATCACTTATACCTGCTACTGATCATCTTTACCAGCTAATGATCATCTATGCCAGCTACTAATCATCTATACCAGCTACTGATCACCCATACCAGCTACTGATCACCTGTACAGCTACTGATCATCTATACCAGCTACTGATCACCCATACCAGCTACAGATCCTCTATACCAGCTACTGCTCATCTATACCAGCTACTGATCATCACGCTGTACACACACACACACACACACACACACACACACACACACACACACACACACACACACACACACACACACACACACACACACACGCACACACATATGCTGTACATACACACACTGTACACACATGCTGTACATACACACACTGTACACACACGCTGTACATACACACACTGTACACACACGCTGTACATACACACACTGTACACACACGCTGTACATACACACACTGTACACACATGCTGTACATACACACACTGTACACACATGCTGTACATGCACACACTGTACACACACATAATGTACATACACACAAAACACTGTACACACATGCTGTACATACACACACTGTACACACATGCTGTACATACACACACTGTACACACACATAATGTACATACACACACTGTACACACATGCTGTACATACACACACTGTACACACACGCTGTACATACACACACAGTACACACATGCTGTACATACACACACTGTACACACATGCTGTACATGCACACACTGTACACACACATAATGTACATACACACAAAACACTGTACACACACGCTGTACATACACACACTGTACACACATGCTGTACATACACACACTGTACACACACATAATGTACATACACACACTGTACACACACGCTGTACATACACACACTTTACACACACGCTGTACACACACACACACACACACACACACACACACACACACACACACGCTGTACATACACACACTGTACACACATGCTGTACATACACACACTGTACACACATGCTGTACTCACACGCTGTACATACACACACTGTACACACATGCTGTACATACACACACTGTACACACACGCTGAACATACACACACTGTACACACACGCTGTACTCACACGCTGTACATACACACACTGTACACACACGCTGTACATACACACACTGTACACACACGCTGTACATACACACACTGTACACACACGCTGTACATACACACACAGTACACACATGCTGTACATACACACACTGTACACACATGCTGTACATACACACATGCTGTACATGCACACACTGTACACACACATAATGTACATACACACAAAACACTGTACACACACGCTGTACATACACACACTGTACACACATGCTGTACATACACACACTGTACACACACATAATGTACATACACACACTTTACACACACGCTGTACACACACACACACACACACACACACACACACACACACACACACACACACACACACACACACACACACACACACACACAGACACAGACACACACACACACACACACACACACACGCTGTACATACACACACTGTACACACATGCTGTACATACACACACTATACACACACACACACGCTGAACATACACACACTGTACACACATGCTGTACATACACAAACTGTACACACACACTGTACATACACACACTGTACACACACGCTGTACATACACACACTGTACACACACGCTGTACACACACACGCTGTACATACACACACTGTACACACATGCTGTACATACACACACTGTACACACATGCTGTACATACACACCGTACACACACGCTGTACATACACACACTGTACACACGCGCGGTAAACACGCGCTGTACATACACACACTGTACACACATGCTGTACATACACATGCTGTACATACACACACTGTACACACATGCTGTACATACACACACTGTACACACACGCTGTACATACACACACTGTACACACACGCTGTACATACACACACTGTACATACACACACTGTACACACACGCTGTACATACACACACTGTACACACACGCTGTACATACACACACTGTACACACACGCTGTACATACACACACTGTACACACACGCTGTACATACACACTGTACACACACACTGTACATACACACACTGTACACACACGCTGTACATACACACACTGTACACACACGCTGTACACACATGCTGTACATACACACACTGTACACACACACACTGTACACACACTGTACACACACATAATGTACATACACACAACACACTGTACACACACGCTGTACACACATGCTGTACATACACACACTGTACACACACGCTGTACATATACACACTGTACACACACGCTGTACATACACACACTGTACACACACGCTGTACATACACACACTGTACACACATGCTGTACATACACACACTGTACACACATGCTGTACATACACACACTGTACACACACGCTGTACATACACACACTGTATACACACACTGTACACACACGCTGTACATACACACACTGTACACACACGCTGTACATACACACACTGTACACACACGCTGTACATACACACACTGTACACACATGCTGTACATACACACACTGTACACACACGCTGTACATACACACACTGTACACACACGCTGTACACACACGCTGTACATACACACACTGTACACACACGCTGTACATACACACACTGTACACACATGCTGTACATACACACACTGTACACACACGCTGTACATACACACACTGTACACACACGCTGTACTCACACGCTGTACATACACACACTGTACACACGCGCTGTACATACACACACTGTACACACATGCTGTACATACACACACTGCGCACACATGCTGTACATACACACACTGTACACACACGCTGTACATACACACACTGTACACACATGCTGTACATACACACACTGTACACACATGCTGTACATACACACACTGTACACACACGCTGTACATACACACACTGTACACACATGCTGTACATACACACACTGTACACACATGCTGTACATACACACACTGTACACACACGCTGTACATACACACACTGTATACACACACTGTACACACACGCTGTACATACACACACTGTACACACACGCTGTACATACACACACTGTACACACACGCTGTACATACACACACTGTACACACACGCTGTACATACACACACTGTACACACACGCTGTACATACACACACTGTACACACACGCTGTACACACACGCTGTACATACACACACTGTACACACACATAAAGTACATACACACAAAACACTGTACACACACACACATATACCTGTGAGTTGGAGGGAAACACACTGTAGACACACGCTGTACATACACATACTGTACACACACGCTGTACATACACACACTGTACACACACGCTTTACATACACACACTGTACACACATGCTGTACATACACACACTGTACACACACGCTGTACATACACACACTGTACACACACGCTGTACATACACATACTGTACACACACGCTGTACATACACACACTGTACACACACGCTGTACATACACATACTGTACACACACGCTGTACATACACACACTGTACACACACGCTGTACATACACACACTGTACACACACTGTACACACACGCTGTACATACACACACTGTACACACACGCTGTACATACACACACTGTACACACACGCTGTACATACACACACTGTACACACACGCTGTACATACACACACTGTACACACATGCTGTACATACACACACTGTGCACACACGCTGTACATACACACACTGTACACACACGCTGTACACACACGCTGTACATACACACACTGTACACACACATAAAGTACATACACATAGTGATGCTCGGATACCCCTTTTTATAATTCGAGTTTGGTCGAATTCGAATAGTAAATTATTCGAATTCGGTCGAATATTCGAGTCGAATATTTTTTACTATTTGATTCGACCTCGGACTTCGACCTCACTATTCGAGTCGGTATTCGAGCTCATTATTCGAGCTGACTATTCGAATTGGCCTTAAATAGCTTCCAACACTTGTTTTGAGGGTGAATGATGCAAGAAACATCTTTTTTTCCAAGTAACAACAGCAAGTGATTATGTGGGGATGTTCCTTTAAAAAAAAAAAAAGGTGGAAAGAGAAGTTGTGTCCAAAATGTTGTTCAGTACTGTATATACTTCTTCTTCTTCTTTATCTTCTATATCTTCTTCTTCTTCTTCTATATATTCTTCTTCTATATCTTCTTCTTCTATATCTTCTTCTATATCTTCTTCTTCTTCTTCTATATCGTCTTCTTCTTCTTCTTCTTCTTCTTCTTCATCTTCTTCATCATCATCTTCTTCTATATCTTCTTCTTCTATATCTTCTTCTTCTATATCTTCTTCTATATCTTCTTCTTCTTCTTCTATATCGTCTTCTTCTTCTTCTTCTTCTTCTTCTTCTTCTTCTTCTTCTTCATCTTCTTCATCATCATCTTCTTCTTCATCTTCTTCTTCTTCTTCATCATCTTCTTCTTGTTCATCTTCTTCATCTTCTTCTTCTTCATCTTCTTTATCTTCTTCATCTTCTTCATCTTCTTCTTCTTCTTCATCATCTTCTTCTTCTTCATCTTCTTCATCTTCTTCATCTTCTTCTTCTTCTTCATCTTCTTCATCTTCTTCATCTTCTTCATCTTCTTCATCTTCTTCATCTTCTTCGTCTTCATCTTCTTCATCTTCTTCGTCTTCATCTTCTTCATCTTCTTCTTCTTCATCTTCTTCTTCTTCATCTTCTTCATCTTCTTCTTCATCTTCTTCATCTTCTTCATCTTCTTCTTCTTCATCTTCTTCATCTTCTTCTTCTTCATCTTCTTCATCTTCTTCTTCATCTTCTTCATCTTCTTCATCTTCTTCTTCTTCATCTTCTTCATCTTCTTCATCTTCTTCATCTTCTTCTTCTCCTTCTTCTTCTCCTTCTTCTTCTTCTCCTTCTTCTTCTCCTTCTTTTTCTATATCGTCTTCTTCTTCTTCACTTATTTCTCTTTTATATATTTTTTTTAAAGAAATGCAGCTATTTTTGAGCGTAATAAATAGCTGGTTGCGCACGCATGTTGGAAGCGCCATTGTATGTGCTCCCTGGCAGTGGAAACACACAGACAGCAGGAGGTAAATTCAGCAGCAGGAGGAGGAGGATGATTGTGTGGCAGCAGGCAGTCAATGAGGCAGGCAGCGAGACGAGACATAATAGGCTGTGGTACCTAGCGGTGGTACCAGGCCGTAAATACACAGCATGAGGTTCCAGACAGCGGTCGTGAAGCCCACATCATGTCCAATACACAACTGGGACAACACAGTTTTCAACCCGGACACCTCTAAAAATAATATCACACAGTATTAATAAAAAGTATATATAATTTTTTGGTTTTTTTAAAGAAATGCAGCTATTTTTGAGCGTAACAAATAGCTGGTGGCGCACGCATGTTGGAACTTGGAAGCGCCATTGTATGTGCTCCCTGGCAGTGGAAACACACAGACAGCAGGAGGTAAATTCAGCAGCAGGAGGAGGAGGATGAGTGTGTGGCAGCAGGCAGTCAATGAGGCAGGCAGCGTGACATAATAGCCCTGGTACCTAGCGGTGATACCAGGGCTGTAAATAAACACAGCAGGAGGTCCCAGACAGCGGTCGTGCAGCCCACATCGTGTCCAATACACAACTGGGACAACACAGTTTTCAACCCGGGCACCTCAGAAAAATTAAACCTTTTTTTTTTATGGTTTATTTGTTTTGTTTTTACAACAAATTACACAGACAGATATAGCTATTGTTTGACGTAATAGCTGGTGGCAGAGTGGCAGCAGAAGGTAATTCTGTGTACCCTGGCAGTGGGAAACACAGACAGACAGCAGCAGCAGCAGGAGGAATGGAGGAGTAATGTGAGCAACTATTGTTTGACGTAATAGCTGGTGGCAGAGTGGCAGCAGAAGGTAATTCTGTGTACCCTGGCAGTGGGAAACACAGACAGACAGCAGCAGCAGCAGGAGGAATGGAGGAGTAGTGTGAGTGTGGCAGCAGGCCAGGCAGGCAGAGTGACTTAATAGCCCTGGTACCTAGCGGTGATACCAGGGCTGTAAATAAACACAGCAGGAGGTCCCAGACAGCGGTCGTGCAGCCCATATCGTGTCCAATACACAACTGGGACAACACAGTTTTCAACCCGGGCACCTCAGAAAAATTAAACCTTTTTTTTTTTTTTTGGTTTATTTGTTTTGTTTTTTATAGAAAATTACACAGACAGATATAGCTATTGTTTGACGTAATAGCTGGTGGCAGAGTGGCAGCAGAAGGTAAATCTGTGTACCCTGGCAGTGGGAAACACAGACAGACAGCAGAAGGGCAGTACACAGCAGCCCACTGTAGGTGTAAAATGTGTGGCTGCAGGCGACGTAATAGTCAAAGTGAACCAGGCTGGCTTAGTGAGCAGGAGCCAGGAGGTGGTAAAGGGTGGTAAGGCACATTAACGATGGTTCTTCAGTTCATGTCCCCCTCTCGCCGACAACAGGGGCCAGGAACTCGCCTTCCACCCACGCCTGGTTCATCTTGAGAAACGTCAGTCTGTCCACAGACTTGTGAGACAGACGTGAGCGTTTCTCGGTGACCACGCCACCAGCTGCACTGAAGCAGCGCTCGGACAGCACGCTGGAAGGGGGACAGGACAGCACTTCCAGGGCGTACTGCGCCAGCTCGCTCCAGATCTCCAGGTGCTTGACCCAATACTCCATGGGATCAACAGGGGCATCGCTGTCAAGCCCGCTGTAGGACCCCATGTAGTCAGCCACCATTCGGGTCAGGCGCTGGCTGTGACCGGAGGAGGATGCTGCTGCATGCACCTCCTCTCTAGTCACTGCTGCCGGAGCCTCTACAGTCCTGTAGAGCTCGTTGCTGAGAGACAGCAGGTCTGTGGTGCGCTTGCTGCTGGATGCAGGCACCTGCTGCTGCCTCTGTGCTGGCTGGACAGTGGGGGTGGAAGGCTGGGGGAAGGCTTCCTCCAAGCGCTCAACAAGGGCCTGCTGCAAGCTCCTTATTTGTTGCGCTGGGTCTCCTCCTGCAGGCGGCAGGAACTGGCTCAACTTCCCCTTGAGGCGTGGGTCCAACATCATGCTGATCCAGATGTCCTCCCTCTGCTTCATCTGGATCACCCTGGGGTCCTTGCGCAGGCACGTCAGCATGTGCGCTGCCATTGGGAAGAGGCGGGCCACGTGTGCTGGCACATCGGCGGCAGTGCTGTCCTCATCCTCCTCCTCTCCCTCCTCAGCCTCATCCTCTCTCCACCCCCGCACCAACTCAGCTGCACTGTGCTGATCCCCCTCATCAGCAGCAAGGTCAGGGACCTCCACCAAGTCCTCCTCCTCCTCCCCCTCAGAGGTGGACTGTGCAGCTGCATGACGCTCCTGCTGGTCCAAGGCTGCCGCTTCCTGTTCCAGCAAAGCATCGAGGGCCCTGTTCAGCAGACAAACCAGGGGCACCCACTCGCAGACCATAGCATGGTCCCTGCTCACCATGTTAGTGGCCTGCAGAAAGGGAGCCAGCACTAAGCACACCTGCTGCATGTGCCTCCAGTCATCATCAGGGACGATGGACGGGATGTTGCTGGTCCTGTCCCTTCTCTGAGCGGCGGACACAGTGGCCAGGGCAAGGTACTGGTTGACAGCGTGCTTCTGTTCAACCAGACGCTCCAACATCGCCAGGGTGGAGTTCCAGCGAGTCGGAACGTCAAGGATCAGCCGATGGCGTGGCAGCTCCAGCTCCTTTTGCACGTCTTCCAGGCTCGCACAGGCTGCAGCCGAGCGCCGGAAGTTGTGCGTCACTTGCCGTTTCCAGCAGTTCGCCCATCCCCTGGTAGGTGCGCAAGAACTTCTGCACCACCAGGTTCAGCACGTGGGCAAGACAGGGGATGTGGGTCAGGTTTCCCCTGTCTATTGCGGCAACCAGATTGGCCCCATTGTCGGCCACCACCTCTCCGACTCTGAGGCCTCTGGGGGTCAGCCAAATCCTCTCCTGCTCCTGGAGTTTGGCCAACACATGGGTTGCCGTCAGTTTGGTCTTCCCAAGGCTGACCAAGTGCAGCAGTGCTTGGCAGTGGCGGGCCTTCACGCTGCTGCTGAGGCGGGGGGTTTGGCCAGGTGTGCCGGAGGATGGCAGAGGATCGGAGGAACCTGCTGCAGTTCTCCTGACCCTGCGGGGTGGCACCACCCACTGTGTTGCTGCTGCTGCTGTGCCCGCTGCTGCTCTCCCATCCTCACCCCCTTCCACCAAGCTGACCCAGTGGACAGTGAAGGACAGGTAGCGGCCTGTCCCGAAGCGGCTGCTCCAGGAGTCCATGGTGACGTGGACCCTTTCACCAACCGCGTGCTCCAGCCCTCGCTCCACATTGGCCATCACAAAGCGGTGCAGTGCAGGAATGGCCTTGCGGGCGAAGAAGTGTCTGCTGGGGAGCTGCCAGTCTGGGGCTGCACAAGCAAGCAGCGCACGCATGTCGCTCCCCTCCTGCACGAGCGTGTACGGCAGGAGTTGGGAGCACATGGCCCGTGCCAGCAAGCCGTTCAGCTGCCGCACGCGACGGCTGCTGGGAGGCAGAGCCCTAACCACCCCCTGGAAGGACTCGCTCAAAAGGCTCTGGCGTGGCCTTTTGCTGGCACGGGAATCAGCAGACACAGCAGAGGAGGCCACTGAGGACTGGCTGCCAGAACAGGCCTCAGTGTCGGCGGCAGGAGTTGCAGAGGGGGGAGGAGCAGTGCGTTTCCGCACTCCTGCTGGTGCTGCTGGAGGAGCAGGAGGGCGGGTGGCTGCTGTTGCTGCTTCTGCTGCTGCTGAAGGCTGTGCAGTGATGGGTGTGGTGCCACTGCCAGCACCAGATGCCTTCAGCCTCTGGAACTCCTCATGCTGGTGGAAATGTTTCGCAGCAAGGTGGTTGATGAGCGAGCTGGTGCTGAACTTTAAGGGGTCTGCACCTCTGCTCAACTTCCGCTGACAGTGGTTGCAAGTGGCGTACTTGCTGTACACTGTGGGCATGGTAAAAAACGCCAGATTGGTGACAAAAACAACCCCCTACGGCCTGGAGCCACTGCTGCCTGTCTCCCTGTGGTGGTTGGGGCGGGGGCTTGGGTGCGGCTGGTGGTGGTACTGGCAGATGCTGCTGCTGCTGCTGCTGAGCCTGAGACACCAGCAGGCTGTGGGACCTGCCTACTGCTGCCAATGCTTGCAATGATGCGCCTCCTTGCAAGGCCCACAAGCGCATCCTTCTCCTCCTCAGAGCTGCTGATGACGACATCCCCTGGAGCTGGTGGCACCCAGTCTTTGTCTGTCACCATGTCATCATCATCCTCCCCACCCTGAAACATGTCCTGATGGGATGATGACCCCCCAAACTCCTCTCCTGATGCATGGATGGGCTGCTTGACTGTCGCCACAGTCTTGCTGTCCAATCCCTCCTCCCCCAAAGTGCCCATCAGCATCTCCTCCTCAAGATCGCCAACAACAGCAGACAATTTACTCATGATGCCTGGGGTCAAAAGACTGCTGAATGACAGGTCGGCGAGTGACGGTGAACTGGCCTCCTCCCCAGGCCCTGCTGGGCGGCTGCTGCGAACAGGGGTGGTGGTGGTGAGGGTGGAGGCCTCGGATGCAGAGCTGATGGCGGGCTGCTCATCCTCCGTCATCAGTTGCACCACAGTGTCTGCATGCTTTTCCTCAATGGGACGTTTCCGACCCGGCTGGAGGAAAATCGGAGCAGGTGCTACACGCTGCTGCTGTGTCTCTGCAGCGTGAGTTGCAGATGCTCCTGCTGGGCGGCGCCCAAGGCGTCCACGGCCAGTGGCTATAGGAGGAATGTTAGCCACTGACGCTGCTGCTGCGGAACTGTGCATGGTGGTGCGGCCGCGGCTTGCCACATTGCTGCTCCCTCTCCTCCTGATTCCCTTGCTGCCCTTCCCCTTGCCCAAACCGCGCTGGCTGCCACTTCCAGACATCTTAGATGTTTTGGGCGTAAACACAAAAGTTTTTTAAAAGGGCGGGTGAAAAGTGGGGTACTTTAATGGAGTGGGTTGGTGGGTGAGGTGACACTAATCACTAAGTGATTAGATCGCTAACTGATTAGTACAGTACAAATACAAAATACAATAATCGGTAATCAGTAAGTGTGAACAGTGAACAGTGAGTGTGTCCCCTAGTACACTAACTAGAAATTACAATAATCAGTAGTAATCACTCAGATTCAGTAGAAGGAAATAGAGTGTGTGTACACTACAGACAGTGCACGCACACACACACACACGCAGGAGCTAGCCTATGAACAGTGACTGAGTGAGTGTCCCTAGTACAGTAAGTAAGTAGTAACAGTCAGGAAGTACAACTAGAAATTACAATAATCAGTAGTAATCACAAAAAAATAGAGTGTGTGTACACTACAGACAGTGAGTGCACGCACGCGCACACACGCGCAGGAGCTAGCCTATGAACTGTGACTGAGTGAGTGTCCCTAGTACTGTAAGTAAGTAGTAACAGTCAGGAAGTACAACTAGAAATTACAATAATCAGTAGTTATCACAAGGAAATAGAGTGTGTGTACACTACAGACAGTGAGTGCACGCACGCGCACACATGCGCAGGAGCTAGCCTATGAACAGTGACTGAGTGAGTGTCCCTAGTACAGTAAGTAAGTAGTAACAGTCAGGAAGTACAACTATAAATTACAATAATCAGTAGTAATCACAAGGAAATAGAGTGTGTGTACACTACAGACAGTGAGTGCACGCACGCGCACACACGCGCAGGAGCTAGCCTATGAACAGTGACTGAGTGAGTGTCCCTAGTACAGTAAGTAAGTAGTAACAGTCAGGAAGTACAACTAGAAATTACAATAATCAGTAGTAATCACAAGGAAATAGAGTGTGTGTACACTACAGACAGTGAGTGCACGCACGCGCACACACGCGCAGGAGCTAGCCTATGAACAGTGACTGAGTGAGTGTCCCTAGTACAGTAAGTAAGTAGTAACAGTCAGGAAGTACAACTAGAAATTACAACTTAATCAGATTAAGTAATCAGTAGTAATCACAAGGAAATAGAGTGTGTGTACACTACAGACAGTGCACGCGCACACACACGCAGGAGCTAGCCTATGAACAGTGACTGAGTGTGTGTCCCTAGTACAGTAAGTAAGTAGTAACAGTCAGGAAGTACAACTAGAAATTACAATAATTAATCAGTAATCAGAAGGAAATAGAGTGTGTGTACAGTACAGACAGTGAGTGCACGCACACACACACACGCGCAGGAGCTAGCCTATGAACAATGACTGAGTGTCCCTCCCTAGTACAGTAAGTAGTAACAGTAAGTACAACTAGAAATTACAATAATCAGTAATCAGAAGGAAATAGAGTGTGTGTACACTACAGACAGTGCACGCACACACACACGGTCACACGCAGGAGCTATGAACAAACAGTGACAGTGAGTGTCCTAGTTAGTCCTAGTACAGTTATATAACTACAATACAAAATACAATCACTCAGTAGCTAGTAAAGGACAGCAGAAATACTGGTATAGATGAGAAATAAACTAACAGAGGACAGGAGAGAACAGCTGAGCTGCCCACACAGGCAGGCCCTGAGGCCTAAAGTTGTGTAAGCTTGCCTGCAGCAGCTGGCTCTCTAGTAACACACAAGCTACTAACTAAAATACAATGTCTATCTAACTAACAACAATATAGGTGTGTATAGGAGGTGTATGTGAGCAAAAACGCTAGGTAAATGACCACAATAGAGCACTTGCTAAGCCAAAGCACAAAGGAGCAGATCTCTCTCTGTACAAAGTCAGGCAAGGACGGAGAAACGGAACATGGCGGCCGCTATTTATAGGGTAGGGGCTGGCCAGGGTCCCCCTCAGTGATTGGCTGCCGTCAGAGGGCCTGGGAGCCCTCTGATTGGCTCTGAGGACATCAATCTGGGCTATGACGCTATTCGAGCTCGGTATTCGAGCTCGAATAGCGCTGTTAGCTCGAATAGCGCGAATAGTGAATGGGCTATTCGAGTTCACTCGAATAGCCCATTCGAATAGCTCCAGCTATTCGGAGCTCGAATACCGAGGTCGAATAGCTGAAAAAGAGCTCGAATATTCGAGCTACTCGAATATTCGAGCTCTGTTGAGCACCACTGCATACACACAAAACACTGTACACACACACACATATACCTGTGAGTTGGAGGAAAACACACTGTACACACACGCTGTACATACACACACACGCTGTACATACACACACTGTACACACACATAAAGTACATACACACAAAACACTGTACACACACACACATATACCTGTGAGTTGGAGGAAAACACACTGTACACACACGCTGTACATACACATACTGTACACACACGCTGTACATACACACACTGTACACACACACTGTACATACACACACTGTACACACACGATGTACATACACACACTGTACACACATGCTGTACATACACACACTGTACACACATGCTGTACTCACACACTGTACATACACACACTGTACACACGCGCTGTACATACACACACTGTACACACATGCTGTACATACACACACTGTACACACACGCTGTACATACACACACTGTACACACACGCTGTACATACACACACTGTACACACACGCTGTACACACACGCTGTACATACACACACTGTACACACACATAAAGTACATACACACAAAACACTGTACACACACACACACATATACCTGTGAGTTGGAGGAAAACACACTGTACACACACGCTGTACATACACATACTGTACACACACGCTGTACATACACACACTGTACACACACGCTGTACATACACACACTGTACACACACGCTGTACATACACACACTGTACACACATGCTGTACATACACACACTATACACACATGCTGTACTCACACACTGTACACACACGCTGTACATACACACACTGTACACACACGCTGTACATACACACACTGTACACACATGCTGTACATACACACACTGTACACACAAGCTGTACATACACTCACTGTACACACACGCTGTACACACGCGCTGTACATACACACACTGTACACACGCGCTGTACATACACACACTGTACACACATGCTGTACATACACACACTGTACACACATGCTGTACATACACACACTGTACACACACGCTGTACATACACACACTGTACACACACGCTGTACATACACACACTGTACACACGCGCTGTACATACACACACTGTACACACATGCTGTACATACAAACACTGTGCACACATGCTGTACATACACACACTGTACACACACGCTGTACATACACACACTGTACACACATGCTGTACATACACACACTGTACACACACGCTGTACATACACACACTGTACACACACGCTGTACATACACACACTGTACACACACGCTGTACACACACACACACACTGTACACACATGCTGTACTCACACGCTGTACATACACACTCTGTACACACACGCTGTACTCACACGCTGTACGTACACACACTGTACATACACACACTGTACACACACGCTGCTATATGGGCACATACATGGCAGATGAAATTCAATGTTGACAAATGTAAAGTCATGCATTTTGGACGTACTAATGGTCTAGCACCATACAAAATAAATGGGATACAGTTGGGGACATCAAACTTGGAGAAGGACTTAGGAGTACTCATTGACAACAAGTTAAATAATCGTACTCAATGCCAAGCCGCTGCAGCTAACGCTAACAAAATTTTGGGATGCATTAAAAGGGAAATAAAAACTCGAGATGCTAGCATAATATTGCCCCTGTTTAACTCTCTAGTAAGGCCACATCTGGAATATGGAATTCAGTTCTGGGCACCACATTACAAAAAAGATATTGCAGTTTTAGAGCAGGTGCAGAGACGAGCAACAAAATTGATGCGTGGGATGGAAGGTCTCACTTATCGAGAAAGGTTAGATAAACTGGGTTTATTTAGTCTAGAGAAAAGACGCCTTAGAGGGGATCTAATTAACATGTATAAATACATCAGAGGGCAATATAATACCTTGGCGGATGAGCTTTTTGTCCCTAGGCCTTCTCAAAGGACTAGAGGACATGATCTGCGCATGGAGGAAAAATGTACATACACACACTGTACACACACATAAAGTACATACACACAAAACACTGTACACACACACATATACCTGTGAGTTGGAGGAAAACACACTGTACACACACGCTGTACATACACATACTTTACACACACGCTGTACATACACACACTGTACACACACGCTGTACATACACACACTGTACACACACGCTGTACTCACACACTGTACACACACGCTGTACATACACACACTGTACACACACGCTGTACATACACACACTGTACACACACGCTGTACATACACACACTGTACACACACGCTGTACATACACACACTGTACACACATGCTGTACATACACACACTGTACACACACACTGTACATACACACACTGTACACACACGCTGTACACACGCGCTGTACATACACACACTGTACACCCGCGCTGTACATACACACACTGTACACACATGCTGTACATACACACACTGTACACACATGCTGTACATACACACACTGTACACACACGCTGTACATACACACACTGTACACACACGCTGTACTCACACGCTGTACATACACACACTGTACACACGCGCTGTACATACACACACTGTACACACATGCTGTACATACACACATTGTGCACACATGCTGTACATACACATACTGTACACACACGCTGTACATACACACACTGTACACACACGCTGTACACACACACACTGTACACACATGCTGTACTCACACGCTGTACATACACACTCTGTACACACACGCTGTACTTACACGCTGTACGTACACACACTGTACATACACACACTGTACACACACGCTGAACATACACACACTGTACACACATGCTGTACTCACACACTGTACATACACACACTGTACACACGCGCTGTACATACACACACTGTACACACATGTTGTACATACACACACTGTACACATATGCTGTACATACACACACTGTACACACACACTGTACACACACGCTGTACACACGCGCTGTACATACACACACTGTACACACGCGCTGTACATACACACACTGTACACACACACTGTACACACACACACTGTACACACACGCTGTACATACACACTGTACACACACGCTGTACATACACACACTGTACACACATGCAGGGCCGGGCCGAGGCATAGGCTGGAGAGGCTCCAGCCTCAGGGCGCAGAGTAGGAGGGGGCGCACAATTCATTCAGCTGTCATTCCTAATTGTGTTTGAAGCAGAAAGAAATAAGAAAAGGGGATACATAGCAGTGACTGCAAGCCAGATAACTAGATATTAAGGTGTTGGGTAGGTTGTGGGCCCTGTGGCCCTCTTAGTCTAATGGCAATCAGTGTGTGATGGCTGAAGTGGGAGGGATGGAGGGGCGCACTTTGGTGTCTCAGCCTTGGGTGCCGGAGGACCTTGTCCCAGCTCTGCACACATGCTGTACATACACACACTGTACACACATGCTGTACATACACACACTGTACACACACGCTGTACACACGCTCTGTACATACACACACTGTACACACGCGCTGTACATACACACACTGTACACACACACTGTACACACACACACTGTACACACACGCTGTACACACACACACTGTACACACACGCTGTACATACACACACTGTACACACACACTGTACATACACACACTGTACACACATGCTGTACATACACACACTGTACACGCATGCTGTACATACACACACTGTACACACACGCTGTACACACGCGCTGTACATACACACACTGTACACACGCGCTGTACATACACACACTGTACACACACACACTGTACACACACACACTGTACACACACGCTGTACACACACACACTGTACACACACGCTGTACATACACACACTGTACACACACGCTGTACATACACACACTGTACACACACACTGTACATACACACACTGTACACACATGCTGTACATACACACACTGTACACACACGCTGTACATACACACACTGTACATACACATAAAGTACATACACACAAAACACTGTACACACACACACATATACCTGTGAGTTGGAGGAAAACACACTGTACACACACGCTGTACATACACATACTGTACACACACACTGTACACACATGCTGTACATACACACACTGTACACACACGCTGTACATACACACACTGTACACACACGCTGTACATACACACACTGTACACACACGCTGTACATACACACGCTGTACACACACGCTGTACATACACACACTGTACACACATGCTGTACATACACACACGCTGTACACACACGCTGTACATACACACACTGTACAGACACGCTGTACATACACACACTGTACACACACGCTGTACACACACGCTGTACACACACGCTGTACATACACACACTGTACACACACGCTGTACATACACACACTGTACACACACGCTGTACACACACGCTGTACACACACGCTGTACACACACACACTGTACACACACGCTGTACACACACACACTGTACACACACGCTGTACATACACACACTGTACACACACGCTGTACATACACACACTGTACACACACGCTGTACATACACACACTGTACACACACGCTGTACATACACACGCTGTACACACACACGCTGTACATACACACACTGTACACACACGCTGTACACACACGCTGTACACACACACACACATATACCTGTGAGTTGGAGGAAAACACATATGCTGCAAGTGGTTTCTCTCTCTGGTTGATGAAGTGAATGGCCTCATCTATCCCAGAAACACTGAGAACAGGAAGGATTGGGCCAAAAATTTCCTCCTGCATCACCTGATCAGACTCGGCCACATCCACCAGTACTGTCGGTGCTGGAAGGAGAGAATGAGACACCTGCATTCATCTAGGTCGCAATATACAGTATATATATATATATATATATATTTACAGACGTTTTCCTGCAAAGCCAGCAGCCAAGATGTCCTCACCTATGTACTTCTCTGCTTGGTCAGTTTGTCCTCCAACCAAAATCTTGCCACATTTCAGCATTGCTGCCACCCGCTGGAAATGTCTGTCACTGACTATTCTCCCCAGGTCCGGGGACTGCTTAGGATCTTCCCCATAGAACTCATGAATGGTCGCCTGTAGAGCCTTCAGCAGCTTCTCTTTGATGTTCTCAGAACAGAGGACATAATCTGGTGCTATACAAGTCTGGCCAGCATTGAAAAACCGAGTCCACGAAATGCGTCGGGCCACATTCTTAATATCACACTCATCATGGACATAGCACGGGTTCTTCCCACCCAACTCCAGAGTCACCGGGGTCAGGTGCTTCGCTGCTGCTGTCATTATTATTTTACCAACAGTCGGGTTACCTGAGGATCGAAAGAGTACAATGAAGAATGTTTACTTTATTGTTACTTGTTAATGGCCAGCTAATACTATAAGGCTCACATATCCCCCCCCCCACACACACACACACTATACCCCCTGACCCCCATCTCCCTTCTGTATAGTGCTCACATAGGGCTTGATTCACAAAAGGGTGCTAACATAGTTAGAACACCCAAAAGCTTTGGACGTGCAAACTAGGGTGCTAAGTAGTTTGCACTTCCAAAGCAGTTACTGATCGCGCCTTAAGTAGGTGCGCGCGAAACATCGCACCGGTCACGTGTAAAATAGCTTATCAGGCTATTTTGCACGCGAACGGTGTGACGTTTCGCGCGCACCGCGCAGTGCTAACCTTTGCGCGTGCAAACGCTTGCACGCTTATTAGCGCGTGAAGAGCCCGTTTTCACGTCCTAAGTGCATTTTCACCGGCACCCTTTAGTGAATTGAGGCCATACTAGGAAGCCCCCTCCCCAGTATAGATAGCCAGATGTGCCCCCAGTATTAGGTACCCCCCTTCCCAGTATAGATAGCCAGATGTGCCCCCAGTATATATAGCCAGATGTGCCCCCAGTATTAGGTACCCCCCCTTCCCAGTATAGATAGCCAGATGTGCCCCCAGTATAGATAGGCAGATGTGCCCCCAGTATAGATAGGCAGATGTGCCCCAGTATTAGGTACCCCCCTTCCCAGTATAGATAGCCAGATGTGCCCCCAGTATAGATAGGCAGATGTGCCCCCAGTATAGATAGGCAGATGTGCCCCAGTATTAGGTACTCCCCCTTCCCAGTATAGATAGCCAGATGTGCCCCCAGTATAGATAGGCAGATGTGCCCCCAGTATTAGGTACCCCCCCTTCCCAGTATAGATAGCCAGATGTGCCCCCAGTATAGATAGCCAGATGTGCCCCCAGTATAGATAGCCAGATGTGCCCCCAGTATAGATAGCCAGATGTGCCCCCAGTATAGATAGGCAGATGTGCCCCCAGTATTAGGCAGCCCCTCCCCAGTATAGATAGCCAGATGTATCCCCAGTATTAGGCAGCCCCTCCCCAGTATAGATAGCCAGATGTGCCCCCAGTATAGATAAGCAGATGTGCCCCAGTATTAGGTACCCCCCCTTCCCAGTATAGATAGCCAGATGTATCCCCAGTATTAGGCAGCCCCCTCCCCAGTATAGATAGCCAGATGTGCCCCCAGTATAGATAGGCAGATGTGCCCCAGTATTAGGTACCCCCCTTCCCAGTATAGATAGCCAGATGTATCCCCAGTATTAGGCAGCCCCTCCCCAGTATAGATAGCCAGATGTGCCCCCAGTATAGATAGGCAGATGTGCCCCAGTATTAGGTACCCCCCCTTCCCAGTATAGATAGCCAGATGTATCTCCAGTATTAGGCAGCCCCCTCCCCAGTATAGATAGCCAGATGTGCCCCCAGTATAGATAGGCAGATGTGCCCCAGTATTAGGTACCCCCCCTTCCCAGTATAGATAGCCAGATGTATCCCCAGTATTAGGCAGCCCCCTCCCCAGTATAGATAGCCAGATGTGCCCCCAGTATAGATAGCCAGATGTGCCCCCAGTATAGATAGGCAGATGTGCCCCAGTATTAGGTACCCCCCCTTCCCAGTATAGATAGCCAGATGTATCCCCAGTATTAGGCAGCCCCTCCCCAGTATAGATAGCCAGATGTGCCCCCAGTATAGATAGGCAGATGTGCCCCAGTATTAGGTACCCCCCTTCCCAGTATAGATAGCCAGATGTATCCCCAGTATTAGGCAGCCCCCTCCCCAGTATAGATAGCCAGATGTGCCCCCAGTATAGATAGCCAGATGTGCCCCCAGTATAGATAGGCAGATGTGCCCCAGTATTAGGTACCCCCCCTTCCCAGTATAGATAGCCAGATGTATCCCCAGTATTAGGCAGCCCCTCCCCAGTATAGATAGCCAGATGTGCCCCCAGTATAGATAGGCAGATGTGCCCCAGTATTAGGTACCCCCCCCTTCCCAGTCTAGATAGCCAGATGTATCCCCAGTATTAGGCAGCCCCTCCCCAGTATAGATAGCCAGATGTGCCCCCAGTATAGATAGGCAGATGTGCCCCAGTATTAGGTACCCCCCCCTTCCCAGTATAGATAGCCAGATGTATCCCCAGTATTAGGCAGCCCCCTCCCCAGTATAGATAGCCAGATGTGCCCCCAGTATAGATAGGCAGATGTGCCCCAGTATTAGGTACCCCCCCTTCCCAGTATAGATAGCCAGATGTATCCCCAGTATTAGGCAGCCCCCTCCCAAGTATAGATAGCCAGATGTGCCCCCAGTATAGATAGGCAGATGTGCCCCAGTATTAGGTACCCCCACTTCCCAGTATAGATAGCCAGATGTATCCCCAGTATAGATAGCCAGATGTGCCCCCAGTATAGATAGGCAGATGTGCCCCAGTATTAGGCAGCCCCTCTCCCCAGTATAGACAGCCAGATGTGCCCCCAGTAATAGGCAGCCTCTTACTGCTTGGGAAATACATATATGGGTGTAGGAAATGTATATACGGGTGTGTGAAATGTATATACGGGTGTGTGAAATGTATATACAGGTGTGTGAAATGTATATACAGGTGTGGGGAATGTATATACAGGTGTGTGAAATGTATATACGGGTGTGTGAAATGTATATACAGGTGTGTGAAATGTATATACAGATGTGTGAAATGTATATACAGGTGTGTGAAATGTATATACAGATGTGTGAAATGTATATACAGGTTTGCGAAATGTATATACGGGTGTGTGAAATGTATAAGCAGGTTTATGAAATGTATATATGGGTGTGTAAAATGTATATACAGGTGTGTGAAATGTATAAGCAGGTTTATGAAATGTATATACGGGTGTGGAAATTGTATATACAGGTGTGTGAAATGTATATACAGGTGTGTGAAATGTATATACAGGTGTGGGAAATGTATATACAGGTGTGGGAAATGTATATATGGATGTGTGAAATGTATATATGGGTGTGGGCAATGTATATACGGGTGTGTGAAATGTATATACAGGTGTGTGAAATGTATATACAGGTGTGTGAAATGTATATACAGGTGTGGGAAATGTATATATGGATGTGTGGCATGTATATATGGGTGTGTGAAATGTATATACGGGTGTGTGAAATGTATATACAGGTGTGTGAAATGTATATACATGTGTGTGAAATGTATATAGAGGTGTGTGAAATGTATATAGAGGTGTGTGAAATGTATATACGGGTGTGTTAAATGTATATACAGGTGTGTGAAATGTATATACAGGTGTGTGAAATGTATATACGGGTGTGAAATGTATATACAGGTGTGTGAAATGTATATACAGGTGTGGGAAATGTATATACGGGTGTGGAAAATGTATATACAGGTATGTGAAATGTATATACGGGTGTGGGAAATGTATATATGGGTGTGTGAAATGTATATACAGGTGTGTGAAATGTATATATGGGTGTGGGAAATGTATATATGGGTGTGTGAAATGTATATACAGGTGTGTGAAATGTATATACAGGTGTGTGAAATGTATATATGGATGTGTGAAATGTATATATGGGTTTGGGCAATGTATATACGGGTGTGTGAAATGTATATACAGGTGTGTGAAATGTATATATGGGTGTGTGAAATGTATATACAGGTGTGTGAAATGTATATACAGGTGTGTGAAATGTATATACGGGTGTGGGAAATGTATATATGGGTGTGTGAAATGTATATACAGGTGTGTGAAATGTATATACAGGTGTGTGAAATGTATATATGGGTGTGGGAAATGTATATATGGGTGTGTGAAATGTATATAAAGGTGTGTGGAATGTATATACAGGTGTGTGAAATGTATATATGGATGTGTGAAATGTATATATGGGTTTGGGCAATGTATATACGGGTGTGTGAAATGTATATACAGGTGTGTGAAATGTATATATGGGTGTGTGAAATGTATATACAGGTGTGTGAAATGTATATACAGGTGTGTGAAATCTATATACAGGTGTGTGAAATGTATATACGGGTGTGGGAAATGTATATACAGGTGTGTGAAATGTATATACAGGTGTGTGAAATGTATATACAGGTGTGTGAAATCTATATACAGGTGTGTGAAATGTATATACGGGTGTGTGAAATGTATATACAGGTGTGTGAAATGTATATACAGGTGTGTGAAATGTATATACGGGTGTGTGAAATGTATATACAGGTGTGTGAAATGTATATACAGGTGTGTGAAATGTATATAGAGGTGTGTGAAATGTATATAGAGGTGTGTGAAATGTATATACGGGTGTGTGAAATGTATATACAGGTGTGTGAAATGTATATACAGGTGTGTGAAATGTAGATACGGGTGTGTGAAATGTATATACAGGTGTGTGAAATGTATATACAGGTGTGGGAAATGTATATACGGGTGTGGAAAATGTATATACAGGTGTGTGAAATGTATATACGGGTGTGGAAAATGTATATATGGGTGTGTGAAATGTATATACAGGTGTGTGAAATGTATATATGGGTGTGGGAAATGTATATACAGGTGTGTGAAATGTATATACAGGTGTGTGAAATGTATATACAGGTGTGGGAAATGTATATACGGGTGTGTGAAATGTATATACAGGTGTGTGAAATGTATATACAGGTGTGTGAAATGTATATATGGGTGTGGGAAATGTATGTACGGGTGTGTGAAATGTGTATACAGGTGTGTGAAATGTATATATGGGTGTGTGAAATGTATATACAGGTGTGTGAAATGTATATACAGGTGTGTGAAATGTGTATACAGGTGTGTGAAATGTATATATGGGTGTGTGAAATGTATATACAGGTGTGTGAAATGTAAATACAGGTGTGTGAAATGTATATATGGGTGTGTGAAATGTGTATACAGGTGTGTGAAATGTATATATGGGTGTGTGAAATGTATATACAGGTGTGTGAAATGTATATACGGGTGTGTGAAATGTATATACAGGTGTGTGAAATATATATACAGGTGTGTGAAATGTATATACAGGTGTGTGAAATGTATATACAGGTGTGTGAAATGTATATACGGGTGTGTGAAATGTATATACAGGTGTGTGAAATGTATATACGGGTGTGTGAAATGTATATACGGGTGTGTGAAATGTATATACAGGTGTGTGAAATGTATATACGGGTGTGTGAAATGTATATACGGGTGTGTGAAATGTATATACAGGTGTGTGAAATGTATATACGGGTGTGTGAAATGTATATACGGGTGTGGAAAATGTATATACAGGTGTGTGAAATGTATATACAGGTGTGTGAAATGTATATACGGGTGTGTGAAATGTATATATGGGTGTGAGAAATGTATAAGCAGGTTCATGAAATGTATATATGGGTTTGGGCAATGTACAGTGGTGTGAAAAACTATTTGCCCCCTTCCTGATTTCTTATTCTTTTGCATGTTTGTCACACTTAAATGTTTCTGCTCATCAAAAACCGTTAACTATTAGTCAAAGATAACGTAATTGAACACAAAATGCAGTTTTAAATGATGGTTTTTATTATTTAGTGAGTAAAAAAACCTCCAAACCTACATGGCCCTGTGTGAAAAAGTGATTGCCCCCCTTGTTAAAAAATAACTTAACTGTGGTTTATCACACCTGAGTTCAATTTCTGTAGTCACCCCCAGGCCTGATTACTGCCACACCTGTTTCAATCAAGAAATCACTTAAAGAGTAACTGTCAGGCTGCAGAAGCTAATTTAAACCTCTATTCTCCTGTGTTAAACAGTTTAGGGCTCTTTCACATCAGAGCTTGCGTTGGAGAAAGCTCAAAGCATACGTTTTGTTGTATGCCTTTTACTGCGTTTTGCTTTTGATATGCGTTGCACTGCAGTGAGTGTGCGTTTTTAATCCGTTTTCAATGCGTTACAGGACATAGAAAAACGCAGATAATTTTTTTTTCTTTTAGTTTTCAACTTTCTACATTGTTCCTCTGTTGCATTCTGGGACTGATTGCCTGCGTTAACGGATTAAAAACGCGCATAGTGTGCGTTTTACATTGACTAACATTGTAACGCATAAAGCTAGCGTTGGCCAGAAAACTGCGCCTGGGTGCAGTGGAACGCAACGCACAAAAAGGCTGCGTTATATGTGAAAGCTAAAATGAAAGTCTATGGACTTTCATTTCACCTTGGGTAACGCAAACTTTATCCTTTGCGTTGAAACGCAGAAAATCTGCCCTAATGTGAAAGAGCCCTTAGAAGGAAGCCCAAAAGCAATTAGTGAAGATAAAAATCTCAGTTACCTTTGATGTGTGCTTATCAGCAAGGCTGTTATTCTTAAGAAGACGCAAGCCGCATACCATACTGCAAAGCATTCTGGGGCTCTCCCCTCGGCTGCTAATGAGACGTTACAGCAGCTTGTAATCGCGTAGCACTGATAAATCTCGGGCAGAGTACACTGCAGGAGTCAGCTATTGTTCCTAGCCACATGGCTCATTAATATTCACTGCACACTGTGTTGTTCAAGTAGGAGCTTATCTGTGATCAGGAAGCAGGCAGGACATGACGACACATTTGACAGAAAAACATGGAGCCTGCCATGAGCTGTCAGGAGCATCTATCTCTGCATATACTATATACAAATTCTGTGAAATCCAAACGTGGACAGTGAAATGCATATGTAATGTAAGTACAGCCAATCTTTAGCTACTGATATATGTGTTTATTTTCTCTGAGACCTTATACCTAACAGCTCCTCTTTAAATAGGAGCTATCTGACACAGAGAAGTAGACCAAAAGCACCTCAAAAGCTAGACATCATGCCAAGATCCAAAGAAATTCCGGAACAAATGAGAACAAAAGTACTGTAATTGAGATCTATCAGTCTGGTAAAGGTTATAAAGCCATTTCTAAAGTTTTGGGACTCCAGCGAACCACAGTGAGAGCCATTATCCACAAATGGCAAAAACATGGAACAGAGATGAACCTTCCCAGGAGTGGCCAGCCGACCAATATTACCCCTAGAGCGCAGAGAAAACTCATCTGAGAGGCCACAAAAGACCCCAGGACAACATCTAAAGAACTGCAGGCCTCACTTGCCTCAGTTAAGGTCAGTGTTCACGACTCCACCATAAGAAAGAGACTGGGCAAAAACGGCCAGCATGGCAGATATCCAAGGCGCAAACCACTTTTAAGTTGTATAGTTACATAGTTATTTTGGTTGAAAAAAGACATACGTCCATCGAGTTCAACCAGTATAAAGTACAACACCAGCCTGCTCCCTCACATATCCCTGTTGATCCAGAGGAAGGCGAAAAAACCCTTACAAGGCATGGTCCAATTAGCCCCTAAAGGGAAAAATTCCTTCCTGACTCCAGATGGCAATCAGATAAAATCCCTGGATCAACATCATTAGGCATTACCTAGTAATTGTAGCCATGGATGTCTTTCAACGCAAGGAAAGCATCTAAGCCCCCTTTAAATGCAGGTATAGAGTTTGCCATAACGACTTCCTGTGGCAATGCATTCCACATCTTCATCACTCTTACTGTAAAGAACCCTTTCCTAAATAAATGGCTAAAACGTTTTTCCTCCATGCGCAGATCATGTCCTCTAGTTGTAACGATCGGTGAAGCACAGAGAGGATCTGATTACCGGTGATCTGCAGTATCACGGGGAATACAGATGTATACCAGATTATAAGTGTTCTGCAGTATCAACGATAATCCGATATACTAGCTAACCTCTGTTCACCTAAGTAGAGTGTAGTGATTTGGTGTGACAGTAACACTTAGAGGACTAGGCCTCAGTACAGCAAGGAGTACTGCACAGATTCCTTCCGCAAACCTGAGCTCTCCAAGACGGGAGGAGTCAGGCTGACAGTAGGAAGAATATTCTGAAAGTAACCCTCAAGAGGAAGGGTCACTAACAGTGCGAGGAACCGCCTCTAACAGCAAGGTCAGTTCTCGAGGTCGGACAAGCCAAGTCGTACACACACGGGCAGATAAAGTACAAGATCAGGAGGCAAAGGCGGAGTCAAAGTACAGACAGGGTTTCGGCAATGGGGTGTCAGATAGATCGAGGTACAAAATCAGGAGGCAGAGAAAGAGTCTAGAAACGAGCCGGGGTTCGGCAACAGAGTATCAGAAATATTGAGGTACAAGATCAGGATTCAGGAGGATAGTCAGGCAGGCAATAGGTAATAACAGATAATCACAATCAAATTAGTACTTTAGCTATCAACAGAATCTAGCTAAGTGTAGGATTACAGCTCCAGCTGGTCCCGGCACACTTGCGGATCTGACTACGGATCTGGGTGCTCCCACATATGTGATCGCAACGCCAGACACCAGAGAAATGACCAGGCAGCAGTATATATACACTGGTGTCCCCCCAGGACCTCCCTAAGTGCTGGACCAATGACGAGTGGGGCCAGAGTCAGCTGACCAGCCTGGTCAGCTGACTCCTTTCTGGCTGCCATAAATTCCCTGCCTGAGTGCGCGCATCACTCTGAAACTAGAAGGACTACGAGTCCCAGCCACAGCAGCCCTGCTCTGCATCTCTGCAGCAGGGGTATGCGCGCTAACCGCCGCGTCCGCAACCTTCTGCATGGAGACAGCCACCTCATGCTGAGAGGAGGCGGCTGCCTCTCCGTGTGTGTGGCCACTGTGCGCGGAAAGAGCCGCCTGCCGCTGGCTCATGGTGGCGGCTCTTCCGCGTTTTCTTACAGTACCCCCCCCCCCTCCCCGAGGAGTGGACTCCGGACAGCTCCTTCCAGGTTTTTCTGGATGTAAAGCATGACACTCGCTTACTAACTCGTCCGCATGCATGCGGTTCCCAGGTACCCATTGCCTCTCTTCGATGCCATACCCTTTCCAATGTACCAGATATTGAGTAGAATTTTGTACTACCCGAGAATCTAAAATCTTCTCGACTTCATATTCCGGTCGATCATTAATTATTACAGGAGGAGGAGGAGTGGGACCCACATGAACTGCAGGTTTCAGTAGGGATACATGGAAGGACCTAACGCCACGCATGTTCGTAGGGAGATCAATGACATATGTGACATTGTTGATCTTTTTTGCTACCCGGAATGGGCCCACGAACCTGGGCCCCAACTTGGTTGAGGGCTGTCTCAAGGTCAAGTGGCGGGTGGACACCCAGACCAAATCTCCTGGTTGAAACCTCCACTCTAAAGAGCGTCTCTTGTCCGCTTGACCTTTCTGACTCTGAAATGCTTTCACTAGATTATCTTTTATGGTCCACCACATGTCCCTAAATGACCTCTGCCAGGCCTCCAAGGCTGGGAATGGGTTGGACGCAATCGGCAACGGAGAGAATTTAGGTAATCTCCCGGTCACTATCTGAAATGGACAGAAACCCGAGGAAGAACTCTTTAAGTTATTGTGCGCAAATTCTGCGTAAGGTAAGAATTTAACCCAATCACACTGCGCTTCAGCAACATAACATCTTAAAAATTGCTCTAATGATTGGTTGACCCTCTCAGTTTGGCCATTTGTCTGTGGGTGGTAGCCCGACGAAAATGACAGTCCCATGCCCATTTGGTGACAGAATGCCCTCCAAATTTTTGAGACAAACTGGACTCCCCGATCGGATACTATGTCTTCCGGAATGCCATGCAGCCGGAAGATATGGGTGATGAATAAGTCGGCCAATTCCTGGGCCGAGGGGAGTCCTTTCAAGGGCACGAAATGGGCCATTTTACTAAAGCGGTCGACTACCACCCAGATGACCGACATGCCCTCCGACCTAGGAAGCTCCCCCACAAAATCCATGGACAAGTGGGTCCATGGTTCACTCGGGGTGGGCAAAGGCTGCAGAGTACCAATAGATGCCAGCCAGGAGGGCTTGCTTTTTGCGCACACCGCACATTCCCTGACAAACTCTTTGCAGTCAGCTGCTAGGGAGGGCCACCACGCACACCTGGCCACGAGATCTTGCGTTCTAGACGCCCCAGGATGTCCCGCATTCTTGTGTGAGTGGACCATCTCCAAGATCTGGAGACGGAAGGGCAACGGGATAAACAAAACCCCCTCAGGTTTCCCTTCGGGGACATCCTGCTGGAAAGGACCTAAAGTTTCCTTCCAGTTCTTCCAAGTCTCGGTAGCAGCTAACACCAACTTTCGTGGAACAATGGTCTCGGGAACAGAGGGCTGTGCTGTCTCTGGCTCGAAACACCTAGAGAGTGCATCCGCTTTGGTATTCTTACTACCTGGAGTGTACGTAATCAAGAATGTGAACCTCGAAAAAAATAACGACCATCGAGCCTGCCGAGGGCTTAACCTTTTAGCCCCCTCGATGTACTCGAGATTCTTGTGGTCGGTATAAACCGTGATCGTGTGCTCCGCTCCTTCCAGCCAATGACACCATTCTTCGAAGGCTAGTTTGATGGCTAGGAGCTCCCTATTGCCTATATCGTAGTTTCTTTCTGCCGGAGAGAACCTCCGGGAAAAATAGGCACACGGGTGTAATCTCCCCTGAAGACCTGAACGTTGAGACAGCACAGCCCCCACTCCAATCTCTGAGGCGTCTACCTCAACTATGAACGGGAGAGAAGTGTCCACGTGCCTCAGTATGGGCGCCGAGCAGAACAACCCCTTTAAAGTAGAAAATGCCTGTAAGGCCTCGGGAGGCCAATGAGTGGTGTCTGCCCCTTTTTTAGTAAGGCTAGTGAGGGGTGCGACTACTGTGGAGTACCCCTTAATAAACCTTCTATAGTAATTTGCAAAACCCAAGAACCGTTGTAAAGACTTTAACCCCACCGGCTGCGGCCACTCCAGGACCGCGGAGACCTTAGCAGGGTCTATAGACAGGCCTGAGGTGGAGATTATATATCCCAGAAAGGCCACTGACGTAACCTCGAAAATGCACTTTTCCAGTTTAGCATATAAAAAATTCTGCCTCAGTTTGTTCAATACCCATCTGACATGGGTTCTGTGATTAGAGAGGTTGTTAGAAAAAATAAGAATGTCGTCAAGATAAACTAAAACGAACTTCCCCAACACCTCCCTAAAGACCTCATTAATGAGTTCCTGGAAAACGGCCGGGGCATTACATAACCCAAAGGGCATTACCAGGTACTCGTAATGCCCGTCCGGTGTATTGAAGGCCGTTTTCCATTCGTCGCCCCCTTCTTATACGCACCAGATTGTATGCCCCCCGCAAATCCAGTTTCGAGAATATCTTAACATCCGTGACCTGTGTGAATAGGTCATCTATTAATGGCAGCGGGTATCGATTCTTCACAGTGATTTTATTAAGCCCCCGGTAATCGATACATGGCCGTAAGCCCCCATCTTTTTTCTTAACAAAAAAGAAACCTGCCCCAGCGGGTGACCGGGACGGCCGAATGAAGCCCTTGGCCAAGTTCTCACGGATATAATCCTGCATTGCCAATTTTTCGGGCCCAAATTTTTCGGGCCCAAATTGTACAAATGGCCCCGGGGAGGTACACAACCTGAACGGAGATCGATGGGACAGTCGAAAGGGCGATGTGAGGGCAGTTTGTCAGCGGCCTTGGGACAGAATACATCGGAATATTCAGAGTACTGATCTGGCACACCTCCCACCTGAACTCTGGTTTGCCCCAATGTCAACTTCCCCAAACACCGTCGAAAACAATGAGATGACCAGGTAGTTAACTGACCCGTGGCCCAGTCTATTTGAGGTGAATGGGTTTGCAACCATGGCATGCCTAGGATAATAGTGGAGGTGGACATACGTAACACATAAAACCGTAACTGTTCCCCATGCAATACCCCTATGGTGACTTTCACCTCCGGGGTCTGTGACAGAGGGCGCTCCCGTTGCAGAGGGGAATCGTCCACTGCCGTGACCTGAATGGGGGGACTCACTGGAGTGAGGGGAATATCCAACTCCTGAGCAAATTCAAGGTTCATAAAATTAGCCGCTGAGCCAGAATCAATAAACGCTTCAGTGGCTACTGACTTATTCTCCCATGTAATCGTACAGGGGAGAAGCAATTTTTTCTCTTTAAGGGGTGAAAATTGTGTGCCTAGGGTGTCACCCCCCACTACTCCTAGGCAAACTCGTTTCCCGACTTGTTAGGGCAGTTTCGCACCCTATGCCCTGCTTCTGCACAGTACAGACACAATTGTTCCACCATTCTCCGCCTTCGCTCCACCTGGGTCAGTTTTGATCGACCAATTTGCATCGGCTCGGGTGGAGACAAGGCCGGAGGAGGTGAGACAGGCGGAGATGCCGTTACTGAGGACGCAGCAGAAGGTGCCGCATAAGAAGTCACCCTGACACGGTGACTGCCCCTAGTCTGCCTCTGATGGCGTAGTCGACGATCGACTCGGATGGCCGATGATATGGCCTCTTCGACTGTCTTGGGCTCGGGTAAGGTTAACATCAAGTCAGAGACCTCCTCCGACAACCCAGGCAGGAAATAATCCATCAGAGCAAAGTTGTCAAATCTGGCGGTAACAGACCACCTACGAAATTCTGCCGCATAATCCTCGACCGACCCTCTGCCTTGCGTAAAAGTTTGAGCTTCCGCTCAGAGGTTGCCGCAAGGTCAGGGTCCTCGTATATTACGGCCATAGCCTTAAAAAATTCCTCTACAGAGGAGCTGTATCTGTGGGAGGCAGGTTGTATGCCCAGGACTGGGAATCACCAGTTAACAGTGTTTTAATGAAAATGACCCGTTGGGTCTCAGTCCCCGAGGATCGGGGTCTCAACTCGAAGTATGATAACACTCTACTCTTGAAATTCTGGAAGTCAGACTTGTGGCCGGAAAATTTGTCGGGTACAGGCATACGTATGTCATCACTAGGAGGGGATCGCACTGAATCAACTGACGTTTGGAGGGTTCGCACAGAGCCTGAAAGGGCATCAATCAAAGCTTTGTGCTGGCCCAGTGCTTGATGAATGCTATCCACCGAAGCGGCAAGCACAGTTAGAGGGTCAGTGCGTGCGTCCATCTGTTTATTGGTCTGGCGTTCTGTAACGATCGGTGAAGCACAGAGAGGATCTGATTACCGGTGATCTGCAGTATCACGGGGAATACAGATGTATACCAGATTATAAGTGATCTGCAGTATCACCGATAATCCGATATACTAGCTAACCTCTGTTCACCTGAGTAGAGTGTAGTGATTTGGTGTGACAGTAACACTAAGAGGACTAGGCCTCAGTACAGCAAGGAGTACTGCACAGATTCCTTCCGCAAACCTGAGCTCTCCAAGACGGGAGGAGTCAGGCTGACAGTAGGAAGAATATTCTGAAAGTAACCCTCAAGAGGAAGGGTCACTAACAGTGCGAGGAACCGCCTCTAACAGCAAGGTCGGTTCTCGAGGTAGGACAATCCAAGTCGTACACACACGGGCAGATAAAGTACAAGATCAGGAGGCAAAGGCGGAGTCAAAGTACAGACAGGGTTTCGGCAACGGGGTGTCAGATACATCGAGGTACAAAATCAGGAGGCAGAGACAGAGTCTAGAAACGAGCCGGGGTTCGGCAACAGAGTATCAGAAATATTGAGGTACAAGATCAGAGTTCAGGAGAATGGTCAAGCAGGCAATAGGTAATAACAGATAATCACAATCAAATTAGTACTTTAGCTATCAACAGAATCTAGCTAAGTGTAGGATTACAGCTCCAGCTGGTCCGGGCACACTTGCGGATCTGACTACGGATCTGGGTGCTCCCACATATGTGATCGCAACGCCAGACACCAGAGAAATGACCAGGCAGCAGTATATATACACTGGTGTCCCCCCAGGACCTCCCTAAGTGCTGGACCAATGACGAGTGGGGCCAGAGTCAGCTGACTCCTTTCTGGCTGCCATAAATTCCCTGCCTGAGTGCGCGCATCACTCTGAAACTAGAAGGACTACGAGTCCCAGCCACAGCAGCCCTGCTCTGCATCTCTGCAGCAGGGGTATGCGCGCTAACCGCCGCGTCCGCAACCTTCTGCACGGAGACAGCCACCTCATGCTGAGAGGAGGCGGCTGCCTCTCCGTGTGTGTGGCCACTGTGCGCGGAAAGAGCCGCCTGCCGCTGGCTCATGGTGGCGGCTCTTCTGCGTTTTCTTACACTAGTCCTTTGAGAAGGCCTAGGGACAAAAAGCTCATCCGCCAAGGTATTATATTGCCCTCTGATGTATTTATACATGTTGATTAGATCTCCTCTAAGGCGTCTTTTCTCTAGACTAAATAAACCCAGTTTATCTAACCTTTCTTGGTAAGTGAGACCTTCCATCCCACGCATCAATTTTGTTGCTCGTCTCTGCACCTGCTCTAAAACTGCAATATCTTTTTTGTAATGTGGTGCCCAGAACTGAATCCCATATTCCAGATGTGGCCTTTACTAGAGAGTTAAACAGGGGCAATATTATGCTAGCATCTCGAGTTTTTATTTCCCTTTTAATGCATCCCAAAATTTTGTTCGCTTTAGCTGCAGCGGCTTGGCATTGAGTACGATTATTTAACTTGTTGTCAATTAGTACTCCTAAGTCCTTCTCCAAGTTTGATGTCCCCAACTGTATCCCATTTATTTTGTATGGTACTAGACCATTAGTACGTCCAAAATGCATGACTTTACATTTGTCAACATTGAATTTCATCTGCCATGTATGTGCCCATATAGCCATCCTATCCAGATCCTGTTGCAATATGACACTATCTTCCTGAGAGTTGATGATTCTGCACAATTTTGTATCATCTGCAAAAATAGCAACATTGCTCACTACTGCATCTACTAGGTCATTAATAAATAAATTGAAGAGCACTGGGAAATGTATATACAGGTCTGGGAAATGTATATACAGGTGTGTGAAATGTATACATGGGTGTGTGAAATGTACATACAGGTGTGTGAAATGTATATACGGGTGTGTGAAATGTATATACAGGTGTGTGAAATGTATATACAGGTGTGTGAAATGTATATATAGATGTGTGAAATGTATATACAGGTGTGTGAAATGTATATATGGATGTGTGAAATGTATATACAGGTGTGTGAAATGTATATATGGATGTGTGAAATGTATATACAGGTGTGTGAAATATATATACAGGTGTGGGAAATGTATATATGGGTGTGGAAAATGTATATACAGGTGTGTGAAATGTATATACGGGTGTGTGAAATGTATATACAGGTTTGCAAAATGTATATACGGGTGTGTGAAATGTATATATGGGTGTGAGAAATGTATAAGCAGGTTTATGAAATGTATATACAGGTGTGGGAAATGTGTATATGGGTGTGGAAAATGTATATACAGGTATGTGAATCTATATATGGGTTTGGTGTGTGAAATGTATATACAGGTGTGTGAAATGTATATACAGGTGTGGGAAATGTATATACGGGTGTGTGAAACGTATATACAGGTGTGTGAAATGTATATACAAGTGTGTGAAATGTATATACAAGTGTGTGAAATGTATATACAGGTGTGGGCAATGTATATACGGGTGTGTGAAATGTATATACGGGTGTGTGAAATGTATATACAGGTGTGTGAAATGTATATACAGGTGTGTGAAATGTATATACAGGTGTGTGAAATGTATATATGGGTGTGTGAAATGTATATACGGGTGTGGGAAATGTATATATGGGTGTGTGAAATGTATATACGGGTGTGGGAAATGTATATATGGGTGTGTGAAATGTATATACGGGTGTGTGAAATGTATATACAGGTGTGTGAAATGTATATACGGGTGTGGGAAATGTATATACAGGTGTGGGAAATGTATATATGGGTGTGTGAAATGTATATACGGGTGTGTGAAATGTATATACAGGTGTGGGAAATGTATATACAGGTGTGTGAAATGTATATACGGGTGTGTGAAATGTATATACAGGTGTGTGAAATGTATATACGGGTGTGTGAAATGTATATACAGGTGTGGGCAATGTATATACCGGTGTGTGAAATGTATATACGGGTGTGTGAAATGTATATACGGATGTGTGAAATGTATATACAGGTGTGTGAAATGTATATACAGGTGTGTGAAATGTATATACAGGTGTGGGCAATGTATATACAGGTGTGTGAAATGTATATACAGGTGTGTGAAATGTATATACAGGTGTGTGAAATGTATATACGGGTGTGTGAAATGTATATACAGGTGTGGGCAATGTATATACGGGTGTGTGAAATGTATATACGGGTGTGTGAAATGTATATACGGGTGTGTGAAATGTATATACAGGTGTGGGAAATGTATATACAGGTGTGGGCAATGTATATACGGGTGTGTAAAATGTATATACGGGTGTGTGAAATGTATATACAGGTGTGTGAAATGTATATACAGGTGTGTAAAATGTATATACAGGTGTGGGCAATGTATATACAGGTGTGTGAAATGTATATACAGGTGTGTGAAATGTATATACAGGTGTGTGAAATGTATATATGGGTGTGTGAAATGTATATACAGGTGTGTGAAATGTATATACGGGTGTGTGAAATGTATATACGGGTGTGTGAAATGTATATACAGGTGTGGGAAATGTATATACAGGTGTGGGCAATGTATATACGGGTGTGTGAAATGTATATGCGGGTGTGTGAAATGTATATACAGGTGTGTGAAATGTATATATGGGTGTGTGAAATGTATATACAGGTGTGGGCAATGTATATGCGGGTGTGTGAAATGTATATACGGGTGTGTGAAATGTATATACGGGTGTGTGAAATGTATATACGGGTGTGTGAAATGTATATACAGGTGTGGGAAATGTATATACAGGTGTGGGAAATGTATATACAGGTGTGGGCAATGTATATACAGGTGTGTGAAATGTATATACAGGTGTGTGAAATGTATATACAGGTGTGTGAAATGTATATACAGGTGTGTGAAATGTATATACAGGTGTGTGAAATGAATATACAGGTGTGGGCAATGTATATACGGGTGTGTGAAATGTATATACAGGTGTGGACAATGTATATACGGGTGTGTGAAATGTATATACAGGTGTGGGAAATGTATATACAGGTGTGGGCAATGTATATACAGGTGTGTGAAATGTATATACAGGTGTGTGAAATGTATATACAGGTGTGTGAAATGTATATACAGGTGTGTGAAATGTATATACGGGTGTGTGAAATGTATATACAGGTGTGTGAAATGTATATATGGATGTGTGAAATGTATATACAGGTGTGTGAAATGTATATACGGGTGTGTGAAATGTATATACGGGTGTGTGAAATGTATATACGGGTGTGTGAAATGTATATACGGGTGTGTGAAATGTATATACGGGTGTGTGAAATGTATATACGGGTGTGGGCAATGTATATACGGGTGTGTGAAATGTATATACGGGTGTGTGAAATGTATATACGGGTGTGTGAAATGTATATACGGGTGTGGGAAATGTATATACGGGTGTGGGCAATGTATATACGGGTGTGTGAAATGTATATACAGGTGTGTGAAATGTATATACAGGTGTGTGAAATGTATATACGGTTGTGTGAAATGTATATACGGGTGTGTGAAATGTATATACGGGTGTGTGAAATGTATATACGGGTGTGTGAAATGTATATATGGGTGTGTGAAATGTATATACAGGTGTGTGAAATGTATATACGGGTGTGTGAAATGTATATACGGGTGTGTGAAATGTAATATACAGGTGTGGGAAATGTATATACAGGTGTGGGAAATGTATATACAGGTGTGGGCAATGTATATACAGGTGTGTGAAATGTATATACAGGTGTGTGAAATGTATATACAGGTGTGGGCAATGTATATACGGGTGTGTGAAATGTATATACAGGTGTGTGCAATGTATATACGGGTGTGTGAAATGTATATACAGGTGTGGGAAATGTATATACAGGTGTGGGCAATGTATATACAGGTGTGTGAATTGTATATACAGGTGTGTGAAATGTATATACAGGTGTGTAAAATGTATATACAGGTGTGTGAAATGTATATACGGGTGTGTGAAATGTATATACAGGTGTGTGAAATGTATATATGGATGTGTGAAATGTATATACAGGTGTGTGAAATGTATATACGGGTGTGTGAAATGTATATACGGGTGTGTGAAATGTATATACAGGTGTGGGCAATGTATATACAGGTGTGTGAAATGTATGTACAGGTGTGTGAAATGTATATACAGGTGTGTGAAATGTATATACAGGTGTGGGAAATGTATATATGGATGTGTGAAATGTATATACGGGTGTGTGAAATGTATATACAGGTGTGGGCAATGTATATACAGGTGTGTGAAATGTATATACAGGTGTGTGAAATGTATATACAGGTGTGTGAAATGTATATACAGGTGTGGGAAATGTATATATGGATGTGTGACATGTATATATGGGTGTGTGAAATGTATATACGGGTGTGTGAAATGTATATACAGGTGTGTGAAATGTATATACATGTGTGTGAAATGTATATAGAGGTGTGTGAAATGTATATAGAGGTGTGTGAAATGTATATACGGGTGTGTTAAATGTATATACAGGTGTGTGAAATGTATATACAGGTGTGTGAAATGTATATACGGGTGTGTGAAATGTATATACAGGTGTGTGAAATGTATATACAGGTGTGGGAAATGTATATACGGGTGTGGAAAATGTATATACAGGTATGTGAAATGTATATACGGGTGTGGGAAATGTATATATGGGTGTGTGAAATGTATATACAGGTGTGTGAAATGTATATATGGGTGTGGGAAATGTATATATGGGTGTGTGAAATGTATATACAGGTGTGTGAAATGTATATACAGGTGTGTGAAATGTATATACAGGTGTGTGAAATGTATATACGGGTGTGTGAAATGTATATACAGGTGTGTGAAATGTATATATGGATGTGTGAAATGTATATACAGGTGTGGGCAATGTATATACAGGTGTGTGAAATGTATATACAGGTGTGTGAAATGTATATACAGGTGTGTGAAATGTATATACAGGTGTGTGAAATGTATATACAGGTGTGTGAAATGTATATACAGGTGTGGGCAATGTATATACGGGTGTGTGAAATGTATATACAGGTGTGGACAATGTATATACGGGTGTGTGAAATGTATATACAGGTGTGGGAAATGTATATACAGGTGTGGGCAATGTATATACAGGTGTGTGAAATGTATATACAGGTGTGTGAAATGTATATACAGGTGTGTGAAATGTATATACAGGTGTGTGAAATGTATATACGGGTGTGTGAAATGTATATACAGGTGTGTGAAATGTATATATGGATGTGTGAAATGTATATACAGGTGTGTGAAATGTATATACGGGTGTGTGAAATGTATATACGGGTGTGTGAAATGTATATACGGGTGTGTGAAATGTATATACGGGTGTGTGAAATGTATATACGGGTGTGTGAAATGTATATACAGGTGTGTGAAATGTACATACAGGTGTGTGAAATGTATATACGGGTGTGTGAAATGTATATACAGGTGTGTGAAATGTATATACAGGTGTGTGAAATGTATATATAGATGTGTGAAATGTATATACAGGTGTGTGAAATGTATATATGGATGTGTGAAATGTATATACAGGTGTGTGAAATGTATATATGGATGTGTGAAATGTATATACAGGTGTGTGAAATATATATACAGGTGTGGGAAATGTATATATGGGTGTGGAAAATGTATATACAGGTGTGTGAAATGTATATACGGGTGTGTGAAATGTATATACAGGTTTGCAAAATGTATATACGGGTGTGTGAAATGTATATATGGGTGTGAGAAATGTATAAGCAGGTTTATGAAATGTATATACAGGTGTGGGAAATGTGTATATGGGTGTGGAAAATGTATATACAGGTATGTGAATCTATATATGGGTTTGGTGTGTGAAATGTATATACAGGTGTGTGAAATGTATATACAGGTGTGGGAAATGTATATACGGGTGTGTGAAACGTATATACAGGTGTGTGAAATGTATATACAAGTGTGTGAAATGTATATACAAGTGTGTGAAATGTATATACAGGTGTGGGCAATGTATATACGGGTGTGTGAAATGTATATACGGGTGTGTGAAATGTATATACAGGTGTGTGAAATGTATATACAGGTGTGTGAAATGTATATACAGGTGTGTGAAATGTATATATGGGTGTGTGAAATGTATATACGGGTGTGGGAAATGTATATATGGGTGTGTGAAATGTATATACGGGTGTGGGAAATGTATATATGGGTGTGTGAAATGTATATACGGGTGTGTGAAATGTATATACAGGTGTGTGAAATGTATATACGGGTGTGGGAAATGTATATACAGGTGTGGGAAATGTATATATGGGTGTGTGAAATGTATATACGGGTGTGTGAAATGTATATACAGGTGTGGGAAATGTATATACAGGTGTGTGAAATGTATATACGGGTGTGTGAAATGTATATACAGGTGTGTGAAATGTATATACGGGTGTGTAAAATGTATATACAGGTGTGGGCAATGTATATACCGGTGTGTGAAATGTATATACGGGTGTGTGAAATGTATATACGGATGTGTGAAATGTATATACAGGTGTGTGAAATGTATATACAGGTGTGTGAAATGTATATACAGGTGTGGGCAATGTATATACAGGTGTGTGAAATGTATATACAGGTGTGTGAAATGTATATACAGGTGTGTGAAATGTATATACGGGTGTGTGAAATGTATATACAGGTGTGGGCAATGTATATACGGGTGTGTGAAATGTATATACGGGTGTGTGAAATGTATATACGGGTGTGTGAAATGTATATACAGGTGTGGGAAATGTATATACAGGTGTGGGCAATGTATATACGGGTGTGTAAAATGTATATACGGGTGTGTGAAATGTATATACAGGTGTGTGAAATGTATATACAGGTGTGTAAAATGTATATACAGGTGTGGGCAATGTATATACAGGTGTGTGAAATGTATATACAGGTGTGTGAAATGTATATACAGGTGTGTGAAATGTATATATGGGTGTGTGAAATGTATATACAGGTGTGTGAAATGTATATACGGGTGTGTGAAATGTATATACGGGTGTGTGAAATGTATATACAGGTGTGGGAAATGTATATACAGGTGTGGGCAATGTATATACGGGTGTGTGAAATGTATATGCGGGTGTGTGAAATGTATATACAGGTGTGTGAAATGTATATATGGGTGTGTGAAATGTATATACAGGTGTGGGCAATGTATATGCGGGTGTGTGAAATGTATATACGGGTGTGTGAAATGTATATACGGGTGTGTGAAATGTATATACGGGTGTGTGAAATGTATATACAGGTGTGGGAAATGTATATACAGGTGTGGGAAATGTATATACAGGTGTGGGCAATGTATATACAGGTGTGTGAAATGTATATACAGGTGTGTGAAATGTATATACAGGTGTGTGAAATGTATATACAGGTGTGTGAAATGTATATACAGGTGTGTGAAATGAATATACAGGTGTGGGCAATGTATATACGGGTGTGTGAAATGTATATACAGGTGTGGACAATGTATATACGGGTGTGTGAAATGTATATACAGGTGTGGGAAATGTATATACAGGTGTGGGCAATGTATATACAGGTGTGTGAAATGTATATACAGGTGTGTGAAATGTATATACAGGTGTGTGAAATGTATATACAGGTGTGTGAAATGTATATACGGGTGTGTGAAATGTATATACAGGTGTGTGAAATGTATATATGGATGTGTGAAATGTATATACAGGTGTGTGAAATGTATATACGGGTGTGTGAAATGTATATACGGGTGTGTGAAATGTATATACGGGTGTGTGAAATGTATATACGGGTGTGTGAAATGTATATACGGGTGTGTGAAATGTATATACGGGTGTGGGCAATGTATATACGGGTGTGTGAAATGTATATACGGGTGTGTGAAATGTATATACGGGTGTGTGAAATGTATATACGGGTGTGGGAAATGTATATACGGGTGTGGGCAATGTATATACGGGTGTGTGAAATGTATATACAGGTGTGTGAAATGTATATACAGGTGTGTGAAATGTATATACGGTTGTGTGAAATGTATATACGGGTGTGTGAAATGTATATACGGGTGTGTGAAATGTATATACGGGTGTGTGAAATGTATATATGGGTGTGTGAAATGTATATACAGGTGTGTGAAATGTATATACGGGTGTGTGAAATGTATATACGGGTGTGTGAAATGTAATATACAGGTGTGGGAAATGTATATACAGGTGTGGGAAATGTATATACAGGTGTGGGCAATGTATATACAGGTGTGTGAAATGTATATACAGGTGTGTGAAATGTATATACAGGTGTGGGCAATGTATATACGGGTGTGTGAAATGTATATACAGGTGTGTGCAATGTATATACGGGTGTGTGAAATGTATATACAGGTGTGGGAAATGTATATACAGGTGTGGGCAATGTATATACAGGTGTGTGAATTGTATATACAGGTGTGTGAAATGTATATACAGGTGTGTAAAATGTATATACAGGTGTGTGAAATGTATATACGGGTGTGTGAAATGTATATACAGGTGTGTGAAATGTATATATGGATGTGTGAAATGTATATACAGGTGTGTGAAATGTATATACGGGTGTGTGAAATGTATATACGGGTGTGTGAAATGTATATACAGGTGTGGGCAATGTATATACAGGTGTGTGAAATGTATGTACAGGTGTGTGAAATGTATATACAGGTGTGTGAAATGTATATACAGGTGTGGGAAATGTATATATGGATGTGTGAAATGTATATACGGGTGTGTGAAATGTATATACAGGTGTGGGCAATGTATATACAGGTGTGTGAAATGTATATACAGGTGTGTGAAATGTATATACAGGTGTGTGAAATGTATATACAGGTGTGGGAAATGTATATATGGATGTGTGACATGTATATATGGGTGTGTGAAATGTATATACGGGTGTGTGAAATGTATATACAGGTGTGTGAAATGTATATACATGTGTGTGAAATGTATATAGAGGTGTGTGAAATGTATATAGAGGTGTGTGAAATGTATATACGGGTGTGTTAAATGTATATACAGGTGTGTGAAATGTATATACAGGTGTGTGAAATGTATATACGGGTGTGTGAAATGTATATACAGGTGTGTGAAATGTATATACAGGTGTGGGAAATGTATATACGGGTGTGGAAAATGTATATACAGGTATGTGAAATGTATATACGGGTGTGGGAAATGTATATATGGGTGTGTGAAATGTATATACAGGTGTGTGAAATGTATATATGGGTGTGGGAAATGTATATATGGGTGTGTGAAATGTATATACAGGTGTGTGAAATGTATATACAGGTGTGTGAAATGTATATACAGGTGTGTGAAATGTATATACGGGTGTGTGAAATGTATATACAGGTGTGTGAAATGTATATATGGATGTGTGAAATGTATATACAGGTGTGGGCAATGTATATACAGGTGTGTGAAATGTATATACAGGTGTGTGAAATGTATATACAGGTGTGTGAAATGTATATACAGGTGTGTGAAATGTATATACAGGTGTGTGAAATGTATATACAGGTGTGGGCAATGTATATACGGGTGTGTGAAATGTATATACAGGTGTGGACAATGTATATACGGGTGTGTGAAATGTATATACAGGTGTGGGAAATGTATATACAGGTGTGGGCAATGTATATACAGGTGTGTGAAATGTATATACAGGTGTGTGAAATGTATATACAGGTGTGTGAAATGTATATACAGGTGTGTGAAATGTATATACGGGTGTGTGAAATGTATATACAGGTGTGTGAAATGTATATATGGATGTGTGAAATGTATATACAGGTGTGTGAAATGTATATACGGGTGTGTGAAATGTATATACGGGTGTGTGAAATGTATATACGGGTGTGTGAAATGTATATACGGGTGTGTGAAATGTATATACGGGTGTGTGAAATGTATATATGGGTGTGTGAAATGTATATACAGGTGTGTGAAATGTATATACGGGTGTGTGAAATGTATATACGGGTGTGTGAAATGTAATATACAGGTGTGGGAAATGTATATACAGGTGTGGGAAATGTATATACAGGTGTGGGCAATGTATATACAGGTGTGTGAAATGTATATACAGGTGTGTGAAATGTATATACAGGTGTGTGAAATGTATATACAGGTGTGGGCAATGTATATACGGGTGTGTGAAATGTATATACAGGTGTGTGCAATGTATATACGGGTGTGTGAAATGTATATACAGGTGTGGGAAATGTATATACAGGTGTGGGCAATGTATATACAGGTGTGTGAAATGTATATACAGGTGTGTGAAATGTATATACAGGTGTGTAAAATGTATATACAGGTGTGTGAAATGTATATACGGGTGTGTGAAATGTATATACAGGTGTGTGAAATGTATATATGGATGTGTGAAATGTATATACAGGTGTGTGAAATGTATTTACGGGTGTGTGAAATGTATATATGGGTGTGTGAAATGTATATACAGGTGTGTGAAATGTATATACGGGTGTGTGAAATGTATATACAGGTGTGTGAAATGTATATATGGATGTGTGAAATGTATATACAGGTGTGTGAAATGTATTTACGGGTGTGTGAAATGTATATATGGGTGTGTGAAATGTATATACAGGTGTGTGAAATGTATATACGGGTGTGTGAAATGTATATACGGGTGTGTGAAATGTATATACAGGTGTGGGCAATGTATATACAGGTGTGTGAAATGTATATACAGGTGTGTGAAATGTATATACAGGTGTGTGAAATGTATATACAGGTGTGGGAAATGTATATATGGATGTGTGACATGTATATATGGGTGTGTGAAATGTATATACGGGTGTGTGAAATGTATATACAGGTGTGTGAAATGTATATACATGTGTGTGAAATGTATATAGAGGTGTGTGAAATGTATATAGAGGTGTGTGAAATGTATATACGGGTGTGTTAAATGTATATACAGGTGTGTGAAATGTATATACAGGTGTGTGAAATGTATATACGGGTGTGTGAAATGTATATACAGGTGTGTGAAATGTATATACAGGTGTGGGAAATGTATATACGGGTGTGGAAAATGTATATACAGGTATGTGAAATGTATATACGGGTGTGGGAAATGTATATATGGGTGTGTGAAATGTATATACAGGTGTGTGAAATGTATATATGGGTGTGGGAAATGTATATATGGGTGTGTGAAATGTATATACAGGTGTGTGAAATGTATATACAGGTGTGTGAAATGTATATACAGGTGTGTGAAATGTATATACGGGTGTGTGAAATGTATATACAGGTGTGTGAAATGTATATATGGATGTGTGAAATGTATATACAGGTGTGGGCAATGTATATACGGGTGTGTGAAATGTATATACGGGTGTGTGAAATGTATATACGGGTGTGTGAAATGTATATACGGGTGTGTGAAATGTATATACAGGTGTGGGAAATGTATATACAGGTGTGGGAAATGTATATACAGGTGTGGGAAATGTATATACAGGTGTGGGCAATGTATATACAGGTGTGTGAAATGTATATACAGGTGTGTGAAATGTATATACAGGTGTGTGAAATGTATATACAGGTGTGTGAAATGTATATACAGGTGTGTGAAATGTATATACAGGTGTGGGCAATGTATATACGGGTGTGTGAAATGTATATACAGGTGTGGACAATGTATATACGGGTGTGTGAAATGTATATACAGGTGTGGGAAATGTATATACAGGTGTGGGCAATGTATATACAGGTGTGTGAAATGTATATACAGGTGTGTGAAATGTATATACAGGTGTGTGAAATGTATATACAGGTGTGTGAAATGTATATACGGGTGTGTGAAATGTATATACAGGTGTGTGAAATGTATATATGGATGTGTGAAATGTATATACAGGTGTGTGAAATGTATATACGGGTGTGTGAAATGTATATACAGGTGTGTGAAATGTATATACGGGTGTGTGAAATGTATATACGGGTGTGTGAAATGTATATACGGGTGTGTGAAATGTATATACAGGTGTGGGCAATGTATATACGGGTGTGTGAAATGTATATACGGGTGTGTGAAATGTATATACGGGTGTGTGAAATGTATATACGGGTGTGGGAAATGTATATACGGGTGTGGGCAATGTATATACAGGTGTGTGAAATGTATATACAGGTGTGTGAAATGTATATACAGGAGTGTGAAATGTATATACGGTTGTGTGAAATGTATATACGGGTGTGTGAAATGTATATACGGGTGTGTGAAATGTATATACGGGTGTGTGAAATGTATATATGGGTGTGTGAAATGTATATACAGGTGTGTGAAATGTATATACGGGTGTGTGAAATGTATATACGGGTGTGTGAAATGTATATACAGGTGTGGGAAATGTATATACAGGTGTGGGAAATGTATATACAGGTGTGGGCAATGTATATACAGGTGTGTGAAATGTATATACAGGTGTGTGAAATGTATATACAGGTGAGTGAAATGTATATACAGGTGTGGGCAATGTATATACGGGTGTGTGAAATGTATATACAGGTGTGGGCAATGTATATACGGGTGTGTGAAATGTATATACAGGTGTGGGAAATGTATATACAGGTGTGGGCAATGTATATACAGGTGTGTGAAATGTATATACAGGTGTGTGAAATGTATATACAGGTGTGTAAAATGTATATACAGGTGTGTGAAATGTATATACGGGTGTGTGAAATGTATATACAGGTGTGTGAAATGTATATATGGATGTGTGAAATGTATATACAGGTGTGTGAAATGTATTTACGGGTGTGTGAAATGTATATATGGGTGTGTGAAATGTATATACAGGTGTGTGAAATGTATATACGGGTGTGTGAAATGTATATACGGGTGTGTGAAATGTATATACGGGTGTGGGCAATGTATATACAGGTGTGTGAAATGTATATACAGGTGTGTGAAATGTATATACAGGTGTGTGAAATGTATATTCGGGTGTGTGAAATGTATATACAGGTGTGTGAAATGTATATATGGATGTGTGAAATGTATATACAGGTGTGTGAAATGTATTTACGGGTGTGTGAAATGTATATATGAGTGTGTGAAATGTATATACAGGTGTGTGAAATGTATATACGGGTGTGTGAAATGTATATACGGGTGTGTGAAATGTATATACAGGTGTGGGCAATGTATATACAGGTGTGTGAAATGTATATACAGGTGTGTGAAATGTATATACAGGTGTGTGAAATGTATATACAGGTGTGTGAAATGTATATACAGGTGTGTGAAATGTATATACGGGTGTGTGAAATGTATATACAGGTGTGTGAAATGTATTTACGGGTGTGAGGAAACGCGGAAAAGCCGCCGTCTCCCGAGGTGAGGCGGCTGTTTCCGCGTCCAGCATGGCGTCACAACGCGGAAAAAATGCCGCATGCCGCATGGGCAGTGCGGCGGAATCCGCATTGGTAACGGCGGAATCCACATCAGAGGCGACCCCCGCATTAGATACATTGCAAAACAGTACTGGTGTGGCTGGGACTGATAGTCCACCAAGATTCAGACTTACACGCGCGCGAGCACAGAGGCAGAGTTTAAATAGCAGTTAGAAGGGTGTCGGCTGACCAGCTGGGTCAGCTGACAAATTCCACTGCTCCCATTGGACCAGCAATTAGGGAGGTCCTGGAAAGGTCCTAGAGTATATATACTGCTGGTTGTTCACTTGCTCTTTGTCTGGCGTGCGATCACACATGTGGGAGCACCCAGATCCGTAGTCAGATCCTGAAGTGTGACGGGACCAGCTGGAGCTGTAATCCTACACTTAGCTAGATATTTGATATCTAAAGTACTAGTTTGATTGTGATTATATGTTATGACTTTTGCCTGCCTCGACTATCCTCCTGAACTCTGATCTTGCACCTCGATATTTCTGATACTCTGTTGCCGAACCCCGGCTCGTTCCTTGACTCTGCTTCTGCCGCCTGATTTTGTACCCCGATATTTCTGATACCCCGTTGCTGAACCCTGCCTGTACTTTGACTCTGCCTTTGCCTCCTGATCCTGTACTTTATCTGTCCGTGTGTGTACGACCTGGCTTGTCCGACCTCGAGAACCGACCTTACCGTTAGAGGCGGTTCCTCGCTCTGTTAGCGATCCTTCCTCCTGAGGGTCACTTTCAGATATCCCTTCCTACTATCAGTCTGACTCCTCCCGTCTTGGAGAGCTCAGGTCTGCGGAAGGAATCTGTGCAGTACTCCTTACTGCATTGAGGCCTTGTCCTCTTAGTGTTACAGTTACACCAAACACTACACTCTACTCGGGTGATCAGAGGTTAGTTTGTATATCGGATTATCGGTGAGACTGCAGTTCACTTATAATCTGGTATATATCTGTATTTCCGGTGATACTGCAGATCACCTGTAATCAGATACTCTCTGCGCCCACCGATCGTTACAGAACGCCAGACCAAAAAACAAAATGGACGCAAACACTGGTCGTCTGGGTATGCTTGCCACTTCGGTGGATAACCTTCATCAAGCACTGGGCCAGCACAGAGCTTTGATTGATGCCCTTTCAGGCTCTGTGCAAACCCTCCAGACGTCAGTTGATTCAGTGCGATCCCCTCCTAGTGATGACATACGTATGCCTGTACCTGATAAATTTTCCGGCCACAAGTCTGACTTCCGGAATTTCAAGAGTAGAGTTTTGTCATACTTCGAGTTAAGACCCCGATCCTCGGGGACTGAGACCCAACGGGTCATTTTCATTAAAACACTGTTAACTGGTGATTCCCAGTCCTGGGCATACAACCTGTCCCCCACTAGTTTAGCTCTGACCTCAGTCGAGGAATTTTTTAAGGCTATGGCCGTAATATACGACGACCCTGACCTTGCGGCAACTTCAGAGCGGAAGCTCAAACTTTTGCGGCAAGGCAGAGGGTCGGTCGAGGATTACGCAGCAGAATTTCGTAGGTGGTCTGTTACCGCCAGATTCGACAATTTTGCTCTGATGGATTATTTTCTATCTGGGTTGTCGGAGGAGGTCTCTGATTTGATGCTAACCTTACCCGAGCCCGCAACAGTCGATGAGGCCATATCATCGGCCATCAGAGTCGATCGTCGACTACGCCATCAGAGGCAGACTAGGGGCAGTCACCGGGTCAGGGTGACTTCGTATGTGGCACCTTCTGGTACACCCGCAGTAACGGCATCTCCACCGGTGTCACCCTCTCCAGCCTCACCACCACCCGAACCCATGCAAATTGGTCGATCAAGATTGACCCAGGTGGAACGTAGGCGGAGAATAACAGAACAACTGTGCCTGTATTGTGCAGAAGCAGGGCACAGGGTGCGAAACTGCCCTAACAAGTCGGGAAACGGGTCTGCCTAGGAGTAGTGGGGGGTGACACCCTAGGCACTTCATTCTCACCCCAAAAAGAGAAGAAGTTACTTCTCCCCTGTACTATTACGTGGGAGGATAAGTCTGTGGACACTGAAGCTTTTATTGACTCTGGCTCAGCGGCCAATTTTATGAACCTTGAATTTGCTCGGGAGTTGGGTATTCCTCTCACTCCAGTAAGTCCCCCCATTCAGGTCACGGCAGTAGACGATTCCCCGCTGCAACGGGATCGTCCCCTGTCTCAGACTCCGCAGGTGAGGGTCACGATAGGGGTATTGCATGGGGAACAGCTACAGTTTTTCGTTTTGAACATGTCAACCTCCACTATTATCTTAGGCATGCCTTGGTTACAGGCCCACTCTCCACAAATCGACTGGGCCACAGGTCAGGTAACCAGATGGTCTGATCGTTGTCACCAACAGTGTCTAGGAAAGGTGACATTGGGTCAGACCAAGGTGTACGTGGAGGGTGTTCCCGAGGTGTATTCCGATTTTTCTGATGTCTTTTGTCCCAAGTCTGCTGATCAATTACCTCCTCATCGCCCGTTCGATTGCCCCATTGATCTCCGTGCTGGTTGTATGCCCCCTAGGGGTCACCTGTATAACTTGTCCGGTCCCGAGAAGTTGGCCATGCAGGAGTACATTCGTGACAACCTGGCCAAGGGGTTTATTCGGCCCTCTCGGTCACCTGCTGGGGCCGGTTTCTTTTTCGTTAAGAAAAAAGACGGGGGTCTTCGACCTTGTATCGACTACCGAGGTCTCAATAAAATCACGGTGAAGAATCGCTATCCGTTACCATTGATAGACGACTTATTCACGCAGGTCACTACTGCAAAGATCTTTTCTAAGTTAGATCTGAGGGGGGCATACAACCTAATCCGCATTAGAAGGGGCGATGAATGGAAGACGGCCTTTAACACACCCGACGGGCATTACGAATACTTAGTGATGCCCTTCGGGTTGTGCAATGCGCCCGCCGTCTTCCAGGAGCTAATCAATGAGGTATTCCGGGAGGTATTGGGTAAATTCGTACTGGTATACCTCGATGATATATTAATTTATTCCAATAACCTCCTTGAACACAGGGTCCATGTGAAATTTGTCCTAAACAAATTAAGACAGAATAGACTCTACGCCAAGTTAGAAAAGTGTATTTTTGAGGTGACATCCGTCACGTTTCTGGGGTATGTGATTTCTACCTCAGGTCTGTCAATGGACCCTGCTAAAGTCACAGCTGTCCTAGAATGGCCGCAACCTGTGGGTCTGAAAGCCCTCCAGAGATTCCTGGGTTTTGCAAATTATTATAGGAGGTTTATAAAAGGGTACTCCACGATCATTGCACCCCTTACCAGTCTCACAAAAAAGGGGGCAGATACTACCCACTGGTCTCCGGAGGCTCAGAATGCATTTTCTAGTCTGAAAAAATTGTTTTGTTCCGCACCAATCCTGAGACATGTCGACACCGCTTATCCGTTCATTGTTGAGGTTGATGCCTCGGAGGTCGGGGTAGGGGCTGTGCTGTCTCAGCGATCAGGGTTACAGGGAAGACTACACCCCTGTGCGTACTTTTCCCGTAGGTTCTCTCCGGCGGAGAGAAACTACGATATAGGCAACAGAGAGCTCCTGGCCATTAAATTGGCATTTGAGGAGTGGCGCCACTGGTTGGAGGGGGCAGAGCACACGATCACTGTTTACACCGACCACAAGAACTTGGAGTACATCGAGGGGGCTAAGAGGCTTAGTCCTCGTCAGGCCCGGTGGTCCTTGTTTTTTACGAGATTCAGGTTTATAATCACATACACTCCAGGTAGCAAAAACATCAAGGCAGATGCCCTCTCCAGGTGTTTCGAACCTGAGACAGCACAGCCTCACACTCCTGAATCCATCATTCTGCAGAAACTGGTGTTAGCCGCCACGGAGTCTTGGGAAGAGTGGACAGAGATCTTGGGTCCCTTTCAGCAGGAGGTTCCTGAAGGGAAACCCGAAGGGGTCTTGTTCATACCACTACCATTCCGGTTACAGGTTCTGCAACTCTTTCACGCCCATAAGAATGCTGGTCATCCTGGAGCTGCCAGAACGCAGGATCTGATTGCCAGGTGTGCTTGGTGGCCTTCCTTGGCAACAGATTGCAAGGAGTATGTTAGGGAGTGTGCGGTGTGCGCCCGGAGTAAGCCCTCCCGGCTGGCATCTGTAGGAAGGTTGCAGCCTTTGCCCACCCCGAGTGAGCCATGGACCCACTTGTCCATGGATTTTGTGGGGGAATTGCCCAGGTCTGAAGGCATGTCGGTCATTTGGGTGGTAGTCGATCGGTTTAGCAAAATGGCCCATTTTGTGCCCCTGAAAGGACTCCCCTCGGCTCAAGAACTGGCTGAATTGTTTATCATTCACATCTTCCGGCTGCATGGCATTCCGGAAGACATCGTGTCTGATAGGGGAGTCCAGTTTGTGTCTGGATTCTGGAGGGCATTTTGCCACCAAATGGGCATGAAATTGTCTTTCTCGTCAGGCTACCACCCACAGACCAATGGGCAGACAGAACGCATTAACCAATCCCTGGAGCAATTTCTGAGATGCTACGTTTCTGAGGCGCAGAGTGACTGGGTGAAATTTTTGCCCTTCGCGGAATTCGCTCAAAATAATTTAAAGAATTCCTCGTCTGGGTTTTCCCCATTTCAGATTGTAACAGGGAGGTCACCCAAATTTTCCCCTTTTCCAGTTGTCTCGTCTCCATTTCCAGCACTGGAAAATTGGCAGAGATCACTCAGGGACAATTCGGGAATTGTTAAGGGGAATTTACAGAAGGCGTTCCAGAGTCAGAAGGGTCAAGCAGATAAGAGACGGTCCGTGGAATGGAAGTTTCGGCCAGGGGATCTAGTCTGGGTGTCCACACGTCACTTGACCCTGAAGCAGCCATCTGCCAAACTGGGTCCCAGGTTTGTGGGCACATTTTCCGTGACCAAGAAGATTAATAATGTTACTTATTCCATTGACCTTCCTACCAGCATGCGGGGGGTGAGGTCCTTCCACGTGTCCCTTCTTAAACCAGCAGTCCAGGTAGGTCCTACTCCTCCTCCTCCCGTGTTGGTGGATGCCCAACCCGAGTACGAAGTGGAGAAGATCATAGATTCACGTACTGTACAGAACTCGGTACAGTACCTCGTACATTGGAAGGGGTACGGGATTGAGGAGAGGCAATGGGTACCTAGGAACCGCATGCATGCGGACGAGTTAGTGAAGGAATTTCATGCTGTACATCCCGAGAAGCCTGGTGGGAGTTGTCCGGAGTCCACTCCTCGGGAGGGGGGTACTGTGAGGAAACGCGGAAAAGCCGCCGTCTCTCGAGGTGAGGCGGCTGTTTCCGCGTCCAGCATGGTGTCACAACGCGGAAAAAACGCCGCATGCCGCATGGGCAGTGCGGCGGAATCCGCATTGGTAACGGCGGAATCCACATCAGAGGCGACCCCCGCATTAGATACATTGCAAAACAGTACTGGTGTGGCTGGGACTGATAGTCCACCAAGATTCAGACTTACACGCGCGCGAGCACAGAGGCAGATTTTAAATAGCAGTTAGAAGGGTGTCGGCTGACCAGCTGGGTCAGCTGACAAATTCCACTGCTCCCATTGGACCAGCAATTAGGGAGGTCCTGGAAAGGTCCTAGAGTATATATACTGCTGGTTGTTCACTTGCTCTTTGTCTGGCGTGCGATCACATACGTGGGAGCACCCAGATCCGTAGTCAGATCCTGAAGTGTGCCGGGACCAGCTGGAGCTGTAATCCTACACTTAGCTAGATATTTGATAGCTAAAGTACTAGTTTGATTGTGATTATATGTTATGACTTTTGCCTGCCTCGACTATCCTCCTGAACTCTGATCTTGCACCTCGATATTTCTGATACTCTGTTGCCGAACCCCGGCTCGTTCCTTGACTCTGCTTCTGCCGCCTGATTTTGTACCCCGATATTTCTGATACCCCGTTGCTGAACCCTGCCTGTACTTTGACTCTGCCTTTGCCTCCTGATCCTGTACTTTATCTGTCCGTGTGTGTACGACCTGGCTTGTCCGACCTCGAGAACCGACCTTACCGTTAGAGGCGGTTCCTCGCTCTGTTAGCGATCCTTCCTCCTGAGGGTCACTTTCAGATATCCCTTCCTACTATCAGTCTGACTCCTCCCGTCTTGGAGAGCTCAGGTCTGCGGAAGGAATCTGTGCAGTACTCCTTACTGCATTGAGGCCTTGTCCTCTTAGTGTTACAGTTACACCAAACACTACACTCTACTCGGGTGATCAGAGGTTAGTTTGTATATCGGATGATCGGTGAGACTGCAGTTCACTTATAATCTGGTATATATCTGTATTTCCGGTGATACTGCAGATCACCGGTAATCAGATACTCTCTGCGCCCACCGATCGTTACAACGGGTGTGTGAAATGTATATACGGGTGTGTGAAATGTATATACGGGTGTGTGAAATGTATATACGGGTGTGTGAAATGTATATACGGGTGTGTGAAATGTATATACGGGTGTGTGAGATATATATACGGGTGTGTGAAATGTATATACGGGTGTGTGAAATGTATATACAGGTGTGGGCAATGTATATACGGGTGTGTGAAATGTATATACGGGTGTGTGAAATGTATATACGGGTGTGTGAAATGTATATACAGGTGTGGGAAATGTATATACGGGTGTGTGAAATGTATATACAGGTGTGTGAAATGTATATACAGGTGTGGGCAATGTATATACAGGTGTGTGAAAAGTATATACAGGTGTGTGAAATGTATATACAGGTGTGTGAAATGTATATACGGGTGTGTGAAATGTATATACGGGTGTGTGAAATGTATATATGGGTGTGTGAAATGTATATACAGGTGTGTGAAATGTATATACGGGTGTGTGAAATGTATATACAGGTGTGTGAAATGTATATACGGGTGTGTGAGATATATATACGGGTGTGTGAAATGTATATACAGGTGTGGGCAATGTATATACAGGTGTGTGAAAAGTATATACAGGTGTGTGAAATGTATATACAGGTGTGTGAAATGTATATACGGGTGTGTGAAATGTATATACGGGTGTGTGAAATGTATATATGGGTGTGTGAAATGTATATACAGGTGTGTGAAATGTATATACGGGTGTGTGAAATGTATATACAGGTGTGTGAAATGTATATACGGGTGTGTGAAATGTATATACGGGTGTGTGAAATGTATATATGGGTGTGGGAAATGTATATACAGGTGTGTGAAATGTATATATGGGTGTGGGAAATGTATATATGGGTGTGGGAAATGTATATACAGGTGTGGGAAATGTATATATGGGTGTGGGAAATGTATATATGGGTGTGTGAAATGTATATACAGGTGTGTGAAATGTATATACGGGTGTGGGAAATGTATATATGGGTGTGGGAAATGTATATACGGGTGTGTGAAATGTATATACAGGTGTGTGAAATGTATATACAGGTGTGTGAAATGTATATACAGGTGTGTGAAATGTATATACAGGTGTGTGAAATGTATATACAGGTGTGTGAAATGTATATATGGGTGTGTGAAATGTATATACGGGTGTGTGAAATGTATATACGGGTGTGTGAAATGTATATACAGGTGTGTGAAATGTATATACGGGTGTGTGAAATGTATATACGGGTGTGTGAAATGTATATACAGGTGTGTGAAATGTATATACGGGTGTGTGAAATGTATATACAGGTGTGTGAAATGTATATATGGGTGTGTGAAATGTATATACAGGTGTGTGAAATGTAAATACAGGTGTGTGAAATGTATATACGGGTGTGTGAAATGTATATACAGGTGTGTGAAATGTATATATGGGTGTGTGAAATGTATATACGGGTGTGTGAAATGTATATACAGGTGTGTGAAATGAATATATGGGGCAGTGCCAATTTTTATGGAAATAGGGATAGCCAACAGTGGCTCCAGCTTCCGATGTTAGGGGGAGGGCATAAAGCGGACATAAAGAACAGCATGTGTGTTGAGTGGATGTTACATGCACCGTGTGGCCTTGTACACCTTCACACGGTGGGAGTTGCAGGCTTACAGCCATTGGTCAATACAGCAAAGAGGTAAAGAGGTGACAGATCACATCAGGAGCCCAATCCCCTGCAAGGCAGCAGCTGATTGGCTGGGAAGCAGCAGCGTTTTCATTTTTCTCCATGCCCATTAGTCTGGTCAGTCTGTATTATAGGCATGCTCACCAACCTCTGCTGAGGCCTTCTACATCACAAATACATCTTTTCATGAATGAATAAATATATATTATTGGTAGACTAGACCAGCTTTATTCTATGTTGTTATCTAGACTTATCAATACATTTCCTGCCTCACCACTCCATGGGGACATTTTAGCCAATCCTGGTACCTGTGAAGAAGATATAATCAAATCTGTTTTCCAGCAGGCGAGACGTCTCTTCCACCCCACCACAGACAGCCGCAAAGCAATCCTGAGGGAGACAGAACATTATACTCAATGGATTTGTTTAACTCATCTAGAACCAGAAATTTCAGACCAAGCTTGGAGAAGATTGCTGAGACCTTCAGACATCTCCTTCACCACCTGTCCTGCTGCTGAGGCCTTCAGACATCTCCTTCACCACCTGTCCTGCTGCTGAGGCCTTCAGACATCTCCTTCACCACCTGTCCTGCTGCTGAGGCCTTCAGACATCTCCTTCACTACTTCTACTGCTGCTGAGGCCTTCAGACATCTCCTTCACCACCTGTCCTGCTGCTGAGGCCTTCAGACATCTCCTTCACCACCTCCCTGCTGCTGAGGACTTCAGACATCTCCTTCACCACCTCCCTGCTGCTGAGGACTTCAGACATCTCCTTCACCACCTCCCTGCTGCTGAGGACTTCAGACATCTCCTTCACCACCTCTCCTGCTGCTGAGACCTTCAGACTGTTCCTTCACCACCTGTCCTGCTGCTGAGGCCTTCAGACATCTCCTTCACCACCTCCCTGCTGCTGAGGACTTCAGACATCTCCTTCACCACCTCCCTGCTGCTGAGGACTTCAGACATCTCCTTCACCACCTCCCTGCTGCTGAGGACTTCAGACATCTCCTTCACCACCTCTCCTGCTGCTGAGGCCTTCAGACTGTTCCTTCACCACCTGTCCTGCTGCTGAAGCCTTCAGACATCTCCTTCACTACTTCTACTGCTGCTGAGGCCTTCAGACATCTCCTTCACCACCTGTCCTGCTGCTGAGGCCTTCAGACATCTCCTTCACCACCTCCCTGCTGCTGAGGCCTTCAGACATCTCCTTCACCACCTCCCTGCTGCTGAGGACTTCAGACATCTCCTTCACCACCTCCCTGCTGCTGAGGACTTCAGACATCTCCTTCACCACCTCCCTGCTGCTGAGGCCTTCAGACTGTTCCTTCACCACCTGTCCTGCTGCTGAAGCCTTCAGACATCTCCTTCACTACTTCTCCTGCTGCTGAGACCTTCAGACAGCTCCTTCACTACTTCTCCTGCTGCTGAAGCCTTCAGACATCTCCTTCACCACCTGTCCTGCTGCTGAGACCTTCAGACATCTCCTTCACTACTTCTCATGCTGCTGAGGCTTTCAGACATCTCCTTCACCACCTCCCTGCTGCTGAGGCCTGCAGACATCTCCTTCACCACCTGTCCTGCTGCTGAGGCCTTCAGACATCTCCTTCACTACTTCTACTGCTGCTGAGACCTTCAGACATCTCCTTCGCCATCTCTCCTGCTGCTGAGGCATTCAGACATCTCCTTCACCACCTCCCCTGCTGCTGAGGCCTTCAGACATCTCCTTCACCCCCTTTCCTGCTGCTGAGGCCTTCAGACATCTCCTTCACCACCTTTCCTGCTGCTGAGGCCTTCAGACATCTCCTTCACTACTTCTCCTGCTGCTGATACCTTCAGACAGCTCCTTTACCAACTTTTCTGCTGCTGAGGCCTTCAGACATCTCCTTTACTACTTCTCCTGCTGCTGAGGCCTTTAGACAGCTCCTTCACCACCTGTCCTGCTGCTGAGGCCTTCAGTCTGCTCCTTCACCACCTTTCCTGCTGCAGAGGCCTTCAGACAGTTCCTTTACTACTTCTCCTGCTGCTGAGGCCTTCAGACAGCTCCTTCACCACCTCTCCAGCTGCTGAGGCCTTCAGACAGCTCCTTCACCACCTCTCCAGCTGCTGAGGCCTTCAGACAGCTCCTTTACCACCTCTCCAGCTGCTGAGACTTTCAGACATCTCCTTCACCACTTTTCCTGCTGCTGAGGCCTTCAGACATATCCTTCACCACCTATCCTGCTGCTGAGCCCTTCAGACAGCTCCTTCACCACCTCTCCTGCTGCTGAGGCCTTCAGACATCTCCTTCACCACCTCTCCTGCTGCTGAGGCCTTCAGACAGCTCCTTCACCACCTCTCCAGCTGCTGAGACCTTCAGACATCTCCTTCACCACCTCTCCAGCTGCTGAGGCCTTGAGACATATCCTTCACCACTTCTCCTGCCAGAGGCCTTTAGACATCTCTGTTACTACCTCTCCTGCTGCTGAGGCCTTCAGACAGCTCCTTCACCATCTCTCCTGCTGCTGAGGCCTTCAGACATCTCCTTCACCACCTCTCCTGCTGCTGAGGCCTTTAGACATCCCCTACACCACCTCTCCTGCTGTTGAGGCCTTCAGACAGCTCCTTCACCACCTCTCCTGCTGCTGAGGCCTTCAGACATCTCCTTCACCACCTGTCCTGCTGATGAGACCTTCAGACATCTCCTTCACCACCTGTCCTGCTGCTGAGGCCTTCAGACATCTCCTTCACCACCTGTCCTGCTGATGAGGCCTTCAGACATCTCCTTCACCACCTTTCCTGCTACTTAGGCCTTCAGACAGCTCCTTCACCACCTCTCCAGCTGCTGAGACCTTCAGATATCTCCTTCACCACCTCTCCTGCTGCTGAGGCCTTGAGACATATCCTTCACCACTTCTCCTGCTGCAGAGGCCTTTAGACATCTCTGTTACTACCTCTCCTGCTGCTGAGGCCTTCAGACAGCTCCTTCACCATCTCTCCTGCTGCTGAGGCCTTCAGACATCTCCTTCACCACCTCTCCTGCTGCTGAGGCCTTCAGACATCTCCTACACCACCTCTCTTGCTGTTGAGGCCTTCAGACAGCTCCGTCACCACCTCTCCTGCTGCTGAGGCCTTCAGACATCTCCTTCACCACCTGTCCTGCTGCTGAGACCTTCAGACATCTCCTTCACCACCTGTCCTGCTGCTGAGGCCTTCAGACATCTCCTTCACCACCTGTCCTGCTGCTGAGGCCTTCAGACATCTCCTTCACCACCTTTCCTGCTACTTAGGCCTTCAGACAGCTCCTTCACTATCTCCCCTGTTGCTGAGGCCTTCAGACATCTCCTTCACCACCTTTCCTGCTGCTGAGGCCTTCAGACAGCTCCCTTACCGCCTCTCCTGCTGCTGAAGCCTTCAGACATCTCCTTCACCACCTCTCCTGCTGCTGAGGCCTTCAGACAGCTCCTTCACCGCCTCTCCTGCTGCTGAAGCCTTCAGACATCTCCTTCACCAACTGTCCTGCTACTGAGGCCTTCAGACATCTCCTTCACCACCTTTCCTGCTGCTGAGACCTTCAGACAGCTCCTTCACCACCTCTCCTGCTGCTGAGGCCTTCAGACATCTCCTTCACTAACTCTCCTGCTGCTGAGGCCTTCAGACATCTCCTACACCACCTCTCCTGCTGCTGAGGCCTTCAGACAGCTCCTTCACCACCTCTGCAGCTGCTGAGACCTTCAGACATTTCCTTCACCACCTCTCCTGCTGCTGAGGCCTTTAGACATCCCCTTTACCACCTCTCCTGCTGCTGATGCCTTCAGACAGCTCCTTCACCACCTCTCCTGCTGCTGAGGCCTTCAGACATCTCCTTCACCACCTGTCCTGCTGCTGAGGCCTTCAGACAGCTCCTTCACTACCTCTCCTGCTGCTGAGACCTTCAGACTAGAGGTGGCCTGAATGGTTCGCATGCGAACAGTACCAGGCGAACTTTCAATGGTTCGCGTTCGACAGCAAAGGCGAACTTTTGCGGAAGTTCAGTTCGCCCCCATAGTGTGCCATTAGGGTCAACTTTGACCCTCTACATCACAGTCAGCAGGCACATTGTAGCCAATCAGGCTACACTCTCTCCTGGAGCCACTCCCCCCCTTATATAAGGCAGGCAGCGCTGGCTTTTACACTCACTTGTGTGCCGGCATTAATTAGTGAAGGGACAGCTTCTGGCAGACTCTCATAGGGAAAGCTTAGTTAGGCTCTTGTAGCTCCTGGCTGATTGTTATTGCTAAAATAGCACCCAACAACAGCTCTTTTAAAAACGCTAATGTTCTCCTGATGTTTTTTTTTTGTTTGTTTTTTTGCCCACTGACACTGCATTATACAACTCTATCTGTTGCAGCTGGACATTGGTAATTGTTATTACTGTGCCTGCCAGGCCCTGCCTAACTATCTATACTGGGACACCTACCTATGCCTACCTAACTACTGGGACACCTACCTATGCCTACCTACCTATACTGGGACTTCTACCTATGCCTAGCTAACTACTGGGTCACCTACCTATGCCTACCTACCTATACTGGGACTCATACCTATGCCTAGCTAACTACTGGGGCACCTACCTATGCCTACCTACCTATAATGGGACACCTACCTATGCCTACCTAACTACTGGGACACCTACCTATGCCTACCTACCTATACTGGGACTCATACCTATGCCTAGCTAACTACTGGGGCACCTACCTATGCCTACCTACCTATAATGGGACTCCTACCTATGCCTAGATAATTACTGGTACACTTACCTATGCCTATCTACCTATACTGGGACACCTACCTATGCCTAGCTAACTACTGGGGCACCTACCTATGCCTACCTACCTATAATGGGACTCCTACCTATGCCTTCCTACCTATACTGGGACTCCTACCTATGCCTACCTACCTATACTGGGACTCCTACCTATGCCTACCTACCTATACTGGGACTCCTACCTATGCCTGCCTACCTATACTGGGACTCCTACCTATGCCTACGTACCTATACTGGGACTCCTACCTATGCCTACCTACCTATACTGGGACTCCTACCTATGCCTAGCTAACTACTGGGGCACCTACCTATGCCTACCTACCTATACTGGGACTCCTACCTATGCCTACCTACCTATACTGGGACTCCTACCTATGCCTACCTACCTATACTGGGACTCCTACCTATGCCTATCTACCTATACTGGGTCTCCTACCTATGCCTAGCTAACTACTGGGGCACCTACCTATGCCTACCTACCTATACTGGGACTCCTACCTATGCCTATCTACCTATACTGGGACTCCTACCTATGCCTATCTACCTATACTGGGTCTCCTACCTATGCCTACCTACCTATACTGGGTCTCCTACCTATGCCTAGCTAACTACTGAGGCATCTACCTATGCCTACCTACCTATACTGGGACTCCTACCTATGCATACCTACCTATACTGGGTCTCCTACCTATGCCTAGCTAACTACTGAGGCACCTACCTATGCCTACCTACCTATACTGGGTCTCCTACCTATGCCTTCCTACCTATACTGGGTCTCCTACCTATGCCTAGCTAACTGCTGGGGCACCTACCTATGCCTACCTACCTATACTGGGACTCCTACCTATGCCTAGCTAACTACTGGGGCACCTACCTATGCCTACCTACCTATACTGGGACTCCTACCTATGCCTATCTACCTATACTGGGACTCCTACCTATGCCTAGCTAACTACTGGGGCACCTACCTATACCTAGCTAAATACTGGGGCACCTACCTATGCCTACCTACCTATACTGGGACTCCTACCTATGCCTACCTACCTATACTGGGACTCCTACCTATGCCTAGCTAACTACTGGGGCACCTACCTATGCCTACCTACCTATACTGGGACACCTACCTATGCCTAGCTACCTATACTGGGACTCCTACCTATGCCTAGCTAACTACTGGGGCACCTACCTATGCCTACCTACCTATACTGGGACACCTACCTATTCCTACCTACCTATACTGGGACTTCTACCTATGCCTACCTACCTATACTGGGACCCAGACCTATGCCTAGCTAACTACTGGGACTCCTACCTATGCCTACCTACCTATACTGGGACCCCTACTTATGCCCAGCTGACTACTGGGGCACCTACCTATGCCTAGCTAACTACTGGGGCACCTACCTATGCCTACCTACCTATACTGGGACTCCTACCTATGCCTACCTACCTATACTGGGACCCCTACTTATGCCCAGCTGACTACTGGGGCACCTACCTATGCCTAGCTAACTACTGGGGCACCTACCTATGCCTATCTACCTATACTGGGACACCTACCTATGCCTACCTACCTATAATGGGACTCCTACCTATGCCTAGCTAACTACTGGGGCACCTACCTATGCCTACCTACCTATACTGGGACTCCTACCTATGCTTACCTACCTATACTGGGACTCCTACCTATGCCTAGCTAACTACTGTTGCACCTACCTATGCCTACCTACCTATACTGGGACTCCTACCTATGCCTACCTACCTATACTGGGACCCCTACCTATGCCTAGTTAACGACTGGGGCACTTACCTATGCCTACCTACCTATACTGGGACTCCTACCTATGCCTACCTACCTATACTGGGACTCCTACCTATGCCTACCTACCTATACTGGGACCCCTACATATGCCTAGCTGACTACTGGGGCACCTACCTATGCCTACCTACCTATACTGGGACTCCTACCTATGCCTACCTACCTATACTGGGACTCCTACCCATGCTTAGCTAACTACTGGGGCACCTACCTATGTCTACCTACCTATACTGGGACTCCTACCTATGCCCAGCTAACTACTGGAGCACCTACCTATGCTTATCTACCTATACTGGGACTCCTACCTATGCCAAGCTAACTACTGGGGCACCTACCTATGCCTAGCTAACTACTGGGGCACCTACCTATGCCTACCTACCTATACTGGGACTCCTACCTATACCAAGCTAACTAATGGGGCACCTACCTATGCCTTCCTACCTATACTCGGACTCCTACCTATGCCTAGCTAACTACTGGGGCACCTACCTATGCCTACCTGCCTATACTGGGACTCCTACCTATGCCTAGCTAACTACTGGGGCACCTACCTATGCCTAGCTAACTACTGGGGCACCTACCTATGCCTACCTACCTATACTGGGACTCCTACTTATGTCTAGCTAACTACTGGGGCACCTACATATGCCTACCTACCTATACTGGGACTCCTACCTATGCCTAGCTAACTACTGGGGCACGGCACCTACCTATGCCTAGCTAACTACTGGGACACCTACCTATGCCTAGCTAACTACTGGGGCGCATCCATCTGAAAATGGCGTCTGCGAATAATGGCGCACAGTGTTGCCGCTACTCCGTTTGCCGCTTATCGCTATTTAACGTTAAAGCCTTATTGTTATTTAGTGTTAAAGCCTTATCGTTATTTAGCGTTAACACACAGAACCCTCTCTGTACCTATCCCTAACCCCTAACCCCCCCCCCCCCGGTGGTGCCTAACCCTAACCACGCCCCTGGTGGTGCCTAACCCTAACCACCCCCTGGTGGTGTATATTGTACTGTAACTATACCTAACCCTACTCTCACACAGAACCCTCCCTGTACCTAACACTAACCACGCCCCTGGTGGTGCCTAACCCTAACCACCCCCTGGTGGTGTATATTGTACTGTAACTATACCTAACCCTACTCTCACACAGAACCCTCCCTGTACCTAACACTAACCACCCCCTTGGTGGTGCCTAACCCTGAAACCCCCATGGTGGTGCCTAACCCTAAGACCCCCCAGTGGTGCCCAACCCTAACCTTGACAGTGTTACATTAAATCCATTCACTGCTTTGCAGTTAAATAACGTCTGCAGTTTGGCTTATGTAGGGCGCTATTGATAAATAACGTTAGTGTGTGCCACTATTGATAAATAACGTTAGTGTGTGCCACTATTGATAAATAACGTTAGTGTGTGCCGTTTTTCTTTTTTCCCTGTGCGCCATTATTATGCAGTACTAACGATAAATAGCGATAAGCGTATCTTTTTAATGCGGCGCCATTTTTATGCATAGGCGCTGTGCGCCATTATTCACTGATCCCACTGGGGCACCTACATATGCCTACCTACCTATACTGGGAATTCTACCTATGCCTAGCTAACTACTGGGGCACCTACCTATGCCTAGCTAACTACTGGGACACCTACCTATGCCTAGCTAACTACTGGGGCACTTACCTATGCCTACCTACCTATACTGGGACTCCTACCTATGCCTAGCTAACTACTGGGGCACCTACCTATGCCTCTCCCTATACTGAGGCTCCTACCTATGCCTACCTACCTATACTGGGACTCCTACCTATGCTTACCTACATACAAGAAGATAATAAGGTTGTTGCTTCATTGTGGACAAAGCAAATTTGATCAGCTGGACAGTCACTGTTGTTCTATCATTGAGCTACCACAGCCCGGCGACCATATGGGCTTGAACACCGCCACGGCCTGCACTCTCGCCATGGTGCGCACCAGTCCAGCACGGCCGTCACTACACAAACAGCTGTTTGCGGTGCGTTACACAGTGAGTTTGGTGTGTCAGTGTGAAGCAGTACTCTAATTACACTCCCTGATTGATGTATACACATGCAAGATGTTTGAAAGGACTTTAGGCCTGTCATTTAGCATTCAATGTGATTTCTGCCCTTAAAACGCTGCTTTACGTCAAATCCAGATTTTTCCCCAGGACTTTTGGCGTCTATCTCACTCCGCCATGCCCCCCTCCAGGTGTTAGACCCCTTGAAACATCTTTTACATCACTTTTGTGGCCAGCATAAATGTTTCTAACTTTCAAAGTTTGCATCCCCATTAAAGTGTATTGCGGTTCGCAAAAGTTCAAGCGAACCAAACCTTTTGCGGAAGTTCGCAAACTTAAAATCGGAGGGTCGGGCCATCTCTTTTTCAGACATCACCTTCACTAACTCTCCTGCTGCTAAGGACTTCAGACATCTCCTTCACCACCTCTCCTGCTACTGAGGCCTTCAGACATCTCCTTCACCACCTCTCCTGCTGCTGAGGCCTTCAGACATCTCCTTCACCACCTCTCCTGCTGCTGAGGCCTTCACACATCTCCTTCACTACTTCTCCTGCTGCTGAGGCATTCAGACAGCTCCTTTACCACCTCTCCTGCTGCTGAGGCCTTCAGACATCTCCTTCACCACCTGTCCTGCTGCTGAGACCTTCAGACAGCTCCTTCACTACTTCTCCTGCTGCTGAGGCCTTCAGACATCTCCTTCACTACTTCTCCTGCTGCTGAGGCATTCAGACAGCTCCTTTACCACCTCTCCTGCTGCTGAGGCTTTAAGACAGCTCCTTTACCACCTCTCCTGCTGCTGAGGCTTTCAGACATCTCCTTCACTACTTCTCCTGCTGCTGAGACCTTCAGACAGCTCCTTTACTACTGCTCATGCTGCTGAGGCCTTCAGACATCTCCTACACCACCTCTCCTGCTACTGAGGCCTTCAGACAGCTCCTTCACCACCTTCCTGCTACTGAGGCATTCAGACATCTCCTTCACCGCCTCTCCTGCTGCTGAGGCCTTCAGACATCTCCTTCACCACCTCTCCTGCTACTGAGGCCTTCAGACAGCTCCTTCACCATCTCTCCTGCTACTGAGGCCTTCAGACAGCTCCTTCACCATCTCTCCTGCTACTGAGGCCTTCAGACAGCTCCTTCACCATCTCTCCTGCTGCTGAAACCTTCAGGCTGCATTTCCACTTGTGCGGTGCGAATCGCCGCGGTAAAAATTCGCATGCGTGTCTATGCGAATTTACATGCGAATTCGCATTGATGATGATGTATGCAAATTTAACCATTGCAGTGCGGGTGTGCTTTTCCATTGTTTCTATGCGAATTCGCATGAAAATTCGCATACCCAAACCTCATGCGAATTTCCTATTAAATACATTGTATGCGATTCGCATATCGGTATGCGGTATGCGAATTCTGATGGCTCTGCCATGCAAATTTTTTCTGCACAGAAAATCGCAAAGGAATCCTGACAAGTGGAAACAGTCCCATCCACTTGTATTGCTATAAGAATTTTCATGCGGAAAACGCATGCGAATTCGCGATTGTGGAAATGGGCCCTCAGACATCTCCTTCACTACTTCTCCTGCTACTGAGGCCTTCAGACATCTCCTCCTGCTGCTGAGACCTTCAGAAATCTCCTTCACTACTTCTCCTGCTGCTGAGACCTTCAGACATCTCCTTCACTACTTCTCCTGCTGCTGAAGCCTTCAGACATCTCCTTCACCACCTGTCCTGCTGCTGAGACCTTCAGACATCTCCTTCACTACTTCTCATGCTGCTGAGGCTTTCAGACATCTCCTTCACCACCTCCCTGCTGCTGAGGCCTGCAGACATCTCCTTCACCACCTGTCCTGCTGCTGAGGCCTTCAGACATCTCCTTCACTACTTCTACTGCTGCTGAGACCTTCAGACATCTCCTTCGCCATCTCTCCTGCTGCTGAGGCATTCAGACATCTCCTTCACCACCTCCCCTGCTGCTGAGGCCTTCAGACATCTCCTTCACCCCCTTTCCTGCTGCTGAGGCCTTCAGACATCTCCTTCACCACCTTTCCTGCTGCTGAGGCCTTCAGACATCTCCTTCACTACTTCTCCTGCTGCTGATACCTTCAGACAGCTCCTTTACCAACTTTTCTGCTGCTGAGGCCTTCAGACATCTCCTTTACTACTTCTCCTGCTGCTGAGGCCTTTAGACAGCTCCTTCACCACCTGTCCTGCTGCTGAGGCCTTCAGTCTGCTCCTTCACCACCTTTCCTGCTGCAGAGGCCTTCAGACAGTTCCTTTACTACTTCTCCTGCTGCTGAGGCCTTCAGACAGCTCCTTCACCACCTCTCCAGCTGCTGAGGCCTTCAGACAGCTCCTTCACCACCTCTCCAGCTGCTGAGGCCTTCAGACAGCTCCTTTACCACCTCTCCAGCTGCTGAGACTTTCAGACATCTCCTTCACCACTTTTCCTGCTGCTGAGGCCTTCAGACATATCCTTCACCACCTATCCTGCTGCTGAGCCCTTCAGACAGCTCCTTCACCACCTCTCCTGCTGCTGAGGCCTTCAGACATCTCCTTCACCACCTCTCCTGCTGCTGAGGCCTTCAGACAGCTCCTTCACCACCTCTCCAGCTGCTGAGACCTTCAGACATCTCCTTCACCACCTCTCCAGCTGCTGAGGCCTTGAGACATATCCTTCACCACTTCTCCTGCCAGAGGCCTTTAGACATCTCTGTTACTACCTCTCCTGCTGCTGAGGCCTTCAGACAGCTCCTTCACCATCTCTCCTGCTGCTGAGGCCTTCAGACATCTCCTTCACCACCTCTCCTGCTGCTGAGGCCTTTAGACATCCCCTACACCACCTCTCCTGCTGTTGAGGCCTTCAGACAGCTCCTTCACCACCTCTCCTGCTGCTGAGGCCTTCAGACATCTCCTTCACCACCTGTCCTGCTGATGAGACCTTCAGACATCTCCTTCACCACCTGTCCTGCTGCTGAGGCCTTCAGACATCTCCTTCACCACCTGTCCTGCTGATAAGGGCCTTCAGACATCTCCTTCACCACCTTTCCTGCTACTTAGGCCTTCAGACAGCTCCTTCACCACCTCTCCAGCTGCTGAGACCTTCAGATATCTCCTTCACCACCTCTCCTGCTGCTGAGGCCTTGAGACATATCCTTCACCACTTCTCCTGCTGCAGAGGCCTTTAGACATCTCTGTTACTACCTCTCCTGCTGCTGAGGCCTTCAGACAGCTCCTTCACCATCTCTCCTGCTGCTGAGGCCTTCAGACATCTCCTTCACCACCTCTCCTGCTGCTGAGGCCTTCAGACATCTCCTACACCACCTCTCTTGCTGTTGAGGCCTTCAGACAGCTCCGTCACCACCTCTCCTGCTGCTGAGGCCTTCAGACATCTCCTTCACCACCTGTCCTGCTGCTGAGACCTTCAGACATCTCCTTCACCACCTGTCCTGCTGCTGAGGCCTTCAGACATCTCCTTCACCACCTGTCCTGCTGCTGAGGCCTTCAGACATCTCCTTCACCACCTTTCCTGCTACTTAGGCCTTCAGACAGCTCCTTCACTATCTCCCCTGTTGCTGAGGCCTTCAGACATCTCCTTCACCACCTTTCCTGCTGCTGAGGCCTTCAGACAGCTCCCTTACCGCCTCTCCTGCTGCTGAAGCCTTCAGACATCTCCTTCACCACCTCTCCTGCTGCTGAGGCCTTCAGACAGCTCCTTCACCGCCTCTCCTGCTGCTGAAGCCTTCAGACATCTCCTTCACCAACTGTCCTGCTACTGAGGCCTTCAGACATCTCCTTCACCACCTTTCCTGCTGCTGAGACCTTCAGACAGCTCCTTCACCACCTCTCCTGCTGCTGAGGCCTTCAGACATCTCCTTCACTAACTCTCCTGCTGCTGAGGCCTTCAGACATCTCCTACACCACCTCTCCTGCTGCTGAGGCCTTCAGACAGCTCCTTCACCACCTCTGCAGCTGCTGAGACCTTCAGACATTTCCTTCACCACCTCTCCTGCTGCTGAGGCCTTTAGACATCCCCTTTACCACCTCTCCTGCTGCTGATGCCTTCAGACAGCTCCTTCACCACCTCTCCTGCTGCTGAGGCCTTCAGACATCTCCTTCACCACCTGTCCTGCTGCTGAGGCCTTCAGACAGCTCCTTCACTACCTCTCCTGCTGCTGAGACCTTCAGACTAGAGGTGGCCTGAATGGTTCGCATGCAAACAGTACCAGGCGAACTTTCAATGGTTCGCGTTCGACAGCAAAGGCGAACTTTTGCGGAAGTTCAGTTCGCCCCCATAGTGTGCCATTAGGGTCAACTTTGACCCTCTACATCACAGTCAGCAGGCACATTGTAGCCAATCAGGCTACACTCTCTCCTGGAGCCACTCCCCCCCTTATATAAGGCAGGCAGCGCTGGCTTTTACACTCACTTGTGTGCCGGCATTAATTAGTGAAGGGACAGCTTCTGGCAGACTCTCATAGGGAAAGCTTAGTTAGGCTCTTGTAGCTCCTGGCTGATTGTTATTGCTAAAATAGCACCCAACAACAGCTCTTTTAAAAACGCTAATGTTCTCCTGATGTTTTTTTTTTGTTTGTTTTTTTGCCCACTGACACTGCATTATACAACTCTATCTGTTGCAGCTGGACATTGGTAATTGTTATTACTGTGCCTGCCAGGCCCTGCCTAACTATCTATACTGGGACACCTACCTATGCCTACCTAACTACTGGGACACCTACCTATGCCTACCTACCTATACTGGGACTTCTACCTATGCCTAGCTAACTACTGGGTCACCTACCTATGCCTACCTACCTATACTGGGACTCATACCTATGCCTAGCTAACTACTGGGGCACCTACCTATGCCTACCTACCTATAATGGGACACCTACCTATGCCTACCTAACTACTGGGACACCTACCTATGCCTACCTACCTATACTGGGACTCATACCTATGCCTAGCTAACTACTGGGGCACCTACCTATGCCTACCTACCTATAATGGGACTCCTACCTATGCCTAGATAATTACTGGTACACTTACCTATGCCTATCTACCTATACTGGGACACCTACCTATGCCTAGCTAACTACTGGGGCACCTACCTATGCCTACCTACCTATAATGGGACTCCTACCTATGCCTTCCTACCTATACTGGGACTCCTACCTATGCCTACCTACCTATACTGGGACTCCTACCTATGCCTACCTACCTATACTGGGACTCCTACCTATGCCTGCCTACCTATACTGGGACTCCTACCTATGCCTACGTACCTATACTGGGACTCCTACCTATGCCTACCTACCTATACTGGGACTCCTACCTATGCCTAGCTAACTACTGGGGCACCTACCTATGCCTACCTACCTATACTGGGACTCCTACCTATGCCTACCTACCTATACTGGGACTCCTACCTATGCCTACCTACCTATACTGGGACTCCTACCTATGCCTATCTACCTATACTGGGTCTCCTACCTATGCCTAGCTAACTACTGGGGCACCTACCTATGCCTACCTACCTATACTGGGACTCCTACCTATGCCTATCTACCTATACTGGGACTCCTACCTATGCCTATCTACCTATACTGGGTCTCCTACCTATGCCTACCTACCTATACTGGGTCTCCTACCTATGCCTAGCTAACTACTGAGGCATCTACCTATGCCTACCTACCTATACTGGGACTCCTACCTATGCATACCTACCTATACTGGGTCTCCTACCTATGCCTAGCTAACTACTGAGGCACCTACCTATGCCTACCTACCTATACTGGGTCTCCTACCTATGCCTTCCTACCTATACTGGGTCTCCTACCTATGCCTAGCTAACTGCTGGGGCACCTACCTATGCCTACCTACCTATACTGGGACTCCTACCTATGCCTAGCTAACTACTGGGGCACCTACCTATGCCTACCTACCTATACTGGGACTCCTACCTATGCCTATCTACCTATACTGGGACTCCTACCTATGCCTAGCTAACTACTGGGGCACCTACCTATACCTAGCTAAATACTGGGGCACCTACCTATGCCTACCTACCTATACTGGGACTCCTACCTATGCCTACCTACCTATACTGGGACTCCTACCTATGCCTAGCTAACTACTGGGGCACCTACCTATGCCTACCTACCTATACTGGGACACCTACCTATGCCTAGCTACCTATACTGGGACTCCTACCTATGCCTAGCTAACTACTGGGGCACCTACCTATGCCTACCTACCTATACTGGGACACCTACCTATTCCTACCTACCTATACTGGGACTTCTACCTATGCCTACCTACCTATACTGGGACCCAGACCTATGCCTAGCTAACTACTGGGACTCCTACCTATGCCTACCTACCTATACTGGGACCCCTACTTATGCCCAGCTGACTACTGGGGCACCTACCTATGCCTAGCTAACTACTGGGGCACCTACCTATGCCTACCTACCTATACTGGGACTCCTACCTATGCCTACCTACCTATACTGGGACCCCTACTTATGCCCAGCTGACTACTGGGGCACCTACCTATGCCTAGCTAACTACTGGGGCACCTACCTATGCCTATCTACCTATACTGGGACACCTACCTATGCCTACCTACCTATAATGGGACTCCTACCTATGCCTAGCTAACTACTGGGGCACCTACCTATGCCTACCTACCTATACTGGGACTCCTACCTATGCTTACCTACCTATACTGGGACTCCTACCTATGCCTAGCTAACTACTGTTGCACCTACCTATGCCTACCTACCTATACTGGGACTCCTACCTATGCCTACCTACCTATACTGGGACCCCTACCTATGCCTAGTTAACGACTGGGGCACTTACCTATGCCTACCTACCTATACTGGGACTCCTACCTATGCCTACCTACCTATACTGGGACTCCTACCTATGCCTACCTACCTATACTGGGACCCCTACATATGCCTAGCTGACTACTGGGGCACCTACCTATGCCTACCTACCTATACTGGGACTCCTACCTATGCCTACCTACCTATACTGGGACTCCTACCCATGCTTAGCTAACTACTGGGGCACCTACCTATGTCTACCTACCTATACTGGGACTCCTACCTATGCCCAGCTAACTACTGGAGCACCTACCTATGCTTATCTACCTATACTGGGACTCCTACCTATGCCAAGCTAACTACTGGGGCACCTACCTATGCCTAGCTAACTACTGGGGCACCTACCTATGCCTACCTACCTATACTGGGACTCCTACCTATACCAAGCTAACTAATGGGGCACCTACCTATGCCTTCCTACCTATACTCGGACTCCTACCTATGCCTAGCTAACTACTGGGGCACCTACCTATGCCTACCTGCCTATACTGGGACTCCTACCTATGCCTAGCTAACTACTGGGGCACCTACCTATGCCTAGCTAACTACTGGGGCACCTACCTATGCCTACCTACCTATACTGGGACTCCTACTTATGTCTAGCTAACTACTGGGGCACCTACATATGCCTACCTACCTATACTGGGACTCCTACCTATGCCTAGCTAACTACTGGGGCACGGCACCTACCTATGCCTAGCTAACTACTGGGACACCTACCTATGCCTAGCTAACTACTGGGGCGCATCCATCTGAAAATGGCGTCTGCGAATAATGGCGCACAGTGTTGCCGCTACTCCGTTTGCCGCTTATCGCTATTTAACGTTAAAGCCTTATTGTTATTTAGTGTTAAAGCCTTATCGTTATTTAGCGTTAACACACAGAACCCTCTCTGTACCTATCCCTAACCCCTAACCCCCCCCCCCCCCGGTGGTGCCTAACCCTAACCACGCCCCTGGTGGTGCCTAACCCTAACCACCCCCTGGTGGTGTATATTGTACTGTAACTATACCTAACCCTACTCTCACACAGAACCCTCCCTGTACCTAACACTAACCACGCCCCTGGTGGTGCCTAACCCTAACCACCCCCTGGTGGTGTATATTGTACTGTAACTATACCTAACCCTACTCTCACACAGAACCCTCCCTGTACCTAACACTAACCACCCCCTTGGTGGTGCCTAACCCTGAAACCCCCATGGTGGTGCCTAACCCTAAGACCCCCCAGTGGTGCCCAACCCTAACCTTGACAGTGTTACATTAAATCCATTCACTGCTTTGCAGTTAAATAACGTCTGCAGTTTGGCTTATGTAGGGCGCTATTGATAAATAACGTTAGTGTGTGCCACTATTGATAAATAACGTTAGTGTGTGCCACTATTGATAAATAACGTTAGTGTGTGCCGTTTTTCTTTTTTCCCTGTGCGCCATTATTATGCAGTACTAACGATAAATAGCGATAAGCGTATCTTTTTAATGCGGCGCCATTTTTATGCATAGGCGCTGTGCGCCATTATTCACTGATCCCACTGGGGCACCTACATATGCCTACCTACCTATACTGGGAATTCTACCTATGCCTAGCTAACTACTGGGGCACCTACCTATGCCTAGCTAACTACTGGGACACCTACCTATGCCTAGCTAACTACTGGGGCACTTACCTATGCCTACCTACCTATACTGGGACTCCTACCTATGCCTAGCTAACTACTGGGGCACCTACCTATGCCTCTCCCTATACTGAGGCTCCTACCTATGCCTACCTACCTATACTGGGACTCCTACCTATGCTTACCTACATACAAGAAGATAATAAGGTTGTTGCTTCATTGTGGACAAAGCAAATTTGATCAGCTGGACAGTCACTGTTGTTCTATCATTGAGCTACCACAGCCCGGCGACCATATGGGCTTGAACACCGCCACGGCCTGCACTCTCGCCATGGTGCGCACCAGTCCAGCACGGCCGTCACTACACAAACAGCTGTTTGCGGTGCGTTACACAGTGAGTTTGGTGTGTCAGTGTGAAGCAGTACTCTAATTACACTCCCTGATTGATGTATACACATGCAAGATGTTTGAAAGGACTTTAGGCCTGTCATTTAGCATTCAATGTGATTTCTGCCCTTAAAACGCTGCTTTACGTCAAATCCAGATTTTTCCCCAGGACTTTTGGCGTCTATCTCACTCCGCCATGCCCCCCTCCAGGTGTTAGACCCCTTGAAACATCTTTTACATCACTTTTGTGGCCAGCATAAATGTTTCTAACTTTCAAAGTTTGCATCCCCATTAAAGTGTATTGCGGTTCGCAAAAGTTCAAGCGAACCAAACCTTTTGCGGAAGTTCGCAAACTTAAAATCGGAGGGTCGGGCCATCTCTTTTTCAGACATCACCTTCACTAACTCTCCTGCTGCTAAGGACTTCAGACATCTCCTTCACCACCTCTCCTGCTACTGAGGCCTTCAGACATCTCCTTCACCACCTCTCCTGCTGCTGAGGCCTTCAGACATCTCCTTCACCACCTCTCCTGCTGCTGAGGCCTTCACACATCTCCTTCACTACTTCTCCTGCTGCTGAGGCATTCAGACAGCTCCTTTACCACCTCTCCTGCTGCTGAGGCCTTCAGACATCTCCTTCACCACCTGTCCTGCTGCTGAGACCTTCAGACAGCTCCTTCACTACTTCTCCTGCTGCTGAGGCCTTCAGACATCTCCTTCACTACTTCTCCTGCTGCTGAGGCATTCAGACAGCTCCTTTACCACCTCTCCTGCTGCTGAGGCTTTAAGACAGCTCCTTTACCACCTCTCCTGCTGCTGAGGCTTTCAGACATCTCCTTCACTACTTCTCCTGCTGCTGAGACCTTCAGACAGCTCCTTTACTACTGCTCATGCTGCTGAGGCCTTCAGACATCTCCTACACCACCTCTCCTGCTACTGAGGCCTTCAGACAGCTCCTTCACCACCTTCCTGCTACTGAGGCATTCAGACATCTCCTTCACCGCCTCTCCTGCTGCTGAGGCCTTCAGACATCTCCTTCACCACCTCTCCTGCTACTGAGGCCTTCAGACAGCTCCTTCACCATCTCTCCTGCTACTGAGGCCTTCAGACAGCTCCTTCACCATCTCTCCTGCTACTGAGGCCTTCAGACAGCTCCTTCACCATCTCTCCTGCTGCTGAAACCTTCAGGCTGCATTTCCACTTGTGCGGTGCGAATCGCCGCGGTAAAAATTCGCATGCGTGTCTATGCGAATTTACATGCGAATTCGCATTGATGATGATGTATGCAAATTTAACCATTGCAGTGCGGGTGTGCTTTTCCATTGTTTCTATGCGAATTCGCATGAAAATTCGCATACCCAAACCTCATGCGAATTTCCTATTAAATACATTGTATGCGATTCGCATATCGGTATGCGGTATGCGAATTCTGATGGCTCTGCCATGCAAATTTTTTCTGCACAGAAAATCGCAAAGGAATCCTGACAAGTGGAAACAGTCCCATCCACTTGTATTGCTATAAGAATTTTCATGCGGAAAACGCATGCGAATTCGCGATTGTGGAAATGGGCCCTCAGACATCTCCTTCACTACTTCTCCTGCTACTGAGGCCTTCAGACATCTCCTCCTGCTGCTGAGACCTTCAGAAATCTCCTTCACTACTTCTCCTGCTGCTGAGACCTTCAGACATCTCCTTCACTACTTCTCTTGCTACCGAGGCCTTCAGACATCTCCTTCACCACCTCTCCTGCTGCTGAGGCCTTCAGACATCTCCTTCACTACTTCTCTTGCTACTGAGGCCTTCAGACATCTACTTCACTATCTCTCCTGCTACTGAGGCCTTCAGACATCTCCTTCACTATCTCTCCTGCTGCTGAGACCTTCAGACATCTCCTTCACTATCTCTCCTGCTACTGAGGCCTTCAGACATCTCCTTCACTATTTCTCCTGCTGCTGAGACCTTCAGACATCTCCTTTAATACTTCTCCTGCTGCTGAGGCCTTCAGACATCACCTTCACCATCTCTCCTGCTACTGAGGCCTTCAGACATCTCCTTCACTATCTCTCCCGCTACTGAGGCCTTCAGACATCTCCTTCACTATCTCTCCTGCTGCTGAGACCTTCAGGCCTAGTAAGCAGCCGTCCAGCCGACAGTAAGAGGCATGAGCGGGGGATCACTCACCTCTTCCTCATTCCAACGTGCGCTCCGTACAATACAGTGGGCGGCGTTGCAGGAAGTGACGTCAGTGGAGCGCACCCACGGACGGGCGGATGCCGCCCCTAGAAGTTTGCCGCCTGAGGCAAAAGTTTAACCCCACCTCATGAGCGGGCCGGCCCTGCTCCTGCTGCTGAAACCTTCAGACAGCTCCTTCACTAACTCTCCTGCTGCTGAGACCTTCAGACATAACCTTCACCATCTCTCCTGCTGCTGAGGCCTTCAGACATCTCCTTCACCACCTCTCCTGCTACTGAGGCCTTCAGACAGCTCCTTCACCATTTCTCCTGCTGCTGAGACCTTCACACAGCTCCTTCACTAACTCTCCTGCTGCTGAGACCTTCAGACATAACCTTTACCATCTCTCCTGCTGCTGAGGCCTGCAGACATCTTCTTCACTAACTCTCCTGCTGCTGAGACCTTCAGACATCTCCTTCAGACCACCTCTCCGGCTACTGAGGCCTTCAGACAGCTCCTTCACCACCTCTCCTGCTACTGAGACCTTCAGACAGCTCCTTCACCACCTCTCCTGCTACTGAGGCCATCAGACATCTCCTTCACCACCTCTCCTGCTACTGAGGCCATCAGACAGCTCCTTCACCACCTCTCCTGCTGCTGAGGCCTTCAGACATCTCCTTCGCCATCTCTCCTGCTGCTGAAACCTTCAGACATCTCCTTCACTATCTCTCCTGCTACAGAGGCCTTCAGACATCTCCTTCACTATCTCTCCTGCTGCTGAGGCCTTCAGACAGCTCCTTCCCTACTTCTCCTGCTGCTGAGGCCTTCAGACATCTCCTTCACTATCTCTCCTGCTACTGAGGCCTTCAGACATCTCCTTCACTATCTCTCCTGCTGCTAAAACCTTCAGACATCTCCTTCACTATCTCTCCTGTTACTGAGGCCTTCAGACATCTCCTTCACTATCTCTCCTGCTGCTGAGACCTTCAGAAATCTCCTTCACTTCTTCTCCTGCTGCTAAGGCCTTCAGACATCTCCTTCACTATCTCTCCTGCTACTGAGGCCTTCAGACATCTTCTTCACTATCTCTCCTGCTACTGAGGCCTTCAGACATCTCCTTCACTATCTCTCCTGCTGCTGAGACCTTCAGACATCTCCTTCACTTCTTCTCCTGCTGCTGAGGACTTCAGACATCTCCTTCACTATCTCTCCTGCTACTACGGCCTTCAGACAGCTCCTTCACCACCTCTCCTGCTGCGGAGACCTTCAGGCATCTCCTTCACCACCTCTCCTGCTACTGAGGCCTTCAGACAGCTCCTTTACCACCTCTCCTGCTGCTGAGGCCATCAGACATCTCCTTCACTATCTCTCCTGCTGCTGAGGCCTTCAGACAGCTCCTTCACTAACTCTCCTGCTGCTGAAACCTTCAGACATCTCCTTCACCACCTCTCCTGCTGCTGAGACCTTCAGACAGCTCCTTCACCACCTCTCCTGCTACTGAGGCCATCAGACAGCTCCTTCACTATCTCTCCTGCTGCTGAGACCTTCAGACAGCTCCTTCACTAACTATCTTGCTGCTGAGACCTTCAGACATCTCTTTCACCACCTCTCCTGCTGCTGAGGCCTTCAGACAGCTCCTTCACCACCTCTCCTGCTGCTGAGACCTTCAGACATCTCCTTCACCACCTCTCCTGCTATTGAGGCCTTCAGACAGCTCCTTCACTAACTCTCCTGCTGCTGAGACCTTCAGACAGCTCCTTTACTAACTCTCCTGCTGCTGAGACCTTCAGACATCTCCTTTACCACCTCTCCTGCTACTGAGGCCTTCAGACAGCTCCTTCACCATCTCTCCTGCTGCTGAGACCTTCAGACAGCTCCTTCACTAACTCTACTGCTGCTGAGACCTTCAGAAATATCCTTCACCATTTCTCCTGCTGCTGAGGCCTTCAGACATCTCCTTCACTATCTCTCCTGCTGCTGAAACCTTCAGACATCTCCTTCACTACTTCTCCTGCTACTGAGGCCTTCAGACATCTCCTTCACTATCTCTCCTGCTACTGAGGCCTTCAGACCTCTCCTTCGCTATCTCTCCTGCTGCTGAGACCTTCAGACATCTCCTTCACTTCTTCTCCTGCTGCCGAGGCCTTCAGACATCTCCTTCACCATCTCTTCTGCTGCTGAGAGCTTCAGACATCTCCTTCACTAACTCTCCTGCTGCTGAGACCTTCAGACAGCTCCTTCACTACTTCTCCTGCTGCTGAGGCCTTCAGACATCTCCTTCACTATCTCTCCTGCTACTGAGGCCTTCAGACATCGCCTTCGCCACCTCTCCTGCTTTTGAGGCCTTCAGACATCTCCTTCACTATCTCTCCTGCTGCTGAGGCCTTCAGACAGCTCCTTCACCACCTCTCCTGCTGCTGAGACCTTCAGACAGCTCCTTCACTAACTCTCCTGCTACTGGGGCCTTCAGACATCTCCTTCACCACCTCTCCTGCTGTTGAGGCCTTCAGACATCTCCTTCACTATCTCTCCTGCTTCTGAGACCTTCAGACATCTCCTTCACCACCTCTCCTGCTACTGAGGCCTTCAGACAGCTCCTTCACCACCTCTCCTGCTACTGAGGCCTTCAGACATCTCCTTCACCACCTGTCCTGCTGCTGAGGCCTTCAGACCGCTCCTTCACCACCTCTCCTGCTGCTGAGACCTTCAGGCATCTCCTTCACCACCTGTCCTGCTACTGAGGCCTTCAGACAGCTCCTTCACTAACTCTCCTGCTCAGAGCTGGCCCTGGACTTTGTGCCGCCTGAGGCAAATTTTGAAAAAATTGCCCCCCCCCCCTGTGGGGGGCTGCCGAGCTGGAGGGGTAGCGGGCAGGACTAGGGTATTGGGCCTAGCGGTGGGGAGGGGGGTCGGACCTCCCCCCCTTCCTTTGCCTGGGTCCCCCGATCTGCGCTCCCCTTCAGCTTTAAATAGCGAGTAAGCAGCCGTCCAGTCGACAGTAAGAGGCATGAGCGGGGGATCACTCACCTCTTCCCAGGGCTGTGGAGTCGGTCCAAAAATCCACCGACTCCGACTCCTCAGTTTAGGATTCCACCGACTCCGACTCCGACTCCACGACTCCGACTCCTCTAATTTGCATATTTCAATTTTGTTGATTAAAAGTATGTAACATGAAATTCGTCTCTTAACTGCCAACGCTTAGGAATTTTACAAGACAACTGAAGTGAGAAGGATATGTAGACTACTATATTTATTCCCTTTGGACTAAAACTAGTCCTTGGTAAGAGTACTTGTAAAAGGTACAAACCGGAACAAAGAACATCTATCAGGCCCTAGGCAATGTAACTGTGGGTACATGTAAGAATGATGTGCAGGTACTCTGCAGGGGAATGAGGAGATTGTAAACAGACAACACCTCTGTGTTCAATGTGCACAGCATTCTCAGTGGATTCCCTGCAGCTCTGTGGGGAGTGCATATGTAGAGTATAGTACTACTGTGTAACAAAGTAAACCTGAGACAGATGAAATTAAAGTTTTATACATACCTGGGGCTTCCTCCAGCCGCCTTCAGGATAATCAGTCCCTCGTTGTCCTCCTCCACCACCTGGATCTTCTGCTAGGAGTCCAGGTACTTGAGCCAGTCAGGCGTAGTGCGCATGCACACACTCCGCCGCCAGGAGCATACTACACCTGTGCAGCACTATTGCGCAGGTGCAGAATCTTCCTGGCTGTGGGAGCGGCATGCGGCTGGACAGCGCTGACTGGCTAAATTTCCAGGACTCATAGCAGAAGATTCGGGTGCTGGAGGACAGTGAGGGACTGATTAGCCTGAAGGGGGCTGGAGGAAGCCCCAGGTATGTATAAAACTTTACTTTTCATCCGTCTCAGTTACCCTTTAATTTGTAGTCACCAAACCAAATTTTAATAACATATCAAATTATTTGATTTCATCAGCAAAGGGAGTGCATACATTTGCATAAATCAGCATCAATGCAGAATTATTTCCATCTCATTGACCATCTCTATTAGTGACATGGCTACACATCAGGCTTTATTCTTACAGCATAGATGTTATTTAGTATATATATGAGATTCCTGTGTACACATCATATATACAGTCACAATCAGATATGTATATCTGACCTTAAAAATACGGGGACTGCTTTATTGAAGTAGCACAAGTAACTAATTTTGATTGGTTTATTTCATTTTTGTGGACAAAGCACAGCTATTACTGTATATATACTGTATATATACATTATTTTTAATGACTATTATCTGAGAAATAGAACATTTTATCATATTTTCTATTTTAATTACAGTTACAAATTCATTAGGAGTCGGAGTCGGTGCATTTTTTCCCAACTCCGACTCCAGGCACCCAAAATTGCCCGACTCCACGACTCCGACTCCACGACTCCGACTCCGACTCCACAGCCCTGCCTCTTCCTCGTTCCAACGTGCGCTCCACTGACGTCACTTCCTGCAACGCCGGCCACGTACAATACAGTGGGCGGCGTTGCAGGAAGTGACGTCAGTGGAGCGCACCCACGGACGGGCGGATGCCGCCCCTAGAAGTTTGCTGCCTGAGGCAAAAGTTTAACCCCACCTCATGAGCGGGCCGGCCCTGCTCCTGCTGCTGAGACCTTCAGACAGCTCCTTTACTAACTCTCCTGCTGCTGAGACCTTCAGACATCTCCTTCACCACCTGTCCTGCTACTGAGGCCTTCAGACAGCTCCTTCACCATCTCTCCTGCTGCTGAGACCTTCAGACAGCTCCTTCACTAACTCTCCTGCTGCTGAGACCTTCAGACATAACCTTTACCATCTCTCCTGCTGCTGAGGCCTGCAGACATCTCCTTCACTAACTCTCCTGCTGCTGAGACCTTCAGACATCTCCTTCACCACCTCTCCTGCTACTGAGGCCTTCAGACAGCTCCTTTACCACCTCCCCTGCTACTGAGGCCTTCAGACAGCTCCTTCACCACCTCTCCTGCTACTGAGGCCATCAGACATCTCCTTCGCTATTTCTCCTGCTGCTGAGACCTTCAGAAATCTCCTTCACTACTTCTCCTGCTGCTGAGACCTTCAGACAGCTCCTTCACCATCTCTCCTGCTACTGAGGCCTTCAGACATCTCCTTCACCACTTCTCCTGCTGCTGAGGCCTTCAGACAGCTCCTTCACTACTTCTCCTGCTGCTGAGGCCTTCAGACATCTCCTTCACTATCTCTCCTGCTACTGAGGCCTTCAGACATCTCCTTCACTATCTCTCCTGCTGCTAAAACCTTCAGACATCTCCTTCACTATCTCTCCTGCTACTGAGGCCTTCAGACATCTCCTTCACTATCTCTCCTGCTACTGAGGCCTTCAGACATCTCCTTCACCATCTCTCCTGCTGCTGAGACCTTCAGACAGCTCCTTCACCACCTCTCCTGCTACTGAGGCCTTCAGACAGCTCCTTCACCACCTCTCCTGCTGCTGAGACCTTCAGACATCTCCTTCACCACCTGTCCTGCTACTGAGGCCTTCAGACAGCTCCTTCACCATCTCTCCTGCTGCTGAGACCTTCAGACAGCTCCTTCACTAACTCTCCTGCTGCTGAGACCTTCAGACATAACCTTTACCATCTCTCCTGCTGCTGAGGCCTGCAGACATCTCCTTCACTAACTCTCCTGCTGCTGAGACCTTCAGACATCTCCTTCACCACCTCTCCTGCTACTGAGGCCTTCAGACAGCTCCTTTACCACCTCCCCTGCTACTGAGGCCTTCAGACAGCTCCTTCACCACCTCTCCTGCTACTGAGGCCATCAGACATCTCCTTCGCTATTTCTCCTGCTGCTGAGACCTTCAGAAATCTCCTTCACTACTTCTCCTGCTGCTGAGACCTTCAGACAGCTCCTTCACCATCTCTCCTGCTATTGAAACCTTCAGACATCTCCTTCACTATCTCTCCTGCTACTGAGGCCTTCAGACATCTCCTTCACCACTTCTCCTGCTGCTGAGGCCTTCAGACAGCTCCTTCACTACTTCTCCTGCTGCTGAGGCCTTCAGACATCTCCTTCACTATCTCTCCTGCTACTGAGGCCTTCAGACATCTCCTTCACTATCTCTCCTGCTGCTAAAACCTTCAGACATCTCCTTCACTATCTCTCCTGCTACTGAGGCCTTCAGACATCTCCTTCACTATCTCTCCTGCTACTGAGGCCTTCAGACATCTCCTTCACCATCTCTCCTGCTGCTGAGACCTTCAGACATCTCCTTCACTTCTTCTCCTGCTGCTAAGGCCTTCAGACACCTCCTTCACTATCTCTCCTGCTACTGAGGCCTTCAGACATCTCCTTCACCATCTCTCCTGCTGCTGAGGCCTTCAGACAGCTCCTTCACCACCTCTCCTGCTACTGAGGCCTTCAGACAGCTCCTTCACCACCTCTCCTGCTACTGAGGCCATCAGACAGCTCCTTCACTATCTCTCCTGCTGCTGAGACCTTCAGACAGCTCCTTCACTAACTATCTTGCTGCTGAGACCTTCAGACATCTCTTTCACCACCTGTCCTGCTGCTGAGGCCTTCAGACAGCTCCTTCACCACCTCTCCTGCTGCTGAGACCTTCAGACATCTCCTTCACCACCTCTCCTGCTATTGAGGCCTTCAGACAACTCCTTCACTAACTCTCCTCCTGCTGAGACCTTCAGACAGCTCCTTCACTAACTCTCCTGCTGCTGAGACCTTCAGACATCTCCTTCACCACCTCTCCTGCTACTGGGGCCTTCAGACAGCTCCTTCACCATTTCCCCTGCTGCTGAGACTTTCAGACAGCTCCTTCACTAACTCTCCTGCTGCTGAGGCCTTCAGACATCTCCTTCACTATCTCTCCTGCTGCTGAAACCTTCAGACATCTCCTTCACTATCTATCCTGCTACTGAGGCCTTGAGACATCTCCTTCACCATCTCTCCTGCTACTGAGGCCTTCAGACATCTCCTTCACTATCTCTCCTGCTACTGAGACCTTCAGACATCTCCTTCACTTCTTCTCCTGCTGCTAAGGCCTTCAGACATCTCCTTCACTATCTCTCCTGCTGCTGAGACCTTCAGACATCTTCTTCACTTCTTCTCCTGCTGCTGAGGCCTTCAGACATCTGCTTCACTATCTCTCCTGCTACTGAGGCCTTCAGACATCTCCTTCACTATCTCTCCTGCTGCTGAGACCTTCAGACATCTCCTTCACTTCTTCTCCTGCTGCTGAGGCCTTCAGGCATCTCCTTCACCACCTCTCCTGCTGCTGAGACCTTCAGACAGCTCCTTCACTTCTTCTCCTGCTACTGAGGCCTTCAGGCAGCTCCTTCACCATCTCCCCTGCTGCTGAGACCTTCAGACAGCTCCTTCACTAACTCTCCTGCTCAGAGCCGGCCCTGGACTTTTTGCCACCTGAGGCAAATTTTGAAAAAATTGTTTCTATCTGTGCCACAGAAGTGATATTTATGCAACACTAATGAATAAAGAGAACTCCCACTAAATCATAGTTCAGCCAAAGCAGTCCAATAGCTGCTGATCAGTTATCTGCTGGCTGCTTAACCAACCAACAGTTACTTCACTACTTTGGATTAGATTCAAGTCAGTGGAAGTTTCAAAGTTAGAATTCAAACTCCTGGAACTATTCTTTGCATCTTCTGAAGTCCATGCTACATTAGTTCCACTGGTGAGTGAAACCTGTGAGTGAACCTGTGTGGTGTAACTATGCAGAAAAAAACGCTTCCACTGTGGCTCCACCAAGAACCAGTGATGCTCATAATGGGCGATTTCCACTTCGAGTAACTTTGCCGAAATGTTTACATACTTTTGATTAATAATTTTGATTACGAGTGTAACGGATTACCATTTTGATTCCGATTTTGAGTCATACTTTTGTGTATTACGCAAAATTACGGTCTTAATTTGTTACTTTAATTAAACTTGAATTGTACACTCATATTCTAATCATACATACATACATTCATGCTTACATAACAACAGTGGTGCTCAGCAAGATTACCCAGATAATCCGAACTTTTTCCACTATCCAAACTTTGAATAGCAATTCGGATATTTTTTCAAAACCGAATAGACTATCCGAGCAAACTCGGATTTCCCATCTGAAATCCGAAATCCGGGCGGATAGTTAGTTCAGATATCCGAGCAGAAGCCAAAATCACCTTCAATGGCAAAAATTTCGAAGGGAGAGAGAGAGAGAGAGAGGGGGGGGGGGGGGGAGAGGGGAGAGGGAGAGAGAGGGAGAGGCAGAGGGAGAGGGAGAGAGAGAGATAGAGAGAGGAGAGAGGGGGGGGGGGAGTGAGAGGGAGAGGGAGAGGGGAGAGGGAGAGAGAGGGAGAGAGAGGGAGAGGCAGAGGGAGAGAGAGGAAGAGAGAGGGAGAGGCAGAGGGAGAGAGAGAGAGAGAGAGAGAGAGGGAGGGGGAGGGGGAGTGGGAGAGAGAGAGAGAGAGAGAGAGAGAGAGAGACCTCCGAAAGGGGTTTTTGCCATTTTCAGGTCACTTCCGTTTTTTTTATCCGGATATCCGAATCCTGCCAGATACTGTGGTTGGATATCCAATTCGGATCCGGATTGGAAAATGTTAAACTCGGATATCCGACCCGGATTGGATATCTGGTTATCCGGATCCGAATTAGATCCAGATAGTGAAAAGTGGTATCCGAGCAGCACTGCATAACAATATACAGTGGTGTGAAAAACTATTTGCCCCCATCCTGATTTCTTATTCTTTTGCACGTTTGTCACACTTAAATGTTTCTGCTCATCAAAAACCGTTAACTATTAGTCAAAGATAACATAATTGAACACAAAATGCAGTTTTAAATGATGGTTTTTATTATTTAGTGAGAAAAAAAAATCAAAACCTACATGGCCCTGTGTGAAAAAGAAATTGCCCCCTGAACCTAATAACTGGTTGGACCACCCTTAGCAGCAATAACTGCAATCAAGCGTTTGCGATAACTTGCAACAAGTCTTTTACAGCGCTCTGGAGGAATTTTGGCCCACTCATCTTTGCAGAATTGTTGTAATTCAGCTTTATTTGAGGGTTTTCTAGCATGAACCACCTTTTTAAGGTCATGCCACAACATCTCAATAGGATTCAGGTCAGGACTTTGACTAGGCCACTCCAAAGTCTTCATTTTGTTTTTCTTCAGCCATTCAGAGGTGGATTTGCTGGTGTCTTTTGGGTCATTGTCCTGCTGCAGCACCCAAGATCGCTTCAGCTTGAGTTGACGAACAGATGGCTGGACATTCTCCTTCAGGATTTTTTGGTAGACAGTAGAATTCATGGTTCCATCTATCACAGCAAGCCTTCCAGGTCCTGAAGCAGCAAAACAACCCCAGACTATCACACTACCACCACATTTTACTGTTGGTATGATGTTCTTTTGCTGAAATGCTGTGTTACTTCTACGCCAGATGTAACGGGACACGCACCTTCCAAAAAGTTCAACTTTTGTCTCGTCGGTCCACAAGGTATTTTCCCACAAGTCTTGGCAATCATTGAGATGTTTTTTTAGCAAAATTGAGACGAGTCTTAATGTTCTTTTTGCTTAAAAGTGGTTTGCGCCTTGGATATCTGGCATGCAGGCCGTTTTTGCCCAGTCTCTTTCTTATGGTGGAGTCGTGACTCGTGAACACTGACCTTAATTGAGGCAAGTGAGGCCTGCAGCTCTTTAGATGTTGTCCTGGGTTCTTTTGCGGCCTCTCAGATGAGTTTTCTCCGCGCTCTTGGGGTAATTTTGGTCGGCCGGCCACTCCTGGGAAGGTTTATCACTGTTCCATGTTTTTGCCATTTGTGGATAATGGCTCTCACTGTGGTTCGCTGGAGTCCCAAAGCTTTAGAAATGGCTTTATAACCTTTACCAGACTGATAGATCTCAATTACAGTACTTTTGTTCTCATTTGTTCCGGAATTTCTTTGGATCTTGGCATGATGTCTAGCTTTTGAGGTGCTTTTGGTCTACTTCTCTGTGTCAGATATCTCCTATTAAAGTGATTTCTTGATTGAAACAGGTGTGGCAGTAATCAGGCCTGGGGGTGACTACAGAAATTGAACTCAGGTGTGATAAACCACAGTTAAGTTATTTTTTAACAAGGGGGGCAATCACTTTTTCACACAGGGCCATGTAGGTTTGGAGGTTTTTTTTCTCACTAAATAATAAAAACCATCATTTAAAACTGCATTTTGTGTTCAATGATGTTATCTTTGACTAATAGTTAACGGTTTTTGATGAGCAGAAACATTTAAGTGTGACAAACATGCAAAAGAATAAGAAATCAGGAAGGGGGCAAATAGTTTTTCACACCACTGTATATGTATTTAAAAAAAAAAAATTGTTCATCAAGAAATAGTTGTGTTAATGATTTGTGCTGTATATGTCACCAGGTTGTATCTCGTATTTGTGGAAAAAATATTCAACTGGTCTGTCTAGGTCTTCTACAAGATGTCCTTTTGTATAACCATTGAGTTCACATGCACTATGAACAGACTGTATTTACCCGTTATGTCCTATGAAAATGCAATAAAATCGAATGAAGTAAAAAAAAAAAAAAATGTTCAGAGTGTGGGAAATAATAATATTAAAAAATATCTGGGGTTGGCCTTCGAGCCTCTGTAACCCTTTGTCCCCCATGCAGGCTGGGATAGCCAGAATGCGGAGCCCCAGCCACGTGGGAATTCCCACCATGAGCTATACCAGCCTGCATGGTCCATGGTATTGGGGGGGGGGCTCCAGGGGAGAGGGGCCGCCAAGCCTTCCCCTCCCCCCCCCTCGGAGCCCTTGTCCAATCCCTGGAAAAGGGACTTTTCCCCACCTCTGCTGCCCCAGGAGGAGGTGGGGGCCGATGATGCTCTGGGGGGGGGGGTTATGGTGGCATCTGAGAGCCCCCTTTAAGAAATGGACCACCAGATGCCCACCCCCCTCCCCAGGTTGAATGAGTATAGGGGTGCAAAGTACCCCTTAGCCATTTCCAGAAAGAGTTAAATGTAAATAAAAACACAACTATCAATTAATGAAAAACAAATGTAATGTTCTTAATTAACCATGAATACTTACCTTTAATTAATGTTACCCACGCCAATATCTTTGGAAATTATCCCACGCCAATATCCTCTATAAGCTTGATTAAACATCTCTGCGCACCCGCCGCCATACTCGCTGCTGTCCCGCACAGATCTAAGCTATGCTAAGTATAAGCATCTTTAATTATCCCTTCAGGGCTCTCCAATGGTCTATTCACAGACCAATGGGAGTCCTCCAGATGGTGGCTCCCAGATGCCAGCATGACCCCCCCAGGCATCATCAGCTCCACCTCCTCCTGGGCACCGGAAGTGGCAATGAGCCCCCTACTCACCTGATCGAGATAGCGGGGTAGGAGCTCACTGAGGACCTTCTCTGTGCTCTGGCTGACCTCTGATGGCTTGATAATGACACAGTTACCTGCAAAGAGACAGCCTGGTTTTAGTGACTGCTGGGAGATGTGGTTCAGGTATTCTTTGTGGCAATCAGAATTACTATGTTTATCTTCCATCGTGCTTGCCTGTCCCGGGTTCCTGCTATAACTCCTCCCACCAATACATAACTCCTCCCAGAAAAAAATAACCCCTCCCAGAAATGCATGACTCCACCAAGCAATACATAACTTCTCCCAGCAATACATACTGTAACTGCCAGCAATACATAACTCCTCCCAGTGACACATAACTCCTCCCATCAATAAAAAAACTCTTCCCAGCAAAACATAACTCCTCCTAGCAAAACATAACTCCTCTAAAGAAATACACAACTCCTCCCAAGAAATACACAACTCTTCCCAGCAATATATAACTTCTCCCAGCAATATATAAATCCTCCCAGCAATACATAACTCCTCTCAGTAATACATAACTCCTCCCAGCAATACATAACTCCTCCCAGTAAACAATAACTCCTTCCAGCAATATATAACTTCTCCCAGCAATACATGACAGCCAGTGCAAGCAATACATAACTGCCAGCAATACATAACTTCTCCCAGCAATATATAACTTCTCACAGCAATATATAAATCCTCCCAGCAATACATAACTCCTCTCAGTAATACATAACTCCTCCCAGCAATACATAACTCCTCCCAGTAAACAATAACTCCTTCCAGCAATATATAACTCCTCCCAGCAATACATGACAGCCAGTGCAAGCAATACATAACTGCCAGCAATACATAACTCCTCCCAGCAATACATAACTCCTCCCAGTAAACAATAACTCCTTCCAGCAATATATAACTCCTCCCAGCAATACATGACAGCCAGTGCAAGCAATACATAACTGCCAGCAATATATAAATCCTTCCAGCAATACATAACTCCTCCCAGCAATACATAACTCCTCCCAGTAAACAATAACTCCTTCCAGCAATATATAACTTCTCCCAGCAATACATGACAGCCAGTGCAAGCAATACATAACTGCCAGCAATACATAACTCTTACCAAACATACATACCTCCCAGTAATACATAACTCCTCGCAGCAATATATAACTCCTCCCAGTAATACATAACCCCTCCCAGCAATGCATAACTCTTCCCAGCAATACACAACTCCTCCCAAAAATATATAACTCCTCCTAGTAACACAATTTAGACAAATGGGTCCTAAAGATTCCTATTAAAAATAATCCTCCACAAGTCTGAGACTTTTCAATATGACCAATGTGAGACTAAGGAAGCAGGAGGAGATAAATTATATATAAAAATACAAATTTTATTAATGACCAAAATACAAACACATGTAATATAAATCTATTTAAAACTGACCAGAACACACGGGTGGACCACCATGTTGAAGCCAGATGAAAAAATGTGGGGGATCCCCTCAAAAAAATATGTTGATAGTGCGCAATCTATCAAATATCTTAATATACAAAAAAAAGAGGAGGGAGGCACCTCCTAGCAGATAACATAGAGACAAAAAGGACCTTGAAAAGAAATACACTTCATTGGTTTTAAAGGCCAAGTATTCAGGACCTAAATTGAAGAGGACATCCTAGTAAGGAAGCACAGATGTATCCTATTCCGGCTGTATTGCTGCAATGTTTCCAGTGGTTTATAGAAACAAAAGTTAATTGAATAATGGCTGGTAGAGATTTCAATCCATCGAGGTCAATGATCTTACTGTATGTGCTGTTATATAGTAAAAAATGGTGTGCAAGTCCACAGGTCAGGCAGGCTGTCTCATTTAAGGGCTATGACAATAACCAAGTGCACAAAGGTAGATTGGTTGTCACACACTGTATGTGGCAAGCACTTCTGGCTAATAAACAGTATTTTCACAGCAGGCCTGACACGTCCATAGACCCCAAGAGTGACAGGTAATTCACCAGAGTTGGTGCCTCAGTCAGAAGCACACTCCGAGGCAAACTCACAGGCACATGTGTAAACCACAGACAAATGCAGGTATAGATGATGTGATATTGAAACCTGGACATCTTCAAACGCACTCTTAAAACACACCTTTTCAGACAAGCTTATAACGTTCTATAGCCCTTTATTTACTTATTTGTCACAATGTAATCAGAGGCAAAGAATCACTGCCTCATCCATCCTCCACTCCCTTACCTAATGTGTCCCCCACAACCCATTAGATTGTAAGCTTGCAAGAGCAGGGTCATCCTCCTAATGTTTACTGTTTTTGTAACAATATTTGTGCTGCTTGGAACTCTGCTGTATATTTGTTAGTTGTATCTATGTTCCCCTTGTCGTCTTATTGTGCTTTGTAAAGCGCTGCGGAATATGTTGGCGCTATATAAATAAAAAAAAAAAAAAAAAAAAAAAATAATAATAATAATAATAATACAGTTCACTCATAGAACAGTCCTCCAGGGTCACCCCTTCAGCAGCATCAACTAGACAAGGCAAAATCAAAGTTCCAGCAAGCAACAGCATGTAGGTGCATCCTAAGAGGGTGTCTCAGTGATCATAAAGTACACAGTAGTTGTTCCTTAGGAGGCCGCTTTTTAGTCACCAGCAGTAATGCATATCATTGAGGTATACTCATCTGAATGGCTGATCACTGTGAAGTCCATCCACAGGGGCCCATGTGCTTCCACCACAAGTGTGTCTGGTCAAGAGAAGAGCTCCGAAAGGCCAACCGGTTTCACTGGTAAGGATACCAGCATCATCAGGGCAGGCTCAGAAGTTTTGCTGCCTGTGGGAAAGAGGAGCCGGCCTAAAATGGCGCTGAGCGGCCAGGGGACGCCACCACGCCCCCCCATAGCCACACCCAAACCTCCACCGTATAATGCAGGTAGTGGATGAGGGGCGGCAGCAAGGGCGCGATGCATCCAATTCTCCGCATGTACGCATAGCGTTTCCCCCGCGTCCACATGCGGTGATGCGGATCAAATAGGAGGGAACGCGTGCATGCGCGCATATGTACGCATAGCGTTTCCCCGCGTCCACAACCGCACAGCGGATCCAAGCGGAGGGAACGCTAAATATTAAGGAAATATTAAGATATTTGATAGATTGCGCACTATCAACATATTTTTTTGAGGGGATCCCCCACATTTTTTCATCTGGCTTCAACATGGTGGTCCACCCGTGTGTTCTGGTCAGTTTTAAACAGATTTATATTACATGTGTTTGTATTTTGGTCATTATTAAAATGTGTATTTTTATATATAATTAATCTCCTCCTGCTTCCTTAGTCTCACACTCCTCCCAGTAATACATAACTCCCAGCAAAACATAATTCTTCCCAGCAATACATAACTCCTCCCAGTAATACATAACTCCTCCCAGCAATACATAACTCCTCCCAGCAATACATAACTCCTCCCAGCAATACATAACCCCTCCCAGCAATACATAACTCTTCCCAGCAATATACAACTCTTCCCAGCAATACACAACTCCTCCCAGCAATACATAACTCTTTCCAGCAATACATAACTCCTCCCAGCAATACATAACTCCTCTCACTAATACATAACTCCTCCCATCAATACATAACTCCTCCCAGCAATACATAACCCTTCCCAGCAATACATAACTTCTCCCAGCAATACATAACTCTTCCCAGCAATACACAACTCCTCCCAGCAATACACAACTCCTCCCAGCAATGCATAACTCCTCCCAGCAATACATAGCTGCCAGCAATACATAACTCCTCCCAGCAATGCATAACTCCTCCCAGCAATACATAACTCCTCCCAGCGATACATAACTCCCCATAGCAATACATAACTCTTCCCAGCAATACATAACTCCTCCCAGCAATACATATCTCCTCCCAGCAATACATAACTCCTCCCAGCAATACATAACTCTTCCCAGCAATACATAACTCCTCCCAGCAATACATAACTCTTCCCAGCAATACATAACTTCCCCCAGCAATACATAACTCCTCCTAGCAATACATAACTCCTCCCAGCAATACATAACTCCTCACAGCAATACATAACTCCTCCCAGCAATACAGCAATACATAACTCCTTCCAGTAAAACATAACTCCTCCCAGCAATACATAACTTCTCCCACTAATACATAACTCCTCCCAGCAATACATAACTCCTCCCAGCAATACATAACTCCCCATAGCAATACATAACTCTTCCCAGCAATACATAACTCCTCCCAGCAATACATAACTCCTCCCAGCAATACATAACTCCTCCCAGCAATACATAACTCTTCCCAGCAATACACAACTCCTCCCAGCAATACATAACTCCTCCCAGCAATACACAACTCCTCCTAGCAATACATAACTCCTCTCAGAGATACATAACTCCTCCCAGCACCATATAACTCCTCCCAGCAATACATAACTCCTCCCAGCAATACATAACTCTTCCCAGCAATACATAACTCCTCCCAGCAATACATAACTCCTCCCAGCAATACATAACTCTTCCCAGCAATACATAACTCCTCCTAGCAATACATAACTCTTCCCAGCAATAAATAACTCCTCCCAGCGATACACAACTCCTCCCAGCAATACATAACTCCTCCCAGCAATACACAACTCCTCCCAGCAATACACAACTCCTCCCAGCAATACATAACTCCTCCCAGCAATACATAACTCCTCCTAGCAATACATAACTCCTCCCAGCAATACATAACTCTTCCCAGCAATACATAACTCCTCACAGGAAAACATAACTCCTCCCAGCAATACACAACTCCTCCCAGCAATACACAACTCCTCCCAGCAATACATAACTCCTCACAGCGATATATAACTCCTCCCAGCAATACATAACTCCTCCCAGCGATACACAACTCCTCTCAGCGATACATAACTCGTCCTAGCGATACATAACTCCTCCCAGCAATACATAACCCCTCCCAGAAATGCATGACTCCTCCCAGCAATACATAACTCCTCCCAGCAATACAAAACTCCTCCCAGTAATACATAACTGCCAGCAATACATAACTCCTCCCAGCAATACATAACTCCTCCCACCGATACATAACTCCACCCAGCAATACATAACTCTTCCCAGCAATAAATAACTCCTCCCAGTGATACATAACTCCTCCCAGCAATACATAACTCCCCATAGCAATACATAACTCTTCCCGGCAATACATAACTCCTCCCAGCAATACATAACTCCTCCCAGTAATACATAACTCCTCCCAGCAATACATAACTCTTCCCAGCAATACATAACTCCTCACAGGAAAACATAACTCCCCCTAGTAATACATAACTCCTCTCAGCAATACATAACTCCTCCTAGCAATACATAACTCCTCCCAGCATTACATAACTCCTCCCAGCAATACATAACTCCTCCCAGCAATACAGCAATACATAACTCCTCCCAGTAAAACATAACTCCTCCCAGCAATACATAACTTCTCCCACTAATACATAATTCCTCCCAGCGATACATAACTCCTCCCAGCAATACATAACTCCCCATAGCAATACATAACTCTTCCCAGCAATACATAACTCCTCCCAGCAATACATAACTCCTCCCAGCAATACATAACTCCTCCCAGCAATACATAACTCCTCACAGGAAAACATAACTCCCCCTAGTAATACATAACTCCTCCCAGCGATACATAACTCCTCCCAGCAATAAATACTCCTCCCAGCAATACATAACTCCTCCCAGCGATACATAACTCCTCCCAGCGATACACAACTCCTCCCAGCAATACATAACTCCTCCCAGCAATACATAACTCCTCCCAGCAATACATAACCCCTCCCAGAAATGCATGACTCCTCCCAGCAATACATAACTCCTCCCAGCAATACAAAACTCCTCCCAGTAATACATAACTGCCAGCAATACATAACTCCTCCCAGCAATACATAACTCCTCCCACCGATACATAACTCCACCCAGCAATACATAACTCTTCCCAGCAATAAATAACTCCTCCCAGCAATACATAACTCCTCCCAGTAATACATAACTCCTCCCAGAAATACATAACTCCTAGTAATACATAACTCCTCCCAGCAATACATAACTCCACCCAGAAATACAGCAATACATAACTCCTCCCAGCAATACATAACTCCTCCCAGCAATACATAACTGCCAGCAATACATAACTCCTCCCAGTAATACATAACTCCTCCCAGCAATACACAACTCCTCCCAGCAATAAATAACTCCTCCTAGCAATACATAACTCCTCCCAGCGATACATAACTCCTCCTAGCGATATATAACTGCCAGCAATACATAACTCCTCCCAGCAATACATAACTCCTCCCATCAATACATAACTCCTCCGAGCGATACATAATTCCTCCCAGCGATACATAACTCCTCCCAGCGATACATAACTCCTCCTAGCGATACATAACTCCTCCCAGCAATACATAACTCCTCCCAGCAATACATAACTCTTCCCAGCAAAACATAACTCCTCCCAGTAATACATAACTCCTCCCAGCAATACATAACTCCTGCCAGCACCATATAACTCCTCCCAGCAATACACAACTCTTCCCTGCAATACATAACTCCTCCCAGCAATACATAACTCCTCCCAGCAATACACAACTCTTCCCTGCAATACATAACTCCTCCCAGCGATACATAACTCCTCCCAGCAATACATAACTCTTCCTAGCAATACATAACTCTTCCCAGCAATACATAACTCCTCCCAGCAATACACAACTCCTCCCAGCAATACATAACTCCTCCCAGCAATATATAACTCTTCCCAGCAATACATAACTCTTCCCAGCAATATATAACTTCTCCCAGCAATACATAACTCCTCCCAGCAATACATAACTCCTCCCAGCAATACACAACTCCTCCCAGCGATACATAACTCCTCCCAGCGAAACATAACTCCTCTCAGAGATACATAACTCCTCCCAGCGATACATAACCCTTCCCAGCGATACATAACTCCTCCCAGCAATACATAACTCCTCACAGCAAAACATAACTCCTCCCAGCAATACATAACTCCTCCTACCAATACATAAATCCTCCCAGCAATACATAACTCCTCCCAGCGATACATAACTCCTCCCAGCGATACATAACTCCTCCCACTCTTCCCAGCGATACACAACTCTTCCCAGCAATACATAACTCCTCCCAGCGATACATAACTCCTCCCAGCGATACATAACTCTTCCCAGCAATATACAACTCTTCCCAGCAATATATAACTCCTCCCAGCAATACATAACTCCTCCCAGCAATATATAACTCCTCCTCCAGCGATACACAACTCCACCCAGCGATACACAACTCCTCCCGGGGATACATAACTCCTCCCGGCGATACATAACTTCTCCCAGCAATACATAACTCCTCCCAGCAATACATAACTCCTCCCAGCAATCAACTCCTCACAGCAAAACATAACTCCTCCCAGCGATACATAACTCCTCCCAGCGATACATAACTCCTCTCAGCGATACATAACTCCTCCCAGCAATACATAACTCCTCCCAGCGATACATAACTCCTCCCAGCGATACATAACTCCTCCCAGCAATACATAACTCCTCCTAGCAATACATAACTCCTCCCAGCAATACACAACTCCTCCCAGCAATACATAACTCCTCCCAGCGATACATAACTCTTCCCAGCAATACATAACTCCTCCCAGCAATACATAACTCCTCCTAGCAATACATAACTCCTCCCAGCAATACATAACTCCTCCCAGCATTACATAACTCCTCCCAGCGATACATAACTCCTCCCAGCGACACATAACTCCTCCCAACAATACATAACTCCTCCCAGCAATACATAACTGCCAGCAATACATAACTCCTCCCAGCAATACATAACTCCTCCCAGCAATACATAACTGCGAGCAATACATAACTCCTCCCAGCAATACATAACTCCTCCCAGCAATACATAACTCCTCCCAGCAATACATAGCTGCCAGCAATACATAACTCCTCCCAGCAATACATAACTCCTCCCAGCAATACATAACTCTTCCCAGCAATACATAACTCCTCCCAGCAATACATAACTCCTCCCAGCAATACATAACTCCTCCCGGGGATACATAACTCCTGCCGGCGATACATAACTCCTCCCAGCAATACACAACTCCACCCAGCAATACATAACTCCTCCTAGTGATACATAACTCCTCCCAGCAATACATAACTCCTCCCAGCGATACACAACTCCTCCCAGTGATACATAACTCCTCACAGCAATACATAACTCCTCCCAGCAATACATAACTCCTCCCAGCAATACATAACTCCTCCCAGCAATACATAACTCCTCCCAGCAATACATAACTCCTCCCAGCGATACATAACTCCTCCCAGCAATACACAACTCCACCCAGCGATACACAACTCCTCCCGGGGATACATAACTCCTCCCGGCAATACATAACTCCTCCCAGCAACCCATAAATCCTCCCAGCAATACATAACTCCTCCCAGCGATACATAACTCCTCCCAGTGATACATAACTCCTCCCAGTGATACATAACTCCTCCCAGCGATACATAACTCCTCTCAGCGATACATAACTCCTCCCAGTGATACATAACTCCTCCCAGCAATACATAACTCCTCCCAGCAATACACAACTCCTCCCAGCGATACATAACGCCTCCCAGCGATACATAACTCCTCCCAGCAATACATAACTCCTCCCAGCAATGCATAACTCCTCCCAGCAATACATAACTCCTCCTAGCAACACAAAACTCCTCCCAGCAATACACAACTCCTCCTAGCAATACATAACTCCTCCCAGCGATACATAACTTCTCCCAGCGATACATAACTCCTCCCAGCGATATATAACTCCTCCCAGCAATACATAACTCCTCCCAGCAATACATAACTCCTCCCAGCAATACATAACTCCTCCCAGCGATACATAACTCCTCCCAGCAATACATAACTCCTCCCAGCAATACATATCTCCTCCTAGCAATACATAACTCCTCCCAGCAATACACAACTCCTCCCAGCGATACACAACTCTTCCCAGCAATATATAACTCCTCCCAGCGACTTCCCAGCAATACATAACTCTTCCCAGCAATACATAACTCCTCCCAGCGATACATAACTCCTCCCAGCAATACATAACTCTTCCCAGCAATACATAACTCCTCCCAGCAATACATAACTCTTCCCAGCAATACATAACTCCTCCTAGCAATACATAACACCTCCCATCAATACATAACTCCTCCCATCAATACATAACTCCTCCCAGCAATACATAACTCCTCCCAGCAATACATAACTCCTCCCAGCAATACATAACTCCTCCCAGCGATACATAACTCCTCCCAGCGATACATAACTCCTCCTAGCAATACATAACTCTTCCCAGCAATACATAACTCCTCCCAGCAATACATAACTCCTCCCAGCAATACATAAGTCCTCCTAGCAATACATAACTCCTCACAGCAATACATAACTGCCAGCAATACATAACTCCGCCCAGCAATACATAACTCCTCCCAGCATTACATAACTCCTCCCAGCGATACATAGCTCCTCCCAGCGACACATAACTCCTCCCAACAATACATAACTCCTCCCAGCAATACATAACTGCCAGCAATACATAACTGTGAGCAATACATAACTCCTCCCAGCAATACATAACTCCTCCCAGCAATACATAACTCCTCCCAGCAATACATAACTCCTCCCAGCGATACATAACTCCTCCTAGCAATACATAACTCTTCCCAGCAATACATAACTCCTCCCAGCAATACATAACTCCTCCCAGCAATACATAACTCCTCCCAGCAATACATAACTGCCAGCAATACACAACTCCTCCCAGCAATACATAACTCCTCCTAGCAATACATAACTCCTCCCAGCAATACATAACTCCTCACAGCAATACATAACTGCCAGCAATACACAACTCCTCCCAGCAATACATAACTCCTCCCAGCATTACATAACTCCTCCCAGCGATACATAACTCCTCCCAGTGACACATAACTCCTCCCAACAATACATAACTCCTCCCAGCAATACATAACTGCCAGCAATACATAACTGTGAGCAATACATAACTCCTCCCATCAATACATAACTCCTCCCAGCAATACATAACTCCTCCCAGTGATACATAACTCCTCCCATCAATCCATAACTCCTCCCAGTGATACATAACTCCTCCCAGCAATACATAACTCCTCCCAGCAATACATAACTCCTCCCAGCAATACATAACTCCTCCCAGCGATACATAACTCCTCCCAGCGATACATAACTCCTCCTAGCAATACATAACTCTTCCCAGCAATACATAACTCCTCCCAGCAATACATAACTCCTCCTAGCAATACATAACTCCTCCCAGCAATACATAACTCCTCACAGCAATACATAACTGCCAGCAATACATAACTCCGCCCAGCAATACATAACTCCTCCCAGCATTACATAACTCCTCCCAGCGATACATAACTCCTCCCAGCGACACATAACTCCTCCCAACAATACATAACTCCTCCCAGCAATACATTACCCTTCCCAGCAATACATAACCCTTCCCAGCAATACATAACTCCTCCCAGCAATACATAACTCCTCCCAGCGATACATAACTCCTCACAGCGATACGTAACTCCTCCTAGCGATACATAACTCTTCCCAGCAATACATAACTCCTCCCAGCAATACATAACTCCTCCCAGTGATACATAACTCCCCCTAGCGATACATAACTCCTCCCAGCGATACATAACTCCTCATAGCGATACATAACTCCTCCCAGCAATACATAACTCCTCCCAGCAATACATAACTCCTCCCAGCAATACATAACTCCTCCCAGCGATACATAACTCCTCACAGCGATACGTAACTCCTCCTAGCGATACATAACTCCTCCCAGCAATACATAACTACTCCCAGCAATACATAACTCCTCCCAGCAATACATAACTCCTCCCAGTGATACATAACTCCCCCTAGCAATACATAACTCCTCCCAGCAATACATAACTCCTCCCAGTGATACATAACTCCCCTAGCAATACATAACTCCTCCCAGTGATACATAACTCCTCACAGCAATACATAACTCCTCCCAGCAATACATAACTCCTCCCAGCAATACATAACTCCTCCCAGCAATACATAACTCCTCCCAGCAATACATAACTCCTCCTAGCGATACATAACTCTTCCCAGCAATATACAACTCTTCCCAGCAATATATAACTCCTCCCAGCAATACATAACTCCTCCCAGCAATATATAACTCCTCCTCCAGCGATACACAACTCAACCCAGCGACACACAACTCCTCCCGGGGATACATAACTCCTCCCGGCGATACATAACTCCTCCCAGCAATACATAACTCCTCCCAGCAATACATAACTCCTCCTAGCAATACATAACTCCTCACAGCAATACATAACTCCTCACAGCAATACATAACTCCTCCCAGCAATACACAACTCCTCCTAGCAATACATAACTCCTCTCAGAGATACATAACTCCTCCCAGCACCATATAACTCCTCCCAGCAATACATAACTCCTCCCAGCAATACATAACTCCTCCCAGCAATACATAACTCCGCCCAGCAATACATAACTCCTCCCAGCATTACATAACTCCTCCCAGCGATACATAACTCCTCCCAGCGACACATAACTCCTCCCAACAATACATAACTCCTCCCAGCAATACATTACCCTTCCCAGCAATACATAACCCTTCCCAGCAATACATAACTCCTCCCAGCAATACATAACTCCTCACAGCGATACGTAACTCCTCCTAGCGATACATAACTCCTCCCAGCAATACATAACTCCTCCCAGCAATACATAACTCTTCCCAGCAATACATAACTCCTCCCAGCGATACATAACTCCTCCCAGTGATACATAACTCCCCCTAGCGATACATAACTCCTCCCAGCGATACATAACTCCTCATAGCGATACATAACTCCTCCCAGCAATACATAACTCCTCCCAGCAATACATAACTCCTCCCAGCAATACATAACTCCTCCCAGTGATACATAACTCCTCCCAGTGTAACTCCTCCCAGTGATACATAACTCCTCACAGCAATACATAACTCCTCCCAGCAATACATAACTCCTCCCATTGATACATAACTCCCCTAGCAATACATAACTCCTCCCAGTGATACATAACTCCTCACAGCAATACATAACTCCTCCCAGCAATACATAACTCCTCCCAGCAATACATAACTCCTCCCAGCAATACATAACTCCTCCCAGCAATACATAACTCCTCCTAGCGATACATAACTCTTCCCAGCAATATACAACTCTTCCCAGCAATATATAACTCCTCCCAGCAATACATAACTCCTCCCAGCAATATATAACTCCTCCTCCAGCGATACACAACTCAACCCAGCGACACACAACTCCTCCCGGGGATACATAACTCCTCCCGGCGATACATAACTCCTCCCAGCAATACATAATTCCTCCCAGCAATACATAACTCCTCCCAGCAATACATAACTCCTCCCAGCGATACATAACTCCTCCTAGCAATACATAACTCCTCCCAGCAATACATAACCTCTCCCACTAATACATAACTCCTCCCAGCAATACATAACTCCTCCCAGCAATACATAACTCCTCCCAGCAATACATAACTCCTCCCAGTAATACATAACTCCTCCCAGCAATTCATAACTCCTCCCAGCGATACATAACTCCTCCTAGCGATACATAACTCCTCCCAGCAATACACAACTCCACCCAGCGATACATAACTCCTCCCAGCAATACATAACTCCTCCCGGGGATACATAACTCCTCCCAGAGATACATAACTCCTCCCAGCGATACATAACTCCTCCCAGTGATACATAACTCCTCCCAGCGATACATAACTCCTCTCAGCGATACATAACTCCTCCCAGCGATACATAACTCCTCCCAGCAATACATAACTCCTCCCAGCAATACATAACCCTTCCCAGCAATACATAACTTCTCCCAGCAATACACAACTCTTCCCAGCAATAAATAACTCTTCCCAGCAATACATAACTCCTCCCAGCGATACATAACTCCTCCCAGCGATACATAACTCCTCCCAGCAATACATAACTCCTCCCAGCAATGCATAACTCCTCCCAGCAATACATAACTCTTCCTAGCAATACATAACTCTTCCCAGCAATACATAACTCCTCCCAGCAATACATAACTCCTCCTAGCGATACATAACTCTTCCCAGCAATATACAACTCTTCCCAGCAATATATAACTCCTCCCAGCAATACATAACTCCTCCCAGCAATATATAACTCCTCCCAGTGATACATAACTCCTCACAGCAATATATAACTCCTCCCAGCGATACATAACTCCTCCCAGTGATACATAACTCCTCCCAGTGATACATAACTCCTCCCAGCGATACATAACTCCTCCCAGCAATACATAACTCCTCCCAGCAATACATAACTCCTCCCAGCGATACACAACTCCTCCCAGTGATACATAACTCCTCACAGCGATATATAACTCCTCCCAGCGATACATAACTCCTCCCAGCAATATATAACTTCTCCCAGCAATACATAACTCTTCCCAGCAATATACAACTCTTCCCAGCAATATATAACTCCTCCCAGCAATACATAACTCCTCCCAGCAATATATAACTCCTCCCAGTGATACATAACTCCTCACAGCAATATATAACTCCTCCCAGCGATACATAACTCCTCCCAGCGATACATAACTCCTCCCAGCAATATATAACTCCTCCCAGCAATACATAACTCTTCCCAGCAATTTACAACTCCTCCCAGCGATAAATAACTCCTCCCAGCAATACATAACTCCTCCCAGTAATACATAACTCCTCCCAGCAATACATAATTCCTCCCAGCGATACATAACTCCTCCTAGCGATACATAACTCCTCCCAGCGATACACAACTCCTCCCAGCAATACATAACTCTTCCCAGCAATACATAACTCCTCACAGGAAAACATAACTCCCCCTAGTAATACATAACTCCTCCCAGCAATACATAACTCCTCCCAGCAATACATAACTCCTCCCATCGATACATAACTCCTCCCAGCGATACACAACTCCTCCCAGCAATACATAACTCCTCCCAGCAATACATAACTCCTCCCAGCAATACATAACCCCTCCCAGCAATGCATGACTCCTCCCAGCAATACATAACTCCTCCCAGCAATACAAAACTCCTCCCAGTAATACATAACTGCCAGCAATACATAACTCCTCCCAGCAATACATAACTCCTCCCACCGATACATAACTCCACCCAGCAATACATAACTCTTCCCAGCAATAAATAACTCCTCCCAGCAATACATAACTCCTCCCAGTAATACATAACTCCTCCCAGAAATACATAACTCCTAGTAATACATAACTCCTCCCAGCAATACATAACTCCACCCAGAAATACAGCAATACATAACTCCTCCCAGCAATACATAACCCTTCCCAGCGATACATAACTGCCAGCAATACATAACTCCTCCCAGTAATACATAACTCCTCCCAGCAATACACAACTCCTCCCAGCAATAAATAACTCCTCCTAGCAATACATAACTCCTCCCAGCGATACATAACTCCTCCCAGCAATACATAACTGCCAGCAATACATAACTCCTCCCAGCAATACATAACTCCTCCCAGCAATACATAGCTGCCAGCAATACATAACTCCTCCCAGCAATACATAACTCCTCCCAGCAATACATAGCTGCCAGCAATACATAACTCCTCCCAGCAATACATATCCCTTCCCAGCGATACATAACTCCTCCCAGCGATACATAACTCCTCCTAGCGATATATAACTGCCAGCAATACATAACCCTTCCCAGCGATACATAACTCCTCCCATCAATACATAACTCCTCCCAGCAATACATAACTCCTCCCAGCAATACATAACTCCTCCCATCAATACATAACTTCTCCCAGCAATACATAACATTCCCAGCAATACATAACTCCTCCCAGCAATACATAACTCCTCCCAGCAATACACAACTCCCCCTAGCAATACATAACTTCTCCCAGCAATACATAACTCCTCCCAGCAATACATAACTCCTCCCAGCAATACATAACTCCTCCCAGCAATACATAACTCCTCCCAGCAATACATAACTCCCCCCAGCGATACATAACTCCTCCAAGCGATACATAACTCCTCCCAGCAATACATAACTCCTCCCAGCAATACATAACTCTTCCCAGCAAAACATAACTCCTCCCAGTAATACATAACTCCTCCCAGCGATACATAACTCCTCCCAGCAATACACAACTCTTCCCTGCAATACATAACTCCTCCCAGCAATACATAACTCCTCCCAGCAATACACAACTCTTCCCTGCAATACATAACTCCTCCCTGCGATACATAACTCCTCCCAGCAATACATAACTCTTCCTAGCAATACATAACTCTTCCCAGCAATACATAACTCCTCCCAGCAATACACAACTCCTCCCAGCAATACACAACTCCCCCCAGCAATACATAACTCCTCCCAGCAATACATAACTCCTCCCAGCAATACACAACTCCTCCCAGCAATACACAACTCCTCCCAGCAATATATAACTCTTCCCAGCAATACATAACTCTTCCCAGCAATACATAACTTCTCCCAGCAATACATAACTCCTCCTAGCAATACATAACTCTTCCCAGCAATACATAACTCCTCCCAGCAATATATAACTCTTCCCAGCAATATATAACTCTTCCCAGCAATACATAACTTCTCCCAGCAATACATAACTCCTCCCAGCAATACACAACTCCTCCCAGCAATACACAACTCCTCCTAGCAATACATAACTCTTCCCAGCAATACATAACTCCTCCCAGCAATATATAACTCTTCCCAGCAATATATAACTCTTCCCAGCAATACATAACTTCTCCCAGCAATACACAACTCCTCCCAGCAATACATAACTCCTCCCAGCAATACATAACTCCTCCCAGCAATACATAACTCCTCCCAGCAATACATAACTCCTCCCATCAATACATAACTTCTCCCAGCAATACATAACCTTTCCCAGCAATACATAACTCCTCCCAGCAATACATAACTCCTCCCAGCAATACATAACTCCACCCAGCAATACATAACTCCTCCCAGCAATACATAACTCCTCCCAGCAATACATAACTCTTCCCAGCAATACATAATTCCTCCCAGCGATACATAACTCCTCCCAGCGATACATAACTCCTCCCAGCGATACATAACTCCTCCTAGTGATACACAACTCCTCCTAGCAATACATAACTCCTCCCAGCAATACATAACTCTTCCCAGCAAAACATAACTCCTCCCAGTAATACATAACTCCTCCCAGCAATACATAACTCCTCCCAGCAATACATAACTTCCAGCAATACATAACTCCTCCCAGTAATACATAACTCCTCCCAGCAATACATAACTCTTCCCAGCAATACATAACTCTTCCTAGCAATACATAACTCTTCCCAGCAATACATAACTCCTCCCAGCAATATATAACTCTTCCCAGCAATACATAACTCTTCCCAGCAATACATAACTCCTCCCAGCAATATATAACTCTTCCCAGCAATACATAACTCCGCCCAGCAATACATAACTCCTCCCAGCAATACATAACTCCTCCCAGCAATACACAACTCCTCCCATCAATACATAACTCCTCCCAGCAATACATAACTCCTCCCAGCAATACATAACTCCTCCCAGCAATACATAACTCCTCCTAGCAATACATAACTCCTCCCAGCAATACATAACTCCTCCCAGCAATACATAACTCTTCCCAGCAATACATAACTCCTCCCAGCAATACATAACTCCTCCCAGCAATACATAACTCCTCCCAGCAATACATAACCTTTCCCAGCAATACATAACTCCTCCAAGCAATACATAACTCCTCCCAGCGATACATAATTCCTCCCAGCAATACATAATTCCTCCCAGCGATACATAACTCCTCCCAGCGATACATAACTCCTCCCAGCGATACATAACTCCTCCTAGCGATACATAACTCCTCCCAGCAATACATAACTCCTCCCAGCAATACATAACTCTTCCCAGCAAATCATAACTCCTCCCAGTAATACATAACTCCTCCCAGCAATACATAACTCTTCCCAGCAATACATAACTTTTCCTCGCAATACATAACTCCTCCCAGCGATACATAACTCTTCCCAGCAATACATAACTCCTCCCAGCAATACATAACTCCTCCCAGCAATACACAACTCCTCCCAGCAATACATAACTCCTGCCAGCACCATATAACTCCTCCCAGCAATACACAACTCTTCCCTGCAATACATAACTCCTCTAAGCAATACATAACTCCTCCCAGCAATACATAACTCCTCCCAGCAATACACAACTCCTCCCAGCGATACATAACTCCTCCCAGCGAAACATAACTCCTCTCAGAGATACATAACTCCTCCCAGCGATACATAACCCTTCCCAGCGATACATAACTCCTCCCAGCAAAACATAACTCCTCCCAGCAATACATAACTCCTCCTAGCAATACATAAATCCTCCCAGCAATACATAACTCCTCCCAGCGATACATAACTCCTCCCAGCAATACATAACTCCTCCCAGCGATACATAACTCCTCCCAGCGATACATAACTCCTCCCAGCGATACATAACTCCTCCCAGCGATACATAACCCTTCCCAGCGATACATAACTCCTCCCAGCGATACATAACTCCTCCCAGCAATACATAACTCCTCCCAGCAAAACATAACACCTCCCAGCAATACATAACTCCTCCTAGCAATACATAACTCCTCCCAGCAATACATAACTCCTCCCAGCGATACATAACTCTTCCCAGCAATACATAACTCCTCCCAGCAATACATAACTCCTCCTAGCAATACATAACTCCTCCCAGCAATACATAACTCCTCCCAGCGATCCATAACTCTTCCCAGCAATGCATAACTCCTCCCAGAAATACATAACTGCCAGCAATACATAACTCCTCCCAGCAATACATAACTCCTCCCAGCAATACATATATCCTCCCAGCAATACATAACTCCTCCCAGCATTACATAACTCCTCCCAGTGATGCATAACTCCTCCCAGAAATACATAACTCCTCCCAGCAATGCACAGTTCTTCCCAAAAATACACAACTGTCAGCAATACATAACTCCTCCCAGCAATGCATAACTCTTCCCAGCAATACACAACTCCTCCCAGAAATACATAACTCCTCCTAGCAATACATAACTCCTCCCAGCAATACATAACTCCTCCTAGCAATACACAACTCCTCCCAGAAATATATGACTGTCAGCAATACATAGCTCCTCACAGCAATACATAACTCCTCCCAGCAATACACATCTCCTCCCAGAAATATATAACTGTCAGCAATACATAACTCCTCCCAGCAATACATAACTCCTCCCAGCAATACATAACTCTTCCTAGCAATACATAACTCCTCCCAGCAATACATAACTCTTCCCAGCGATACATAACTCCTCCCAGCAATACATAACTCCTCCCAGCAATGCACAGTTCTTTACAGAAATACATAACTGTCAGCAATACATAACTCCTCCCAGCAATACATAACTCCTCCCAGCGATACATAACTCCTCCCAGCAATACATAACTCCTCCTAGCAATACATAACTCCTCCCAGCAATACATAACTCTTCCCAACGCTACATAACTCCTCCCAGCAATACATAACTCCTCCCAGCATTGCACATTACTTCCCAGAAATACATAACTGTCAGCAATACATAACTTTTCCCAGCAATACATAACTCTTCCCCGCGATTCATAACTCCTCTCAGCAATGCATAACTCTTCCCAGCAATACACAACTCCTTGTAAGGCTTGGTGGTGTATTCTCCACAGTCAGCATGCAATGCATGAGCTGACGTGAAGGAGGTACACACACTAGCACAAGGAAACAGGCTATCCCTAGTATAGTGGAGGGGAGGACTGACTCCAATAGGAGATTGTGGCGCACAGAGCCGGTGCAGATCCGACAGCCACAAACAATGCTTTCGCTATAACGTCTCAGCGCAAAGTAGCGCTGAGCGCATAAACCAGAACTGAGGAGATCAGGACAGGTAGACAGAATGAACGCTTGCTAGCTAGCCGCTACTTAGTGACAGCAAGCGTCCACAACAAGACAGACTGGAATGAGGCAGCAATGCGTAGCAGCGATGGCATGCCTCACAAAGACAGGACAGGATAGTCAGGAAATAGCAGGATCAAGATAGATGAACGTAACACAGACAAATATACAATAAGTATGTTTACCTAGCGTCTTACAATTACAGCTATCAATGAAACTATTTGTAACGTCTGACTAACATATGTATATATCGGCAATGAACCGATATATGACATAAGCAGGAACACTAAACTAAATACAACAATTTGGGGCGCACCATCCATAACATTAGTACAGTCCTGTCTATAATTTATGAGGAACCCTGACATGTGCAGAATGGCCAATGAATTACAATACTACACAAAAAGACACCAGCTATGGCCTCAATGAACCGCACCACATCAGACATGAATCATATAGAAAAAAGTTACATCCTTTATTTATCAATCCACAAACAATTAAAACATACTTAAAAACAGGTGGGGAATAGCATGTCAACCCAGATTATCGGAGAACCGGCAGGAATATAAAGTGCTAATATTGTGTATGACACACCACTAAGGGTGTGAACCATTATTGGTGACACACTGATATAATGAGTGAACATTGGGGCTGGATAGTACACAGCATGAATACCAAAAACAAGGGACCAAAGTGCAAAGTGCATACAACAATATAATTAAATAACAATCATGAAAAAACACACATATAACCACTGAAATGATCACTGTATAACTGGATGTAATACAGTGAAATAACAAACAACAACTGATCAATATAAACCAATATTCAGATAGTGTGAAGGAGAAATCCCCTGAAAATGTAAAGCATGTAAAGAGTAGTGATAGACATATTAGGTGAAACATATACCCAATCAAGTGAAGAATCCTACCAGTAATGAAGTGGCTCCACGGGTCCCCCACCGCTGCTATCGCGATTCGCCACGTTATGTGGCTTTCTCAAGCCACATAACGTGGCGAATCGCGATAGCAGCGGTGGGGGACCCGTGGAGCCACTTCATTACTGGTAGGATTCTTCACTTGATTGGGTATATGTTTCACCTAATATGTCTATCACTACTCTTTACATGCTTTACATTTTCAGGGGATTTCTCCTTCACACTATCTGAATATTGGTTGATATTGATCAGTTGTTGTTTGTTATTTCACTGTATTACATCCAGTTATACAGTGATCATTTCAGTGGTTATATGTGTGTTTTTTCATGATTGTTATTTAATTATATTGTTGTATGCACTTTGCACTTTGGTCCCTTGTTTTTGGTATTCATGCTGTGTACTATCCAGCCCCAATGTTCACTCATTATATCAGTGTGTCACCAATAATGGTTCACACCCTTAGTGGTGTGTCATACACAATATTAGCACTTTATATTCCTGCCGGTTCTCCGATAATCTGGGTTGACATGCTATTCCCCACCTGTTTTTAAGTATGTTTTAATTGTTTGTGGATTGATAAATAAAGGATGTAACTTTTTTCTATATGATTCATGTCTGATGTGGTGCAGTTCATTGAGGCCATAGCTGGTGTCTTTTTGTGTAATAAGCAGGAACACTGACTAAGACTGGAGTAATACAGGGAACAGGACTCAGAAGGATTCGCTATCTCTTCGCAGAGATGAACGCAATCCACAAACGGTAACAGAACAGGATTCAGAAGGATTCGTTATCTCTTCGCAGAGATGAACGCAATCCACAAACAGGACCAGGAACAGGATAACTAACTCAGCACGGGTGATTACGATACGCGCAACCACCAAAACGTGCTGGAACTGACTAACTGAACACAGGATATAAACAGTTCGTGTACGTATATATCAGCGTCACTGATGTATCAACGTAACACGAATACAAGGAAAATAATAAACGTGCTGGTATGCATATATATGGGCAATCAACCAACATATGATGCAAAGACCAGCAAAGTATCTTTAGAATAAGAAACACGATCGGGGGCTGAAGCAACAGCAAGACAGGCTTAAACTGAAGCTATGGAAACCCGAGGAGTCCTGCAGGAAGCAGATCTTTATACTGAGGTCATCCAATGGGAGCAGACATGCAGATTCCCACACAGGTGAATGATAATCAGTCACAAGCTGACAGCAGGAAAAGGCAGACAAAGCTATGCAGCTTGCATGGAAAGAGATCAGAACTGCCTGAGCTGCAGCACTACTACTGCCAGCAGTACCTGCTGCAGCAGCGATCATGACAGTACCCCGGCCCTTAAAGGCGGATACCAGACGCCTCTCAAAACTGACCTTCCCAAGAAGACAACCTAACTGATAATTCATGATGACCGGGACAGCCCGGCAAGACCAAATTCCAGAATCAGTCATCACAAGACTGGACCCATCAGAACCAGAACCTACAGAACCATGCCAATCAGTACTACAAGTCTCAGTGTGACACCCATCAGAACCATGATTTCCAGAAGAAAGCCCCCCGAAGCTCTCTGAGCGATACCCACTGCCTTCCAGGGACCGTCCAAAAATGCCAAAGCCTTTGCAATGCCCACCGGAACTGTCTTTACCAACACAAAACCCACTGTTGAACCAGTCCAAGGTACCAGGACAAGCTTCCTCAGAGATCTCCCAGAACACTTTAAAGCTCCAAAGAGATCCCAAAAGGTCAGAACGCCCTTTAGGCTCACATGGAGAACTATCAAGAATCCCCATGGAACCTATGGCAATTCCCGAGTCAGGGTTACAAGGACAAACATCAAGATCAGGGCTTTCAGGGACCAGAACCATCTCTGGGCATGCAGGCAGACTGGCAACATCAGAACATGTCTCCCCTAAGGAATCTGAGTACGCTAACACCTTAGACACACTTGGGCATTCTGGCACACAAAGCACATCTGGGCACACTGGTACAAGAGAAACTTCTGGGCATGTCAAGGAACTGTGAACCTCAGGGTCAGCCAAGATAGGACCGAAACCAGGACTGGACAAAAATTCATCATGACTAGACTTCACAAGCACTGGACTCTCACTAAAGAATGCAGGAACAGACTTGGATGTCGCTGATTCTAGCAAGGTTGTTAACAAATCAGGTTCAGGGGCATAAACAAGACAGGACAAGTCTTCTGATGTATGACCTGAGCTAGATAGGAATTCCACAACTTCCTCTGGACTGGACAGAGACTCATCTAGTACCTGGGATTGGGGCTCCAAAGTAGCTGCAAAACAAGTCAATATTACAGAATCCCTGACTGAACTGGGCAAATCTGAGGAATTCCCTGGACAGGAAGGGAACTCCGGAATCTCTGCCACACCGGCCAGAGAATCAGAATTTTCCAAAATACAAGGCTGGGTTTCAGGAACGCTTACTAAATCAGACTGAAATTCTGAGACTTCTGTTATTTTGACCAGAGAATCAGAATTATTCATGTTACAGGGCAAGACTTCTGAAACATTCAGAGGACAGGGCTGGAGTTCCTCGGCTGTTACAACACTGGAGAGGGACTCCACAATATTGGTTAAATCAGACTGTGTACAGGGCAAGGTATCTAACACACTTGCTGACGAGGACAATATTTCAATGACTTCTGCTTCATCAGACAAAGATTCATCAAGTTTATTTAGAGTGGACTTTAATTCTAAGACAGCTGCTAAACAAGTGAATATTGCTGCAACACCCACTGAGGTAAGCAGTGCCTCAGAGTCTTCTGCTAGAGGGTTTGAAGTATCCAAAGTACTGGGTGAAGCATAAGACTCTGCGACCCCAGCTTCACTGGACAGGATCACTGAACAGTCCATATTGCAGGGCAAAACCATGGAAGCACCTGCTGGACAGCATAAGGATTCTGTGACCTGAGCTTCATAGGAGAGATCTACTGCACAATTCATGGTACAGGGCAAATTTACTGGAACATTTTCTGAACAAGGTAACAATTCTGCGATTTCAGGTTCACATAGCAGATGCTCTGAGTTATTCACGAAACTAGAGCGAGGTGTAGAAACAGGAAGATCAAGACACAATGTTTGCGCATCTGAATCACCATTCATTTGTAAAATTGGAAAATTCAGATGCTGGGGTTCTGAGGTTTCTAGACAGGATTGCTGGGACTCGGAAACTGATGTAGTGCATCTATTGGCATCTGCTGGATCAGACAGGAGTTGAACTTTATTAACACAGGTAATTTCTGCAGAAGTGTTTGCAGAGGCAGGCAAGATTTTTCTGATGTCTGTTTCACTGAACAAAGACTCATGAGTACTGGCTAGGCTGGACTCGGAAGTCAGCAGGACCTCTGGATTCTCTGCTGAGAAATTTGCGCAGGGCAAGGTTAAGAAAGTATCAGTGGCTTCTGTTTTACTGGTAAGTAACACTGAGTTATCCATGGTACAGGGTGGAATTGCAGGAACTTCAATTTCACACAAAAAGAGCTCCGAATAACCTGCTGAATCAGCCAAAGGTGCTGAAGCAGGCGGGTCAGAACGCCAAATTTGCGAATTCGGAGTCACATAAAAATCATCCAAAATCAGTTCCCACACATCAATCAATGGAGCCACAAAGTCATACCCACACACACCAGTTTTTATTAGGTTATAGGCAGACTTAATGCATGCATTCAATACTAATTCACTTTTTGCACTGTAAAATTGACAAAATGAACTTGAATCATTCTTCCATTCATTGACCAGAGCTTCCATCTCTCCTTTCTCAAATGGAGGATTCCAAGCATACTTAACAGGCAGATCACAGTTTGCAGATATGATTGTGGCAGGGACATAGATTGGGTTAATTAGCAGGTGATTGGCAGATTCCTTATTCTTAAGAATCTCCAATACCTGTAGCAAGTGCTGAACTGTAGTGTATGCAAACTTTCCTTGCTTCACAAATAAGTTGATTTGTTCAATACTCTGTAATATCTCCTCATAATCATACTCAGATAATTCTTTTAAACAAAAATCTTTATTTTCCCTAGCCAGGGAGGAAAGTTCATTAGTAGTTTCATAAGTCCATTTAACTCCCCTGAAAGACAATTGCATTTCATTATCTGTTAATGGCAGAATCTCATTATAGGTCTCAGTCGCTAAGGATAACGACTCTGCAGATCGGACACGTTTCTTAGAACGTTTGCCTTTTGCCTTAGACCCTGCTGCCTTTGGTGATTTATTCAAAGCTGCAGGAAAATTATCAGTAACACTTTCTGCTTGCTGCTCATTCTTGCAAGCAATTGAAGGAGCAGCTGATTGGCCTGCTGCCAGGAGTTCATTAAGAGGAAAAGGCAATGGATCTATGCGCAACCAGTTATGGATCACAAACGCTAGAAATTCCAGCGGTCTCTCTTTCAAATCGGAATGATTGAGAACATCACATGCCCACTGAAACAATTGCCCTTTAAACAAAATATAAACTAGCTGGAGTGCCCAGGTTGAAACAGGAGTCGCTTGGAGATCAGGATTGGCCAGGAACCTGGCACATTCAGAGAAAAACTCATTTTCTGTTTCAGAGCTAAGTTCTTCAAATTTCTTAAAGGAACAGGAACCATAATTAACAGTGTCATACTTTCTGGGAATCCCCCCCACAATGGGGATTGGTAATGGGGCTATCATAATGTAAGGCTTGATGGTGTATTCTCCACAGTCAGCATGCAACGCATGAGCTGACGTGAAGGAGGTACACACACTAGCACAAGGAAACAGGCTATCCCTAGTATAGTGGAGGGGAGGACTGACTCCAATAGGAGATTGTGGCGCACAGAGCCGGTGCAGATCCAACAGCCACAAACAATACCTTTGCGACAATGTCTCAGTGCAAGGTAGCGCTGAGCGCATAAACCAGAACTGAGGAGATCAGGACAGGTAGACAGAATGAACGCTTGCTAGCTAGCCGCTACTTAGTGACAGCAAGCGTCCACAACAAGACAGACTGGAATGAGGCAGCCAATGCGTTTGCAGCGATGGCGTGCCTCACAAAGACAGGACAGGATAGTCAGGAAATAGCAGGATCAAGATAGATGAACGTAACACAGACAAAAATACAATAAGTATGTTTTCCTAGCGTATTACAATTACAGCTATCAATGAAACTATTTGTATTGTCTGACTAACATATGTATATATCGGCAATGAACCGATATATGACATAAGCAGGAACACTGACTAGAACTGGAGCAATACAGGGAACAGGACTCAGAAGGATTCGCTATCTCTTCGCAGAGATGAACGCAATCCACAAACGGTAACAGAACAGGATTCAGAAGGATTCGTTATCTCTTCGCAGAGATGAACGCAATCCACAAACAGAACCAGGAGCAGGATAACTAACTCAGCACGGGTGATCACGTTACGCGCAACCTACCAAAACGTGCTGGAAAGCTGACTAACTGCACACAGGATATAAACAGTTCGTGTACGTATACATCAGCGACATTGATGTATCAACGTAACACGAATACAAGGAAAATAATAAACGTGCTGGTATGCATATATATTGGCAATGAACCAATATATGATGCAAAGACCAGCAAAGTATCTTTAGAACAAGAAACACGATCGGGGGCTGAAGCAACAGCAAGACAGGCTTAAACTGAAGCTATGAAAACCCGAGGAGTCCTGCAGGAAGAAGATCTTTATACTGAGGTCATCCAATGGAAGCAGACATGCAGATTCCCACACAGGTGAATGATAATCAGTCACAAGCTGACAGCAGGGAAAGGCAGACAAAGCTATGCAGCTTGCATGGAAAGAGATCAGAACTGCCTGAGCTGCAGCACTACTACTTCCAGCAATACCTGCTGCAGCAGCGATCATGACACTCCTCCACTCCTCCCAGAGATACATAACTCCTCCCAGTAATATATAACTCTTCCCAGCAATACATAACTCCTCCCAGTAATACTTAACTCCAGGGGCGCCGCGAGGCATAAAGCGAACCAAGCAGTCGCTTTGGGCCTCAAGATCGTAGGGGCCTCGGCGGCTTAGTGACGTCGGCGTGACGTCATTGTTTTCCCGTAGCCGCGCGGGGCTGGCAGAGCAGAGCAGAGTAGGGCAGGGCTACGGGAAGATGGCCACCGCCGAAGCCCTGCTCTGGAGACTATGCCTCCAGTACAGGGCTTCGGGTGGCCATATTCCCGTAGCCCTGATTCAATCAGCGCGGGAGATTGGAGGAGGGAGGGAGCTCCGTGGGAACTGCGCGCCTGAGGAGCCGGCCAGGAGAGGAGACGGGGAGAGAAGACTTCTGCCAGTGCCAGGTGAGTAAATTCTTTTATTTTTGCAGCTCTGAAAATGTGCCCTAATTGTGTTTGATTTCTGCTGAACTGTGCCCTAATAGTGTTTGATTTCTGCTGAACTGTGCCCTAATTATGTTTGATTTCTGCTGAACTGTGCCCTAATAGTGTTTGATTTCTGCTGAACTGTGCCCTAATTATGTTTGATTTCTGCTGAACTGTGCCCTAATTGTGTTTGATTTCTGCTGAACTGTTCCCTAATTGTGTTTGATTTCTGCTGAACTGTGCCCTAATTGTGTTTGATTTCTGCTGAACTGTGCCCTAATTGTGTTTGATTTCTGCTGAACTGTGCCCTAATAGTGTTTGATTTCTGCTGAACTGTGCCCTAATTATGTTTGATTTCTGCTGAGAATGTGCCCTAATAGTGTTTGATTTCTGCTGAACTGTGCCCTAATAGTGTTTGATTTCTGCTGAACTGTGCCCTAATAGTGTTTGATTTCTGCTGAACTGTGCCCTAATAGTGTTTGATTTCTGCTGAACTGTGCCCTAATTGTGTTTGATTTCTGCTGAACTGTGCCCTAATAGTGTTTGATTTCTGCTGAACTGTGCCCTAATTATGTTTGATTTCTGCTGAACTGTGCCCTAATTGTGTTTGATTTCTGCTGAACTGTTCCCTAATTGTGTTTGATTTCTGCTGAACTGTGCCCTAATAGTGTTTGATTTCTGCTGAGAATGTGCCCTAATTGTGTTTGATTTCTGCTGAACTGTGCCCTAATAGTGTTTGATTTCTGCTGAACTGTGCCCTAATTGTGTTTGATTTCTGCTGAACTGTGCCCTAATTGCGTTTGATTTCTGCTGAACTGTGCCCTAATTGTGTTTGATTTCTGCTGAACTGTGCCCTAATTGCGTTTGATTTCTGCTGAACTGTGCCCTAATTGTGTTTGATTTCTGCTGAACTGTTCCCTAATTGTGTTTGATATCTGCTGAAAATGTGCCCTAATTGTGTTTGATTTCTGCTGAACTGTGCCCTAATTGCGTTTGATATCTGCTGAAAATGTGCCCTAATTGTGTTTGATTTCTGCTGAACTGTGCCCTAATTGCGATTGATTTCTGCTGAAAATGTGCCCTAATTGCGTTTGATATCTGCTGAAAATGTGCCCTAATTGCATTTGATTTCTGCTGAACTGTTCCCTAATTGTGTTTGATTTCTGCTGAACTGTGCCCTAATTATGTTTGATTTCTGCTGAACTGTGCCCTAATTGTGTTTGATTTCTGCTGAACTGTTCCCTAATTGTGTTTGATTTCTGCTGAACTGTGCCCTAATTGTGTTTGATTTCTGCTGAACTGTGCCCTAATTGTGTTTGATTTCTGCTGAACTGTGCCCTAATAGTGTTTGATTTCTGCTGAACTGTGCCCTAATTATGTTTGATTTCTGCTGAGAATGTGCCCTAATAGTGTTTGATTTCTGCTGAACTGTGCCCTAATTGTGTTTGATTTCTGCTGAACTGTGCCCTAATAGTGTTTGATTTCTGCTGAACTGTGCCCTAATAGTGTTTGATTTCTGCTGAACTGTGCCCTAATTGTGTTTGATTTCTGCTGAACTGTGCCCTAATAGTGTTTGATTTCTGCTGAACTGTGCCCTAATTATGTTTGATTTCTGCTTAACTGTGACCTAATTGTGTTTGATTTCTGCTGAACTGTTCCCTAATAGTGTTTGATTTCTGCAGAACTGTGCCCTAATAGTGTTTGATTTCTGCTGAACTGTGCCCTAATTATGTTTGATTTCTGCTTAACTGTGCCCTAATTGTGTTTGATTTCTGCTGAACTGTGCCCTAATTGTGTTTGATTTCTGCTGAACTGTTCCCTAATTGTGTTTGATTTCTGCTGAACTGTGCCCTAATTGTGTTTGATTTCTGCTGAACTGTGCCCTAATAGTGTTTGATTTCTGCTGAACTGTGCCCTAATTATGTTTGATTTCTGCTGAGAATGTGCCCTAATAGTGTTTGATTTCTGCTGAACTGTGCCCTAATAGTGTTTGATTTCTGCTGAACTGTGCCCTAACAGTGTTTGATTTCTGCTGAACTGTGCCCTAATAGTGTTTGATTTCTGCTGAACTGTGCCCTAATTGTGTTTGATTTCTGCTGAACTGTGCCCTAATAGTGTTTGATTTCTGCTGAACTGTGCCCTAATTATGTTTGATTTCTGCTGAACTGTTCCCTAATTGTGTTTGATTTCTGCTGAACTGTGCCCTAATAGTGTTTGATTTCTGCTGAGAATGTGCCCTAATTGTGTTTGATTTCTGCTGAACTGTGCCCTAATTGCGTTTGATTTCTGCTGAACTGTGCCCTAATTGTGTTTGATTTCTGCTGAACTGTGCCCTAATTGCGTTTGATTTCTGCTGAACTGTGCCCTAATTGTGTTTGATTTCTGCTGAACTGTGCCCTAATTGCGTTTGATTTCTGCTGAACTGTGCCCTAATTGCGTTTGATATCTGCTGAAAATGTGCCCTAATTGTGTTTGATTTCTGCTGAACTGTGCCCTAATTGCGATTGATTTCTGCTGAAAATGTGCCCTAATTGCGTTTGATATCTGCTGAAAATGTGCCCTAATTGCATTTGATTTCTGCTGAACTGTGCCCTAATTGCGTTTGATTTCTGCTGAACTGTGCCCTAATTGCGTTTGATTTCTGCTGAACTGTTCCCTAATTGTGTTTGATTTCTGCTGAACTGTGCCCTAATTATGTTTGATTTCTGCTGAACTGTGCCCTAATAGTGTTTGATTTCTGCTGAACTGTGCCCTAATTATGTTTGATTTCTGCTGAACTGTGCCCTAATTGTGTTTGATTTCTGCTGAACTGTTCCCTAATTGTGTTTGATTTCTGCTGAACTGTGCCCTAATTGTGTTTGATTTCTGCTAAACTGTGCCCTAATTGTGTTTGATTTCTGCTGAACTGTGCCCTAATAGTGTTTGATTTCTGCTGAACTGTGCCCTAATTATGTTTGATTTCTGCTGAGAATGTGCCCTAATAGTGTTTGATTTCTGCTGAACTGTGCCCTAATTGTGTTTGATTTCTGCTGAACTGTGCCCTAATAGTGTTTGATTTCTGCTGAACTGTGCCCTAATAGTGTTTGATTTCTGCTGAACTGTGCCCTAATTGTGTTTGATTTCTGCTGAACTGTGCCCTAATAGTGTTTGATTTCTGCTGAACTGTGCCCTAATTATGTTTGATTTCTGCTTAACTGTGCCCTAATTGTGTTTGATTTCTGCTGAACTGTTCCCTAATTGTGTTTGATTTCTGCTGAACTGTGCCCTAATTGTGTTTGATTTCTGCTGAACTGTGCCCTAATAGTGTTTGATTTCTGCTGAACTGTGCCCTAATTATGTTTGATTTCTGCTGAACTGTGCCCTAATTGTGTTTGATTTCTGCTGAACTGTTCCCTAATTGTGTTTGATTTCTGCTGAACTGTGCCCTAATAGTGTTTGATTTCTGCTGAGAATGTGCCCTAATTGTGTTTGATTTCTGCTGAACTGTGCCCTAATTGTGTTTGATTTCTGCTGAACTGTGCCCTAATTGCGTTTGATTTCTGCTGAACTGTGCCCTAATTGTGTTTGATTTCTGCTGAACTGTGCCCTAATTGCGTTTGATTTCTGCTGAACTGTGCCCTAATTGCGTTTGATATCTGCTGAAAATGTGCCCTAATTGTGTTTGATTTCTGCTGAACTGTGCCCTAATTGCGATTGATTTCTGCTGAAAATGTGCCCTAATTGCGTTTGATATCTGCTGAAAATTTGCCCTAATTGCATTTGATTTCTGCTGAACTGTGCCCTAATTGCGTTTGATTTCTGCTGAACTGTGCCCTAATTGCGTTTGATATCTGCTGAAAATGTGCCCTAATTGCGTTTGATTTCTGCTGAAAATGTGCCCAAATTGCGTTTGATTTCTGCTGAAATGTGCCATAATTGCGTTTCATTTCTGCTGAAAATGTGCCCAAATTGCGTTTGATTTCTGCTGAAATGTGGCCCTAATTGCGTTTGATTTCTGCTGAAAATGTGCCATAATTACGTTTGATTTCTGCTGAAAATGTGCCCAAATTGCGTTTGATTTCTGCTGAAAATGTGCCCTAATTTCGTTTGATTTCTGCTGAAAATGTGCCCAAATTGCGTTTGATTTCTGCTGAAATGTGGCCCTAATTGCGTTTGATTTCTGCTGAAAATGTGCCCAAATTGCGTTTGATTTCTGCTGAAATGTGACCCAAATTGCGTTTCATTTCTGCTGAAATGTGGCCCAAACTGCGTTTGATTTCTGCTGAAATGTGGCCCAAATTCTGTTTGTTTTCTGTTGAAATGTTGCACAAATTGCGTTTGTTTTCTGCTGAAATGTTGCACAAATTGCGTTTTTATTTTCTGGTGTCTGGGGTAACTGATGCTGCATTTATTATTTAATTGTCATAGTTGGCTATATTTGCTGTGCTACGGTTAAGCTCCGCCCATACAATGTCATGGCCAAATCCAACTTTCGGCGCGGCGCGCTGCGCGTGCCTCAATCACCCCCACATCCACTGTACAATGATAACACCCAGCAATACAACTACAAATACATACATAGTTAATGTGTGGATCGAGATATCAGTGAATTTGGTACGCATTCATGTGGTAAATGAAAGCAAAGTAGTAAAACAATAGGAGGAGGTCCCTGCTAATTTTGCCTTTATTATGGATTTGTACTGAGTGACATGAAATAAGTGACACATGGAGCAGTGTCATACAACTCACCAGCAGCGATTGCCCCAATCAGGGGTATCAGTGTCAGCTGGACAGGGTAATTCCAGGGAGCAATGATAAGAACAACACCAAATGGCTCACTTCGTATAAACGCTGTATCCAAATATGTGGCCTGCGGGAAAATACTAGGATAAATATTCCAAACACAGCAACAGCTAAACAAGCAATGCCATACAAGACCATTAGCCGATTCCGATTGGGCAGTCAGTGGGGGGGATCAGTAATGCTGATTGGGCAGCCAGTGAGGGGGGATCAGTGATGCTGATTGGGCAGCCAGTGAGGGGGGATCAGTGATGCTGATTGGGCAGCCAGTCGGGGGGGGGGGGGGGTCAGTGATGCTGATTGGGCAGCCAGTCAGGGGGGGATCAGTGATGCTGATTGGGCAGCCAGTGAGGGGGGGGGGATCAGTGATGCTGATTGGGCAGCCAGTGAGGGGGGGGGGGGTCAGTGATGCTGATTGGGCAGCCAGTCAGGGGGGGGGGGTCAGTGATGCTGATTGGGCAGCCAGTCAGGGGGGGATCAGTGATGCTGATTGGGCAGCCAGTGAGGGGGGGGGATCAGTGATGCTGATTGGGCAGCCAGTGAGGGGGGATCAGTGATGCTGATTGGGCAGCCAGTGAGGGGGGATCAGTAATGCTGATTGGGCATCCAGTGAGGGGGGGACAGTGATGCTGATTGGGCAGCCAGTGAGGGGGGATCAGTGATGCTGATTGGGCAGCCAGTGAGGGGGGATCAGTGATGCTGATTGGGCAGCCAGTGAGGGGGATCAGTGATGCTGATTGGGCAGCCAGTGAGGGGGGATCAGTGATGCAGATTGGGCAGCCAGTGAGGGGGGATCAGTGATGCTGATTGGGCAGCCAGTGAGGGGGATCAGTGATGCTGATTGGGCAGCCAGTCAGGGGGGGGGGGGGGTCAGTGATGCTGATTGGGCAGCCAGTGAGGGGGGATCAGTGATGCAGATTGGGCAGCCAGTGAGGGGGGGTCAGTGATGCTGATTGGGCAGCCAGTGAGGGGGGGTCAGTGATGCTGATTGGGCAGCCAGTGAGAGGGATCAGTGATGCTGATTGGGTAGCCAGTGAGGGGGATCAGTGATGCTGATTGGGCAGCTAGTGAGGGGGGATCAGTGATGCAGATTGGGTAGCCAGTGAGGGGGATCAGTGATGCTGATTGGTCAGCCAGTGAGGGGGGATCAGTGATGCTGATTGGTCAGCCAGTGAGGGGGGATCAGTGATGCTGATTGGTAAGCCAGTGAGGTGGATCAGTGATGCTGATTGGGCAGCCAGTGAGGGGGATCAGTGATGCTGATTGGGCAGCCAGTGAGGGGGATCAGTGATGCTGATTGGGTAGCCACTGAGGGGGGATCAGTGATGCAGATTGGGCAGCCAGTGAGGGGGATCAGTGATGCTGATTGGGCAGCCAGTGAGGGGGGGGATCAGTGATGCAGATTGGGCAGCCAGTGAGGGGGGATCAGTGATGCTGATTGGTAAGCCAGTGAGGTGGATCAGTGATGCTGATTGGGCAGCCAGTGAGGGGGATCAGTGATGCTGGTTGGGCAGCCAGTGAGGGGGGGGGGATTAGTGATGCTGATTGGGCAGCCAGAGAGGGGGAATCAGTGATTCTGATTGGACAGCCAGTGAGGGGCGATCAGTGATGCTGATTGGGCAGCCAGTGAGGGGGGATCAGTGATGCAGATTGGGTAGCCAGTGAGGGGGATCAGTGATGCTGATTGGTCAGCCAGTGAGGGGGGATCAGTGATGCAGATTGGGTAGCCACTGAGGGGGGATCAGTGATGCAGATTGGGCAGCCAGTAAGGGGAGATCAGTGATGCTGATTGAGCAGCCAGTGAGGGGGGGGGGGATTAGTGATGCTGATTGGGCAGCCAGTGAGGGGGGATCAGTGATGCAGATTGGGTAGCCAGTGAGGGGGATCAGTGATGCTGATTGGTCAGCCAGTGTGGGGGATCAGTGATGCAGATTGGGTAGCCACTGAGGGGGGAACAGTGATGCAGATTGGGCAGCCAGTAAGGGGAGATCAGTGATGCTGATTGAGCAGCCAGTGAGGGGGGGGGGGATTAGTGATGCTGATTGGGCAGCCAGTGAGGGGGGGTTAGTGATGCTGATTGGGCAGCCAGTGAGGGGGGATCAGTGATTCTGATTGGACAGCCAGTGAGGGGCGATCAGTGATGCTGATTGGGCAGCCAGTGAGGGGGGATCAGTGATGCAGATTGGGTAGCCAGTGAGGGGGATCAGTGATGCTGATTGGTCAGCCAGTGAGGGGGGATCAGTGATGCTGATTGGTCAGCCAGTGAGGGGGGATCAGTGATGCTGATTGGTCAGCCAGTGAGGGGGGATCAGTGATGCTGATTGGTCAGCCAGTGAGGTGGATCAGTGATGCTGATTGGGCAGCCAGTGAGGGGGATCAGTGATGCTGATTGGGCAGCCAGTGAGGGGGGGGGGGATTAGTGATGCTGATTGGGCAGCCAGAGAGGGGGGATCAGTGATTCTGATTGGACAGCCAGTGAGGGGCGATCAGTGATGCTGATTGGGCAGCCAGTGAGGGGGATCAGTGATGCTGATTGGTCAGCCAGTGAGGGGGATCAGTGATGCTGATTGGGCAGCCAGTGAGGGGGATCAGTGATGCTGATTGGGCAGCCAGTGAGGGGGGATCAGTGATGCAGATTGGGTAGCCAGTGAGGGGGATCATTGATGCTGATTGGGCAGACAGTAAGGGGGGATCAGTGATGCTGATTCGGCAGCCAGTGAGGGGGATCAGTGATGCTGATTGGGCAGCCAGTGAGGGGGATCAGTGATGCTGATTGGGCAGCCAGTCAGGGGGGGGGGGGCAGTGATGCTGATTGGGCAGCCAGTGAGGGGGGATCAGTGATGCTGATTGGACAGCCAGTGCGGGGGATCAGTGATGCTGATTGGGCAGCCAGTGGGGGGGGGAGCAGTGATGCTGATTGGGCAGCCAGTGAGGGGGGGATCAATGATGCAGATTGGGTAGCCAGTGAGGGGGATCAGTGATGCTGATTGGGCAGCCAGTGAGGGGGGATCAGTGATGCTGATTGGGCAGCCAGTGAGGGGGGATCAGTGATGCTGATTGGACAGCCAGTGAGGGGGGATCAGTGATGCTGATTGGGCAGCCAGTGAGGGGGGATCAGTGATGCTGATTGGACAGCCAGTGAGGGGGATCAGTGATGCTGATTGGACAGCCACTGAGGGGGGATCAGTGATGCTGATTGGGCAGCCAGTGAGGGGGGATCAGTGATGCTGATTGGACAGCCAGTGTGGGGGTCAGTGATGCTGATTGGGCAGCCAGTGAGGGGGATCAGTGATGCTGATTGGGCAGCCAGGCGGGGGGGGATCAGTGATGCTGATTGGGCAGCCAGTGAGAGGGATCAGTGATGCTGATTGGGCAGCCAGTGAAGGGGGATCAATGATGCAGATTGGGTAGCCAGTGAGGGGGATCAGTGATGCTGATTGGGCAGCCAGTGAGGGGGAATCAGTGATGCTGATTGGACAGCCAGTGAGGGGGGATCAGTGATGCTGATTGGGCAGCCAGAGAGGGGGGGATCAGTGATGCTGATTGGGCAGCCAGAGAGGGGGGGATCAGTGATGCTGATTGGGCAGCCAGTGGGGGGGATCAGTGATGCTGATTGGGCAGCCATTGGGGGGGGGGGGATCAGTGATGCTGATTGGGCAGCCAGTGAGGGGGATCAGTGATGCTGATTGGGCAGCCAGTGAGGAGGGGATCAATGATGCAGATTGGGTAGCCAGTGAGGGGGATCAGTGATGCTGATTGGGCAGCCAGTGAGGGGGGATCAGTGATGCTGATTGGACAGCCAGTGAGGGGGGGATCAGTGATGCTGATTGGGCAGCCAGTGAGGGGGATCAGTGATGCTGATTGGGCAGCCAGTGAGGGGGGATCAGTGATGCTGATTGGGACGCCAGTGAGGGGGATCAGTAATTCTGATTGGTCAGCCAGTGAGGGGGATTAGTGATGCTGATTGGGAAGCCAGTTAGGGGGGATCAGTGATTCTGATTGGGCAGCCAGTGAAGGGGGATCAGTGATGCTGATTGGGCAGCCAGTGAGGGGGGGGATCAGTGATGCTGATTGGGAAGCCAGTGAGGGGGATCAGTAATTCTGATTGGGCAGCTAGTGAGGGGGATCAGTGATGCTGATTGGGCAGCTAGTGGGGGGGATCAGTGATGCTGATTGGGCAGCCAGTGGGGGGATCAGTGATGCTGATTGGGCAGCCAGTGAGGGGGATCAGTGATTCTGATTGGGCAGCCAGTGAGGGGGGATCACTGATGCTGATTGGGCAGCCAGTGAGGGGGGATCAGTGATGCTGATTGGGCAGCCAGTGGGGGGGATCAGTGATGCTGATTGGGCAGCCAGTGAGGGGGATCAGTGATTCTGATTGGGCAGCCAGTGAGGGGGGATCAGTGATGCAGATTGGGCAGCCAGTGAGGGGGATCAGTGATGCTGATTGGGCAGCCAGTGAGGGGGGATCAGTGATGCTGATTGGGCAGCCAGTGAGGGGGTTCAGTGATTCTGATTGGTCAGCCAGTGAGGGGAGGGGGGATCAGTGATGCTGATTGGGCAGCTAGTGGGGGGGAACAGTGATGCTGATTGGGCAGCCAGTGAGGGGGATCTGTGATTCCGATTGGGCAGCCAGTGAGGGGGATCTGTGATTCCGATTGGGCAGTCAGCGGGGGGGATCAGTGATGCTGATTGGGCAGCCAGTGAGGGGGATCAGTGATGCTGATTGGGGCAGCCAGTGAGGGGGGATCAGTGATGCTGATTGGGCAGTCAGTGGGGGGGATCAGTGATGCTGATTGGGCAGCCAGTGAGGGGGGATCGGTGATGCTGATTGGGCAGCCAGTGAGGGGGGATCAGTGATGCTGATTGGGCAGCCAGTGAGGGGGATCAGTGATGCTGATTGGGCAGCCAGTAAGGAGAGATCAGTGATTCTGATTGGGGCAGCCAGTGAGGGGGGTTCAGTGATGCTGATTGGGGCAGCCAGTGAGGGGGATCAGTGATGCTGATTGGGCAGCCAGTGAGGGGGATCAGTGATGCTGATTTGGGCAGCCAGTGAGGGGGGATCAGTAATGCTGATTGGGCAGCCAGTGAGGGGGGATCAGTGATGCTGATTGGTCAGCCAGTGAGGGGGGATTAGTGATGCTGATTGGTCAGCCAGTGAGGGGGATCAGTGATGCTGATTGGGGCAGCCAGTAAGGGGGGATCAGTGATGCTGATTGGGGCAGCCAGTGAGGGGGGATCAGTGATTCTGATTGGGCAGCCAGTGAGGGGGATCAGTGATGCTGATTGGTCAGCCAGTGAGGGGGGATCAGTGATGCTGATTGGGGCAGCCAGTGAGGGGGGATCAGTGATTCTGATTGGGCAGCCAGTGAGGGGGATCAGTGATTCTGATTGTGCAGCCAGTGAGGGGGGGGGATCAGTGATGCTGATTGGGCAGCCAGTGAGGGGGATCAGTGATGCTGATTGGTCAGCCAGTGAGGGGGTTCAGTGATGCTGATTGGGGCAGCCAGTGAGGGGGATCAGTGATGCTGATTGGTCAGCCAGTGAGGGGGTTCAGTGATGCTGATTGGGGCAGCCAGTGAGGGGGTTCAGTGATGCTGATTGGGGCAGCTAGTGAGGGGGATCAGTGATGCTTATTGGTCAGCCAGTGAGGGGGGATCAGTGATGCTGATTGGGGCAGCCAGTGAGGGGGGATCAGTGATTCTGATTGTGCAGCCAGTGAGAGGGGGGGGGGATCAGTGATGCTGATTGGGGCAGCCAGTGAGGGGGTTCAGTGATGCTGATTGGGGCAGCCAGTGGGGGGGATCAGTGATGCTGATTGGTCAGCCAGTGAGGGGGTTCAGTGATGCTGATTGGGGCAGCCAGTGAGGGGGATCAGTGATGCTGATTGGGCAGCCAGTGAGGGGGGATCAGTGATGCTGATTGGGCAGTCAGTGGGGGGGATCAGTGATGCTAATTGGACAGCCAGTGAGGGGGATCAGTGATGCTGTTTGGTCAGCCAGTGAGGGGGATCAGTGATGCTGATTGGGCAGTCAGTGGGGGGGATCAGTGATGCTAATTGGACAGCCAGTGAGGGGGGATCAGTGATGCTGATTGGGCAGTCAGTGCGGTGGGATCAGTGATGCTGATTGGGCAGCCAGTGAGGGGGGATCAGTGATGCTGATTGGTCTGCCAGTGAGGGGGGGGGGATCAGTGATTCCGATTGGGCAGCCAATGAGGGGGGATCAGTGATGCTGATTGGGCAGCCAGTGAGGGGGATCAGTGATGCTGATTGGACAGCCAGTGAGGGGGATCAGTGATGCTGATTGGGCAGCCAGTGAGGGGGGATCAGTGATGCTGATTGGACAGCCAGTGAGGGGGGGGGATCAGTGATGCTGATTAGACAGCCAGTGAGGGGGGGGGGGGTCAGTGATGCTGATTGGGCAGCCAGTCAGGGGGGGGATCAGTGATTCCGATTGGGCAGCCAGTGAGGGAGGTCAGTGATGCTGATTGGGCAGCCAGTGAGGGGAGGGGGTCAGTGATGCTGATTGGGCAGCCAGTGCGGGGGATCAGTGATGCTGATTGGGCAGCCAGTGAGGGGGGATCAGTGATGCTGATTGGGCAGCCAGTGAGGGGGGATCAGTGATGCTGATTGGGCAGCCAGTGAGGGGGGGGGGGGCTCAGTGATGCTGATTGGGGCAGCCAGTGAGGGGGGATCAGTGATGCTGATTGGGCAGCCAGTGAGAGGGGATCAGTGATGCTGATTGGGCAGCCAGTGAGGGGGATCAGTGATGCTGATTGGGCAGCCAGTGAGGGGGGATCAGTGATGCTGATTGGGCAGCCAGTGAGGGGAGATCAGTGATGCTGATTGGGCAGCCAGTGAGGGGGGGGGGGGATCAGTGATTCCGATTGGGCAGCCAGTGAGGGGGGATCAGTGATGCTGATTGGGCAGCCAGTGAGGGGGATCTGTGATTCCGATTGGGCAGCCAGTGAGGGGGATCTGTGATTCCGATTGGGCAGTCAGCGGGGGGGATCAGTGATGCTGATTGGTAAGCCAGTGAGGGGGATCAGTGATGCTGGTTGGGCAGCCAGTGAGGGGGGATCAGTGATGCTGATTTGCAGCCAGTGAGGGGGGATCAGTGATGCTGATTGGGCAGCCAGTGAGGGGGGATCAGTGATGCTGATTGGGCAGCCAGTGAGGGGGGATCAGTGATGCTGATTGGACAGCCAGTGAGGGGGGGGGGGGGTCAGTGATGCTGATTGGGGCAGCCAGTGAGGGGGGATCAGTGATGCTGATTGGGCAGCCAGTGAGGGGGGATCAGTGATGCTGATTGGGCAGCCAGTGGGGGGGGGGGGGGGGGTTAGTGATGCTGATTGGGCAGCCAGTGAGGGGGGATCAGTGATGCTGATTGGTCAGCCAGTGAGGGGGATCAGTGATGCTGATTGGGCAGCCAGTGAGGGGGGATCAGTGATGCTGATTGGGCAGCCAGTGAGGGGGATCAGTGATTCCGATTGGGCAGCCAGTGAGGGGGGATCAGTGATGCTGATTGGGCAGCCAGTGAGGGGGATCTGTGATTCCGATTGGGCAGCCAGTGAGGGGATCTGTGATTCCGATTGGGCAGTCAGCGGGGGGGATCAGTGATGCTGATTGGTAAGCCAGTGAGGGGGATCAGTGATGCTGGTTGGGCAGCCAGTGAGGGGGGATCAGTGATGCTGATTGGGCAGCCAGTGAGGGGGGATCAGTGATGCTGATTGGGCAGCCAGTGAGGGGGGATCAGTGATGCTGATTGGGCAGCCAGTGAGGGGGGATCAGTGATGCTGATTGGACAGCCAGTGAGGGGGGGGGGGGGGGTCAGTGATGCTGATTGGGGCAGCCAGTGAGGGGGGATCAGTGATGCTGATTGGGCAGCCAGTGAGGGGGGATCAGTGATGCTGATTGGGCAGCCAGTGAGGGGGATCAGTGATGCTGATTGGGCAGCCAGTGGGGGGGGGGGTTAGTGATGCTGATTGGGCAGCCAGTGAGGGGGGATCAGTGATGCTGATTGGTCAGCCAGTGAGGGGGATCAGTGATGCTGATTGGGCAGCCAGTGAGGGGGGATCAGTGATGCTGATTGGGCAGCCAGTGAGGGGGATCAGTGATTCCGATTGGGCAGCCAATGAGGGGGGATCAGTGATGCTGATTGGTCAGCCAGTGTGGGGGGGATCAGTGATGCTGGTTGGTCAGCCAGTGAGGGGGGGGGATCAGTGATTCCGATTGGGCAGCCAATGAGGGGGGATCAGTGATGCTGATTGGGCAGCCAGTGAGGGGGGATCAGTGATGCTGATTGGGCAGCCAGTGAGAGGGGGGGGATTAGTGATGCTGATTGGGCAGCCAGAGAGGGGGGATCAGTGATGCTGATTGGGCAGCCAGTGAGGGGGGTCAGTGATGCTGATTGGGCAGCCAGTGAGGGGGATCAGTGATGCTGATTGGGCAGCCAGTGAGGGGGGATCAGTGATGCTGATTGGGCAGCCAGTGAGGGGGATCAGTGATTCCGATTGGGCAGCCAATGAGGGGGGATCAGTGATGCTGGTTGGGCAGCCAGTGAGGGTGGTCAGTGATGCTGATTGGGCAGCCAGTGAGGGGGATCAGTGATTCTGATTGGGCAGCCAGTGAGGGGGGATCAGTGATGCTGGTTGGTGAGCCAGTGAGGGGGGGGGGGGGATCAGTGATTCCGATTGGGCAGCCAGTGAGGGGAATCAGTGATGCTGATTGGGCAGCCAGTGAGGGGGGATCAGTGATGCTGATTGGGCAGCCAGTGAGGGGGGATCAGTGATGCTGATTGGGGCAGCCAGTGAGGGGGGGATCAATGATGCTGATTGGGCAGCCAGTGAGGGGGGGGGGGGGATCAGTGATGCTGATTGGGCAGCCAGTGAGGGGGAATCAGTGATGCTGATTGGGCAGCCAGTGGTGAGGAAATTGGTAATATTTGAGAGCAGTTGCCAGACATTAAATTAGCAGATTTTGTGACATACATGAGAGAACTTCCTCACAGGAAATATTTCCACATGTTCAGTAAGAGCTCAGAGGTGAGGCAATAACTGCAGAACTCACCATATTCCGAGACACAGACTCATCCTTCATCCAGGAGCTCAGGCTGTTTATGGCCAAATTAATCTCACTTTTCACCATGCTTAGCTCTGAGATCTCCGCCTCAAATGATGGCTGGGGGAAGAAAAGTACAATTATAACAAATGCCCAGAGAGGAATCATAGAATGCAAATAATACCCTCCCTGCTGCATTTACAGCCATGCCCCCTTCAGTACAAAGTACACAGCCATGCCCCCTTCAGTACAAAGTACACAGCCATGCCCCCTTCAGTACAAAGTTCACAGCCATACCCCCCTCAGAACAAATTACACAGCCATACCCCCCTCAGAACAAATTACACAGCCATGTCCCCTCAGAACAAATTACACAGCCACACCCCCCTCAGAACAAATTACACAGCCATTTCCCCCTCAGAACAAATTACACAGCCATACCCCCCTCAGAACAAATTACACAGCTATGTCCCCCTCAGAACAAATTACACAGCCATACCCCCCTCAGAACAAATTACACAGCCATATCTTCCTCAGAACAAATTACACAGCCATATCTTCCTCAGAACAAATTACACAGCCATATCTTCCTCAGAACAAATTACACAGCCATTTCTTCCTCAGAACAAATTACACATCCATACCCCCCTCAGAACAAATTACACAGCTATGTCCCCCTCAGAACAAATTACACAGCCATGTCTCCCTCAGAACAAATTACACAGCCATGTCCCCCTCAGAACAAATTACACAGCCATACCCCCCTCAGAACAAAGTACACAGCCATGTCCCCCTCAGAACAAATTACACAGCCATACCACCCTCAGAACAAATTACACAGCCATGCCCCCCTCAGAACAAATTACACAGCCATACCCCCCTCAGAACAAATTACACAGCCATACCACCCTCAGAACAAATTACACAGCCATACCCCCCTCAGAACAAATTACACAGCCATATCTTCCTCAGAACAAATTACACAGCCATATCTTCCTCAGAACAAATTACACAGCCATATCTTCCTCAGAACAAATTACACAGCCATTTCTTCCTCAGAACAAATTACACATCCATACCCCCCTCAGAACAAATTACACAGCTATGTCCCCCTCAGAACAAATTACACAGCCATGTCTCCCTCAGAACAAATTACACAGCCATGTCCCCCTCAGAACAAATTACACAGCCATACCCCCCTCAGAACAAAGTACACAGCCATGTCCCCCTCAGAACAAATTACACAGCCATACCACCCTCAGAACAAATTACACAGTCATGTCCCCCTCAGAACAAATTACACAGCCATGTCCCCCTCAGAACAAATTACACAGCTATGTCCCCCTCAGAACAAATTACACAGCCATGTCTCCCTCAGAACAAATTACACAGCCATGTCCCCCTCAGAACAAATTACACAGCCATACCCCCCTCAGAACAAAGTACACAGCCATGTCCCCCTCAGAACAAATTACACAGCCATACCACCCTCAGAACAAATTACACAGCCATGCCCCCCTCAGAACAAATTACACAGTCATGTCCCCCTCAGAACAAATTACACAGCCATGTCCCCCTCAGAACAAATTACACAGCCATGTCCCCCTCAGAACAAATTACACAGCCATACCCCCCTCAGAACAAATTACACAGCCATGTCCCCCTCAGAACAAATTACACAGCCATGTCCCCCTCAGAACAAAGTACACAGCCATGTCCCCCTCAGAACAAATTACACAGCCATACCCCCCTCAGAACAAATTACATAGCCATGCCTCCCTCAGAACAAATTACACAGCCATGTCCCCCTCAGAACAAATTACACAGCCATACCCCCTCAGAACAAATTACACAGCCATGCCCCCCTCAGAACAAAGTACACAGCCATGTCCCCCTCAGAACAAATTACACAGCCATGTCTCCCTCAGAACAAATTACACAGCTATGTCCCCTCAGACTAAATTACACAGCCATATCCCTTCAGAACAAATTACACAGCCATGCCCCCCTCAGAACAAATTACACAGCTATGTCTCCCTCAGAACAAATTACACAGCCACGCCCCCTCAGAACAAATTACACAGCTATGTCTCCCTCAGAACAAATTACACAGCCACGCCCCCTCAGAACAAATGACACAGCCATACCCCCCCCCAGAACAAATTACACAGCGATGTCCCCTAAGAACAAATTCCACAGCTACGTCCCCTCAGGACAAATTACACAGCCATGCCCCCTTCAGTACAAAGTACACAGCCACGCCCCCCTCAGAACAAAGTACACAGCCATACCCCCTCAGAACAAAGTACACAGCCATGTCCCCCTCAGAACAAATTACACAGCCATACCCTCCTCAGAACAAATTACACAGCCATACCCCCCTCAGAACAAAATTACACAGCCATACCCCCCTCAGAACAAATTACACAGCCATGCCCCCCTCAGAACAAATTACACAGCCACGCCCCCCTCAGAACAAATTACTCAGCCATACCCCCTCTCAGAACAAATTACACAGCCACGCCCCCCTCAGAACAAATTACACAGCCATGTCCCCCTCAGAACAAATTACACAGCCATGTCCCCCTCAGAACAAATTACACAGCCATACCCCCCTCAGAACAAATTACACAGCTATGCCCCCCTCAGAACAAATTACACAGCCATACCCCCCTCAGAACAAATTACACAGCCATGCCCCCTCAGAACAAATTACACAACCATGTCCCCCTCAGAACAAATTACACAGCCATGTCCCCCTCAGAACAAATTACACAGCCACGTCCCCTCAGAACAAATTACACAGCCATGTCCCCCTCAGTACAAATTACACAGGCATACCCCCCTCAGAACAAAGTACACAGCCATACCGCCCTCAGAACAAAGTACACAGCCATACCCCCTTCAGAACAAATTACACAGCCACGTCTCCTCAGAACAAATTACACAGCCACACCCCCCTCAGAACAAATTACACAGCCACGCCCCCCTCAGAACAAATTACACAGCCATGTCCCCCTCAGTACAAATTACACAGCCATGCCCCCTCAGAACAAATTACACAGCCATGTCCCCCTTAGAACAAATTACACAGCCATACCCCCCTCAGAACAAATTAAACAGCCATGTCCCCCTCAGAACAAATTACACAGCCATGTCCCCCTCAGAACAAATTACACAGCAACACCCCCTCAGAACAAATTACACAGCCACGCCCCCCTCAGAACAAATTACACAGCCATGTCCCCCTCAGTTTAAATTACACAGCCATGCCCCCTCAGAACAAATTACACAGTCATGTCCCCCTCAGAACAAATTACACAGCCATACCCCTCAAAACAAATTACTGTGAGAAATTGTGGAAGGACAGCCGCCTCTACTCAGCGCGAGGCGGCTGTCTCCGTGAGGGGCTTGGCGGAACGCGGGAAAACAGCCGCCTCTACTCAGCGTGAGGCGGCTGTGAAGGGCATGGTGGAGCGCGGAGCACATGGCCCCGTTACAGAAACACCGCAGAGCGGTGCTGGGGTGGCTGGGACGCATAGTCCGTCCAGATTCAGAATGACGCGCGTGCGCGCAGAGAGGCAGGACCTATATGGCAGCCAGAAGAGGGTCAGCTGACCAGGCTGGTCAGCTGACAACTCGGCCCTCTCTCATTGGTCCAGCACTTAGGGAGGTTGTGTGTATATATACTGGAGGCTGGTCATTCTGCTGGTTGTCTAGCGTTGCGATCACATAGTGGTAGCACTCAGACCTGAGTCAGATCCTAAAGTGTGGCGGGACCAGCTGGAGCTGTAATCCTACACTTAGTTAGATTCTGTTGATAGTTTAAAGTACTAGTTTGATTGTGACTATCTGTTATGACTTTCTGCCTGCCTGACTACTCTCCTGAACTCTGATCCTGTACCTTGTCATTCTGATACTCTGTTGCCGAACCCCGGCTCGTCCTTAGACTCTGCATCTGCCTTCTGATTTTGTACCTCGATATTTCTGATACCCTGTTTCCGAACCCTGCCTATACTTTAGACTCCGCCTCTTCCTTCTGAATCTGTACTTTATCTGTGTTTACGACCTGGCCTGTCCGACCTCGAGAACCGACCTTACTGTTTGAGGCGGTTTCCAGTCCTGGTAGTGACACTCCCCTTTGAGTGTCACTCTCGTTCCTTCTCTCAGCCTGACTCCTCCTTCCGGGAGAGTCTAGAAGGAATTGTGCAGGACTCCTTACTGCTCTGAGGCCCAGCCCTCTGTATATTACTGTTTGCACCAAACACTCTTACTTCCCAGGTGACCAGAGGTTAGCTTATATATCTGATTATCGGTGATACTGCAGATCATCTATAATCTGGTATATATCTGTATTCCCTGTGATACTGCAGGTCACGGTAATCAGATCCTCTCTCTGTGTTACACCGATCGTTACAGAACGCCAGACCAAAATACAAAATGGACGCACACACTGATCGTTTGGGTGTACTTGCCGCTTCGGTGGACAACATCAATCAAGTACTGGGCACCCACAGAACCCTTATCGATGCCCTATCAGGGTCTGTACAAACCCTCCAGACATCAGTGGATCATGTGCGATCCCCTTCGAGCTCTGACATACATATGCCGGTACCTGAAAGGTTTTCTGGCCACAGATCTGACTTCTGAAATTTTAGGAGTAGAGTGTTGTCCTATTTTGAGCTGAGACCCCAATCTTCAGGAACGGAGACTCAGAGGGTCACATTTATTAAGACTCTATTGTCAGGCGATTCTCAGACATGGGCGTACAGTTTACCCACTGAGGACACAGCCCTTACCTCTGTAGAGGAATTTTTTAAAGCCATGGCGGTTATTTACGACGACCCGGACCTTGCCGCGACCTCTGAGCGGAAGCTCAAGCTTTTGCGGCAAGGCAAAGGTCCGGTGGAAGATTATGCGGCTGAATTTAGGAGTAGAGGTGTAGCGAACGGTTCCAGGCGAACTTCGGGGGTTCGCGTTCGCCTACCAAACGCGAACTTTCCCGGAAGTTCGATTCGCCCCATAAAGCTCTATTGAGCAAAACTTTGACTCCTTATATTACAGCCAGCAGACACATTGCTCTCAATGCTGGAGGCTCACCCTCCCTCCCTCCCTCAAGTAAGGTCCTTATACTGCCTACACTAATTAGTTAAGGGACAGCTGCTACACACTCTGCTAGGGAGATTTTAATTAGCCTGTTCGTGGGTTCCTTCCACCTTCCTCCTAACGGAGGAGGGTCTCATCGGCCAGGGAATTCCAGTATTTCAAAAACCAGCTTATATACCATGATAGGGATTTGAACCCAGGCCTCAGTGTATGATAGGCAACTAACATATCCATTGTACCACCAACACTTCTAGCTAAAAGTAGCTAAAAGTAGCTAAAAGTAGCTAAAAGTAGCTGAAAGTAGCCTAGCATATACCATTTATGCTTAATGCAAGAGAAAAATTAGACAAGACAAATAACATTTATATCACACTTTTCTCCTGGCAGACTCAAAGCACCAGAGCTGCAGCCACTAGGGTACACTCTATAGGCAGTAGCAGTGTTAGGAAGACTTGCCTAAGGTCTCCTACTGAATAGGTGCTGGCTTACTGAACAGACAGAGACAAGATTCGAACTCTGGTCTCCTGTGTCAGAGGCAGAGCCATTCACCATTACACCATGCAGCCACTGCCATGCAGCAAATTTTCTAGCATTGTAGGAACTGTTAGGGGGATCATAACTGGTGAGTTTCGGGTCCCTAGGCCGAAGAGGTCATAGCCTAGGGTCACAAAAGCCTGTTTATTTGGGCAATTTCAATAGTAATGATGCTGACGTACATAAATCGCAGCCATGGCCGTTAGCAACGTCTGAATTTCATGAAATGTCTCATGCAGGCAGAAGACATATTGTTAGACTTGGATTCCAAAGATGGGGTCCCTACGTCTCTGCAAACCAGAGTTACAGGGGTCCAAAATTGGTAAAATCCCCCATAGGCTTTCATTGCCTCGCTATTTCACTTTCCAAAATCTCACATCTTTTCAAAGGGCAATTGCTCAGCACTGGCAAATTTTCTAGCATTGTAGGGACCCTTAGGGGGAACATGACTGGTGAGTTTCGGGCTCCTAGGCCAAAGAGGTCATAGCCTAGGGTCACAAAAACCTGTTTATTTTGGCTATTTCAATGGTAGTGATGCTGACGTACATAAATTGCAGCCATGGCCGTTAGCAACGTCTGAATTTCACAAAATGTCTCATGCAGGTAGAAGACATATTGTTAGACTTGGATTCCAAAGATGGGGTCCCTACATCTCTGCAAACCAGAGTTACAGGGGTCCAAAATTGGTAAAATCCCCCATAGGCTTTCATTGCCTCCCTATTTCACTTTCCAAAATCTCACATCTTTTCAAAGGGCAATGGCTCAGCAGTACCAAATTTTCTAGCATTGTAGGGACTCTTAGGGGGATCATGACTGGTGAGTTTTGCCACTGCTGAGCCATTGCCCTTTGAAATGGTGTGAGATTTTGGAACGGTAAATAGTAGGCCCAATGAAAGCCTATGGGGGATTTTACCAATTTTGGAGCCCTGTAACTCTGGTTTGCAGAGATGTAGAGACCCCATCTTTGGAATCCAAGTCTAACAATATGTCTTCTACCTGCAAGAGACATTTTGTGAAATTCAGACGTTGCTAACGGCCATGGCTGCGATTTATGTACTTCAGCATCACTACCATTGAAATTGCCCAAACAAACAGGTTTTTGTGACCCTAGGCTATGACCTCTTCGGCCTAGGGGCCCGAAACTCACAAGTTATGATTCCCCTAACAGTTCCTACAATGCTAGAAAATTTGCTGCATGGCAGTGGCTGCATGGTGTAATGGTGAATGGCTCTGCCTCTGACACAGGAGACCAGAGTTCGAATCTCGTCTCTGTCTGTTCAGTAAGCCAGCACCTATTCAGTAGGAGACCTTAGGCAAGTCTTCCTCACACTGCTATCTTGTCTATTTTTTCTCTTGACAACTGTTGAACACAAAATACAAGGCCATGTCTGGCTACATGTCTGTAAGGAGTGGCTGCATGGTGTAATGGTGAATGGCTCTGCCTCTGACACAGGAGACCAGAGTTCAATTCTTGTCTCTGTCTGTTCAGTAAGCCAGCACCAATTCAGTAGGAGACCTTAGGCAAGTCTTCCTCACACTGCTATCTTGTCTAATTTTTTTCTTGACAACTGTTGAACACAAAATACAAGGCCATGTCTGGCTACATGTCTGTGAGCAGTGGCTGCATGGTGTACTGGTGAATGGCTCTGCCTCTGACACAGGAGACCAGAGTTTGAATCTCATCTCTGTCTGTTCAGTAAGCCAGCACCTATTCAGTAGGAGACCTTAGGCAAGTCTTCCTGACACTGCTATCTTGTCTAATTTTTCGTGACAACTGTTGAACACAAAATACAAGGCCATGTCTGGCTACATATCTGTGCTACTGCCTATAGAGTGTACCCTAGTGGCTGCAGCTCTGGTGCTTTGAGTCTGCCAGGAGAAAAGTGTGATATAAATGTTATTTGTCTTGTTTAATTTTTCTCTTGCATTAACCATAAATGGTACATGCTAGGCTACTTTCAGCTAGTTTCAGCTAGTTTCAGCTAGTTTCAGCTAGTTTCAGCTAGTTTCAGCTAGTTTCAGCTAGTAGTGTTGGTGGTACAATGGATATGTTAGTTGCCTACCATACACTGAGGTCTGGGTTCAAATCCCTATCATGGTATATAAGCTGGTTTTTGAAATACTGGAATTCCCTGGCAGATGAGACCTTTCTCCCTCCGGCAGGAATGGGTAGAAGGGCAGAAGGGTAGAAGGAGGGAGGTGGGAGGAGGGAGTCCGCAGCAGCTGTCCCATGTCCCATAACTAATTAGTGTAGGCAGACAACTGAGTCAAATGGTATAAGGACCTAGCTTGGAGTAGGGAGGGTGGGCTGGTCCTCCAGCAGTGATGTGTATCAATCATGTCTGCCTCCAGGTATTAGAGCCTTTGAAACATGTTTTCCATCTTTTTTCTAGGTGTCAGAATTTTTTCTTTTTTACAAAGTTCGCCTCCCCATTGAAGTGTATTGCGGTTCGCGAACCGAACCATTCGCGGAGGTTCGCGACATCTCTATTTAGGAGGTGGTCAGTTACGGCCAGGTGGGATACCTATGCCCTGCTGGATTGCTTTCTGTCTGGTTTGTCGGATGAGGTCTCCGACTTAATGTTGAGTCAGCCCGAGCCCAAAACAGTCGATGAGGCCATCTCATCGGCCATTCGAATCGACCGTAGGCTACGCCATCAGAGACAGAATAGGGGCAGTCACCGTGTCAGGGTGACATCTTACGCGGCACCTTCCACTGCACCCCTGGTAACTCCATCTCCGCCTGTCTCATCCTGTCGGGCCTTGCCTCCACTCGAGCCAATGCAGATTGGTCGGTCAAAACTGACTGGAGCGAAGTCAGAGAATGACTGAACAACTGTGTCTGTACTGTGCAGAAGGAGGGCATAGAGTGCAAAACTGTCCTAACAAGCTGGGAAACGAGTCTGCCTAGGAGTAGTGGGGGGTGACACCCTAGGCACACAATTCTCACCCCTTAAAGAGAAAAAATTGCTTCTCCCTTGCCTTCTCCCTTGCCTTGTACGATTACATGGGAGAATAAGTCTGTAGCCACTGAGGCTTTTATTGATTCTGGCTCAGCGGCTAATTTTATAAACTTTGAATTTGCTCAGAAGTTGGGTATTCCTCTCACCCCAGTGAGACCTCCCATTCAGGTCACGGCAGTAGACGATTCTCCCCTGCAACGGAATCGTTCCCTGTCACAGACCCCGGAGGTGAAGGTCACAATAGGGGTACTGCATGGGGAACAACTACAGTTTTTTGTATTACATATGTCAACCTCCACTATCATCCTAGGCATGCCGTGGTTACAAGTCCATTCACCACAAATAGACTGGGCCACGGGTCAGTTAACACCCTGGTCACCTCATTGTTTTCAACGGTGTTTAGGAAAGCTGACATTGGGTCAAACCAGAATTCAGGTGGAAGGTGTACCAGACCAGTACTCTGAATATTCTGATGTGTTCTGTCCCAAGGCCGCTGATAAATTGCCCCCACATCGCCCTTTCGACTGTCCCATCGATCTCCGTTCAGGTTGCATGCCCCCCCGGGGCCATTTGTACAATTTATCTGGGCCCGAAAAATTGGCCATGCAAGTTTATATTCGTGAAAATTTGGCCAAGGGTTTCATTCGGCCATCACGGATACCTGCTGGGGCAGGTTTCTTTTTTGTTAAGAAAAAAGACAGAGGCCTGCGGCCTTGCATTGATTACCGGGGCCTGAATAAGATTACGGTGAAGAATCGTTATCCGCTTCCCCTAATAGACGACTTATTCACACAGGTCACCAATGCCAAAGTCTTTTCTAAGTTAGACTTACGATGTGGTTACAACCTGATACGTATAAGACAGGGCGATGAGTGGAAGACGGCCTTTAATACGCCTGACGGGCATTACGAGTATTTAGTGATGCCCTTCGGGTTATGCAATGCGCCAGCCGTCTTTCAGGAGCTCATCAATGAGGTCTTCAGGGAGGTGTTGGGGAGATTCGTTCTTGTATATCTAGATGATATACTTATTTTCTCCAACAACCTCTCTGAGCACAGATCACATGTAAAATTTGTATTGGATAAACTGAGGCGGAACTCACTGTACGCCAAACTGGAGAAATGTATCTTCGAAGTAACCTCTGTCACTTTTCTGGGATACATCATCTCCACCTCAGGCCTGTCCATGGACCCTGCCAAGGTTTCCGCGGTTCTGGAATGGCCTCAGCCGGTTGGGTTGAAGTCGCTGCAGCGGTTTTTAGGCTTTGCAAATTATTATAGGAGGTTCATAAAGGGGTATTCCACGGTCATTGCACCTCTCACCTGTCTTACGAAAAAAGGGGCAGATACCACCCACTGGTCTCCTGAAGCATTAAAAGCATTCTCCACCTTAAAAGATTTGTTTTGTTCCGCACCCATCCTGAGACATGTGGACACCTCTTATCCGTTTATTGTTGAGGTAGACGCCTCGGAGGTTGGGGTAGGGGCTGTGCTGTCTCAGCGGTCAGGGTTGCAGGGAAGACTACACCCTTGTGCTTATTTCTCTCGTAGGTTCTCTGCGGCAGAGAGAAACTACGATATAGGCAACAGAGAGCTCCTAGCCATTAAACTTGCCTTTGAGGAATGGCGTCACTGGCTAGAAGGAGCAGAACATACGATTACTGTATACACGGATCACAAGAATTTAGAATACATCGAGGGGGCTAAGAGATTAAGTCCCCGTCAGGCTCGATAGTCTTTATTTTTTTCGAGGTTCAGATTCGTAATTACGTATACCCCGGGTAGCAAGAACATTAAGGCAGATGCTCTGTCCAGATGCTTTGAGCCGGAGACAGCACAGCCCTCTGCCCCAGAGACCATTATCCCACAAAGATTGGTGCTAGCAGTAACGGAGACTTGGGAAGACTGGACAGAGACCTTGAGTCCCTTTCAGCAGGATGTCCCTGAGGGGAAGGCTGAGGGGGTTTTATTTGTGCCTCTGCCATTCCGTCTCCGGATGCTACAGATGTTTCATGCACACAAGAATGCGGGACATCCTGGGGCGTCTAGAACGCAAGATCTCGTGGCCAGGTGTGCTTGGTGGCCTTCTCTGGCAGCAGACTGCAAAGAATTTGTTAGGGAATGTGCGGTATGTGCTAAAAGCAAACCCTCCCGGCTGGCACCTGTAGGTACGTTGCAGCCTTTACCCACCCCGAGTGAACCATGGACCCACTTGTCCATGGATTTTGTGGGTGAGCTTCCCAGGTCAGAGGGCATGTCGGTCATTTGGGTGGTAGTCGACCGCTTCAGCAAGATGGCCCATTTTGTGCCCTTGAAAGGACTCCCCTCGGCCCAGGAATTGGCTGACTTGTTTATCATACACGTGTTCCGGCTGCACGGCATTTCGGAAAACATAGTGTCCGATCGGGGAGTCCAATTCGTATCTAGATTCTGGAGGGCATTCTGCCATCAAATGGGCATGAAGCTGTCGTTTTCATCGGGCTACCACCCACAGACCAATGGTCAGACAGAGAGGGTCAACCAGTCTTTGGAGCAGTTTTTGAGATGCTACGTTGCAGAGGTGCAGAATGACTGGGTCAAATTTCTGCCCTTTGCAGAATTCGCACAAAATAATTTGAGAAGTTCTTCCACCGGATTTTCTCCGTTCCAGGTAGTGTCTGGAAGATTGCCCAAATTCTCACCATTACCAGTGGCCTCCACTCCGTTTACAGCTCTGGAGGCCTGGAAAAGGTCTTTTAAAGACATTTGGCGGACGGTGAGAGATAGTTTGCAAAAGGCGTTTCTGAGTCAGAAGGGTCAAGCTGACAAGAGACGTTCGTTGGAGTGGAGATTCCAACCAGGAGACTTGGTTTGGGTATCCACACGTCACTTGACCCTAAAACAGCCCTCAGACAAATTGGGTCCCAGGTTTGTCGGTCCATTTCCGGTGGCCAGAAAGATCAACAACGTCACCTATGCCATTAACCTTCCTGCCAACATGCGTGGCGTAAAAACTTTTCACGTGTCACTACTCAAGCCAGCAGTCCATGTGGGTCCCACTCCTCCTCCTCCTGTGATGGTACATGATCAACCCGAATACGAAGTCGAGAAAGTTTTAGACTCACATCTAGTTCAGAATTCATTGCAGTACTTAGTACATTGGAAGGGTTATGGGGTTGAGGAAAGGTCATGGGCAGTGATGCTCAACAGAGCTTGAATATTCGAGTAGCTCGAATATTCGAGCTCTTTTTCAGCTATTCGACCTCGGTATTCGAGCTCCGAATAGCTGGAGATATTCGAATGGGCTATTCGAGTGAACTCGAATAGCACATTCACTATTCGCGCTATTCGAGCTAACAGCGCTATTCGAGCTCGAATACCGAGCTCGAATAGCGTCATAGCCCAGATTGATGTCCTCAGAGCCAATCAGAGGGCTCCCAGGCCCTCTGACGGCAGCCAATCACTGAGGGGGACCCTAGCCAGCCCCTACCCTATAAATAGCGGCCGCCATGTTCGGTTTTTCCGTCCTTGCCTGACTTTGTACAGAGAGAGATCTGCTCCTTTGTGCTTTGGCTTAGCAAGAGCTTTATTGTGGTCATTCACCTAGCGTTTTTGCTCACATACACCTCCTATATACATCTATATTGTTGTTAGTTAGATAGACATTGTATTTTAGTTAGTAGCTTGTGTGTTACTAGAGAGCCAGCTGCTGCAGGCAAGCTTACACAACTTTAGGCCTCAGGGCCTGCCTGTGTGGGCAGCTCAGCTGTTCTCTCCTGTCCTCTGTTAGTTTATTTCTTCTCATCTATACCAGTATTTCTGCTGTCCTTTACTAGTACTACTGAGTGATTGTATTTTGTACTGTAGTTATATAACTGTACTAGGACTAACTAGGACACTCACTGTCATTGTTTGTTCATCATAGCTCCTGCGTGTGACCGTGTGTGTGTGCGTGCACTGTCTGTAGTGTACACACACTCTATTTCCTTGTGATTACTATTGATTATTGTAATTTCTAGTTGTACTTCCTGACTGTTACTACTTACTTACTGTACTAGGGACACTCACTCAGTCACTGTTCATAGGCTAGCTCCTGCGCGTGTGTGCGCGTGCGTGCACTCACTGTCTGTAGTGTACACACACTCTATTTCCTTGTGATTACTATTGATTATTGTAATTTCTAGTTGTACTTCCTGACTGTTACTACTTACTTACTGTACTAGGGACACTCACTCAGTCACTGTTCATAGGCTAGCTCCTGCGTGTGTGTGCGCGTGCGTGCACTCACTGTCTGTAGTGTACACACACTCTATTTCCTTGTGATTACTACTGATTACTGAATCTGTTTAAGTTGTAATTTCTAGTTGTACTTCCTGACTGTTACTACTTACTTACTGTACTAGGGACACTCACTCAGTCACTGTTCATAGGCTAGCTCCTGCGCGTGTGTGCGCATGCGTGCACTCACTGTCTGTAGTGTACACACACTCTATTTCCTTGTGATTACTATTGATTATTGTAATTTCTAGTTGTACTTCCTGACTGTTACTACTTACTTACTGTACTAGGGACACTCACTCAGTCACTGTTCATAGGCTAGCTCATGCGCGTGTGTGCGCGTGCGTGCACTCACTGTCTGTAGTGTACACACACTCTATTTCCTTGTGATTACTACTGATTATTGTAATTTCTAGTTGTACTTCCTGACTGTTACTACTTACTTACTGTACTAGGGACACTCACTCAGTCACTGTTCATAGGCTAGCTCCTGCGTGTGTGTGCGCGTGCACTGTCTGTAGTGTACACACACTCTATTTCCTTGTGATTACTACTGATTACTGAATCTGATTAAGTTGTAATTTCTAGTTGTACTTCCTGACTGTTACTACTTACTTACTGTACTAGGGACACTCACTCAGTCACTGTTCATAGGCTAGCTCCTGCGCGTGTGTGCGCATGCGTGCACTCACTGTCTGTAGTGCACACACACTCTATTTCCTTGTGATTACTACTGATTATTGTAATTTCTAGTTAGTGTACTAGGGGACACACTCACTGTTCACTGTTCACACTTACTGATTACCGATTATTGTATTTTGTATTTGTACTGTACTAATCAGTTAGCCAGTTAGCGATCTAATCACTTAGTGATTAGTGTCACCTCACCCACCAACCCACTCCATTAAAGTACCCCACTTTTCACCCGCCCTTTTAAAAAACTTTTGTGTTTACGCCCAAAACATCTAAGATGTCTGGAAGTGGCAGCCAGCGCGGTTTGGGCAAGGGGAAGGGCAGCAAGGGAATCAGGAGGAGAGGGAGCAGCATTGTGGCAAGCCGCGCCACCATGCACAGTTCCGCAGCAGCAGCAGCTGCGTCAGTGGTAGTGTTGGGCGAACATCTAGATGTTCGGGTTCGGGCCGAACAGGCCGAACATGGCCGCGATGTTCGGGTGTTCGACCCGAACTCCGAACATAATGGAAGTCAATGGGGACCCGAACTTTTGTGGTTTGTAAAGCCTCCTTACATGCTACATACCCCAAATTTACAGGGTATGTGCACCTTGGGAGTGGGTACAAGAGGAAAAAAAAATTAGCAAAAAGAGCTTATAGTTTTTGAGAAAATCGATTTTAAAGTTTCAAAGGGAAAACTGTCTTTTAAATGCGGGAAATGTCTGTTTTCTTTGCACAGGTAACATGTTTTTTGTCGGCATGCAGTCATAAATGTAATACATATAAGAGGTTCCAGGAAAAGGGACCGGTAACGCTAACCCAGCAGCAGCACACGTGATGGAACAGGAGGAGGCGCAGGAGGAGAAGGCCACGCTTTGTGAGACACAACAACCCCGGCCTTGCATGAGGGCAAGAAGCGTGCGGATAGCATGCTTTGTACCGCCATGCAGTCATAAATGTAATAAAGATAAGAGGTTCCATAAACAAGGACCGGCAACGCTAACCCAGCAGCAGCAGCAGCAGCACACGTGATGGAACAGGAGGAGGCGCAGGAGGAGAAGGCCACGCTTTGTGAGACACAACAACCCAGGCCTTGCATGAGGACAAGAAGCGTGCGGATAGCATGCTTTGTACCGCCATGCAGTCATAAATGTAATAAAGATAAGAGGTTCCATAAACAGGGACCGGCAACGCTAACCCAGCAGCAGCAGCAGCAGCACACGTGATGGAACAGGAGGAGGCGCAGGAGGAGAAGGCCACGCTTTGTGAGACACAACAACCCAGGCCTTGCATGAGGACAAAAAGCGTGCGGATAGCATGCTTTTTACCGCCATGCATGCAGTCATAAATGTAATAAAGATAAGAGGTTCTATAAACAGGGACCGGCAACGCTAACCCAGCAGCAGCAGCACACGTGATGGAACAGGAGGAGGCGCAGGAGGAGAAGGCCACGCTTTGTGAGACACAACTACCCAGGCCTTGCATGAGGACAAGAAGCGTGCGGATAGCATGCTTTGTACCGCCATGCAGTCATAAATGTAATACAGATGAGAGGTTCAATAAACAGGGACCGGAAACGCTAAACCATCCCAGATGTTCATTGGTCATGTTACTTGGTTGGGGTCCTGGAGTGTTGCGTAGTCGTTTCCAATCCAGGATTGATTCATTTTAATTTGAGTCAGACGGTCTGCATTTTCTGTGGAGAGGCGGATACGCCGATCTGTGACGATGCCTCCGGCAGCACTGAAACAGCGTTCCGACATAACGCTGGCTGCCGGGCAAGCCAGCACCTCTATTGCGTACATTGCCAGTTCGTGCCAGGTGTCTAGCTTCATGCCCGGTTTCAGGTCCAGCGGTGCCAGCCACAAATCTGTCTGTTCCTTTATTCCCCTCCAAATTTCCTCCCCTGTGTTCTGCTTATCCCCAAGGCAGATCAGCTTCAGCAACGCTTGCTGACGCATGCCAACAGCTGTGCTGCACTGCTTCCACGATCCTACTGCTGCTGGTGCTGGGTTAGCGTTTCCGGATGAGGTACAGCTTTGAGATGCGTTGGAGGAGAAGGAGTCAGAGAGGTAGGTGCTGCTGTTGTTATCCAGTGGGAGGGACGGCGGTGCAGCTGTTTGCGGCGTGGGCAACACCCGCGCCGTAGCAGGTGAGGAATCGCTGCCAGGCTCCACAAGGTTCACCCAGTGCGCGGTAAGGGAGATGTATCGACCCTGGCCGAACGCACTCGTCCAGGTGTCAGTGGTGAGGTGAACCTTGCAGGCAACGGCATTCTTCAAGCTTCGGGTTATTTAGCTGACCACGTGCTCATGCAACTCAGGCACTGCAGAGCGCGCAAAGTGGTAGCGGCTGGGAACCACGTAACGTGGGATGGCCACTGACATCATGCCCTTGAAGCTGTTTGTCTCCACCACTCGATATGGCAGCATTTCGCAGGCCAGAACCTTGGCTATGCTGGCTGGCTGTTACTGCCACGGCCCGGGGGTCATTTGCTGGCAATTTACTCTTGCGCTCAAACATCTCAGAGACAGACAACTCAACCGTAGGGCTGCACACCGAAGGGCTGTTGGTTGTTGTGTTTGATGAACACTGGGAGACCTCAAGAGCACTAGTCCGGAAAGTGACAGTGTCAGCATCGTCTGATGTTTGTGAATGTTGTGAACCACGCAATGGCTGGACTACTGCTGCTGCTGAGGCGGGTCTGGTGGTGAGTCTGGTGAACCCAAGGGAGGCAGTGTTGCTGGTGGTACCCTGTCCTGCCGCGTTTGCCCACAGTGTGGGATGTTTGGATAGAATGTGGCGGCTCATGCTGGTGGTGGAGAGGTTGTTAATACTTTTCCCCCTGCTCAGGCGGGTCTTGCACACCTTGCAAATCGCCATGGTAACATCCTCAGTGCAGTCTTCAAAGAAAGCCCAGACTTTGGAGCACCTGCCTTGCTGGCGATTTCTGTTTGCGCCTCTTTTGCCTCTCACTTGAACCATGCTTGCGGTGCCTGAAATTGCGCGCCGCCTACCTTGTGGCACAAGGCGAACTCGTGCAGCAGTGGGTTCCTCAACAGACTCATCTGTGCTGCTGCTACGACGGCGATGTTCTCGTTCACAAACAAAATCTGGGTCTATGTCCACATTGTCCATACCCTCCTCTTCCATCTCCTCAAACTCGTCATATGTCATTGTGGGGGGCCGCCGCCGTGGAGTAGAGCTCCCCAGAACAACCTCTGCGCAGCTCACTCCAACGTCGTCTGGTTATCTGGCAGTTGTGTGCGTGGTGTCGCTGCCGGTTGTGTCAGCTTTGTGCCCACTGGCTCCTTGTAACTGGCTGAGGACTCGGACCTCGTGCGTGATGTGCTGGTGCTGCTTAACCCACTGCTGGACGCTTGAGAGGTCATCCAAGTAATTATCTGGTCCTGTTCTTTTGGATCTGTGAGGGTTGTTGTCCTGGACAACATGGGCGGTATTGAGTGGGTTTTCTTGGGTGCTCCCCTGTGGCCTGTACGTGAACCGTCAGGGGAAACACCTCTTCCCTTGCCCCTCCCTCTTTCACCGGATTTCTTCCTCATTTCACTTATCCTTAAAGTACACGCTGACTGGCAGCAGTACAATGGCAGTACAGAAATGCTATACAGTGGTGGGTGAGCGGTGTACCACTTTTGTCAGCAGCGACACAGAGCACAATGCTATACAGTGGCGGGTGAGCGGTGTACTACTGTTCCCAGCAAACACAGAGTGGAAGTAAACACAATGCTATATAGTGTGGCTGAGCCGTGTACACAGAGTGGCATTAAACACAATGCTATATAGTCTGCTATATAGTCACCCCGAACAGGGTGATGTTCTGCAGAACCCGAACAGTGGCAAACACTGTTCGCCCAACACTACTGGGAGGGAACGCAGATTTTAGTACCTAAACACACGATACAACATGTTTTCCGGGGTCAGACTCTGAGGCACATACAGATGGTCCCGATCATCATCCTCATCATACAACTCTTCTCCTGAGTCTGAACCACCCACCACCTCTGCCACCCCAACATCCCCAGACACAGACCCCTCATCGTCCTCAACATTAACTTGGGATGCTGGCCTGAGCCAGACCTCCTCCTCCACATCAGGCCCCATCATCTCCTCAATGGCAGCCCTCATTAATCGCTCTGGCGCCGGACCGATGGACACAACGTTCTCCTCCGGGGAGGGCTGCTGCTGACCACTGGCTGCTGGGGTGGATGTTATAGCTTGCGTGGGGCGTTGGCTGTTGCTGTTGTTGGGAGTGCTGCTCACAGCGGAGGTCTCTGGGGAACTCATGTTGAGCTCATATAGTGGTTGACGGTGAGTGGAGTATTACTGATCCCAGCAATATACACACTGACTGGCAGAGTACGCAATGCTATATAGTGTGGCTGAGCGGTGTACACAGAGTGGCAGTAAACACAATGCCATATAGTCTGGCTGAGCGAGCGGTGTACTACTGTTCCCAGCAGAATCAGAGTGGCAGTAAACAATGGTATATAGTCTGGCTGAGCAGTGTACACAGAGTGTCAGTAAACAATGGTATATAGTCTGGCTGAGCGGTGTACACAGAGTGTCAGTAAACAATGGTATATAGTCTGGCTGAGCGGTGTACACAGAGTGTCAGTAAACAATGGTATATAGTCTGGCTGAGCGGTGTACACAGAGTGTCAGTAAACAATGGTATATAGTCTGGCTGAGCGGTGTACACAGAGTGTCAGTAAACAATGGTATATAGTCTGGCTGAGCGGTGTACAGAGAGTGTCAGTAAACAATGCAATATAGTCTGGCTGAGAGGTGTACACAGAGTGTCAGTAAACAATGGTATATAGTCTGGCTGAGCGGTGTACACAGAGTGTCAGTAAACAATGGTATATAGTCTGGCTGAGCGGTGTACACAGAGTGTCAGTAAACAATGGTACATAGTCTGGCTGAGCGGTGTACACAGAGTGTCAGTAAACAATGGTATATAGTCTGGCTGAGCGGTGTACACAGAGTGTCAGTAAACAATGGTATATAGTCTGGCTGAGCGGTGTACACAGAGTGTCAGTAAACAATGGTATATAGTCTGGCTGAGCGGTGTACACAGAGTGTCAGTAAACAATGGTATATAGTCTGGCTGAGCGGTGTACACAGAGTGTCAGTAAACAATGGTATATAGTCTGGCTGAGCGGTGTACACAGAGTGTCAGTAAACAATGCAATATAGTCTGGCTGAGAGGTGTACACAGAGTGTCAGTAAACAATGGTATATAGTCTGGCTGAGCGGTGTACACAGAGTGTCAGTAAACAATGGTATATAGTCTGGCTGAGCGGTGTACACAGAGTGTCAGTAAACAATGGTATATAGTCTGGCTGAGCGGTGTACACAGAGTGTCAGTAAACAATGGTATATAGTCTGGCTGAGCGGTGTACACAGAGTGTCAGTAAACAATGGTATATAGTCTGGCTGAGCGGTGTACACAGAGTGTCAGTAAACAATGGTATATAGTCTGGCTGAGCGGTGTACACAGAGTGTCAGTAAACAATGGTATATAGTCTGGCTGAGCGGTGTACACAGAGTGTCAGTAAACAACGGTATATAGTCTGGCTGAGCGGTGTACACAGAGTGGCAGTAAACACAATGCTATATATAGCGTGGCTGAGCGAGGTGCACAGTGGCAGTACACACAATGCTATATTAGTCAGGCTAAGCCGTGTACACAGAGTGTCAGAAAACACAATGCTATATATAGCGTGGCTGAGCGAGGTGCACAGTGGCAGTACACACAATGCTATATATAGCGTGGCTGAGCGAGGTGCACAGTGGCAGTACACACAATGCTATATTAGTCAGGCTAGCCTAAGCCGTGTACACAGAGTGTCAGAAAACACAATGCTATATATATAGCGTGGCTGAGCGAGGTGCACAGTGGCAGTACACACAATGCTATATATAGCGTGGCTGAGCGAGGTGCACAGTGGCAGTACACACAATGCTATATATAGCGTGGCTGAGCGAGGTGCACAGTGGCAGTACACACAATGCTATATTAGTCAGGCTAGCCTAAGCCGTGTACACAGAGTGTCAGAAAACACAATGCTATATATATAGCGTGGCTGAGCGAGGTGCACAGTGGCAGTACACACAATGCTATATATAGCGTGGCTGAACGAGGTGCACAGTGGCAGTACACACAATGCTATATATAGCGTGGCTGAGCGAGGTGCACAGTGGCAGTACACACAATGCTATATATAGCGTGGCTGAGCGAGGTGCACAGTGGCAGTACACACAATGCTATATATAGCGTGGCTGAGCGAGGTGCACAGTGGCAGTACACACAATGCTATATATAGCGTGGCTGAGCGAGGTGCACAGTGGCAGTACACACAATGCTATATTAGTCAGGCTAGCCTAAGCCGTGTACACAGAGTGTCAGAAAACACAATGCTATATATATAGCGTGGCTGAGCGAGGTGCACAGTGGCAGTACACACAATGCTATATATAGCGTGGCTGAGCGAGGTGCACAGTGGCAGTACACACAATGCTATATATAGCGTGGCTGAGCGAGGTGCACAGTGGCAGTACACACAATGCTATATTAGTCAGGCTAGCCTAAGCCGTGTACACAGAGTGTCAGAAAACACAATGCTATATATATAGCGTGGCTGAGCGAGGTGCACAGTGGCAGTACACACAATGCTATATATAGCGTGGCTGAACGAGGTGCACAGTGGCAGTACACACAATGCTATATATAGCGTGGCTGAGCGAGGTGCACAGTGGCAGTACACACAATGCTATATATAGCGTGGCTGAGCGAGGTGCACAGTGGCAGTACACACAATGCTATATATAGCGTGGCTGAGCGAGGTGCACAGTGGCAGTACACACAATGCTATATTAGTCAGACTAGCCTAAGCCGTGTACACAGAGTGTCAGAAAACACAATGCTATATATATAGCGTGGCTGAGCGAGGTACACAGTGGCAGTAAACAATGCTATATATAGTGTGGCTGAGCGAGCGGTGTACTACTGTTCCCAGCAGCGACACACAATGACTGGGGGGGACCCTGGCTAGCGTGGCTGGAGAGCGAACTACCCTGCCTGCCTACCCAAAGCTAAACCCACAGACAAATGGCGGAGATATGACGTGGTTCGGGTATTTATTTACCCGAACCACGTGACCGTTCGGCCAATCAGAGCGCGTTCGGGAACGAACCACGTGACCCGTTCGGCCAATCACAGCGCTAGCCGAACGTTCGGGGAACGTTCGGCCATGCGCTCTTAGTTCGGCCATGTGGCCGAACGGTTTGGCCGAACACTGTCAGGTGTTTGGCCGAACTCGAACATCACCCGAACAGGGTGATGTTCTGCAGAACCCGAACAGTGGCGAACACTGTTCGCCCAACACTAGTCAGTGGCTAACATTCCTCCTACAGCCACTGGCCGTGGACGCCTTGGGCGCCGCCCAGCAGGAGCATCTGCAACTCACGCTGCAGAGACACAGCAGCAGCAGCGTGTAGCACCTGCTCCGATTTTCCTCCAGCCAGGTCGGAAACGTCCCATTGAGGAAAAGGATGCAGACACTGTGGTGCAACTGATGACGGAGGATGAGCAGCCCGCCATCAGCTCTGCATCCGAGGCCTCCACCCTGACCACCACCACCACCCCTGTTTGCAGCAGCCGCCCAGCAGGGCCTGGGGAGGAGGCCAGTTCACCGTCACTCGCCGACCTGTCATTCAGCAGTCTTTTGACCCCAGGCATCATGAGTAAATTGTCTGCTGTTGTTGGCGATCTTGAGGAGGAGATGCTGATGGGCACTTTCGGGGAGGAGGGATTGGACAGCAAGACTGTGGCAACAGTCAAGCAGCCCATCCATGCATCAGGAGAGGAGTTTGGGGGGTCATCATCCCAGCAGGACATGTTTCAGGAGGGGGAGGATGATGATGACACGGTGACAGACAAAGACTGGGTGCCACCAGCTCCAGGGGATGTCGTCATCTGCAGCTCTGAGGAGGAGGAGGATGCGCTTGTGGGCCTTGCAAGGAGGCGCATCATTGCAAGCATTGGCAGCAGTAGGCAGGTCCCACAGCCTGCTGGTGTCTCAGGCTCAGCAGCAGCAGCAGCAGCATCTGCCAGTACCACCACCAGCTGCACCCAAGCCCCCGCCCCAACCACCACAGGGAGACAGGCAGCAGCGGCTCCAGGCCGTAGGGGGTTGTTTTTGTCACCAATCTGGCGGTTTTTCACCATGCCCACAGTGTACAGCAAGTACGCCACTTGCAACCACTGTCAGCGGAAGTTGAGCAGAGGTGCAGACCCCTTAAAGTTCAGCACCAGCTCGCTCATCAACCACCTTGCTGCGAAACATTTCCACCAGCATGAGGAGTTCCAGAGGCTGAAGGCATCTGGTGCTGGCAGTGGCACCACACCCATCACTGCACAGCCTTCAGCAGCAGCAGCAACAGCAGCCACCCGCCCTCCTGCTCCTCCAGCAGCACCAGCAGGAGTGCGGAAACGCACTGCTCCTCCCCCCTCTGCAACTCCTGCCGCCGACACTGAGGCCTGTTCTGGCAGCCAGTCCTCAGTGGCCTCCTCTGCTGTGTCTGCTGATTCCCGTGCCAGCAAAAGGCCACGCCAGAGCCTTTTGAGCGAGTCCTTCCAGGGGGTGGTTAGGGCTCTGCCTCCCAGCAGCCGTCGCGTGCGGCAGCTGAACGGCTTGCTGGCATGGGCCATGTGCTCCCAACTCCTGCCGTACACGCTCGTGCAGGAGGGGAGCGACATGCGTGCGCTGCTTGCTTGTGCAGCCCCAGACTGGCAGCTCCCCAGCAGACACTTCTTCGCTCGCAAGGCCATTCCTGCACTGCACCGCTTTGTGATGGCCAATGTAGAGCGAGGGCTGGAGCACGCGGTTGGTGAAAAGGTCCACGTCACCATGGACTCCTGGAGCAGCCGCTTCGGGACAGGCTGCTACCTGTCCTTCACTGTCCACTGGGTCAGCTTGGTGGAAGGGGGTGAGGATGGGAGAGCAGCAGCGGGCACAGCAGCAGCAGCAACACAGTGGGTGGTGTCACCCCGCAGGGTCAGGGGAACTGCAGCAGGTTCCTCCGATCCTCTGCCATCCTCCGGCACACCTGGCCAAACCCCCCGCCTCAGCAGCAGCGTGAAGGCCCGCCACTGCCAAGCGCTGCTGCACTTGGTCAGCCTTGGGAAGACCAAACTGACGGCAACCCATGTGTTGGTCAAACTACAGGAGCAGGAGAGGATTTGGCTGACCCCCAGAGGCCTCAGAGTCGGAGAGGTGGTGGCCGACAATGGGGCCAATCTGGTTGCCGCAATAGACAGGGGAAACCTGACCCACATCCCCTGTCTTGCCCACGTGCTGAACCTGGTGGTGCAGAAGTTCTTGCGCACCTACCAGGGGATGGACGAACTGCTGGAAACGGCAAGGAACGTTGTGCGTCACTTCCGGCGCTCGGCTGCAGCCTGTGCGAGCCTGGAAGATGTGCAAAAGGAGCTGGAGCTGCCATGCCATCGGCTGATCCTTGACGTTCCGACTCGCTGGAACTCCACCCTGGCGATGTTGGAGCGTCTGGTTGAACAGAAGCACGCTGTCAACCAGTACCTTGCCCTAGCCACTGTTTCCGCCGCTCAGAGAAGGGACAGGACCAGCAACATCCCGTCCATCGTCCCCGATGATGACTGGAGGCACATGCAGCAGGTGTGCTTAGTGCTGGCTCCCTTTCTGCAGGCCACTAACATGGTGAGCAGGGACCATGCAATGGTCTGCGAGTGGGTGCCCCTGGTTTGTCTGCTGAACAGGGCCCTCGATGCTTTGCTGGAACAGGGAGCGGCAGCCTTGGCCCAGCAGGAGCGGCATGCAGCTGCACAGTCCACCTCTGAGGGGGAGGAGGAGGAGGACTTGGAGGAGGTCCCTGACCTTGCTGCTGATGAGGGGGATCAGCACAATGCAGCTGAGTTGGTGCGGGGGTGGAGAGAGGATGAGGCTGAGGAGGGAGAGGAGGAGGATGAGGACAGCACTGCCGCCGATGTGCCAGCACACGTGGCCCGCCTCTTCCCAATGGCAGCGCACATGCTGACGTGCCTGCGCAAGGACCCCAGGGTGATCCAGATGAAGCAGAGGGAGGACATCTGGATCAGCATGATGTTGCACCCACGACTCAAGGGGAAGTTGAGCCAGTTCCTGCCGCCTGCAGGAGGAGACCCAGCGCAACAAATAAGGAGCTTGCAGCAGGCCCTTGTTGAGCGCTTGGAGGAAGCCTTCCCCCAGCCTTCCACCCCCACTGTCCAGCAGCCAGCACAGAGGCAGCAGCAGGTGCCTGCATCCAGCAGCAAGCGCCCCACAGACCTGCTGTCTCTCAGCAACAAGCTCTACAGGACTGTAGAGGCTCCGGCAGCAGTGACTAGAGAGGAGGTGCATGCAGCAGCATCCTCCTCCGGTCACAGCCAGCGCCTGACCCGAATGGTGGCTGACTACATGGGGTCCTACAGCGGGCTTGACAGCGATGCCCCTGTTGATCCCATGGAGTATTGGGTCAAGCGCCTGGAGATCTGGAGCGAGCTGGCGCAGTACGCCCTGGAAGTGCTGTCCTGTCCCCCTTCCAGCGTGCTGCCCGAGCGCTGCTTCAGTGCAGCTGGTGGCGTGGTCACCGAGAAACGCTCACGTCTGTCTCACAAGTCTTTGGACAGACTGACGTTTCTCAAGATGAACCAGGCGTGGGTGGAAGGCGAGTTCCTGGCCCCTGTTGTCGGCTAGAGGGGGACATGAACTGAAGAACCATCGTTAATGTGCCTTACCACCCTTTACCACCTCCTGGCTCCTGCTCACTAAGCCAGCCTGGTTCACTTTGACTATTACGTCGCCTGCAGCCACACATTTTACATCTACAGTGGTCTGCTGTGTACTGCCCTTCTGCTGTCTGTCTGTGTTTCCCACTACCAGGGTACACAGAATTACCATCTGCTGCCACTCTGCCACCAGCTATTACGTCCAACAATAGCTATATCTGTCTGTGTAATTTTCTATAAAAAACAAAACAAATAAACCACAAAAAAAAAAAAAAGGTTTAATTTTTCTGAGGTGCCCGGGTTGAAAACTGTGTTGTCCCAGTTGTGTATTGGACACAATGTGGGCTGCACGACCGCTGCCTGGGACCTCCTGCTGTGTTTATTTACAGCCCTGGTATCACCGCTAGGTACCAGGGCTATTATGTCACGCTGCCTGCCTGGCCTGCTGCCACACTCACACTACTCCTCCATTCCTCCTGCTGCTGCTGCTGTCTGTCTGTGTTTCCCACTGCCAGGGTACACAGAATTTCCTTCTGCTGCCACTCTGCCACCAGCTATTACTGTTATAATTTAAGTAGGCCTCAGTTACTTGGCCTGAGTTTTAGGTAAAAGGCTTGTCCGCAGTGTATGCCTTTAAAATAAATAGAGGTTTTGTGATGCAGGCAGAGGCATCTCAGGGTCTGCGTGTAGCAGAGGATACATGCAGATACTGAGAACATGTTCCTAAAAGAAGGCCATCGGACTACTCTGACCTTAACACTACACCACAGGAACAGAAAACATTGGCCATATTTACTTATCATCCACGTTCCTGCATATGGGTCAAATGCCTCATTGATTATTAATCAAGTAGGTGTGTATGATGACACCACGAGTGGGTCCACCAATAATCTGGTCTAGGGGGTGGCGAAGATGATGTCATATTTAACTCTTTCCTAGTCGGTATAAAAGGCTGAGGGAGCTACGAGAGCTCACTTCTGCTTCTTCCTTCTGCACTAGCTAGCAAGGCTGACTGGGACGACTTCTAAGCATGTTCTTCCTTTCTGTAATCTGATATAACGTATGCTGTACATAGGTAGTTTAGTGTAACGTAGTTAGGAAGAAGGTACCTGATAGACTCCAGCAGGGAGTCTAATCACGAGCTTGTAACGCAACATGAAGATTGGCATAGCTAGGATATGATGAATGTATCTATCTGTATTCCTGTTTCCTGAATAAATAACGTAAACATTGAAGAAGCCTGAGAAAGTCTATATCCTGTTTGCGGTGTGGAGAGTCAAGTGATCTCACAGTCTGTGAGACGATGGTGTCGAAGCAAGGTGATTAGAACAGTTTATAACAGTGGTGCTGAAATCCTTCCCTGCCTAGCAATACAGGCAGACGGGGCGGGGCCGAAGAAAGTGGTTTCAAGATATTCCACAGCAAAACAAGCGGAATAGACGGACACGGACTGTAAAGCTTATCAAGCTGATACTGATAAGCTGGTGTGAGTGTGTGGGAGCCGAGCACACACGGGCTGCAATTCGAGGAAACCAGCGGCGACACTCGTGGATGTTAAACTTTGACTGAAAGTGCACATCAGTCATAGCCTAAACCGGATCGCAGGTGACTGGAACGCTCCGAGGCCGGCTGGCAGCTGCCGCTGTATATCGATCCGCTGAGCCAGTGTGGGTACACAGAGATGACGCTCAGGAGTTCCAGGGATCCACTCAGTGTTGTGAAAAAGTTGCCATAAGCTGGTCGAATTGGCAGGCATACGAAGTCCTCCGCTGCTCAGGCACGTAAGATTTACGTTGTTATGTTGCATTATCTTTTTTGTATGAAGAGGGGATAATGTGTTCTGTGTTTTGTGTTAATTGCAGCATGGAGGCTGCGGGTTTCTCATTTTGTAAATGCATAGTGCTGTTTTCAGAGTTTATGTGTTTTGATTTTTTCTTAGGATTCAAAGTTCCTGTGTTGCAGAGGTTCCTTTTTTTTTTCTTTCTCTTCTCTTCTCTCCCCGTCTCTACAGAGGCTGGGAAAAATGTCCAGATAGAGCAGGGGGGGCCCCCCGCAGCAGGAGATAAGCCAGCGGTGCTTCAGTCTGTTGGGGCTGGATGGGGGGGAGAGAGGGGATAGAAGAGGAAAGCGAGTGTCTTTCTGTTTGTGAGATGTTCTGCAAGTTTCTCGCATTTCCAGTCAGAGCTGCTAACATGCTTGTAAATATCTGTATCTGTTATGTTGTTTAGCCAGTTTGTCTGTTGTGCGTTTCAGCAGTATTAGCTGTTAATATGGTTTAGAGTTACGCTGCGCGCTTGAGTAAGTTTGAGTTATGGCAGAGATAAACTGCAGGTGTTTTGTGAGGAGAGAGAGGGTTCTACGTTCCTGGGTGATGCTAAGAGGTAATATATTTAGCATTGCAGCTGTGACGCGGTTGGTCTCAAGTTTGGCAAGTATCCCAGAGAGTATAGGTAGCGGAAGGCTGACTCTCGGTAAAATGTATCGATGCTGTGTGTAACTATGCATAAAAATGTTTGTTCTGTGTGTATTTTGTTTTCTCTCCTAAGATATAGGAAACGAGAGGCTGCTATGGGAGCAGCCATTTTAGCTGGCAGTCCAGGACTCAAAATGGCGGCAGTGGAGAGAGCCCGCCCCCGAGAGTCATGGCCCCCACACGTCATGGCAGGGGGGGAGGAGGGGCTGGGGGATCCACGTCACGTCAGGCTGTGCTCGCGGCTCCGGGCAGAGCAGCTGAAAGGGAGGGGGGTAGAAATACAGAGACATGCTACTGTGTGTCTCGGTTCTCAAAGTATTTCCCCAGAGCTTTTCCCTGAGTCCATGGAAAGGAATGCCAGGATACGTGCAACAAGCTATTACTGTAAGATTAGCCGGAGCACGGATAGGAAAAGTGTCCCAGCTAGGTGCAGGGACACACGTAGCAGTGCAGGTCAGGAAAGTGTCTGTACTGAGTTGCTTGCGGGATTATTCCTGTAAGTGGGGCACCTTAGTGGGTGGTGCAGCATGAGTTCCCAATAGAGTATAGGGGGGGACAGTGCATCAGGGGGGTGCCGGAGTTAGAAAAAAGGGAGTTGACCAATTCTGGTTTCCGTCGCCGCTGCTGCAGAGTGGTAGCGATTTTTTCCGGTTTTTGTAGTGGACAGGGCCAGAGCTTGACTGAGAGGTCTATGCTGGGCTGGGGCTGTTTTTTTCGTCCACTGATTGGTCAAATATGTTTTTTTCCAGCTCCTATCGATTGTAGCACAAAGAACAAAAACTGACCGCAGTTCATGGGGCAATTATACAGATGATAGAATTGCCATGTACAGAGTGACAGTGTAGCAGTACGCTGTTTGCCATGTGACTACCTACCATGTGGGCATTCAGGGATCTGCATACAGGCATGCGACGCTGGTATGCTTAGCCCTGCACCCTGTGTAGTTTAAGTGCAAAGTGCTCCTTCCTACAGGGAGGCAGCCGTTTTTTTGTGAAGTCTGGGGGTAGTGGCACGGCAAACATTGATCAGAGGGTACAACACACAGAACTTCTAGCAGAGCTGGTATCGCGATGAAGTTCTAGACAAGTAAATGCGATAATGAGTAAGAGCATTGCAGGCTCACCTGCAAAGCAGCATCAGGTGTGGCATCCGTAATCTGTGCATGCGACGGCCGCGCATGGACAGATAAGGGGGGATGTGGAGTGAGCTGCAATGAGGTGAGAGCTTCCAAAGGTGAAGCGAGCTTCCAAAGGTGAAGTCCGCGGGAGCATATTTTAAACAGGTAAGTACTGAGGATAGTACTGAGGTAGGGGGGTGAAGTTTAACTCCAATCTACCAATAAGAGTAAACAGAGTTCATGAGAACCATAAAGCAACGAGATCAATTACGGTATATATTGATCATTTTAAAGGGTAAAGAGTACAAGCCGCAGGGCGAATCCCAAATCATTCATAAGAATTGATTTGTTTGTATTTCGATTTCAGGTGTTTGGCAATATGGAATGGAGACAGCTGCAGTGCTGGCAGCAAGGATGGAGATATCAGTCGGATAAGCAAAAGGTTCCAGATGCCAATCTAAGTTTGGAAAAACACGAGATTCCTGAGATTGGAAAGAGACTAAAACACGAGATTCCTGAAATTGGAAAGAGACTAAAACACGAGATTCCTGAAATTGGAAAGAGACTAAAACACGAGATTCCTGAGATCGGAAAACGTCTAAAAAAACTGACTGAGCAAAGCATAGTGCAAATTGCTAATGTTTTTCTTTCCCAAGGTGGTGCTTTTATAATGAAGAGTACCGTGCTGATGGTGATCCTAGGTTGCCATTCCGTCCTAGGAGAACGAAGAGAGGACATTCTCATGTATAATAAGGGGTTAATGAGAATGCAAGGCCCAAGCATGTTAATGTTGGGTGACAAAGGTACTGATCCTTTCACACCTCCCTCTGATTGGCACAGATGGACCAAGCAGGGATGGAGGGAAAGAGCACTTGTGCCAGGAGAAGACAAATTTCATGGCACAATGTGGGTGAAAGGTCTGAAGGGTCAGGTGTGCGGGCAGTGGGGATTGAATGGCAGTGTAAATCTACAATTTAATACCACACTCCCAGAATCAATGCACCGATCCAAAGGTTTGTTAAAAGGTACATTGCAGTACAATGGGTACATGCAAAAGGTGGAGTGTGTGATTCAGGGGTACCTTGTCTTGGTTATACAGAGTGAGATGGTTCCAGATTGGAGAGGAACGAGCAGGAGGCGTCAATTTTCTTACCAGAGAGACGCAGGGGACAACATCACACTCTGGAGCTACCAACAGAGAGTGCCTCTGAAACAACTATACACACGTAAAGGCTGGAAAGCCGAGGGTGGGTGGTTCTCGAAACAAGAAGTAAAAATCGAGATCAAGTCACATTTCCAGGTGACAAAGAGGGTGGGGAGAGCGGTCCCGGGAGAGGGAAAGCCCACACAGGGAACCCCATTCACACCACACGGGTCACAACAGGGGACGATATTACACAGTCCATATGCAACAGCTTATCCTCATGAGAGTTGGGTAAGTGAAGAGGTACTCTTAATCGAAAGATTGCAGAGAGTACAGTCTTCCCGACCTCAGGTACATAGTGTGCCTCAGGACATAAGGGGGGAAGAGGTCCAATCAGGACAGCTGGGGACATATTTTGTCAGCGAGAGATTGGACAAGGGGAGGTATATTAATTTTTCTGGAGAAGGATCTTTTGCATGGCAGCTTCGAGATGTTTGGGTGAACAGAAGGAAACATTGCAAGATTCCTTTAGGCACCGCTACTTCCTTAGTTCCCACCTCAACCCGTGTCTTACACCAGGACCTGAGAGGTCAACCTTTTTTGGTGCTAGACGGGGAGGTGAAGCAAGTAGAGTTGTCCTCATGCGGGCAATTCTTGCAGAAGTACATGCGTTGGCCGGGGCAAGTCAAATTTAGTGAAGAAGCCTGCAGGCTCAATAACGTAGAATGCGAGGCTACCATTCAAAAGATCCACCCTGAAGCCCAACCGATAGTTCCGGTGGCGGAAGGAAAGGTTTGGTTTTTTAACATAAGTTCTAATGATACATTCAAGGTATATTCTCATAATTGTTCCGATAAGGGGGAGTTTCCAAGGGGAACATGTTGTGGGAGCGGAGATCCCATATGGATCCAGTCATCCAGGTTGGATGACGTTGTTTCTCAAATTGTTAAGAGAACTCTAAAGTGCAAAGTTTCACGGGTAGTTCCCGTCCTGAAAGAGAACACGACATGGGACAAAGGGGAACAGGGTTTGATCCAAGACGACCACATTTTGTTACAAAGGTTAAAAAAACAGTACACTAAGTTAGAGGTAAGATTTCACCATGATACAGGTGATCTTAACGAGGTAGAATACAAAAATGAGCAGGTGAGTGCCAGTCTGACCTGGTGGACAGAGGTTCCGGTGATGTTCCAGGGACACTCGGACGGGGCCTCTGCAGTTCCAAAGTTCTTTCTACACCCACTGGTCGTCTGGATGGGGATGACAACTTTAGGCATCGTTATCCAGGTGAGGTTGCGGGTTAAAATTACGTAAAATAAATTAACCTGGTCCAGAGATTGGTGCCTCATAAACAATCTCCTGAACCAATAGTTTAAATTAAGGGATATACAGGGTTACGGGTATAGGTTTAGTAGTACCTAGGAGCTGATTGTATAAAGGCGCTCTTTTAGAAGGCACCTGGCACTGCTCCGTTTTGTAACAACCAAACGAGTTTCACTTTTTTGTGGTCATGCAAGTTTGTGAGTGATACGTAAGTGACGCAAATGCTGAGCATGTGGTATAGAGGGACTTAGAAGTAGGGCCTCCCCAGAGAGCCTGGTTACAGGAAGACCAAGAGGTCTTGCTCTCTCTCTTCCAGGGGTAATCGCCTAGAGCAGAGAAGTTGTGTGAGCACGAACATCGAAAAGTGAAACATAAAAGAAAAGAAACCAGGTACTGGGAGGTTCAGACGCTGGGATCTGCGGGTCAAGCCGTTTTAGAGGGGAATTTTTATAATTTAAGTAGGCCTCAGTTACTTGGCCTGAGTTTTAGGTAAAAGGCTTGTCCGCAGTGTATGCCTTTAAAATAAATAGAGGTTTTGTGATGCAGGCAGAGGCATCTCAGGGTCTGCGTGTAGCAGAGGATACACGCAGATACTGAGAACATGTTCCTAAAAGAAGGCCATCGGACTACTCTGACCTTAACACTACACCACAGGAACAGAAAACATTGGCCATATTTACTTATCATCCACGTTCCTGCATATGGGTCAAATGCCTCATTGATTATTAATCAAGTAGGTGTGTATGATGACACCACGAGTGGGTCCACCAATAATCTGGTCTAGGGGGTGGCGAAGATGATGTCATATTTAATTCTTTCCTAGTCGGTATAAAAGGCTGAGGGAGCTACGAGAGCTCACTTCTGCTTCTTCCTTCTGCACTAGCTAGCAAGGCTGACTGGGACGACTTCTAAGCATGTTCTTCCTTTCTGTAATCTGATATAATGTATGCTGTACATAGGTAGTTTAGTGTAACGTAGTTAGGAAGAAGGTACCTGATAGACTCCAGCAGGGAGTCTAATCACGAGCTTGTAACGCAACATGAAGATTGGCATAGCTAGGATATGATGAATGTATCTATCTGTATTCCTGTTTCCTGAATAAATAACGTAAACATTGAAGAAGCCTGAGAAAGTCTATATCCTGTTTGCGGTGTGGAGAGTCAAGTGATCTCACAGTCTGTGAGACGATGGTGTCGAAGCAAGGTGATTAGAACAGTTTATAACAATTACGTCAAACAATAGTTGCTCACATTACTCCTCCATTCCTCCTGCTGCTGCTGCTGCTGTCTGTCTGTGTTTCCCACTGCCAGGGTACACAGATTTACCTTCTGCTGCCACTCTGCCACCAGCTATTACGTCAAACAATAGCTATATCTGTCTGTGTAATTTGTTGTAAAAACAAAACAAATAAACCAAAAAAAAAAAAAAAGGTTTAATTTTTCTGAGGTGCCCGGGTTGAAAACTGTGTTGTCCCAGTTGTGTATTGGACACAATGTGGGCTGCACGACCGCTGTCTGGGACCTCCTGCTGTGTTTATTTACAGCCCTGGTATCACCGCTAGGTACCAGGGCTATTATGTCACGCTGCCTGCCTGGCCTGCTGCCACACTCACACTACTCCTCCATTCCTCCTGCTGCTGCTGCTGTCTGTCTGTGTTTCCCACTGCCAGGGTACACAGAATTTCCTTCTGCTGCCACTCTGCCACCAGCTATTACGTCAAACAATAGTTGCTCACATTACTCCTCCATTCCTCCTGCTGCTGCTGCTGCTGTCTGTCTGTGTTTCCCACTGCCAGGGTACACAGATTTACCTTCTGCTGCCACTCTGCCACCAGCTATTACGTCAAACAATAGCTATATCTGTCTGTGTAATTTGTTGTAAAAACAAAACAAATAAACCAAAAAAAAAAAAAAAAGGTTTAATTTTTCTCAGGTGCCCGGGTTGAAAACTGTGTTGTCCCAGTTGTGTATTGGACACAATGTGGGCTGCACGACCACTGTCTGGGACCTCCTGCTGTGTTTATTTACAGCCCTGGTATCACCGCTAGGTACCAGGGCTATTATGTCACTCTGCCTGCCTGGCCTGCTGCCACACTCACACTACTCCTCCATTCCTCCTGCTGCTGCTGCTGTCTGTCTGTGTTTCCCACTGCCAGGGTACACAGAATTTCCTTCTGCTGTCACTCTGCCACCAGCTATTACGTCAAACAATAGTTGCTCACATTACTCCTCCATTCCTCCTGCTGCTGCTGCTGTCTGTCTGTGTTTCCCACTGCCAGGGTACACAGATTTACCTTCTGCTGCCACTCTGCCACCAGCTATTACGTCAAACAATAGCTATATCTGTCTGTGTAATTTGTTGTAAAAACAAAACAAATAAACCCCCAAAAAAAAAAAAAAAAGGTTTAATTTTTCTCAGGTGCCCGGGTTGAAAACTGTGTTGTCCCAGTTGTGTATTGGACACAATGTGGGCTGCACGACCACTGTCTGGGACCTCCTGCTGTGTTTATTTACAGCCCTGGTATCACCGCTAGGTACCAGGGCTATTATGTCACTCTGCCTGCCTGGCCTGCTGCCACACTCACACTACTCCTCCATTCCTCCTGCTGCTGCTGCTGTCTGTCTGTGTTTCCCACTGCCAGGGTACACAGAATTTCCTTCTGCTGCCACTCTGCCACCAGCTATTACGTCAAACAATAGTTGCTCACATTACTCCTCCATTCCTCCTGCTGCTGCTGCTGTCTGTCTGTGTTTCCCACTGCCAGGGTACACAGATTTACCTTCTGCTGCCACTCTGCCACCAGCTATTACGTCAAACAATAGCTATATCTGTCTGTGTAATTTGTTGTAAAAACAAAACAAATAAACCAAAAAAAAGGTTTAATTTTTCTGAGGTGCCCGGGTTGAAAACTGTGTTGTCCCAGTTGTGTATTGGACACAATGTGGGCTGCACGACCGCTGTCTGGGACATCCTGCTGTGTTTATTTACAGCCCTGGTATCACCGCTAGGTACCAGGGCTATTATGTCACGCTGCCTGCCTGGCCTGCTGCCACACTCACACTACTCCTCCATTCCTCCTGCTGCTGCTGCTGACTGTCTGTGTTTCCCACTGCCAGGGTACACAGAATTTCCTTCTGCTGCCACTCTGCCACCAGCTATTACGTCAAACAATAGTTGCTCACATTACTCCTCCATTCCTCCTGCTGCTGCTGCTGCTGTCTGTCTGTGTTTCCCACTGCCAGGGTACACAGATTTACCTTCTGCTGCCACTCTGCCACCAGCTATTACGTCAAACAATAGCTATATCTGTCTGTGTAATTTGTTGTAAAAACAAAACAAATAAACCAAAAAAAAAAAAAAAAAAGGTTTAATTTTTCTGAGGTGCCCGGGTTGAAAACTGTGTTGTCCCAGTTGTGTATTGGACACAATGTGGGCTGCACGACCGCTGTCTGGGACCTCCTGCTGTGTTTATTTACAGCCCTGGTATCACCGCTAGGTACCAGGGCTATTATGTCACGCTGCCTGCCTGGCCTGCTGCCACACTCACACTACTCCTCCATTCCTCCTGCTGCTGCTGCTGTCTGTCTGTGTTTCCCACTGCCAGGGTACACAGAATTTCCTTCTGCTGCCACTCTGCCACCAGCTATTACGTCAAACAATAGTTGCTCACATTACTCCTCCATTCCTCCTGCTGCTGCTGCTCAGTGGTGCTCACCGCCAGGTCGTGATCACGCTTACGCGTGGATTCACGACCATTTTGACGTATTCCGCCTCGGACACGAAAATCCGTGAATAGATTTTCAACCACGAAAATCTACTTCGGCTTCGCGTGAATGCGGACAGAAATCCGCATTCACGCTCGTGAAACCCGGGGCTGAAGTCGTGGTTTGCGGAAATGCGTCAAACTATGCGGAAGTGACACATTGCAGGCCAATCAGAGTGCCCCAGCCAGGCCCTAGCAACCAATCACAGGAGGGGAGCTATGCCCTCCCCTCCTGAATATAAAGCGGCGGCCATGATGGAAAAGCTCTGTCCTTGCTACTAGACTGTGGTGCTGAGAGGATTATCTCCAGGCCATTGTTGTTTGAGCAAGTGCATTTATTGTGTTAAAAACAAAGCATTTTTTTTGCTAACACTGCTCTTATACTGTACACAGTTAGCTAGTCAGTGAGTGATTGCTGTAGTTAGTTGTAGTCAGTGTAGTGTAGTGGGAGTGTGGGAGTCTAGTGATTATTTAACTGTGTGTAGTGCTGTGCAGGCAGGTTCAGTGCTGCAGTGTAGTGGGAGTGGGGATTATCTGTGTGTAGAGTGCAGGCAGGCAGGTTAGTGCAGCTGCAGTGTTCACTTGTATATTCCAGTGACAGTTATACACTTGTACTATTTGCAGGCAGCCAGTCACACCGCCAGCGCCGCCACTCTCTGCCAGCGCTGTTCATTCATTCTGTCAGTGACCTTGTGCCGTGCCCAGTGCCCACTGCTCGCTCGCTCGCTGGCATATGAGCATCTCATTACACAGTGTGACATCCTTGTGTGCCCACTGCATCCTTCAGTGACCTAGTTGTATATCCAGTGCCCACTGCTGTGCCCACTGCATTCTTCAGTGACCTTGTACTGTGGCCACTGCATCCTTCAGTGACCTTGTACTGTGCCCACTGCATCCTTCAGTGACCTTGTACTGTGCCCACTGCATCCTTCAGTGACCTAGTTGTATATCCAGTGCCCACTGCTGTGCCCACTGCATTCTTCAGTGACCTTGTACTGTGGCCACTGCATCCTTCAGTGACCTTGTACTGTGCCCACTGCATCCTTCAGTGACCTTGTACTGTGCCCACTGCATCCTTCAGTGACCTAGTTGTATATCCAGTGCCCACTGCTGTGCCCACTGCATCCTTCAGTGACCTTGTACTGTGGCCACTGCATCCTTCAGTGACCTAGTTGTATATCCAGTGCCCACTGCTGTGCCCACTGCATCCTTCAGTGACCTTGTACTGTGGCCACTGCATCCTTCAGTGACCTTGTGCTGTGCCCACTGCATCCTTCAGTGACCTTGTGCTGTGCCCACTGCATCCTTCAGTGACCTTGTACTGTGCCCACTGCATCCAGTGATTCATTACTAGCAACATGTCTGGCAGGGTTTCGCGGGGTGAGAGGAAAGGGAGTTCAATTGCCTCAGCCACTTCTGGGACTGCTCCACGTCCAGGGAGAGGACGCCCAGCTGTACGTGGTCGTGATGCAGCAGAAAAGGGGGCAGCAAAGCCTGGGCAGAGTCAGCGGACGCCATTGTCCAAATATTTTAAAGTTTCTGGTCCCCGTGTGGTGGTTGAGCAAATGGAACCTGACGTACTCATGGACATCATGACTTCCTCCCAGACCTCTACTGTGAGCACCACTCCAAGCAGTAGCAGCAGCAGCCAACATCCCACGCTTGTTGTGACATCCACCCCAGCACCCACTGGTCAGCAGCCCTCCCAGGATGACAGCGTTCTGTCCCTCAGTCCGGCATCTGGGAACCTGCTGATGCAAGAAGCACAGGACTTACTGGGGACTGATGTGGCAGAGATTGAGATCGGGCCACAATCACAAGCGTTGTTGAGTTCTGGTGATGAAGAAGAGGGGTCTGTGTCTGGGGATGTAGGGACAGAAGAGGAGGCGGGGGAGTCAGAGGAAGAGCTGGATTATGATGATGCTGCTGATGATGACGTTGTGGACCCTAACTATGTGCAGCCTGCTGAGTCCGTGGAAGAATGGTCAGAGCAGGATGACGAGTCACCTCGGCCTAGGCAAGGATATCGCCATATGTCAGGCAGGGGCAGGGGCATCGGCAGCAGTGGGCGTGGAGGAAGTAGACAGGACACTGCTTCAGCCGGCACCACCACCATGCAACCCCCGGCAACTACTACCACACATTGCTCCGCTGCACCCTCTGCTAGTGGGGGCCGCAGTAAAGTAAAGTCACCAGTGTGGGATTGCTTTGAGGAATGTACTGATGACAAAAGGTATGCGGTGTGCAGGTTATGCAGCAAAAGATTGAGCCGTGGGAAAAGTCTGAGCAAGATGGGTACCTCATCCCTCCAGGGCCACCTGAGAAGCCGCCACTGCCGCGAGTATGCGGACTTTAAGAGGAAGCAGGCACTGCTGGCAGGGGTTCCTGAGAGCAGAAGGCCCACCAGCGCAGCAGCATCCTCTCTCCCTCAGGGTCGTGAATCCCCCACAGCAGCAGCAGTAGTAGCACGCAAGCGCTCTTCCACCTCGGCTGCTCAGGACACAGACATTGAGGCTGGCAGCCAGTGTTCGTCTCTCTCCTCTGTCTCCCCTGCATCCCAGCGTCGTCAGACCCTGCTGAGCGACACCTTTCAGGGTCTGACCAAGCCTCTGCCTCCAAGCCACAGGCGGATCCGCAAACTAAATGGCTTGCTGGCCCGGGCCATGGCATCACAGCTGCTTCCCTACTCCCTGGTGCAGGAGGGGAGCGCCATGCGGACGCTGCTCCAATTTGGCATCCCCGAGTGGCAAGTCCCCAGTCGCCACTATTTCAGCAGGAGCGCGATCCCAGCACTCCACAAGTTTGCGGTGGAAAACGTGGCCCATTCCCTGGACTACTCTGTGGGCAAGCGGGTCCACGTGACCATGGACTCGTGGAGTAGCAGATTTGGGACAGGTCGCTACCTGTCCTTTACGGCCCACTGGGTGACACTGATGGAAGGGAGGGAGGACAAGAGCGCATCAGCCCAGCTAGTGGTGCCACCACGCGGGATCAGGGGGGATGCAGAAGGGTCCTGTCACGACACTCCCTCAGCACCCGGAAAGCAAGCCCGCCTCGGCAGCAGCAGCGCCAAGCCTCGGCACTGCCAAGCCCTTTTAAAATTGGTGACCCTGGGGAAGGAGAGGCTTACGGCCACCAACGTCCTGGCCGCCCTCAGGAAGCAGGAGCGGAGGTGGCTGACCCCCAGAGGCCTGGAAGTGGGGTATGTGGCAGCCGATAACGGGGCCAACCTGGTGGCAGCAGTGCAGCAGGGAAACCTCCAGCACATCCCCTGCTTGGCCCACGTGCTCAATCTTGTGGTGCAGCGCTTCTTGCGCACCTACCAGGGGATGAGCGAGCTGCTGCAGGATGCCCGGGCGGTGGTACGCTTTTTGCGCCTGTCAGCCACTGCCTCTGCACTCTTGTCCACCTTACAGCAGCAGTATGGAAGGCCACAACACCGGATGATCATCGACATGCCAGTTCACTGGAATTCGACTCTGGCCATGTTGGAGCGGCTGTGTCAGCACAGGCTGGCTCTTAGGGCCTACATGCTAGACCCAAGTGTCCCCAGCAACCAGCAAGTCCCCATGATTACTGCCACTCAGTGGACACTGATGAAGCAAGTATGCCTGGTGCTGAGTCCCTTCCTGGAGGCAACCAAGATGGTCAGTGAGGAGCGGGCCTCTGTGTGCCAGTGGGTGCCCTTGGTTTGTCTACTGGAGCAGGCAATGGACAATTTAATTGAGCGTGGGGATGAAGCCCTGAGGCAGTTGGAAGAACAGGAGCAGATGGCAGCACAGTCCAGCTCAGAGGAGGGCTCACAGCAGGTAGTGGAAGAGTTGGAGGTCCCTAACCTGAATGAGGAGGAGGAGGAGGAGCAGAGTGCAGCAGGCGTTGTACGTGGATGGCGGTTTGAGGAGGACAACAACATGGCACAGGAAGAGGACAGGCATGCGTTATGGGACAATGGCGAGGACGAGGGAGATCTTGCTGGCAGGGCCCACTTGTTTCCCATGGCTGTGCACATGTTGCACTGCCTTCGCAGGGACCCCCGGGTGATCCAGATGCGTTCAAGGGAGGACATCTGGATTACCTTGATGCTTGATCCCCGTCTGAAGGGGAAGCTGGGAGACTTAATGACGCCATCCACCACCGAGCAACGCACAAGGGAGTTGAAGGAGGCCCTTGTGCGCAGACTACTGGAAGCATTCCCCCAGCCTTCCACCCCCACTGTAACTGCTCTGCCAAGCCAGCAAGAGGTGCCTGCCATTGCCACTAGCAGCACAACAACAACCACCAGCAGCAGCAGCAGCAACTGGCGCCCCGGAGACCTGAAGAGCCTAAGCAAGAGCCTGTATGCAGTGCAGCAGCCCAGAACAGAGGTGCCCGCCACAGCATCCACCACCAACCAGCACTAGCAACGACTGACCACCATGGTGTCTGACTATATGGGGTCATCCAGCGGGCTCAATGACACCGACAGCCCCGTGGACCCCTTGGAGTACTGGGTCAAGAGACTGGACATCTGGAGCGAGCTTTCCCAGTACGCCCTGGAACTCCTATCCTGCCCTCCTTCCAGTGTCCTCTCAGAGAGATGCTTTAGTGCGGCCGGTGGCGTGGTCACAGAGAAGCGCTCTCGGCTCTCCCACGCCTCTGTGGACAAACTCACCTTCCTGAAAATCAACCAGGCTTGGGTGGAAGGTGAGTTTCTGGCCCCTATTGTCGGACACAGGGGGACATGAAGTGGCTGCTGCATGTGCTGTTGTTAACTATGCCTGCCTTTATAAAGACATTTACTACCTGCCTAGTGCCTACCTTGGTTAATTTTTTGGTGTTATGGTACTACTACCAGTAAGTTGCCATGGTCCTCCTTCTGAGCTGCTGAACTGACCGCCCGCTTTGTCCTCCTGACTCAGTCGCTACTACACTCTGCGTTCACACTGCCCGGGTCACCGGGTGCATTTAATTTTTTGGCCAGCACTATGACGCTGTGCTACTACTACTGTGCTGCTGCTGCTGAACTGACCGCCCGCTTTGTCCTCCTGACTCAGTCGCTACTACACTCTGCGTTCACACTGCCCGGGTCGCCGGGTGCATTTAATTTTTTGGCCAGCACTATGACGCTGTGCTACTACTACTGTGCTGCTGCTGCTGAACTGACCGCCCGCTTTGTCCTCCTGACTCAGTCGCTACTACACTCTGCGTTCACACTGCCCGGGTCGCCGGGTGCATTTAATTTTTTGGCCAGCACTATGACGCTGTGCTACTACTACTGTGCTGCTGCTGCTGAACTGACCGCCCGCTTTGTCCTCCTGACTCAGTCGCTACTACACTCTGCGTTCACACTGCCCGGGTCGCCGGGTGCATTTAATTTTTTGGCCAGCACTATGACGCTGTGCTACTACTACTGTGCTGCTGCTGCTGAACTGACCGCCCGCTTTGTCCTCCTGACTCAGTCGCTACTACACTCTGCGTTCACACTGCCCGGGTCGCCAGGTGCATTTAATTTTTTGGCCAGCACTATGACGCTGTGCTACTACTACTGTGCTGCTGCTGCTGAACTGACCGCCCGCTTTGTCCTCCTGACTCAGTCGCTACTACACTCTGCGTTCACACTGCCCGGGTCGCCGGGTGCATTTAATTTTTTGGCCAGCACTATGACGCTGTGCTACTACTACTGTGCTGCTGCTGCTGAACTGACCGCCCGCTTTGTCCTCCTGACTCAGTCGCTACTACACTCTGCGTTCACACTGCCCGGGTCGCCGGGTGCATTTAATTTTTTGGCCAGCACTATGACGCTGTGCTACTACTACTGTGCTGCTGCTGCTGAACTGACCGCCCGCTTTGTCCTCCTGACTCAGTCGCTACTACACTCTGCGTTCACACTGCCCGGGTCGCCGGGTGCATTTAATTTTTTGGCCAGCACTATGACGCTGTGCTACTACTACTGTGCTGCTGCTGCTGAACTGACCGCCCGCTTTGTCCTCCTGACTCAGTCGCTACTACACTCTGCGTTCACACTGCCCGGGTCGCCAGGTGCATTTAATTTTTTGGCCAGCACTATGACGCTGTGCTACTACTACTGTGCTGCTGCTGCTGCTGAACTGACCGCCCGCTTTGTCCTCCTGACTCAGTCGCTACTACACTCTGCGTTCACACTGCCCGGGTCACCGGGTGCATTTAATTTTTTGGCCAGCACTATGACGCTGTGCTACTACTACTGTGCTGCTGCTGCTGAACTGACCGCCCGCTTTGTCCTCCTGACTCAGTTGCTACTACACTCTGCGTTCACACTGCCCGGGTCGCCGGGTGCATTTAATTTTTTGGCCAGCACTATGACGCTGTGCTACTACTACTGTGCTGCTGCTGCTGCTGAACTGACCGCCCGCTTTGTCCTCCTGACTCAGTCGCTACTACACTCTGCGTTCACACTGCCCGGGTCACCGGGTGCATTTAATTTTTTGGCCAGCACTATGACGCTGTGCTGCTACTACTACCACCAGTATGTTGCCGTGGTCCTTCTGTGCTGCTGAACTGACCGCCCGCATAGTCCTTCTCCTGACTCAGTCGCTACCACCACTGCACTCTGCGTTCACACTGCCCGTGTCCACTGACAACTCTGCTGCGATGTCATTGCTAATTGCTGCAAAAAAAAAAAAAATTACAAAAACCTCTCTGGAGCCTTTTTGCCGTCAGCCACTCATCCTCCTCCAGCGGTACCTTCGCCGCCAAGTGCCATTGGAACTCGCCTTCACCTCTTTGACTGCTTAACGCGTATATCCCTTTTTAAAACCACTTATTACCAATTAATAGCCCCATTTAAAGTGTTGATTTCACTTTAAAATCCATTTTCTCTAGAAAAATTTTTTTGGGGGGAATTTTTTATGTTGAAGTTATGTTGCCCCTTATCACCTCGATAATCCATGCTATTTGGGGGACTGTAGCATGTATGGGGGCTTTGTTATTAACGTTAAAAGAAAATCCGCCTCCGGGCGTGAATCCGCGCGTGATTACGCCATTCACGGGAAAAAATCCGCGTGGTTGCGTGGACGCGGACGAAAATCCGCATGCGGCGGGGCCGAATGCGGATTTTTTTTTGCAACCACGCGGATTTCCGAATTCGTGGATGAGGCACATCCGAGCATCCCTGCTGCTGCTGTCTGTCTGTGTTTCCCACTGCCAGGGTACACAGATTTACCTTCTGCTGCCACTCTGCCACCAGCTATTACGTCAAACAATAGCTATATCTGTCTGTGTAATTTGTTGTAAAAACAAAACAAATAAACCAAAAAAAAAAAAAAAAGGTTTAATTTTTCTGAGGTGTCCCAGTTGTGTATTGGACACAATGTGGGCTGCACGACCGCTGTCTGGGACCTCCTGCTGTGTTTATTTACAGCCCTGGTATCACCGCTAGGTACCAGGGCTATTATGTCACGCTGCCTGCCTGGCCTGCTGCCACACTCACACTACTCCTCCATTCCTCCTGCTGCTGCTGCTGTCTGTCTGTGTTTCCCACTGCCAGGGTACACATAATTTCCTTCTGCTGCCACTCTGCCACCAGCTATTACGTCAAACAATAGTTGCTCACATTACTCCTCCATTCCTCCTGCTGCTGCTGCTGCTGTCTGTCTGTGTTTCCCACTGCCAGGGTACACAGATTTACCTTCTGCTGCCACTCTGCCACCAGCTATTACGTCAAACAATAGCTATATCTGTCTGTGTAATTTGTTGTAAAAACAAAACAAATAAACCAAAAAAAAAAAAAAAAAGGTTTAATTTTTCTGAGGTGCCCGGGTTGAAAACTGTGTTGTCCCAGTTGTGTATTGGACACAATGTGGGCTGCACGACCACTGTCTGGGACCTCCTGCTGTGTTTATTTACAGCCCTGGTATCACCGCTAGGTACCAGGGCTATTATGTCACTCTGCCTGCCTGGCCTGCTGCCACACTCACACTACTCCTCCATTCCTGCTGCTGCTGCTGCTGTCTGTCTGTGTTTCCCACTGCCAGGGTAGACAGAATTTCCTTCTGCTGCCACTCTGCCACCAGCTATTACGTCAAACAATAGTTGCTCACATTACTCCTCCATTCCTCCTGCTGCTGCTGCTGTCTGTCTGTGTTTCCCACTGCCAGGGTACACAGATTTACCTTCTGCTGCCACTCTGCCACCAGCTATTACGTCAAACAATAGCTATATCTGTCTGTGTAATTTGTTGTAAAAACAAAACAAATAAACCAAAAAAAAGGTTTAATTTTTCTGAGGTGCCCGGGTTGAAAACTGTGTTGTCCCAGTTGTGTATTGGACACAATGTGGGCTGCACGACCACTGTCTGGGACCTCCTGCTGTGTTTATTTACAGCCCTGGTATCACCGCTAGGTACAAGGGCTATTATGTCACGCTGCCTGCCTGGCCTGCTGCCACACTCACACTACTCCTCCATTCCTCCTGCTGCTGCTGCTGTCTGTCTGTGTTTCCCACTGCCAGGGTACACAGAATTTCCTTCTGCTACCACTCTGCCACCAGCTATTACGTCAAACAATAGTTGCTCACATTACTCCTCCATTCCTCCTGCTGCTGCTGCTGCTGTCTGTCTGTGTTTCCCACTGCCAGGGTACACAGATTTACCTTCTGCTGCCACTCTGCCACCAGCTATTACGTCAAACAATAGCTATATCTGTCTGTGTAATTTGTTGTAAAAACAAAACAAATAAACCAAAAAAAAAAAAAAAAAAAAAGGTTTAATTTTTCTGAGGTGCCCGGGTTTAAAACTGTGTGGTCCCAGTTGTGTATTGGACACAATGTGGGCTGCACGACCGCTGTCTGGGACCTCCTGCTGTGTTTATTTACAGCCCTGGTATCACCGCTAGGTACCAGGGCTATTATGTCACGCTGCCTGCCTGGCCTGCTGCCACACTCACACTACTCCTCCATTCCTCCTGCTGCTGCTGCTGTCTGTCTGTGTTTCCCACTGCCAGGGTACACATAATTTCCTTCTGCTGCCACTCTGCCACCAGCTATTACGTCAAACAATAGTTGCTCACATTACTCCTCCATTCCTCCTGCTGCTGCTGCTGCTGTCTGTCTGTGTTTCCCACTGCCAGGGTACACAGATTTACCTTCTGCTGCCACTCTGCCACCAGCTATTACGTCAAACAATAGCTATATCTGTCTGTGTAATTTGTTGTAAAAACAAAACAAATAAACCAAAAAAAAAAAAAAAAAGGTTTAATTTTTCTGAGGTGCCCGGGTTGAAAACTGTGTTGTCCCAGTTGTGTATTGGACACAATGTGGGCTGCACGACCACTGTCTGGGACCTCCTGCTGTGTTTATTTACAGCCCTGGTATCACCGCTAGGTACCAGGGCTATTATGTCACTCTGCCTGCCTGGCCTGCTGCCACACTCACACTACTCCTCCATTCCTGCTGCTGCTGCTGCTGTCTGTCTGTGTTTCCCACTGCCAGGGTACACAGAATTTCCTTCTGCTGCCACTCTGCCACCAGCTATTACGTCAAACAATAGTTGCTCACATTACTCCTCCATTCCTCCTGCTGCTGCTGCTGTCTGTCTGTGTTTCCCACTGCCAGGGTACACAGATTTACCTTCTGCTGCCACTCTGCCACCAGCTATTACGTCAAACAATAGCTATATCTGTCTGTGTAATTTGTTGTAAAAACAAAACAAATAAACCAAAAAAAAGGTTTAATTTTTCTGAGGTGCCCGGGTTGAAAACTGTGTTGTCCCAGTTGTGTATTGGACACAATGTGGGCTGCACGACCACTGTCTGGGACCTCCTGCTGTGTTTATTTACAGCCCTGGTATCACCGCTAGGTACAAGGGCTATTATGTCACGCTGCCTGCCTGGCCTGCTGCCACACTCACACTACTCCTCCATTCCTCCTGCTGCTGCTGCTGTCTGTCTGTGTTTCCCACTGCCAGGGTACACAGAATTTCCTTCTGCTACCACTCTGCCACCAGCTATTACGTCAAACAATAGTTGCTCACATTACTCCTCCATTCCTCCTGCTGCTGCTGCTGCTGTCTGTCTGTGTTTCCCACTGCCAGGGTACACAGATTTACCTTCTGCTGCCACTCTGCCACCAGCTATTACGTCAAACAATAGCTATATCTGTCTGTGTAATTTGTTGTAAAAACAAAACAAATAAACCAAAAAAAAAAAAAAGGTTTAATTTTTCTGAGGTGCCCGGGTTTAAAACTGTGTGGTCCCAGTTGTGTATTGGACACAATGTGGGCTGCACGACCGCTGTCTGGGACCTCCTGCTGTGTTTATTTACAGCCCTGGTATCACCGCTAGGTACCAGGGCTATTATGTCACTCTGCCTGCCTGGCCTGCTGCCACACTCACACTACTCCTCCATTCCTCCTGCTGCTGCTGCTGTCTGTCTGTGTTTCCCACTGCCAGGGTACACAGAATTTCCTTCTGCTGCCACTCTGCCACCAGCTATTACGTCAAACAATATTTGCTCACATTACTCCTCCATTCCTCCTCCTGCTGCTGCTGCTGTCTGTCTGTGTTTCCCACTGCCAGGGTACACAGATTTACCTTCTGCTGCCACTCTGCCACCAGCTATTACGTCAAACAATAGCTATATCTGTCTGTGTAATTTGTTGTAAAAACAAAACAAATAAACCAAAAAAAAAAAAAAAGGTTTAATTTTTCTGAGGTGCCCGGGTTGAAAACTGTGTTGTCCCAGTTGTGTATTGGACACGATGTGGGCTGCACGACCGCTGTCTGGGACCTCCTGCTGTGTTTATTTACAGCCCTGGTATCACCGCTAGGTACAAGGGCTATTATGTCACGCTGCCTGCCTCATTGACTGCCTGCTGCCACACAATCATCCTCCTCCTCCTGCTGCTGAATTTACCTCCTGCTGTCTGTGTGTTTCCACTGCCAGGGAGCACATACAATGGCGCTTCCAACATGCGTGCACAACCAGCTATTTATTACGCTCAAAAATAGCTGCATTTCTTTTAAAAAAAATATAAAAGAGAAATAAGTGAAGAAGAAGAAGACGATATAGAAAAAGAAGGAGAAGAAGAAGAAGGAGAAGAAGAAGAAGGAGAAGAAGTTGAAGAAGAAGAAGATGAAGAAGATGAAGAAGATGAAGAAGAAGAAGATGAAGAAAATGAAGAAGATGAAGAAGAAGAAGAAGAAGAAGAAGAAGAAGATGAAGAAGATGAAGAAGAAGAAGATGAAGAAAAAGAAGAAGATGAAGAAGATGAAGAAGAAGATGAAGAAGATGAAGAAGAAGAAGATGAAGAAGATGAAGAAGATGACGAAGAAGAAGATGAAGAAGATGAAGAAGATGAAGATGATGAGGAAGAAGAAGAAGAAGATGAAGAAGAAGAAGATGAAGAAGATGAAGAAGATGAAGAAGAAGAAGATGAAGAAGATGAAGAAGAAGAAGATGATGAGGAAGAAGAAGAAGATGAAGAAGAAGATGATGATGAAGAAGATAAAGAAGAAGAAGAAGAAGAAGAAGAAGAAGACGATATAGAAGAAGAAGAAGAAGATATAGAAGAAGATATAGAAGAAGAAGATATAGAAGAAGAAGATATAGAAGAAGAAGAAGAAGATATAGAAGATAAAGAAGAAGAAGAAGTATATACAGTACTGAACAACATTTTGGACACAACTTCTCTTTCCACCTTTTTTTTTTTTAAAGGAACATCCCCACATAATCACTTGCTGTTGTTACTTGGAAAAAAAAAGATGTTTCTTGCATCATTCACCCTCAAAACAAGTGTTGGAAGCTATTTAAGGCCAATTCGAATAGCCAGCTCGAATAATGAGCTCGAATACCGACTCGAATAGTGAGGTCGAAATCCGAGTTCGAATCGAATAGTAAAAAACATTCGACTCGAATATTCGACCGAATTCGAATAATTTACTATTCGAATTCGACCAAACTCGAATTATAAAAAGGGGTATCCGAGCATCACTAGTCATGGGTACCTGAGGGCCGCATGCATGCTGATAATTTGAAGAGGGAGTTCCACACGTTACATTCGGAAAAGCCTGGAAGGAGCTGTCCGGAGTCCACTCCTCGGGAGGGAGGGGGGTACTGTGAGAAATCGCGGAAGGACAGCCGCCTCTACTCAGCACGAGGCGGCTGTCTCCGTGAGGGGCTTGGCGGAACGCAGGAAAACAGCCGCCTCTACTCAGCGTGAGGCGGCTGAGAAGGGCATGGTGGAGCGAGGAGTTCGCAACGCCAGACAACCAGCAACTGAACAGTCGGCAGTATATATACACAGTAATCTCTCCAGCACCTCCCCAATTGCTGGACCAATGAGGAATGGAGCCAGAGTCAGCTGACCAGCCTGGTCAGGTGACTCACTTCTGGCTGCCATATTTTCCCTGCCTCAGCGCGCGCGCGTGTCACTCTTACCCCAGAGGGACTATGCGTCTCAGCCACACCAGCAGCGTCTCCGCTATCTGCCGCGGGAGCCGTCGCACTGCATGCGGCGGCTTCTCCGCGTCCTCTGCTGCCCACACGGCCTGCAGCCCTGCTCTGAGAGCAAGTGGCTGCTTTTCCGTGTTTCCTCACAACATTACAGAAAATAATGAACTTTATCACAATATGCTAATTTTTTGAGAAGATCCTGTATGCTACCCCCAGATCTACTTACCCGGGGCTTCCTCCAGCCCCTTGCAGCCGGCAAATCCCTCGTTGCAGCTCTGCTCCCAGTACATACTGGTTGAACTCGATGGACGTATGTCTTTTTTCAACCAAAATAACTATGTAACTACATACATACACACACAGCCATATTATTTTACTACATGAGAGCACATGCTATATGGAGGACCAACAATGACATGCTGAACTTAAGATATAGTATTTACTATAACTGTCAAAACATTCAGAATGTCACTGATTGATACTGTCATTACGGGATCTTGGACTCCGTGTGAGACAACAAGCTCTCAATGAGGCTGCGACAGTCAGACATCAATCTTACCCACTCCATTGTGTTGTAAAAGTAATCAGACACCATAAGCCTGTGTGTGATAAGAATCTAGGAATCTCTTTGGAGAGATTGCTGGATAAGGGACAGTCTACAACTTTTTTTTAAATGTGACTCCTTTGTTTGTAAGGTTGTACATGAAGTGATCAGAACTTAGCTGCAGTGTGAGACAGATGTTTTTTACGAACCCTAGGGAGCAGGGACAGTGTACAAATTCCAAAGTGTGTATGATTCCTTATCTGTGTGGTGGACAGACACATGCAGTCAATATAACAATGGTGTGAGTGCAGAATACGCTTTTTCTCTCCATGCCCTTAGATGTCAGTCTCTCAAACTCCCCCCCCCCCCCCCCCCACGGGCCCCCTATGGCTTATGGGCCCTCCTGTGGAGGCATCCCTTGCAGGGTCTATTGTTACACCCCTGGAGACAGACACCCTCCCCCTGCATGTGGAAAAAGGTTCCTCTCATATCTGTCTTACCTTATTGAGATCTTTCTTCAGACACTGGAACATTTCTGTTCGGTTTTCTTCCAGGAACTTTGCCAGAGCCTCCAGTTGTGCCAGCCTGAACTGGGCAGGCCTCGTCTTTCCATTCTGGAAGCTTTGTCTTAGGCGAAGCAGGGTGTCACTGTAGGTGTCCATATTGCTGCTGAAATTGACCAATCATGAGCTGATATAAAGCTGAGAAACTCACAGAAGCAGTGCATATAAATGTAGAGGAGCTGAGCACAGGGTGGATCTTGGGATCTCTCTGTATGGCTTTGTATGCTCTCTGGGCATGTGTGTGTTTTCATCCTCAGGCTAAGATAGAAGGCAATAGTTTATGGTAGCTGTTAGTAGAGTATTGTACCATGTCATGACTCGGGATACAGGAGAAGGGGCAGTTGGGCCATGACGCATTTGCATCAGACGGCATGGGCCCTAGAGCAGCATTACGCCCCCTTCCCCTGCTGCTCGCTCCTCCCCACAGCCACCACTCCATGTTACCTTGTTCTGAACTAGCGGCTGTTTCTCTACAATCATTGTCCACACTGCTGCCTTCTCTCTCCTTCGTGTGTGTTGTCACAGCAGTGTATCTCGTGGCTTCTGTACAGAGGCAGGAAGCAAGGCAGCCGCTCCATGTAGCAGTGATGTATATCGCCGTTACCATGGAAACCGTTGCCCTGCTCCCTGAAAATTGCTCTGGTCCGTTATGGTAGAAAACCCTAGGAGGTAAAGTGGCTATACTGGGGCAACTATACTACTACATACTGTAGCTCATAGATCAGGGAATGTTCTCTATCTATAGATCAGCGTATAGCATAGCTCTCTATAGATCAGCGTATAGCATAGCTCTCTATAGATCAGTGTATATCATAGCTCTCTATAGATCAGTGTATAGCATAGCTCTCTATAGATCAGTGTATAGCATAGCCCTCTATAGATCAGTATACAGCATAGCTCTGTATAGATCAGTGTATAGCATAGCCCTCTATAGATCAGTGTATAGCATAGCTCTCTATAGATCAGTGTATAGCATAGCCCTCTATAGATCAGTGTATAACATAGCTCTCTATAGATCAGTGTATAGCATAGCTCTCTATAGATCAGTGTATAGCATAGCTCTCTATAGATCAGTGTATAGCATAGCTCTCTATAGATCAGTGTATAGCATAGCTCTCTATAGATCCGTGTATAGCATAGCTCTCTATAGATCATTGTATAGCATAGCTCTGGATAGACCAGTGTATAGCATAGCCCTCTATAGATCAGTGTATAGCATAGCTCTCTATAGATCAGTGTATAGCATAGCTCTCTATAGATCAGTGTATAGCATAGCTCTCTATAGATCAGTGTATAGCATAGCCCTCTATAGATCAGTGTATAGCATAGCACTATATAGATCAGTGTATAGCATAGCTCTCTATAGATCAGTGTATAGCATAGCCCTCTATAGATCAGTGTATAGCATAGCTCTCTATAGATCAGTGTATAGCATAGCCCTCTATAGATCAGTGTATAGCATAGCTCTCTATAGACCAGTGTATAGCATAGCTCTCTATAGATCAGTGTATAGCATAGCTCTCTATAGATCAGTGTATAGCATAGCTCTCTATAGATCAGCGTATAACATAGCTCTCTATAGATCAGTGTATAGCATAGCTCTCTATAGATCAGTGTATAGCATAGCTCTCTATAGATCAGTGTATAGCATAGCTCTCTATAGACCAGTGTATAGCATAGCTCTCTATAGATCAGTGTATAGCATAGCTCTCTATAGATCAGTGTATAGCATAGCCCTCTATAGATCAGTGTATAGCATAGCTCTCTATAGATCAGTGTATAGCATAGCTCTCTATAGATCAGTGTATAGCATAGCTCTCTATAGATCAGTGTATAGCATAGCCCTCTATAGACCAGTGTATAGCATAGCTCTCTATAGATCAGTGTATAGCATAGCTCTGGATAGACCAGTGTATAGCATAGCCCTCTATAGATCAGTGTATAGCATAGCTCTCTATAGATCAGTGTATAGCATAGCTCTCAATAGATCAGTGTATAGCATAGCTCTCTATAGATCAGTGTATAGCATAGCTCTCTATAGATCAGTGTATAGCATAGCTCTCTATAGATCAGTGTATAGCATAGCTCTCTATAGATCAGTGTATAGCATAGCTCTCTATAGATCAGTGTATAGCATAGCTCTCTATAGATCAGTGTATAGCATAGCTCTCTATAGATCAGTGTATAGCATAGCCCTCTACAGATCAGTGTATAGCATAGCTCTCTATAGACCAGCGTATAGCATAGCTCTCTATAGATCAGTGTATAGCATAGCCCTCTATAGATCAGTGTATAGCATAGCTCTCTATAGATCAGTGTATAGCATAGCCCTCTATAGATCAGTGTATAGCATAGCCCTCTATAGATCAGTGTATAGCATAGCTCTCTATAGACCAGTGTATAGCATAGCTCTCTATAGATCAGTGTATAGCATAGCTCTCTATAGACCAGTGTATAGCATAGCTCTCTATAGATCAGTGTATAGCATAGCTCTCTATAGATCAGTGTATAGCATAGCTCTCTATAGATCAGTGTATAGCATAGCCCTCTATAGATCAGTGTATAGCATAGCTCTCTATAGATCAGTGTATAGCATAGCTCTCTATAGATCAGTGTATAGCATAGCTCTCTATAGATCAGTGTATAGCATAGCTCTCTATAGATCAGTGTATAGCATAGCTCTCTATAGATCAGTGTATAGCATAGCTCTCTATAGATCAGTGTATAGCATAGCTCTCTATAGATCAGTGTATAGCATAGCTCTCTATAGATCAGTGTATAGCATAGCTCTCTATAGACCAGTGTATAGCATAGCTCTCTATAGATCAGTGTATAGCATAGCTCTCTATAGATCAGTGGATAGCATAGCTCTCTATAGATCAGTGTATAGCATAGCTCTCTATAGATCAGTGTATAGCATAGCTCTCTATAGATCAGTGTATAGCATAGCTCTCTATAGACCAGTGTATAGCATAGCTCTCTATAGATCAGTGTATAGCATAGCTCTCTATAGATCAGTGTATAGCATAGCTCTCTATAGATCAGTGTATAGCATAGCCCTCTATAGATCAGTGTATAGCATAGCTCTCTATGGATCAGTGTATAACATAGCTCTCTATAGATCAGTGTATAGCATAGCTCTCTATAGATCAGTGTATAGCATAGCTCTCTATAGACCAGTGTATAGCATAGCACTCTATAGATCAGTGTATAGCATAGCTCTCTATGGATCAGTGTATAACATAGCTCTCTATAGACCAGTGTATAGCATAGCACTCTATAGATCAGTGTATAGCATAGCTCTCTATGGATCAGTGTATAACATAGCTCTCTATAGATCAGTGTATAGCATAGCTCTCTATAGATCAGTGTATAGCATAGCTCTCTATAGATCAGTGTAAAGCATAGCTCTCTATAGATCAGTGTATAGCATAGCTCTCTATAGATCAGTGTATAGCATAGCTCTCTATAGACCAGTGTATAGCATAGCTCTCTATAGATCAGTGTATAGCATAGCTCTCTATAGATCAGTGTATAGCATAGCTCTCTATAGATCAGTGTATAGCATAGCTCTCTATAGATCAGTGTATAGCATAGCTCTCTATAGATCAGTGTATAGCATAGCTCTCTATAGATCAGTGTATAGCATAGCTCTCTATAGATCAGTGTATAGCATAGCTCTCTATAGACCAGTGTATAGCAAAGTCCTCTATAGATCAGTGTATAGCATAGCTCTCTATAGATCAGTGTATAGCATAGCTCTCTATAGATCAGTGTATAGCATAGCTCTCTATAGATCAGTGTATAGCATAGCCCTCTATAGATCAGTGTATAGCATAGCTCTCTATAGATCAGTGGATAGCATAGCTCTCTATAGATCAGTGTATAGCATAGCTCTCTATAGATCAGTGTATAGCATAGCTCTCTATAGATCAGTGTATAGCATAGCTCTCTATAGACCAGTGTATAGCATAGCTCTCTATAGATCAGTGTATAGCATAGCTCTCTATAGATCAGTGTATAGCATAGCTCTGTATAGATCAGTGTATAGCATAGCCCTCTATAGATCAGTGTATAGCATAATCCTCTATAGATCAGTGTATAGCATAGCTCTGTATAGATCAGTGTATAGCATAGCCCTCTATAGATCAGTGTATAGCATAGCTCTGTATAGATCAGTGTATAGCATAGCCCTCTATAGATCAGTGTATAGCATAGTCCTCTATAGATCAGTGTATAGCATAGCTCTGTATAGATCAGTGTATAGCATAGCTCTATAGATCAGTGTATAGCATAGCTCTCTATAGATCAGTGTATAGCATAGCTCTGTATAGATCAGTGTATAGCATAGCTCTCTATAGATCAGTGTATAGCATAGCTCTCTATAGATCAGTGTATAGCATAGCTCTCTATAGATCAGTGTATAGCATAGCTCTCTATAGATCAGTGTATAGCATATCTCTCTATAGATCAGTGTAAAGCATAGCTCTCTATAGATCAGTGTATAGCATAGCTCTCTATAGATCAGTGTATAGCATAGCTCTCTATAGATCAGTGTATAGCATAGCCCTCTATAGATCAGTGTATAGCATAGCTCTCTATAGATCAGTGTATAGCATAGCTCTCTATAGATCAGTGTAAAGCATAGCTCTCTATAGATCAGTGTATAGCATAGCTCTCTATAGATCAGTGTATAGCATAGCTCTCTATAGATCAGTGTATAGCATAGCCCTCTATAGACCAGTGTATAGCATAGCTCTCTATAGATCAGTGTATAGCATAGCTCTGGATAGACCAGTGTATAGCATAGCCCTCTATAGATCAGTGTATAGCATAGCTCTCTATAGATCAGTGTATAGCATAGCTCTCTATAGATCAGTGTATAGCATAGCTCTCTATAGATCAGTGTATAGCATAGCCCTCTATAGATCAGTGTATAGCATAGCTCTCTATAGACCAGTGTATAGCATAGCCCTCTATAGATCAGTGTATAGCATAGCCCTCTATAGATCAGTGTATAGCATAGCTCTATAGATCAGTGTATAGCATAGCCCTCTATAGACCAGTGTATAGCATAGCTCTGGATAGACCAGTGTATAGCATAGCTCTCTATAGATCAGTGTATAGCATAGCTCTCTATAGATCAGAGTATAGCATAGCCCTCTATAGATCAGTGTATAGCATAGCTCTCTATAGATCAGTGTATAGCATAGCTCTCTATAGATCAGTGTATAGCATAGCCCTCTATAGATCAGTGTATAGCATAGCCCTCTATAGATCAGTGTATAGCATAGCTCTGGATAGACCAGTGTATAGCATAGCTCTCTATAGATCAGTGTATAGCATAGCCCTCTATAGATCAGTGTATAGCATAGCCCTCTATAGATCAGTGTATAGCATAGCTCTCTATAGATCAGTGTATAGCATAGCTCTCTATAGATCAGTGTATAGCATAGCCCTCTATAGATCAGTGTATAGCATAGCTCTCTATAGATCAGTGTATAGCATAGCCCTCTATAGATCAGTGTATAGCATAGCTCTCTATAGACCAGTGTATAGCATAGCTCTCTATAGATCAGTGTATAGCATAGCTCTCTATAGATCAGTGTATAGCATAGCTCTCTATAGATCAGTGTATAGCATAGCTCTCTATAGATCAGTGTATAGCATAGCTCTATAGATCAGTGTATAGCATAGCCCTCTATAGATCAGTGTATAGCATAGCTCTATAGATCAGTGTATAGCATAGCCCTCTATAGACCAGTGTATAGCATAGCTCTGGATAGACCAGTGTATAGCATAGCCCTCTATAGATCAGTGTATAGCATAGCTCTCTATAGATCAGTGTATAGCATAGCTCTCTATAGATCAGTGTATAACATAGCTCTCTATAGATCAGTGTATAGCATAGCTCTCTATAGATCAGCGTATAGCATAGCCCTCTATAGATCAGTGTATAGCATAGCTCTCTATAGATCAGTGTATAGCATAGCTCTATAGACCAGTGTATAGCATAGCCCTCTATAGATCAGTGTATAGCATAGCTCTCTATAGATCAGTGTATAGCATAGCTCTCAATAGATCAGTGTATAGCATAGCTCTCTATAGATCAGTGTATAGCATAGCTCTCTATAGATCAGTGTATAGCATAGCTCTCTATAGATCAGTGTATAGCATAGCTCTCTATAGATCAGTGTATAGCATAGCTCTCTATAGATCAGTGTATAGCATAGCTCTCTATAGATCAGTGTATAGCATAGCTCTCTATAGATCAGTGTATAGCATAGCCCTCTACAGATCAGTGTATAGCATAGCTCTCTATAGACCAGCGTATAGCATAGCTCTCTATAGATCAGTGTATAGCATAGCCCTCTATAGATCAGTGTATAGCATAGCTCTCTATAGATCAGTGTATAGCATAGCCCTCTATAGATCAGTGTATAGCATAGCCCTCTATAGATCAGTGTATAGCATAGCTCTCTATAGACCAGTGTATAGCATAGCTCTCTATAGATCAGTGTATAGCATAGCTCTCTATAGACCAGTGTATAGCATAGCTCTCTATAGATCAGTGTATAGCATAGCTCTCTATAGATCAGTGTATAGCATAGCTCTCTATAGATCAGTGTATAGCATAGCCCTCTATAGATCAGTGTATAGCATAGCTCTCTATAGATCAGTGTATAGCATAGCTCTCTATAGATCAGTGTATAGCATAGCTCTCTATAGATCAGTGTATAGCATAGCTCTCTATAGATCAGTGTATAGCATAGCTCTCTATAGATCAGTGTATAGCATAGCTCTCTATAGATCAGTGTATAGCATAGCTCTCTATAGATCAGTGTATAGCATAGCTCTCTATAGATCAGTGTATAGCATAGCTCTCTATAGATCAGTGTATAGCATAGCTCTCTATAGACCAGTGTATAGCATAGCTCTCTATAGATCAGTGTATAGCATAGCTCTCTATAGATCAGTGGATAGCATAGCTCTCTATAGATCAGTGTATAGCATAGCTCTCTATAGATCAGTGTATAGCATAGCTCTCTATAGATCAGTGTATAGCATAGCTCTCTATAGACCAGTGTATAGCATAGCTCTCTATAGATCAGTGTATAGCATAGCTCTCTATAGATCAGTGTATAGCATAGCTCTCTATAGATCAGTGTATAGCATAGCCCTCTATAGATCAGTGTATAGCATAGCTCTCTATGGATCAGTGTATAACATAGCTCTCTATAGATCAGTGTATAGCATAGCTCTCTATAGATCAGTGTATAGCATAGCTCTCTATAGACCAGTGTATAGCATAGCACTCTATAGATCAGTGTATAGCATAGCTCTCTATGGATCAGTGTATAACATAGCTCTCTATAGACCAGTGTATAGCATAGCACTCTATAGATCAGTGTATAGCATAGCTCTCTATGGATCAGTGTATAACATAGCTCTCTATAGATCAGTGTATAGCATAGCTCTCTATAGATCAGTGTATAGCATAGCTCTCTATAGATCAGTGTAAAGCATAGCTCTCTATAGATCAGTGTATAGCATAGCTCTCTATAGATCAGTGTATAGCATAGCTCTCTATAGACCAGTGTATAGCATAGCTCTCTATAGATCAGTGTATAGCATAGCTCTCTATAGATCAGTGTATAGCATAGCTCTCTATAGATCAGTGTATAGCATAGCTCTCTATAGATCAGTGTATAGCATAGCTCTCTATAGATCAGTGTATAGCATAGCTCTCTATAGATCAGTGTATAGCATAGCTCTCTATAGATCAGTGTATAGCATAGCTCTCTATAGACCAGTGTATAGCAAAGTCCTCTATAGATCAGTGTATAGCATAGCTCTCTATAGATCAGTGTATAGCATAGCTCTCTATAGATCAGTGTATAGCATAGCTCTCTATAGATCAGTGTATAGCATAGCCCTCTATAGATCAGTGTATAGCATAGCTCTCTATAGATCAGTGGATAGCATAGCTCTCTATAGATCAGTGTATAGCATAGCTCTCTATAGATCAGTGTATAGCATAGCTCTCTATAGATCAGTGTATAGCATAGCTCTCTATAGACCAGTGTATAGCATAGCTCTCTATAGATCAGTGTATAGCATAGCTCTCTATAGATCAGTGTATAGCATAGCTCTGTATAGATCAGTGTATAGCATAGCCCTCTATAGATCAGTGTATAGCATAATCCTCTATAGATCAGTGTATAGCATAGCTCTGTATAGATCAGTGTATAGCATAGCCCTCTATAGATCAGTGTATAGCATAGCTCTGTATAGATCAGTGTATAGCATAGCCCTCTATAGATCAGTGTATAGCATAGTCCTCTATAGATCAGTGTATAGCATAGCTCTGTATAGATCAGTGTATAGCATAGCTCTATAGATCAGTGTATAGCATAGCTCTCTATAGATCAGTGTATAGCATAGCTCTGTATAGATCAGTGTATAGCATAGCTCTCTATAGATCAGTGTATAGCATAGCTCTCTATAGATCAGTGTATAGCATAGCTCTCTATAGATCAGTGTATAGCATAGCTCTCTATAGATCAGTGTATAGCATATCTCTCTATAGATCAGTGTAAAGCATAGCTCTCTATAGATCAGTGTATAGCATAGCTCTCTATAGATCAGTGTATAGCATAGCTCTCTATAGATCAGTGTATAGCATAGCCCTCTATAGATCAGTGTATAGCATAGCTCTCTATAGATCAGTGTATAGCATAGCTCTCTATAGATCAGTGTAAAGCATAGCTCTCTATAGATCAGTGTATAGCATAGCTCTCTATAGATCAGTGTATAGCATAGCTCTCTATAGATCAGTGTATAGCATAGCCCTCTATAGACCAGTGTATAGCATAGCTCTCTATAGATCAGTGTATAGCATAGCTCTGGATAGACCAGTGTATAGCATAGCCCTCTATAGATCAGTGTATAGCATAGCTCTCTATAGATCAGTGTATAGCATAGCTCTCTATAGATCAGTGTATAGCATAGCTCTCTATAGATCAGTGTATAGCATAGCCCTCTATAGATCAGTGTATAGCATAGCTCTCTATAGACCAGTGTATAGCATAGCCCTCTATAGATCAGTGTATAGCATAGCCCTCTATAGATCAGTGTATAGCATAGCTCTATAGATCAGTGTATAGCATAGCCCTCTATAGACCAGTGTATAGCATAGCTCTGGATAGACCAGTGTATAGCATAGCTCTCTATAGATCAGTGTATAGCATAGCTCTCTATAGATCAGAGTATAGCATAGCCCTCTATAGATCAGTGTATAGCATAGCTCTCTATAGATCAGTGTATAGCATAGCTCTCTATAGATCAGTGTATAGCATAGCCCTCTATAGATCAGTGTATAGCATAGCCCTCTATAGATCAGTGTATAGCATAGCTCTGGATAGACCAGTGTATAGCATAGCTCTCTATAGATCAGTGTATAGCATAGCCCTCTATAGATCAGTGTATAGCATAGCCCTCTATAGATCAGTGTATAGCATAGCTCTCTATAGATCAGTGTATAGCATAGCTCTCTATAGATCAGTGTATAGCATAGCCCTCTATAGATCAGTGTATAGCATAGCTCTCTATAGATCAGTGTATAGCATAGCCCTCTATAGATCAGTGTATAGCATAGCTCTCTATAGACCAGTGTATAGCATAGCTCTCTATAGATCAGTGTATAGCATAGCTCTCTATAGATCAGTGTATAGCATAGCTCTCTATAGATCAGTGTATAGCATAGCTCTCTATAGATCAGTGTATAGCATAGCTCTATAGATCAGTGTATAGCATAGCCCTCTATAGATCAGTGTATAGCATAGCTCTATAGATCAGTGTATAGCATAGCCCTCTATAGACCAGTGTATAGCATAGCTCTGGATAGACCAGTGTATAGCATAGCCCTCTATAGATCAGTGTATAGCATAGCTCTCTATAGATCAGTGTATAGCATAGCTCTCTATAGATCAGTGTATAACATAGCTCTCTATAGATCAGTGTATAGCATAGCTCTCTATAGATCAGCGTATAGCATAGCCCTCTATAGATCAGTGTATAGCATAGCTCTCTATAGATCAGTGTATAGCATAGCTCTATAGATCAGTGTATAGCATAGCCCTCTATAGATCAGTGTATAGCATAGCCCTCTATAGATCAGTGTATAGCAGAGCTCTCTATAGATCAGCGTATAGCATAGCTCTCTATAGATCAGTGTATAGCATAGCTCTCTATAGATCAGCGTATAGCATAGCTCTGGATAGACTAGTGTATAGCATAGCTCTCTATAGACCAGTGTATAGCATAGCTCTCTATAGACCAGTGTATAGCATAGCTCTCTATAGATCAGTGTATAGCATAGCTCTCTATAGATCAGTGTATAGCATAGCTCTCTATAGATCAGTGTATAGCATAGCCCTCTATAGATCAGTGTATAGCATAGCTCTCTATAGACCAGTGTATAGCATAGCTCTCTATAGACCAGTGTATAGCATAGCCCTCTATAGATCAGTGTATAGCATAGCCCTCTATAGATCAGTGTATAGCATAGCTCTATAGATCAGTGTATAGCATAGCTCTCTATAGATCAGTGTATAGCATAGCTCTCTATAGATCAGTGTATAGCATAGCCCTCTATAGATCAGTGTATAGCATAGCCCTCTATAGATCAGTGTATAGCATAGCTCTGGATAGACCAGTGTATAGCATAGCTCTCTATAGATCAGTGTATAGCATAGCCCTCTATAGATCAGTGTATAGCATAGCCCTCTATAGATCAGTGTATAGCATAGCTCTCTATAGATCAGTGTATAGCATAGCTCTCTATAGATCAGTGTATAGCATAGCTCTCTATAGATCAGTGTATAGCATAGCTCTCTATAGATCAGTGTATAGCATAGCCCTCTATAGATCAGTGTATAGCATAGCTCTATAGATCAGTGTATAGCATAGCTCTCTATAGATCAGTGTATAGCATAGCCCTCTATAGATCAGTGTATAGCATAGCCCTCTATAGATCAGTGTATAGCATAGCTCTCTATAGATCAGTGTATAGCATAGCCCTCTATAGATCAGTGTATAGCATAGCTCTCTATAGACCAGTGTATAGCATAGCTCTCTATAGATCAGTGTATAGCATAGCTCTCTATAGACCAGTGTATAGCATAGCTCTCTATAGATCAGTGTATAGCATAGCTCTCTATAGATCAGTGTATAGCATAGCTCTCTATAGATCAGTGTATAGCATAGCTCTATAGATCAGTGTATAGCATAGCCCTCTATAGATCAGTGTATAGCATAGCTCTATAGATCAGTGTATAGCATAGCCCTCTATAGACCAGTGTATAGCATAGCTCTGGATAGACCAGTGTATAGCATAGCTCTCTATAGATCAGTGTATAGCATAGCTCTCTATAGATCAGTGTATATCATAGCTCTCTATAGATCAGTGTATAGCATAGCCCTCTATAGATCAGTGTATAGCATAGCTCTCTATAGATCAGTGTATATCATAGCTCTCTATAGATCAGTGTATAGCATAGCCCTCTATAGATCAGTGTATAGCATAGCTCTCTATAGATCAGTGTATAGCATAGCTCTCTATAGATCAGGGTATAGCATAGCTCTCTATAGATCAGGGTATAGCATAGCTCTCTATAGATCAGTGTATAGCATAGCTCTCTATAGATCAGTGTATAGCATAGCTCTCTATAGATCAGTGTATAGCATAGCTCTCTATAGACCAGTGTATAGCATAGCTCTCTATAGATCAGTGTATAGCATAGCTCTCTATAGATCAGTGTATAGCATAGCCCTCTATAGATCAGTGTATAGCATAGCTCTCTATAGATCAGTGTATAGCATAGCCCTCTATAGATCAGTGTATAGCATAGCTCTCTATAGACCAGTGTATAGCATAGCTCTCTATAGATCAGTGTATAGCATAGCTCTCTATAGATCAGTGTATAGCATAGCCCTCTATAGATCAGTGTATAGCATAGCTCTCTATAGATCAGTGTATAGCATAGCCCTCTATAGATCAGTGTATAGCATAGCCCTCTATAGATCAGTGTATAGCATAGCTCTCTATAGACCAGTGTATAGCAAAGTCCTCTATAGATCAGTGTATAGCATAGCTCTATATAGATCAGTGTATAGCATAGCCCTCTATAGATCAGTGTATAGCATAGCTCTATATAGACCAGTGTATAGCATAGCCCTCTATAGATCAGTGTATAGCATAGCTCTCTATAGATCAGTGTATAGCATAGCTCTCTATAGATCAGTGTATAGCATAGCTCTCTATAGACCAGTGTATAGCATAGCTCTATAGATCAGTGTATAGCATAGCTCTCTATAGATCAGTGTATAGCATAGCTCTATAGATCAGGGTATAGCATAGCTCTCTATAGATCAGTGTATAGCATAGCCCTCTATAGATCAGTGTATAGCATAGCCCTCTATAGATCAGTGTATAGCATAGCTCTGGATAGACTAGTGTATAGCATAGCTCTCTATAGACCAGTGTATAGCATAGCTCTCTATAGATCAGTGTATAGCATAGCTCTCTATAGATCAGTGTATAGCATAGCTCTATAGATCAGGGTATAGCATAGCTCTCTATAGATCAGTGTATAGCATAGCCCTCTATAGATCAGTGTATAGCATAGCCCTCTATAGATCAGTGTATAGCATAGCTCTGGATAGACTAGTGTATAGCATAGCTCTCTATAGACCAGTGTATAGCATAGCTCTCTATAGACCAGTGTATAGCATAGCTCTCTATAGACCAGTGTATAGCATAGCTCTGTATAGGATCAGCATAGACCATAGGTCTCTCTAGCTGGATGTTTGCAGTAGATGTTACCTCATTGCTCTCGCTCAGTCAGCTGACAGGCCAGGCAGGGACATGTGAAGGATGGTTGGGCGGTGGAAGGAAGAGGGTTTGGCTGTTATTGAGTAATGCAGTATTGCATTGTGCTTGTGTTACATCATGATAGGGGTGGCAGCAACAGGCTCAGCATTGTCTATTCCCTCTGGCTCTCTTTCCCACAATCCTCTGGGCTGAGAAATGCTGATTTCACAGGCAGCAGATTGTTACTGAGTTACAGAGTTATCAGGAAATGATTAATTGGGTGTAATTGAGTGGGGTGATAATGGACTTGTACAGTCAGTCCTCACATATCTGCTGTCATAATACGGCTATTATCATCAGGGCCGGTTTAAGCAACAATGGGGCCCCAGGGCAAAATAAACCTGGGGGGCCCCCCCAACATATACCCCGGAACAAAAATCGGCATTAAGAGACCTTTTTAGCAGCTGGTATAGTCAGGGTGTGAAGCCCCAAAGTTTCAGGAGGGAGGACCCCACAATTTTTTTTTTAAATTTCCACACTCTAAACATAAAAAAAAAAAAAATTAGGAAAATAGGAAAACATGCCAGGGATCTTCATACAGCCATATTGCGGCTGTATAGCGATCCCTGGCCAAAGCGCTGCTGCTGCGTATAGACCCCCTGGAAACCCCGTCAGGAAATTTATTGCGCTTTCGTTTGATGCATGTAAAATTACACTACCGTTAGGTTTGCTACTAAAAGTGACATTTACCGCATTTAAAAGTATACTTTTTTTTCCTTTGAAACTTTAAAATCGATTTTCTCAAAAACTATAAGGTCTTTTTGAAAAATTGTTTTTTCCTCTTATTCCTGATGATCTCCTTAACATACCCTGCAAATTTAGGGTTTCTAGCATTTAAGGTGGATTTGCTATTAACCATTAAAGTCGGCAGGTTTTTAAATGTGTTTTTTTTCCTTTGAAACTTTAAAATCGATTTTCTCAAAAACTATAAGGCCGATTTTGAAATTTTTTTTTTCCTCTTGTAGCCACTGGGGGCCCCTACAAGCTCTGGGGCCCTGGGGCAGCTGCCTCCTTTGCCTTAATGGTAGCGCCGGCCCTGATTATCATTGGAGGGAAATAAAGAACCCCTTAGATAAAGACTACACCTATTTCTCTCCACCACATAAAAGCTACTGGAGAATTGATTATTGGCTTATAGCCCACACACATATAACAGAGGTTACTGAAGCCAGTATAGGGAACGTCACCTTCTCTGACCATGCTCCAGTTTTACTAACCTTAAAACTACTAAACAAGAATACACCTCGAACTAGAAGGAGATTAGATCCTAAACTATTGGAGGAGGAGAAAGCAATGGAAAACATTAGATTCAGTATTTTGGAACTTCTGAAGTACGATGAGCACTCTCCTGACATCACATGGGATACAATGAAGTGTGTGATCAGGGGGTTAGGGGTTAAAGCCGGAAAGAAGAAAGATACATTTATTGTGGCTGCGGAGAGGGGGTCCGGGTGCAGATGGCTTCTGTACAGAATTTTATAATTGTTATGCTAAAGAATAGAGATGTCGTGAACCTCCGATTTTCGGTTTGCAAACTTCCGCGGAAGGTTCGGTTCGCGGAAAAGTTCGCAAACCGCAATAGACTTCAATGGGGAGGCGAACTTGGAAAACTAGAAATACTTATGCTGGCCACAAAAGTGATGGAAAAGATGTTTCAAGGGGTCTAACACCTGGAGGGGGGCATGGCGGAGTGGGATACACGCCAAAAGTCCCCGGGAAAAATCTGGATGTGACGCAAAGCAGCGTTTTAGGGCAGAAATAACATTCAATGCTAAATTGCAGGCCTAACGTGCTTTAATACATCTTGCATGTGTATACATCAATCAGGGAGTGCAATTAGAGTACTGCTTCACACTGACACACCAAACTCACTGTGTAACGCACCACAAACAGCTGTTTGTGTAGTGACGGCCGTGCTGGACTGGTGCGCACCATGGCGAGAGTGCAGGTTTTGGTGGCTTTTCAGCCCATATGCTCGTCCGGCTGATGTAGCTGAATGACAGAACAGTGACTGTCCAGCTGATCAAATTTGGTCTGACCACAATGAAACAACGACCTTATTATCTATGGTGTGCCACCCCCACCTGAGACACTCATATATCCGGCGGTCATTGCTTCATTGTGATACGCAAGCCCCTTCACTGTGGCAAGGTAATGATCACGAAGGGGAATGGGCACATGTACATGCCTTTTGTTTTTTTGTTGCAGCCGCCTGCAGTTCAGCCAGAAAAATTAGGCAGGCATGTGCACGCACCAGAAAAATTAGTATAGCGGCCGCTGCTAGCAGCGGCCTTAAAAATTCAGGAATCTGCCTAGAGTCCTGGACCCTGTTGGTGGTGGCGGAGAAGGCAGTCAAGCGGCCTGCAGGCAGAGTTGCTGTGTGTGGGGACTGACTTAGTCTTCGGTCGTGCAGTAGCCTTCCGGGATCCATGCCTCATTCATTTTGATAAAGGTGAGGTACTGAACACTGTTGTGACTTAAGCGACTTCTCTTCTCAGTGACAATGCCTCCAGTTGCACTGAAGGTCCTTTCTGACAGGACGCTTGCGGCAGGGCAAGAGAGAAGTTGGATGGCAAATTGGGACAGCCCTGGCCACAGGTCAAGCCTGCGCACCCAGTAGACCAAGGGTTCATCGTCACTTCTCGCAGTGTCTACATCCACAGTTAAGGCCAGATAGTCGGCTACCTGCCGGTCCAGGCGTTGGTGGAGGGTAGATCCGGAAGGGCTATGGCGAGGCGTTGGACTAAAGAATGTCCGCATTTCCGACATCACCCCAAGATCGCTGGAGCGTCCTGTCCTTGCCTGTGTGGACTTGGGAGGAGGAGGGTTACTGCCAGTGGTACCTTTATTGCGTTGTACTGTCACATCACCCTTAAACGCATTGTAAAGCATCATTGCCAGGTTGTTCTGCAAGTGCTGCATCCTTTCCGCCATCTGTTGAGTTGGCAACAGGTCTGCCACTTTGTGCCTGTACCAAGGGTCAGGGGCGTCACTAGCCCTATTTTGGGGGGGCACGTGCCCCCAATCTGTCCTGGGGTGCCACGGATCTCTTCCCCAGCCGCTCCCTCCAGCCGCCGCGTCACTTAGACCTCGATCAGGCGGCGAGCCGGCGACCAATCGTGCGGGCTCTAGGAGCCAGCTCCCGCACTGATATGCGGAAGTGACATCACTTCCGCATATAGAGCGGGTGCGTCCGGTGCCCGCTGGTACTGGTGGTCGGGTCGCCGCTGATCCTGAGGTCTGAGTGACACACACTGTCTGAAAGGTAAGGGGGGAGCGGCGGCGGCTAGAGGGGGGGCCTCCCTGTCACTCACTCACTACCTAAAGGGGCTCCCTGTCACTCACTCACTCCCTAAAGGGGCTCCCTGTCACTCACTCACTCCCTAAAGGGCTCCCTGTCACTCACTCCCTAAAGGGGCTCCCTGGCACCCACTCACTCCCTAAAGGGCCTCCCTGTCACTCACTCACTACCTAAAGGGGCTCCCTGTCACTCACTCACTACCTAAAGGGGCTCCCTGGCACTCACCCACTCCCTAAAGGGCTCCCTGTCACTCACTCCCTAAAGGGGCTCCCTGGCACCCACTCACTCCCTAAAGGGGCTCCCTGGCACTCACTCACTCCCTAAAGAGGCTCCCTGTCACTCACTCACTCCCTAAAGGGGCTCCCTGTGACTCACTCACTACCTAAAGGGACTCCCTGTCACTCACTCACTACCTAAAGGGACTCCCTGTCACTCACTCACTACCTAAAGGGACTCCCTGTCACTCACTCACTCCCTAATGGGGCTCCCTGTCACTCACCCACTACCTAATGGGCTCCCTGTCACTCACTTACTACCTAAAGGGACTCCCTGTCACTCACTCACTCACTACCTAAAGGGGCTCCCTGGCACTCACTCACTCCCTAATGGCGCTCCCTGTCACTCACTCACTCCCTAAAGGGGCTCCCTGGCACTCACTCACTCCCTAAAGGGGCTCCCTGGCACTCACTCACTCCCTAAAGGGGCTCCCTGTCACTCACTTACTCCCTAAAGGGGCTCCCTGGCACTCACTCACTCCCTAAAGGGCCTCCCTGTCACTCACTCACTACCTAAAGGGGCTCCCTGTCACTCACTCACTGCCTAAAGGGGCTCCCTGGCACTCACTCACTACCTAAAGGGCCTCCCTGTCACTCACTCACTCCCTAATGGGGCTCCCTGTCACTCACTCAGTACCTAAAGGGACTCCCTGTCACTCACTCACTCCCTAAAGGGCCTCCCTGTCACTCACTCACTCCCTAAAGGGGCTCCCTGTCACTCACTCACTCCCTAAAGGGGCTCCCTGGCACTCACTCACTGCCTGAAGGGGCTCCCTGGCACTCACTGCCTGAAGGGGCTCCCTGTCACTCACTCACTTCCTAAAGGGCCTCCCTGGCACTCACTCACTGCCTAAAGGGGCTCCCTGGCACTCACTCACTGCCTGAAGGGGCTCCCTGGCACTCACTCACTACCTAAAGGGGCTCCCTGTCACTCACTCTCGGGGTCCCTGTCACTCACTACCTAACTGGAGGCGCCTGTCACTCACTAGCTAACCTGGGGGTCCCTGTCACTCACTACCTAACTTGGGGGGCTACCACATTAAGGGGGCATTCTGCCTATTTATGTGAAATGCTGTCTAGTTATGTGCCTCATGACTGCTGAATTTGTCTTGTTGGGGGTCACATGATTTGTTGGAGGCCTCATGATTGCTGAATTTGTCTTGTTGGGGGTCACATGATTGCTAACTGCGATGCGAAAAGCTGAATCCTTATCATATGAGACAATAGCATTAAACCTACTTTTTTAGCTTTTTAAAACTGAAAATAAAACTGGGAGGTTCTAAAAAATTGAATACATTTTTCAGGAGTAGGATGGATGAAATTGTTTATCTTCACAGTTTATTTTCAACTTGGATTTTCCATAATGTTCATGTATGAGTTAAAACGTTTGTACAGTATTTAGTTTAAATTGCGGTTGCCACTTTGCGATAGATAAGTGACTTTTGGGTTGCAGTTTGGGCACTCGGCCTCCAAAAGGTTCGCCACCACTGTCCTAATCTAATGTCCCACCATTGCTAGGTTCATGTAAATTTGTCTCCACCCGTTACCACACCTATATTCTGGTCCATGGCCCACCCATTTTTCGGTGCGGCGTGATAAGCACGCCGCACAACGTGATCTTCATATTTTTGGCATGCTAGCTGCAGTGTGCTGAATTCTGCTGCCTACAGTATGTACAGTATACGCTGTTCTCTAGTGCTTGCACTGTGTGCTGATTTACCTCCAGTGTGTACAGTGTAAGGTGTTACTCTGTGCCTTTACTGATTGTAAACCAGCTGTATTGTATGCTGATCCCTGCTACTTTCAGTATGTACAGTATTAGCTGTAAAGCCTGGTACACACATACAGTTTTGATTAGCCAATTTTAGCTCTGTTCATAAAATGCATTGTCTATTGGCCCACTTACTGCACGGGGGTGGTAAAATTGGGGGTCAGTGATTGACCAATCAAAATTGTATGTGCGTATACATCTTTGATCTTTGCCTATACTGATTGTAAATTATCTAAATAAAGGACAGGGGGCTCCATCCAATATTTCGATGTGCAGGCCCGTTATCTGTAGCTTACACCGCTGCTAAGTTCATGTACATTTGGCCCCACCCATGGCCACGCCCACTCACCTCTAGTGTTGGGTGAACACCTAGATGTTCGGGTTCGCGAACGTTCGCCGAACATGGCCGCGATGTTCGGGTGTTCGCGCCGAACTCCGAACATAATGGAAGTCAATAGGGACCCGAACTTTCATGCTTTGTAAAGCCTCCTTACATGCTACATACCCCAAATTTGCAGGGTATGTGCACCTTGGGAGTGGGTACAAGAGGAAAAAAAATATTTGAAAAAGAGCTTATAATTTTTGAGAAAATTGATTGTAAAGTTTCAAAGGAAAAAATGTCTTTTAAATGCGGAAAATGTCATTGGTGGGTGAGCGGTGTACTACTGTTCCCAGCAGCGACACAGAGCACAATGCTATACAGTGGTGGGTGAGCGGTGTACTACTATTCCCAGCAGCGACACAGAGCACAATGCTATACAGTGGTGGGTGAGCGGTGTACTACTATTCCCAGCAGCGACACAGAGCACAATGCTATACAGTGGTGGATGAGCGGTGTACTACTATTCCCAGCAGCGACACAGAGCACAATGCTATACAGTGGCAGGTGAGCGGTGTACTACTGTTCCCAGCAGAGACACAGAGTGGCAGTAAACACAATGCTATACAGTGGTGGGTGAGCGGTGTACACAGAGTGGCAGTAAACACAATGCTATATAGTGTGGGTGAGCGGTGTACTACTGTTCCCAGCAGCGACACAATGACTGGGGGGATCCTGGCTAGCCTGGCTGGAGAGAGAACTACCCTGCCTGCCTACCCAAGGCTAAACCCACAGACAAATGGCGGAGAAATGACGTGGATCGGGTATTTATTTACCCGAACCACGTGACCCGTTCGGCCAATCAGAGCGCGTTCGGGTCCGAACCACGTGACCTGTTCGGCCAATCACAGCGCTAGCCGAACGTTCGGCCATGCACTCTTAGTTCGGCCATATGGCCGAACGGTTTGGCCGAACAGGGTGATGTTCTGCAGAACCCGAACAGTGGCGAACACTGTTCGCCCAACACTAGAGTTGGGCCGAATCTCCGATTTTCGGTTGGCGAACCGGGTTCGCGAACTTCCGCGGAAGGTTCGGTTCGCGTTAAAGTTCGCGAACCGCAATAGACTTCAATGGGGATGCGAACTTTGAAAAAAAAAAATAATTATGCTGGCCACAAAAGTGATGGAAAAGATGTTTCAAGGGGTCTAACACCTGGAGGGGGGCATGGCGGAGTGGGATACACGCCAAAAGTCCCCGGGAAAAATCTGGATTTGACGCAAAGCAGCGTCAGGTATGCAGTGGCGTGTTCACTAAACAGGTATACAGTGGCGGGTCCACTGAACAGAACAGGTATACAGTGGCGGGTTCACAGAACAGGTATGCAGTGGCAGGTTCACTGAACACAACAGGTATGCAGTGGCGTGTTCACTAAACAGGTATACAGTGGCGGGTCCACTGAACAGAACAGGTATACAGTGGCGGGTTCACTGAACAGGTATACAGTGGCGGGTCCACTGAACAGAACAGGTATACAGTGGCGGGTCCACTGAACAGAACAGGTATACAGTGGCGGGTTCACAGAACAGGTATGCAGTGGCAGGATCACTGAACAGGTATGCAGTGGCAGGATCACTGAACAGGTATGCAGTGGCAGGATCACTGAACAGGTATGCAGTGGCAGGATCACTGAACAGGTATGCAGTGGCAGGATCACTGAACAGGTATGCAGTGGCAGGATCACAGTACAGGTATGCAGTGGGCTGAGGGCTCACTGAACAGAACAGGTATGCAGTGGCAGGATCACTGAACAGGTATGGAGTGGCAGGATCACAGTACAGGTATGCAGTGGGCTGAGGGCTCACTGAACAGAACAGGTATGCAGTGGCAGGATCACTGAACAGGTATGCAGTGGCAGGATCACAGTACAGGTATGCAGTGGGCTGAGGGCTCACTGAACAGAACAGGTATGCAGCCAGGAAGAAGTTAAGCCTAACTAATCTTTCCCTATATGAGAGACTGCAGCAGCTCGCCCTACTCTCACTAATGCAGGCACACGAGTGGCCGTAATGGCCGCCGCTGCCTGCCTTATATAAGGGGGGGTGGGGCTTCAGGGGCTAGTGTAGCCTAATTGGCTACACTGGGCCTGCTGACTGTGATGTAGAGGGTCAAAGTTGACCCTCAGGTGCATTATGGGGCGAACCGAACTTCTTCCGCAAAACGTTCGCGTGCGGTACCCGCACGCGAACCACCTACGTTCGCGCGAACCACGTTAGCCGGCGAACCGTTCGGCCCAACTCTACCCAACACTACTCACATCATGACCACGCCCATTTTTTTGCCGCGGCACGCTGCGCGCGCCTCATATACCTCCCCACCTAGTGCCCACGGGTGCCCCCGTTCTCCAAGGACCCTAGAAACGGCCCCTGCCAAGGGTGTAGTAGCGTGGCCACCCAGTACAGGTCATTCCCCTTGAGTTTTTTTGATACGGGGGTCCCTCAACAGGCTAAACAACATGAAAGAGGCCATCTGCACAAAGTCAGATCCAGACGTACTCTCCATCTCTTCTTGCTCTTCCTGAGTGACGTCACGCAACTCCTCTTCCTCCCCCCAGCCACGAACAATACCACAGGAACGTGGAGCAGCAGAAGCCCCCTCTGACGGCTGCGGTTGTTCTTCTGCCGCCGCCTCTTCCTCCTCCACAGAAACACTTTCCTCATCCGAGTCTGACTCCTCTCCTTCCCCACACGACTTCTCTTCTTCCTCTTCCTCCCCCCTCTGTGCTGCCGCAGGTGTCGAGTAAACATCTGGTTTGGGTTGAAAATCGCTCCCACGACTCCTCCTGCCGTAACTGTTCCTGTTCACGCTCCTCCACAGCTTCATCCACCACTCTACGCACGGCACACTCCAGGAAGTAAGCATAGGGGATCAAGTCGCTGATGGTGCCTTCAGCGCCACTCACCAGGTTGGTCACCTCCTCAAACGGCTGCATGATCCTGCATGCATTTCGCATCAGTGTCCAGTTCGGTGGCAAGAACATCCCCATCTTCCCAGATTGTGTCCTTCTACTGTAATTGTACAGGTACTGGGTGATGGCTTTCTCCTGGTCTAGCAGGCAAGAGAACATCAGCAGGGTGGAATTCCAGCGAGTCGGGCTATCGCAAATCAGGCGTCTCACCGGCAAGTTGTTTCTACGATGAATGTCCGCAAAGCGTGCCATGGGCGTGTAAGACCGCCTGAAATGCCCACACAACTTCCTGGCCTGCTTCAGGACGTCCTCTAAGCCTGGGTACTTTGACACAAATCTTTGCACGACCAGATTCAGCACATGTGCCATGCAGGGTACATGTGTCAGCTTTCCCAAATTCAAAGCGGAAAGGAGATTGCTGCCGTTGTCACACACCACGTTGCCGATCTCCAGCTGGTGCGGGGTCAGCCATTGCTCCGCCTCTTTGTTAAGAGCAGCCAGGAGAGCTGCTCCAGTGTGACTCTCCGCTTTGAGGCAAAACATGTCTAAAATGGTGTTACACCGTCGTACCTGGCATGCAGCATAGGCTCTGGGGAGATGGGGCTGTGTAGCTGGAGAGGAGGAGATGACAGCACCACTAGAGTTGAACTGCCACTCAGCCAAGGAGGAGGAGGAGGAGGACAGCGAAGAGGATGTAGCAGGAGGAGAAGGAGAGGAGGTGGCAGGAGGCCTGCCTGCAAGGCGTGGAGGTGTCACAAGTTGGTCCGCTGCGCAGCCACGTACTCCCTGCTTGCCATCGGTCACCAGGTTGACCCAATGGGCTGTGTACGTAATGTAGCGGCCCTGCCCGTGCTTGGCAGACCAGGCATCCGTGGTCAGGTGGACCCTTGACCCAACGCTCTACACAAGAGATGACACCACTTGCCTCTCAACTGCACGGTACAGTTTGGGTATGGCCTTTTGCGAAAAAATAATTGCAGCCTGGTATCTTCCACTGCGGTGTCCCAATGGCCAAAAATTTACGGAAAGCCTCCGACTCCACCAGCTTGTATGGTAATAGCTGGCAAGCTAATAGTTCCCCCACACCAGCTGTCAGACGCCGGGCAAGAGGGTGACTGGCAGAATTTGGCTTCTTCCGCTCAAAGACTTCCTTCACGGTCACCTGGCTACTGCTGTGGGCAGAGGAGCAGGAGCCGCTCAAGGGCAGAGGCGGTGTGGAGGAGGGTGGCTGTGAAGGTGCAAGGGAGAAAGCGCCTGAAGATGCTGCACCTGAAGGAGGAAGAGGAGAAGGAGGGTGGCTTTTCTTTTGTGTGCTGCTTTTCCTCTGGTGCTCTTCCCATTGCAGTTTGTGCCTTTTCTCCAGGTGCCTTTGTAAGGCACTTGTCCCAACATGAGTGTTGGCCTTTCCACGGCTCAATTTTTGGAGGCAGAGAGAACAGATGGCTTTGCTCCGATCTGAGGCACACACCGTAAAATATTTCCAAACCGCAGAGCCCCCCTGGGGTGATGGCACTACGGTGGCATCAACAGCTGACCTTGAAGTGCATGTTGGCTGGCTGTCCATAGCTGGTGATACATGGCGCCGGACACTGCCCCCAGCTGTTTCTGAGGACGAGCTCCCTCTGCTTCTTTCATGGACTGGTCTCCTCCTACTCCTCTCTGGCTCCCCCTCTGAACTGTCCCCCTGGTCATCTCCTCTATTGGGAACATACTTGGCATCCGTATAATCATCATCATAATCCTCCTGCCCAGCTTAGCTTTCCTCAGACACCGCCACAACTGCACCAACTTCAGGTGGTTCATCATCCCTCTCCTCACACGTTACGTCCATACTATCGCCACCTAACTCAGACGTATGAGGTGTTGTAACTTGCTTAGCGACTTCATCTTGTTGTAGCATTATTGGCTGTGAATCAGTGATTTCCACACCAAATAACTCCTGTGAAGTGTCAAATGCAGCAGATGTGGTGCTTGTTGTAGCGCTGGTGGCTGCGGGAGATGAGGTGTTCTGTGTTAAATACTCAACCACGTCCTCACAATTTTGGGAAGTGATGGCACGTGACTTCTTCTGAGCACTGTACTTTGGGACACACACAAGCAATAGAACACAGCAATACATGCATGCAGCTACATTTGAGTCGTCAGCAGGTGCTCGTCAGCCAATCAGGATGCACTGTCATACACCCTTTACCTGCCATACCACATCTAGCAGCCATTAGCATTCAGGTGGGAGGCTTCAGTTGGACGCAAATAGCAAGATTGCGTCTCTAGCAGGACCGCCCCGTGCAGGCATCCCTCCCACAGGGGTCCCTCCCTAACCGCTCACCTGTCCGCCATGTCCTAGAGCTGAAAAAAAAACGTTTAAAAACACACGATTGGTTCGCACGATGGCCAGGGGCCCCGGACCTCTCTCACTGGCCGGGGCCCCAAGGCCAATGCGCGATACCTGGAGGGGAGTGCAGGTGGGCCTGGACCTCTCACACCCAGGCTCTGGACCTCTCACACCCAGGTCCAGGCCCACCTGCACTCCCCTCCAGGTATCGCGCATTGGCCTTGGGGCCCCGGCCAGTGAGAGAGGTCCGGGGCCCCTGGCCATCGTGCGAACCAATCGTGTGTTTTTAAACACTGTACTTTGGGCCCGGTCCACACTAAATCACATCAACACCACCTCGCACAGACCTGCTGATGCCAGGTGGCCTTCCTCTGGGTCTGCCTCTACCTCTTCCTCTACCTGGTTTGTCCATGTTGTCCATCTCGGGGGGATGCTAGGTATATGCAGTGAGGTTGGGTTCACTCAACACAAAGGTAGTTAGATGCAGTGAGGTGGGTTCACTGAACACTAAATGTAGTTAGATGCGGTGAGGTGGGTCCACTGAACACTAAAGGTAGTTAAATGTAGTGAGGTGGGTTCACTCAACACTAAAGGTAGTTAGATGCAGTGAGCTGGGTTCACTCCACACAATAGGTAGTTATATGCAGTTAGGTGGGTTCACTCAACACAAAGGTAGTTAGATGCAGTGAGGTGGATTCACTCAACACAACAGCTAGCTATATGCAGTGAGGTGGGTTCACTGAACACTAAAGGTAGTTAACTCAAACGAGGTGGCGCTCACGGTGTAGGTTGACTCTATTTCACACTAAATGACATAAAACATCATATTGACATAAGTTTGGTAATTATCACACCCCAGAAAAACAAAGATGCCACTATCTAAAAAGTCCCTTAAAAAGTCCACAGGATAAACTTCAGCGTCACTTGTAGATTGATGGGCAAATCCTCAGCACAATGATTTGCTCCAAAGGACAGAGATAGCCACCCCCAGCACCCTTTGTGTGCCACTCACCGCATCCACTGACCAACCGGTCAGTATAAGCCTTGGGACAGTTCCCGGGTCGTCCCCCACCTCTCCAAACAATACAGCAGTGAATCCTCACAGAATTAATCTTCAATATTGAGTCACCTCAAAGGAAAACTCCACATAGGGTAATACTGTTTAAAATAAATTTATTAAAACAATCGATTACACTCACATATTCCTGCAGTTAAAATGGCTCAGAGTTTTAAAACGGGCTCTACCCCGTATAGGTGGCCTAGGCTGGCAGGCTTCAGTCCCTTTGGGCTCACTCCCAACACCTCCGCACGCTGGGTGCAGTTAGGATTCCCCTCCTGGGTCCGTCTCGCCGCCTCCACGCCACTCCGTAGTGTACTAATCCCGCTTCCGCATCAAGCTCCGCCCTATCGATTTCGTCACTCCGTGACTCATCAGGGGCATGGAGCCCGATGCGTACTGCGGAATTATGTAAGGGATCGTCACGCCCCTACGCGTGCGCATTGTAACTCTTCTGAGGCCTAAAGTCACACATGCGCATTGTATCTCTCCTAAAGCCTAAATTGCTGCCATCTTGTGTCTAAATATAATAATACACCCTACACTTTCAGACTACAAGCAAAGTCAATTGGAGACCTTTGCTTCCCTATCAGCCTGCAAACCTGCCACCTAGTGTCCATTAAATATATTGCACTCCATTTTAATATTACAGTACACATTAGCTCTTAAAAAATAATACATAAACATATATAAACCTCAAAATACGTGGAATCTCCACCAAGATACCCTGCCCATTCATAGAATGTTCTCAAATCCATTTAATTATTAATGTGGTCATCCACTCCCCCCGCCACAAACAAAAATTCTTTAAAGGTTGAAACTACTCCTTAATTCTACTTCCCACCTCCATCTACCCTGAAAAAGGGCCTATTCCTTCCCCCCAAAGAATTTTCACTTAAACCAGGGTCCTATTACAAAATTTGTTAATGTTATATGGACATTAAAAAACATAAGAAAATATAAAAAATTGTTTTCTGGCCTATAAAAAAATAATTAATAAAAAGTTTGTAAGGGAGTAGATACCCACATATCACACAATATTCATTTAGTAATAAATTCACGGGAACATTAAGAAGAATCTAAAGGAGTCAGTACCCACCCATCACAATATCCCCCACCCCTTACCCCATTTCCCTCATACTATATGATGAGCTCAGCACAAGATTCATCACACTTCCATAGGGAGAAGAGTGGTCCATTAATCACAATCAAATACATACTTGTAGATACTCCAACAAAATTTTCTCACCCATCATCCACCCGGGCACCCCTCCCGGTCCAGGAGTGCATGCGCACACATCACACCCCTAATCACCAAGAAAGCAGACCAGGTCGATATCTATATTCATGCCCTCCGGTCTCAGTGTCCCCATCCTGTGAATCCACCTAGTTTCTTCTTTATTTTTTTATTTTTTTTACAGCAAATTACACAGATATAGCTATTGTTGGACGTAATAGCTGGTGGCAGAGTGGCAGCAGCAGCAGAAGGTAAATCTGTGTACCCTGGCAGTGGGAAACACAGCAGACAGACAGCAGCAGCAGCAGGAGGAATGGAGGAGTAGTGTGAGTGTGACAGCAGGTAGGTAGGCAGCGTGACATAATAGCCCTGGTATCTAGCGGTGATACCAGGGCTGTAAATAAACACAACAGGAGGTCCCAGACAGTGGTCGTGCAGCCCACATCGTGTCCAATACACAACTGGGACAACACAGTTGTCAACCCGGGCACCTCAGAAAAATTAAACCTTTTTTTTTTTTTAATGGTTTATTTTTTTTTTTTTTTTACAGCAAATTACACAGATATAGCTATTGTTGGACGTAATAGCTGGTGGCAGAGTGGCAGCAGCAGAAGGTAAATCTGTGTACCCTGGCAGTGGGAAACACAGCAGACAGACAGCAGCAGCAGCAGGAGGAATGGAGGAGTAGTGTGAGTGTGACAGCAGGTAAGTAGGCAGCGTGACATAATAGCCCTGGTACCTAGCGGTGATACCAGGGCTGTAAATAAACACAACAGGAGGTCCCAGACAGCGGTCGTGCAGCCCACATCGTGTCCAATACACAACTGGGACAACACAGTTTTCAACCCGGGCACCTCAGAAAAATTAGACCTTTTTTTTTTAATGGTTTATTTTTTATTTATTTTTTTTTCAGCAAATTACACAGATATAGCTATTGTTGGACGTAATAGCTGGTGGCAGAGTGGCAGCAGAAGGTAAATCTGTGTACCCTGGCAGTGGGAAACACAGCAGACAGACAGCAGAAGGGCAGTACACAGCAACCCACTGTAGGTGTAAAATGTGTGGCTACAGGCGACGTAATAGTCAAACTGAACCAGGCTGGCTTAGTAGTGAGCAGGAGCCAGGAGGTGGTAAAGGGTGGTAAGGCATATTAACGATGGTTCCGGCAGCCAGTTCATGTCCCCCTCTCGCCGACAACAGGGGCCAGGAACTCGCCTTCCACCCACGCCTGGTTCATCTTGAGAAACGTCAGTCTGTCCACAGACTTGTGAGACAGACCTGAGCGTTTCTCGGTGACCACGCCACCAGCTGCACTGAAGCAGCGCTCGGACAGCACGCTGGAAGGGGGGCAGGACAGCACTTCCAGGGCGTACTGCGCCAGCTCGCTCCAGATCTCCAGGCGCTTGACCCAATACTCCATGGGATCAACAGGGGCATCGCTGTCAAGCCCGCTGTAGGACCCCATGTAGTCAGCCACCATGCGGGTCAGGCGCTGGCTGTGACCGGAGGAGGATGCTGCTGCATGCACCTCCTCTCTAGTCACTGCTGGAGCCTCTACAGTCCTGTAGAGCTCGTTGCTGAGAGACAGCAGGTCTGTGGGGCGCTTGCTGCTGGATGCAGGCACCTTCTGCTGCCTCTGTGCTGGCTGGACAGTGGGGGTGGAAGGCTGGGGGAAGGCTTCCTCCAAGCGCTCAACAAGGGCCTGCTGCAAGCTCCTTATTTGTTGTGCTGGGTCTCCTCCTGCAGGAGGCAGGAACTGGCTCAACTTCCCCTTGAGGCGCGGGTCCAACATCATGCTGATCCAGATGTCCTCCCTCTGCTTCATCTGGATCACCCTGGGGTCCTTGCGCAGGCACGTCAGCATGTGCGCTGCCATTGGGAAGAGGCGGGCCATGTGTGCTGGCACATCGACGGCAGTGCTGTCCTCATCCTCCTCCTCTGCCGCCTCATCCTCTCTCCACCCCCGCACCAACTCAGCTGCACTGTGCTGATCCCCCTCATCAGCAGCAAGGTCAGGGACCTCCACCAAGTCCTCCTCCTCCTCCCCCTCAGAGGTGGACTGTGCAGCTGCATGCCGCTCCTGCTGGGCCAAGGCTGCCGCTCCCTGTTCCAGCAAAGCATCGAGGGCCCTGTTCAGCAGACAAACCAGGGGCACCCACTCGCAGACCATAGCATGGTCCCTGCTCACCATGTTAGTGGCCTGCAGAAAGGGAGCCAGCACTAAGCACACCTGCTGCATGTGCCCCCAGTCGTCATCGGGGACGATGGACGGGATGTTGCTGGTCTTGTCCCTTTTCTGAGCGACGGACACAGTGGCCAGGGCAAGGTACTGGTTGACCAGACGCTCCAACATCACCAGGGTGGAGTTCCAGCGAGTTGGAACATCAAGGATCAGCCGATGGCGTGGCAGCTCCAGCTCCTTTTGCACGTCTTCCAGGCTCGCACAGGCTGCAGCCGAGCGCCGGAAGTGACGCACAACATTCCTTGCCGTTTCCAGCAGTTCGTCCATCCGCTGGTAGGTGTTCAAGAACTTCTGCACCACCAGGTTCAGCACGTGGGCAAGACAGGGGATGTGGGTCAGGTTTCCCCTGTCGATTGTGGCAACCAGATTGGCCCCATTGTCGGCCACCACCTCTCCGACTCTGAGGCCTCTGGGGGTCAGCCAAATCCTCTCCTGCTCCTGGAGTTTAGCCAACACATGGGTTGCGGTCAGTTTGGTCTTCCCAAGGCTGACCAACTGCAGCAGCGCTTGGCAGTGGCGTGGCTTCACGCTGCTGCTGAGGCGGGGGGTTTGGCCAGGTGTGCCGGAGGATGGCAGAGGATCGGAGGAACCTGCTGCAGTTCCCCTAACCCTGTGTGGTGGCACCACCCACTGTGTTGCTGCTGCTGCTGTGCCCGCTGCTGCTCTCCCATCCTCACCCCCTTCCACCAAGCTGACCCAGTGGACAGTGAAGGACAGGTAGTGGCCTGTCCCGAAGCGGCTGCTCCAGGAGTCCATGGTGACGTGGACCCTTTCACCAACCACGTGCTCCAGCCCTCGCTCCGCATTGGCCATGACAAAGCGGTGCAGTGCAGGCATGACCTGGCGGGCGAAGAAGTGTCTGCTGGGGAGCTGCCAGTCTGGGGCTGCACAAGCAAGCAGCGCACGCATGTCGCTCCCCTCCTGCACGAGCGTGTACGGCAGGAGTTGGGAGCACATGGCCCATGCCAGCAAGCCGTTCAGCTGCCGCACGCGACGGCTGCTGGGAGGCAGAGCCCTAACCACCCCCTGGAAGGACTCGCTCAAAAGGCTCTGGCGTTGCCTTTTGCTAGCATGGGAATCAGCGGAGACAGCAGAGGAGGCCACTGAGGACTGGCTGCCAGAACAGGCCTCAGTGTCGGCGGCAGGAGTTGCAGAGGGGGGAGGAGCAGTGCGTTTCCGCACTCCTGCTGGTGGTGCTGGAGGAGCAGGAGGGCGGGTGGCTGCTGTTGCTGCTGCTGCTGCTGAAGGCTGTGCAGTGATGGGTGTGGTGCCACTGCCAGCACCAGATGCCTTCAGCCTCTGGAACTCCTCATGCTGGTGGTAATGTTTAGCAGCAAGATGGTTAATCAGAGAGCTGGTGCTGAACTTTAAGGGGTCTGCACCTCTGCTCAACTTCCGCTGACAGTGGTTGCAAGTGGCGTACTTGCTGTCAACTGTGGGCATGGTGAAAAATTGCCAGATTGGTGACAAGAAAACCCCCCTATGGCCTGGAGCCGCTGCTGCCTGTCTCCCTGTGGTGGTTGGGGGGGGGGGAGCTTGGGTGCGGCTGGTGGTGGTACTGGCAGATGCTGCTGCTGCTGCTGCTGAGCCTGAGACACCAGCAGGCTGTGGGACCTGCCTACTGCTGCCAATGCTTGCAATGATGCGCCTCCTTGCAAGGCCCACAAGCGCATCCTCCTCCTCCTCCTCAGAGCTGCTGATGATGACATCCCCAGGTGCTGGTGGTGGCGGCACCCAGTCTTTGTCTGTCACCCCGTCATCATCATCATCATCAGCATCCTCCCCCTCCTGAAACATGTCCTGCTGGGATGATGACCCCCCAAACTCCTCTCCTGATGCATGGATGGGCTGCTTGACTGTCGCCACACACAATCTTGCTGTCCAATCCTTCTTTCCCCAAAGTGCCCATCAGCATCTCCTCCTCAAAATCGCCAACAACAGCAGACAATTGACTCATGATGCCTGGGGTCAAAAGACTGCTGAATGACAGGTCGCCAACTGACGGTGAACTGGCCTCCTCCCCAAGCCCTGCTGGGCGGCTGCTGCGAACAGGGGTGGTGGTGAGGGTGGAGGCCTCGGATGCAGAGCTGATGGCGGGCTGCTCATCCTCCGTCATCAGTTGCACCACAGTGGCTGCATCCTTTTCCTCAATGGGACGTTTCCGACCCGGCTGGAGGAAAATAGGAGCAGGTACTACACGCTGCTGCTGCTGTGTCTCTGCAGCGTGAGTTGCAGATGCTCCTGCTGGGCGGCGCCCAAGGCGTCCACGGCCTGTGGCTATAGGCGGAATGTTAGCCACTGATGCAGCTGCTGCTGCTGTGGAACTGTGCATGGTGGTGCGGCCGCGGCTTGCCACAATGCTGCTCCCTCTCCTCTTGATTCCCTTGCTGCCCTTCCCCTTGCCCAAACCGCGCTGGCTGTCACTTCCAGACATCTTAGATGTTTTGGGCGTGAACAAAAAAGTTTTTTAAGAGGGCGGGTGAAAAAGTGGGGTACTTTAAAGGAGTGGGTTAGTGGGTGAGGTGACACTAATCACTAAGTGATTAGATCGCTAAGTGATTACTAGTACAGTACAAATACAAAATACAATAATCAGTGATCAGTAAGTGTGAACAGTGAACAGTGAGTGTGTCCCCTAGTACACTAACTAGAAAATACAATAATCAGTAGTAATCAGATTCAGTAGAAGGAAATAGAGTGTGTGCACACTACAGACAGTGCACGCACACACACACACAGGAGCTAGCCTATGAACAGTGACTGAGTGTCCCTAGTACAGTAAGTACAACTAGAAAATACAATAATCAGATTCAGTAGTAATCAGATGATTCAGTAGAAGGGAATACTATGTACTGTGTACACTACAGACAGTGCACGCACACACACACGCAGGAGCTATGAACAGTAACAGTGAGTGTCCCTAGTACAGTGTAATGATCGCTGCTGCAGCAGCTATTGCTGGAAGTAGTAGTGCTGCAGCTCAGGCAGTTCTGATCTATTTCCATGCAAGCTGCATAGCTTTGTCTGTCTTTCCCTGCTGTCAGCTTGTGACTGATTATCATTCACCTGTGTGGGAATCTGCATGTCTGCTCCCATTGGATGACCTCAGTATAAAGATCTGCTTCCTGCAGGGTTTCCTTGGGTTTTCATAGCTTCAGTGTAAGCCAGTCTTGCTGTCGCTTTAGCCCCCGATCGTGTTTCTTGTTATAAAGATACTTTGCTGGTCTTTGCATCATATATTGGTTCATTGCCAATATATATGCATACCAGCACGTTTATTATTTTCCTTGTATTTGTGTTACGTTAATACATCAGTGTCGCTGATGTATACGTACACGAACTGTTTATATCCTGTGTGCAGTTAGTCAGCTTTCCAGCACGTTTTGGTAGGTTGCGCGTACCGTGACCACCCGTGCTGAGGTAGTTACCCTGCTCATGGTTCTGTTGTGGATTGCGTTCATCTCTGCGAAGAGATAACGAATCCTTCTGAATCCTGTTCTGTTACCGTTTGTGGATTGCGTTCATCTCTGCGAAGAGATAGCGAATCCTTCTGAGTCCTGTCCCCTGTATTACTCCAGTCCTAGTCAGCGTTCCTGCTTATGTCATATATCGGTTCATTGCCGATATATACATATGTTAGTCAGAAGTTACAAATAGTTTCATTGATAGCTGTAATTGTAATACGCTAGGAAAACATACTTATTGTATATTTATCTGTGTTGCGTTCATCTATCTTAATCCTGCTATTTTCTGACTGTCCAGTCCTGTCTTTGTGAGGCACGCCATCGCCGCATCGCATTGGCTGCCTCATTCCAGTCTGTCTGGTTTTGGACGCTTGCTGTCGCTAAGTAGCCGCTAGCTAGCAAGCGTTCATTCTGTCTACCTGTCCTGATCTCCTCAGTTCTGGTTTGTGCGCTCAGCGCTACTTTGCGCTGAGACGTTATAACGAAAGCATTGTTTGTGGCTGTCAGATCTGCACCGGCTCTGTGCGCCACAATCTCCTATTGGAGTCAGTCCTCCACTATACTAGGGATAGCCTGTTTCCTGGTGCTAGTGTGTGTACTTCCTCCACGCCAGCTCATGCGTTGCATGCTGACTGTGGAGAATACACCACCAAGCCTTACATTATGAAAACCCCATTACCAATCCCCATTGTGGGGGGGATTCCCAGAAAGTATGACACTGTTAATTATGGTTCCTGTTCCTTTAAGAAATTTGAAGAACTTAGCTCTGAAACAGAAAATGAGTTTTTCTCTGAATGTGCCAGGTTCCTGGCCAATCCCGATCTCCAAGCGACTCCTGTTTCAACCTGGGCACTCCAACTAAGTTATATTTTGTTTAAAGGGGAATTATTCCAGTGGGCATTTGATGTTCTCAATCATTCCGATTTGAAAGAGAGACCGCTGGAATTTCTAGCGTTTGTGATCCATAACTGGTTGCGCATAGATCCATTGCCTTTTCCTCTTAATGAACTCCTGGCAGCAGGTCAATCAGCTACTCCTTCAATTGCTTGCAAAAATGTTCAGCAAGCAGAAGGTGTTACTGATAATTTTCCTGCAGCCTTGAATAAATCACCAAGAACAGCAGGGAAAACAGCAGGGTCTAAGGCCAAACGCAAACATTCTAAGAAACGTGTCCGATCTGCAGAGTCGTTATCCTTAGCGACTGAGACCTATAATGAGATTCTGCCATTAACAGATAATGAAATGCAATTGTCTTTCAGGGGAGTTAAATGGACTTATGAAACTACTAATGAACTTTCCTCCCTGGCTAGGGAAAATAAAGATTTTTGTTTAAAAGAATTATCTGAGTATGATTATGAGGAGATATTACAGAGTATTGAACAAATCAACTTATTTGTGAAGCAAGGAAAGTTTGCATACACTACAGTTCAGCACTTGCTACAGGTATTGGAGATTCTTAGGAATAAGGAATCTGCCAATCACCTGCTAATTAACCCAATATATGTCCCTGCTACAATCATATCTGCAAACCATGATCTGCCTGCTAAGTATGCTTGGAATCCTCCATTTGAGAAAGGAGAGATGGAAGCTCTGGTCAATGAATGGAAGAATGATTCAAGTTCATTTTGTCAATTTTACAGTGCAAAAAGTGAATTAGTATTGAATGCATGCATTAAGTCTGCCTATAACCTAATAAAAACTGGTGTGTGTGGGTATGACTTTGTGGCTCCATTGATTGATGTGTGGGAACTGATTTTGGATGATTTTTATGTGACTCTGAATTCGCAAATTTGGCGTTCTGACCCGCCTGCTTCAGCACCTTTGGCTGATTCAGCAGGTGATTCGGAGCTCTTTTTGTGTGAAATTGAAGTTCCTGCAATTCCACCCTGTACCATGGATAACTCAGTGTTACTTACCAGTAAAACAGAAGCCACTGATACATTCTTAACCTTGCCCTGCGCAAATTTCTCAGCAGAGAATCCAGAGGTCCTGCTGACTTCCGAGTCCAGCCTAGCCAGTACTCATGACTCTTTGTTCAGTGAAACAGACACTAGAAAAATCTTGCCTGTCTCTGCAAACACTTCTGCAGAAATTACCTGTGTTAATAAAGTTCAACTCCTGTCTGATCCAGCAGATGCCAATAGATGCACTACATCAGTTTCCGAGTCCCAGCAATCCTGTCTAGACACCTCAGAACCCCAGCATCTGAATTTTCCAATTTTACAAATGAATGGTGATTCAGATGCGCAAACATTGTGTCTTGATCTTCCTGTTTCTACACCTCGCTCTAGTTTCGTGAATAGCTCAGAGCATCTGCTCTGTGAACCTGAAATCGCAGAATTATTACCTTGTTCAGAAAATGTTCCAATAAATTTGCCCTGTACCATGAATTGTGCAGTAGATCTCTCCTATGAAGCTCAGGTCACAGAATCCTTATGCTGTCCAGCAGGTGCTTCCATGGTTTTGCCCTGCAATATGGACTGTTCAGTGATCCTGTCCAGTGAAGCTGTGGTCGCAGAGTCTTATGCTTCACCCAGTACTTTGGATATTTCAAACCCTCTAGCAGAAGGGTCTGAGGCACTGCTTACCTCAGTTGGTGTTGCAGTAATATTCACTTGTCTAGCAGCTGTTTTGGAATTACAGTCTGCTCTAATAAAACTTGATGAATTTCTGCCCAGCAAAGCAGAAGCCATTGAAATATTGTCCTCGTCAGCAAGTGTGTTAGATACCTTGCCCTGTACACAGTCTGATTTAACCAATGTTGAGTCCCTCTCCAGTGTTGTAACAGCCGAGGAACTCCAGCCCTGTCCTCTGAATGTTTCAGAAGTCTTGCCCTGTAACATGGATAATTCTGATTCTCTGGTCAAAATAATAGAAATCTCAGAATTTCAGTCCGGTCTGATGAGTGTTCCTGAAACCCAGCCCTGTATCCTGAAAGATTCTGGTTCTCTGGCCGCTGTGGCAGAGGTTCCAGAGTCCCCTTCCTGTCCAGGGAATTCCTCAGTTTTGCCTAGTCCAGTGGGGGCTGCTGCAATACTGACTTGTTCTGCAGCGCCTCATGAGTTCCAATCCAGTGTATTAAATGAGTCTCTGTCCAGTCCAGAGGTAGTTGTGGAGTCCCTATCTGGTTCAGTGCATACATCAGAAGATTTGTCCTGTCTTGTTAGTGCCCCTGAATCTGATTTGTTACTGACTTTGCTGGAATCAGCGACATCTAAGTCTGATCCTGCATTCTCGTGTAAAAGTCCAGTAGTTGCGAAGTTTAGTCATGATGATTTTTTTTTGGCCAGTCCTGGTTTTGGTCCTGTCTTGGCTGACCCTGAGGCTCACAGTTCCTTGACGTGCCCAGAGGTTTCTCTTGTGCCAGTGTGCCCAGATGTTCTTTGTGTGCCAGAATGCCCAAGTGTGTCTAAGGTGTTAGCGTGCTCTGATGCTTCCTTAGTGGGAACATGTTCTGATGTTGCCAGTCTGCCTGCATGCCCAGAGATGGTTCTGGTCCCTGGAAGCCCTGATATTGATGTTTGTCCTTGTGGCCCTGACTCGGGAATTGCCCTAGGTTCCATAGGGGTTCTTGATAGTTCTCCATGTGAGCCTAAGGGGCATTCTGACCTATGGGGATCTCTTTGGAGCTTCAAGGTGTTCTGGGAGGTCTCTGAGAAAACTTGTCCTGGTGCCTTGGACTGGTTCAACAGTGGGTTTTGTGTTGGTAAAGACAGTACCGGTGGGCATTGCAAAGGCTTTGGCGTTTCTGAACGGTTCCTGGAAGGCGGTGGGTATCGCTCAGGGAATTTCGGAGGGCTTTCTTCTGGAAATCATGGTTCTGATGGGTGTCACACTGGGGCTTGTAGTACTGATGGGCATGGTTCTGTAGGTTCTGGTTCTGATGGGTCCAGTCTTGTGGGGACTGATTCTGGAATTCGGTCTTGCCGGGCTGTCCCGGTCATCATGAATTATCAGTCAGACTGTTTTGTTGGGAATTTCAGTTTTGAAAAGCGTCTGGAATCCGCTTTTAAGGGCGGGGGTACTGTAATGATCGCTGCTGCAGCAGCTATTGCTGGAAGTAGTAGTGCTGCAGCTCAGGCAGTTCTGATCTATTTCCATGCAAGCTGCATAGCTTTGTCTGTCTTTCCCTGCTGTCAGCTTGTGACTGATTATCATTCACCTGTGTGGGAATCTGCATGTCTGCTCCCATTGGATGACCTCAGTATAAAGATCTGCTTCCTGCAGGGTTTCCTTGGGTTTTCATAGCTTCAGTGTAAGCCAGTCTTGCTGTCGCTTTAGCCCCCGATCGTGTTTCTTGTTATAAAGATACTTTGCTGGTCTTTGCATCATATATTGGTTCATTGCCAATATATATGCATACCAGCACGTTTATTATTTTCCTTGTATTTGTGTTACGTTAATACATCAGTGTCGCTGATGTATACGTACACGAACTGTTTATTTCCTGTGTTCAGTTAGTCAGCTTTCCAGCACGTTTTGGTAGGTTGCGCGTACCGTGACCACCCGTGCTGAGGTAGTTACCCTGCTCATGGTTCTGTTGTGGATTGCGTTCATCTCTGCGAAGAGATAACGAATCCTTCTGAATCCTGTTCTGTTACCGTTTGTGGATTGCGTTCATCTCTGCGAAGAGATAGCGAATCCTTCTGAGTCCTGTTCCCTGTGTTACTCCAGTCCTAGTCAGCGTTCCTGCTTATGTCATATATCGGTTCATTGCCGATATATACATATGTTAGTCAGACGTTACAAATAGTTTCATTGATAGCTGTAATTGTAATACGCTAGGAAAACATACTTATTGTATATTTATCTGTGTTACGTTCATCTATCTTAATCCTGCTATTTTCTGACTATCCTGTCCTGTCTTTGTGAGGCACGCCATCGCCGCAGCGCATTGGCTGCCTCATTCCAGTCTGTCTTGTTGTGGACGCTTGCTGTCGCTAAGTAGCCGCTAGCTAGCAAGCGTTCATTCTGTCTACCTGTCCTGATCTCCTCAGTTCTGGTTTGTGCGCTCAGCGCTACTTTGCGCTGAGACGTTATAACGAAAGTGTTTGTGGCTGTTCAGATCTGCACCGGCTCTGTGCACCACAATCTCCTATTGGAGTCAGTCCTCCCCTCCACTATACTAGGGATAGCCTGTTTCCTGGTGCTAGTGTGTGTACCTCCTCCACGCCAGCTCATGCGTTGCATGCTGACTGTGGAGAATACACCACCAAGCCTCACATACAGTAGTATAACTACAAAATACAATAATCATTCAGTAAGTAAAGGACAAGACAGGGTAGAATACACAGCAGAAACACTGACTGGTATAGATGAGAAATAAACTAACAGAGGACAGGAGGACAGCTGCCCACACAGGCAAGGCCCTGAGGCCTAAAGCTGTGTAAGCTTGCCTGCAGCAGCAGCTGTCTCTATGTAACACACAAGCTAGTACTAACTAAAATACAATGTCTATCTAACTAACAACAATATAGGTGTATACAGCAGGTGTATGTGAGCAAAAACGCTAGGTAATTGACCACAATAGAGCTCTTGCTAAGCCAAAGCACAAAGGAGCAACTCTCTCTCTATGCAAGTCTCAGGCAAGGACAGAGAAACGGAACATGGCAGCCGCTATTTATAGGGTAGGGGCTGGCCAGGGTCCCCCTCTGTGATTGGCTGCCGTCAGAGGGCCTAGGAGCCCTCTGATTGGCTCTGAGGACATCAATCTGGGCTATGACGCTATTCGAGCTCGGTATTCGAGCTCGAATAGCGCTGTTTGCTCGAATAGCTCGAATAGTGAGTGGGCTATTCGAGTTCACTCGAATAGACCATTTGAATAGCTGCAGCTATTCGAGCTCGGTATTCGACCTCGAATAGCTGAAAAAGAGCTCGAATATTCGAGCTACTCGAATATTCGAGCTCTGCTGAGCATCCCTGGTAAGTGTACAAGACAACGAGATAAAAACATAGGCTTGTGCAGATTACCTCCTGCTGATACCAAGAGACCCAGTGGAGTCTTTGTATAGATGTGAAAAAATTCTACACAGTTGTGGATCTTGCTGAAATTTTAAGATAAACATGAATCAATCCGTAATTCTAGATCTCGGCTGCACACATGTAACAAGAAAAAGGGTGCAGGAGTATAATAAATACACTTGGACTAAAGTACTTAAATACTTGGGGGTAAAACTGTGTTGGGATGCAGAAAAATTATATGATTACAATTATAAAAATGTGATGGAACAGAGCAAAAAAAATTTAAAGGATGGGATCGACCTTACTTTAACCCGAATTTCAATAATAAAGATGTGTATTTTGCCAAAAATTATATTCCTCATGCAATGCGTACCGATTGCCCTCCCCAGGATATGGTTCAGGGGGTGGCATAAACTTTTCCAGGATTTTATTTGGGCCAGAACCTCTCGCAGAATCTATATATATATAAAATCGGACGTATGTATGTATGTATGTGCGTGTATGTATGTGCCGCGATCACGCGAAAACGGCTTGACCAATTTGTATGAAACTTGGTATACAGATCCCTTACTACTTGGGATGAGATGTTCTGGGGGTCTCGCGCCCCCCCTGCACACGTGGGCGGAGCTACAAACAGATTTCACCCATTTATGTCAATGGAAAAAATGTAAAAGGCTGCCATTCTCACAGTAATCAAGCCAGAGTCCCCGCACTTGGCACAGTTGGTCACTTGGTGACTGAGGTTACAAATCCAGGAAAAATGGGCGGAGCATAAAACTGCCAATCAAATTTCAGCCATTCATTTAAATGGGAAAATGTAAACTGCAGCCATTCTTAGACTTTTAATCGCAGGATTCTCAAACTTGACACACTTGGTCACTGGGTGAATGAGATTAAGATTCAGGAAAGTGGGTGGAGCCTACAACAGCATATTTCAACAACTGCCATTCTTACACTGTTAATGGTAGAGGCTTTAAACTTGCTACAGTCGGTCATTGGGTGACTGGGGTCCACATTCACTAAAGGGGCGGGGACACAAACAACCAATCAGATTTTCTTGGTGGATAAACTGCTTCCATTAGCACATTTTTGATGTCAGGAACCTGAAAGCTCACAAACTTGGTCATTGAGTGACTGTGTGTCAAGGTTACAAAAAGTGGGCGGAGCAAAAACAAATTTCACTGGGAAAATATAAACTGCAGCCCTTCTTACACTGTTATTGGCAGGGTTGTCAAACTTTGCACAGTTGGTCACTGGGTGACTGGAATTAATATTCAGGAAATGGGTGGAGCCTACAACAGCCAATCTAAATTCGCCTATTGATTTTCAAGGGAAATATTGAAACTGCTGCCATTCAACACTGTTAATGGCAGAGGCCTCAAACCTGCTGGAGTCGGTCATTACGTGACTGAGGTTCAAATTCCCTAAAGGGGTAGAGCCAAAAACAGCCAATCAGATTTCTTTTGCTGCCATTCTTACACTGTTAATAGCAGGTTAGAGATGGGCCAAACGGTTCGCCGGCGAACGGTTCCACGCGAACTTCGGTGGTTCGCGTTCGCGTCCCGCTGGCGAACCTTTGCGGAAGTTCGGTTCGCCCCATAATGCACCTTGAGGGTCAACTTTGACCCTCTACATCACAGTCAGCAGGCCCAGTGTAGCCAATTAGGCTACACTAGCCCCTGGAGCCCCACCCCCCTTATATAAGGCAGGCAGCGGCGGCCATTACGGTCACTCATGTGCTGCCTGCCTTAGTGAGAGTAGGGCGAGCTGCTGCAGACTGTCTCTCAGGGAAAGATTAGTTAGGCTTAACTTGTTCCTGGCTGGCTGCATACCTGTTCTGTGAACCCACCACTGCATACCTGTACTGTGAACCCACCACTGCATACCTGTTCAGTGAACCTGCCACTGCATACCTGTTCTGTGAACCCATCACTGCATACCTGTTCAGTGAACCCGCTACTGCATACCTGTGCTGTGAACCCACCACTGCATACCTGTTCTGTGAACCCACCACTGCATACCTGTGCTGTGAACCCGCCACTGCATACCTGTGCTGTGAACCCACCACTGCATACCGGTTCTGTGAACCCACCACTGCATACCTGTGCTGTGAACCCATCACTGCATACCTGTTCAGTGAACCTGCCACTGCATACCTGTGCTGTGAACCCACCACTGCATACCTGTTCTGTGAACCCACCACTGCATACCTGTGCTGTGAACCCACCACTGCATACCTGTTCTGTGAACCCACCACTGCATACCTGTTCAGTGAACCCACCACTGCATACCTGTTGTGTTCAGTGAACCCGCCACTGCATACCTGTTCTGTTCAGTGGACCCGCCATTGTATACCTGTTTAGTGAACCCACCACTGCATACCTGTTGTGTTCAGTGAACCTGCCACTGCATACCTGTTCTGTGAACCCGCCACTGTATACCTGTTCTGTTCAGTGAACCCGCCACTGTATACCTGTTCAGTGAACCCGCCACTGCATACCTGTTGTGTTCAGTGAACCCGCCACTGCATACCTGTTCTGTTCAGTGGACCCGCCACTGTATACCTGTTCAGTGAACCCACCACTGCATACCTGTTGTGTTCAGTGAACCTGCCACTGCATACCTGTTCTGTGAACCCGCCACTGTATACCTGTTCTGTTCAGTGAACCCGCCACTGTATACCTGTTCAGTGAACCCGCCACTGCATACCTGTTGTGTTCAGTGAACCCGCCACTGCATACCTGTTGTGTTCAGTGAACCCGCCACTGCATACCTGTTGTGTTCAGTGAACCCACCGCATCAGTGCGCATACCTGTGCAGTTAAGTGAACCCACCTACCTGCGTGAGTGCACGCAGTGTGATATACCACTCCGTGCATACCCGATATGGACAAAACAGGTAGAGGAAGAGGTAGTGCCAGAGCCAGAGGAAGGCCACCCGGCAGGTCTGCGCGAGGTCGTGTAAATGTAATTTCGTGTGGACCTGGCCCACAGTACAGTGCTCAGGAGAAGGCACGTCCCATCACCTCCCAAGATTGTCAGGACGTGGTTGAGTATTTAGCGACACAGAACACCTCATCTTGCTCAGCCACCAGCGCTACTACTAGCACCACTTCCGCTGCATTTGACACTTCACAAGAATTATTTAGTGGTGAAATCACTGATGCACAGCCATTGTTGTTACAGCCAGATGATTTTTCACCAGCTCATATGTCTGCGTTACGCGGCAACACTATGGATGTAACGTGTAAGGAGGATGAAGGACCTACTGATGGTGCATGTTTGGATTTTTCTGAGGCAAGCGAAGCTGGGCAGGATGATTACGATGCTGACGATGATAGGGATCCTCTGTATGTTCCCAATAGAGGAGATGAAGAGGGGGACAGTTCAGAGGGGGAGTCAGAGAGTAGTAGGAGGAGAGAAGTTGCTGAAAGAAGCTGGGGCAGCTCTTCGTCAGAAACAGCTGGTGGCAGAGTCCGGCACCATGTATCGCCACCTATGTACAGCCAGCCAACTTGCCCTTCAGCATCAGCTGCTGAGGTCCCTATAGTGCCCACATCCCAGGGTGGCTCAGCGGTGTGGAAATTTTTTAATGTGTGTGCCTCAGATCAGACCAAAGCCATCTGTTCGCTCTGCCAACAAAAATTGAGCCGTGGAAAGGCCAACACTCACGTAGGGACAAGTGCCTTACGAAGGCACCTGGAGAAAAGGCACAAACAGCAATGGGATGGCCACCTGAGCAAAAGCAGCAGCAGCACACAAAAGAAAAGTCACCCTCCTTCTCCTCTTCCTCCTTCAGGTGCATCATCTGCTTCTGCCGCTTTCTCCCTTGCACCTTCACAGGCACCCTCCCCCACTCCGCCTCTGCCCTTGAGCGGTTCCTGCTCCTCTGCCCACAGCAGCAGTCAGGTGTCCGTGAAGGAAATGTTTGAGCGGAAGAACCCAATTTCGGCCAGTCACTCCCTTGCCCGGCGTCTGACAGCTGGCGTGGCGGAACTGTTAGCTCGGCAGCTGTTACCATACCAGCTGGTGGACTCTGAGGCCTTCCGTAAATTTGTGGCCATCGGAACACCGCAGTGGAAGATACCAGGCCGCACTTATTTTTCGAGAAAGGCCATACCCCAACTGCACCGTGAAGTTGAGAGGCAAGTGGTGTCATCTCTTGCGAAGAGCGTTGGGTCAAGGGTACACCTGACCACAGATGCCTGGTCTGCCAAGCACGGGCAGGGCCGCTACATTACATACACAGCCCATTGGGTGAATCTGGTGGTGAACGATGGCAAGCAGGGCGCAGCGGACCAAATTGTGACACCTCCACGGCTTGCAGGCAGGCCTCCTGCCACCTCCTCTCCTCCTGCTACATGCTCTTCGCTGTCCTCCTCCTAGTTGGCTGAGTGGCAGTTCTCCTCTCCAGCTACACAGCCCCAGCTCCGCAGGGCCTATGCTGCATGCCAGGTACGACGCTGTCACGCCATCTTAGACATGTCTTGTCTCAAAGCGGAGAGTCACACTGGAGCAGCTCTCCCGGCTGCTCTTAAGAAACAGGTGGATGAGTGGCTGACCCCACACCACCTGGAGATAGGCAACGTGGTGTGCGACAACGGCAGCAATCTGCTTGCCGCTTTGCATATGGGGAAGCTGACACACATACCCTGCATGGCACATGTCATGAATCTAGTTGTTCAAAGATTTGTGGCAAAGTACCCTGGCTTAGCGGATGTCCTGAAGCAGGCCAGGAAGTTCTGTGGGCATTTGAGGCGGTCTTACACAGCCATGGCACGATTTGCAGAAATTCAGCGGAAAAACAACATGCCGGTGAGACGCCTCATTTGTGATAGCCCGACTCGCTGGAATTCGACCCTGCTCATGTTCTCCCGCCTGCTAGAACAGAAGAAAGCCGTCACCCACTACCTCTACAACTACAGTAGAATGAAACAGTCTGGGAAGATGGGGATGTTCTGGCCCGACAACTGGACACTGATGAAAAATGCATGCAGGCTCATGCGGCCGTTTGAGGAGGTGACCAACCTGGTGAGCCGCAGTGAGGGCACCATCAGCGACTTAATTCCCTACGCTTACTTCTTGGAGCGTGCTGTGCGTAGAGGGGCGGATGAAGCTGTGAATGAGCGTGACCAGGAACAGTTACGGCAGGAATAGGCATGGGACCAATTTTCATCAGACCCAGCTGTTTCCTCAACACCTGCGGCAGCACAGAGGGGGGAGGAGGAGGAAGAAGAGAAGTCGTGTGCAGAAGACGAGTCAGACTCAGAGGATGATGAGCAAGGTGTTTCTTTGGGGGAGGAGGAGGAGGGAACGGCGGCAGGAGAACACCCGCAGCAGGCGTCGCAGGGGGCTTGTGCTGCTCAACCTTCCCGTGGTATTGTTCGCGGCTGGGGGAAGGAGGTTGACTTACGTGACGTCACTGAGGAAGAGCAAGAGGAGATGGAGGGTACTGGATCCGACTTTGTGCAGATGTCGTCTTTTATGCTGTCCTGCCTGTTGAGGGACCCCCGTATAAAAAACCTCAAGGGGAATGAGCTGTACTGGGTGGCCACACTACTAGACCCTCGGTACAGGCACAAAGTGGCGGACCTGTTACCAACTCACCGGAAGGTGGAAAGGATGCAGCACATGCAGAACCAGCTGTCAACTATGCTTTACAATGCCTTTAAGGGTGATGTGACAGCACAACGCCAGCAAGGTACCACTGCCACTAATCCTCCTCCCGTGTCTACGCAGTCAAAGACAGGACGCTCCAGCGATCTCATGTGATGTCGGACATGCGGACGTTCTTTAGTCCAACGCCTCACCGTAGCCCTTCCGGATCCACCCTCCACCAACGCCTGGAACGGCAGGTAGCCGACTACCTGGCCTTAAGTGTGGATGTAGACACTGCTGTGAACAGCGATGAGGAACCCTTGAACTACTGGGTGCGCAGGCTTGACCTGTGGCCAGAGCTATCCCAATTTGCCATCCAACTTCTGTCCTGCCCTGCCGCAAGCGTCCTGTCAGAAAGGACCTTCAGCGCAGCTGGAGGCATTGTCACAGAGAAGAGAAGTCGCCTAAATCACAAAAGTGTTAAGTACGTCACCTTTATCAAAATGAATGAGGCATGGATCCCGGAGGGCTGCTGCCCGCCCCAAGACTAAGTCAGTCCCAGCACACACAGCATCTCTGCCTGCACGCCGTGTGACTGGCTGCCTGGGCTGCCCCAAGAAGACTAAGTCGCTCCCAGTCCCTCCACACAGCATGTCTGCCTGCAGGCCGCTTGACTACCTTCTCCGCTACCACCAACAGGGTCCGGGACTCCAGGCGGATTGCTGAATAGAGCGGCCGCTGTATTAATTTTTCTGGTGCGTGTACATGACTGCCTAATTTTTCTGGCTGCACTGCGGGCAGCTGCAACAACAAAAGAAAAGGCATGTACATGCGCCCATTCCCCTTCGTGATCATTACCTTGCCGTGGTGAAGGGGCTTGCGTATCACAATGAAGCAATGACCGGCGCCTAGATGAGTGTCTCGGGGGGCACACCCACGATAATAAGGTCGTTGCCTCATTGTGGTCAGACCAAATTTGATCAGCTGGACAGTCACTGTTCTGTCATTCAGCTACATCAGCCAGGCGACCAGATGGGCTGTAAAGCCACCAAAACCTGCACTCTCGCCATGGTGCGCACCAGTCCAGCATGGCCATCACTACACAAACAGCTGTTTGCGGTGCGTTACACGGTGAGTTTGGTGTGTCAGTGTGAAGCAGTACCTTAATTACACTACCTGATTGATGTATACACATGCAAGATGTTTTAAAGCACTTTAGGCCTGTCATTTAGCATTCAATGTGATTTCTGCCCTTAAAACGCTGCTTTGCGTCAAATCCAGATTTTTCCCGGGGACTTTTGGCATGTATCCCACACCGCCATGCCCCCCTCCAGGTGTTAGACCCCTTGAAACATCTTTTCCATCACTTTTGTGGCCAGCATAATTTTTTTTTTTTCAAAGTTCACATCCCCATTGAAGTCTATTGCGGTTCGCGAACTTTAACGTGAACCGAACGTTACGCGAAAGTTCGCGAACCCGGTTTGCGAACCTAAAATCGGAGGTTCGGCCCATCTCTATAGCAGGTGCCTCAAACCTGGTACATTTGGTCACTGGGTAATTGGGGTTCAAATTCAGAAAGGGAGCAGAGCCACAAACAGCCAATCAGATTTGTTTCATTTCAATGGGAAGATACAAATTATTGATACCAGGGACCCCAAAGCTCATAAACTTGGTAATTGAGTGATTGTATGTCAAGGTTAGAAAAAGTGGGCGGCGCCAACAACTACATTTTTACATGGAAAAATATAAACTGCAACCATTCTTACACTGATAATGGCAGCAGGGTTCTCAAACTAGGCAGAGTTGGTGACTGGGTGACTGGAATTGATTTTCAAGGGGATTATTTACATTGCTGCCCTGGCAGAGGCCTCAAATCTGGTACAGTCAGTCACTGGGAGACTGGGGTTTGAATTCTGAAAAGGGGGTGGGCCACAAACAGCCAATCAGATTTGTTTAATTTCAGTGGGAAATTGCAATTTATTGATGCCAAGGAACCCAAAGCTCATAAACTTGGTCATTGAGTGACTGCATGTCAAGGCAAATAGTGGGCAGAGCCAAAAACAACTAACTTTTTACATGGGAAAATATAAACTGCAGCCATTCTTACACTGTGAATGGCAGGGTTCTCGAACTTGACACAGTTGTTCCCTGGGTGACTGGGATTCATATTCAGAAATGTGGGTGGAGCCTACAACAGCCAATCAAAATTCATCTATTGATTTTCAAGGGGAATATTTACATTGATACCATCCTTACACTGTTAATGGCAGAGGCCTCAAACCTAAAACAGTCATTGGGGTCCAAATTCACTAAAGGGGGTGGAGACATAAACAGCCAATCACATTTGTTAGATTGATTTTAGCCATTCTGTTATTGGCAGGATTCTCAAACTTGACACAGTTTGCCACTGGATGACTGGGACTAATACTCAGGAAAGTGGGTGGAGCCTACAACAGCCAATCAAAACTCACCTATTGATTTTCAAGGGGAATATTTACATTGCTGACCTTCTTACACTCTTAATGGCAGAGGCCTCAAATCTGATATACTCAATCACTGGGAGACTGGAGTTTAAATTCTGAAAAGGGGGCGGGCCACAAACAGCCGATCAGATTTGTTTAATTTCAATGGGAAATTGCAACTTATTGATGCTAAGGACCCCAACGCTCATAAACGTGCTCATTAAGTGACTGTATGTCAAGGTTAGAAATAGTGGGCGGAGCCAAAACAACTTTTTACATGGGAAAATATAAACTGCAGCCATTCTTACTCTGTTAATGGCAGGGGTTTTAAACTTGACACAGTTGGTCACTGGGTGACTGGGATCAATATTCAGAAAATTAGGTGGAGCCTACAACAGCCAATCAAAATTCACCTATTGATTTTCAAGGGGAATATTGAAACTGCTGCCATTCAACACTGTTAATGGCAGAGGCCTCAAACCTGCTGGAGTCGGTCATTACGTGACTGAGGTTCAAATTCCCTAAAGGGGTAGAGCCAAAAACAGCCAATCAGATTTCTTTGCTGGATAAAATGCTTCCATTCACACCATTTTGATGCCAGGAACCCGAAAGCTCAAAACTTGGTCATTGTGTGTCAAGATTACAAAAAGTGGGTGGAGTCAAAAACCATTTCCCTGGTCAAATATAAACTGCAGCCCTTCTTTACTGTTAATGGAGGGTTCTCAAACTTTGCCCAGATGATCACTGGGTGAATGATTAATATTCAGGGGAGTGGGCGGAGCCTACAATAGCCAATCAAAATTAATTTGTTGATTTTCAAGGGGAATATTTAAATTGCGGCCATTTTTACACTGTTAATAGCAGATTCTCAAACCTGCTACAGTTGGTCATTGGTTGACTGGGGTTTAACTGCTGGAGAGGGGCGGAGCCACAAACAGCCTCTCTGATTTGTTTGATTTCTATGGGAATATACAAATTATTGATGCCAAAGACCCCAAAGCTCACAAACTTGGTCATTGAGTCATTGTGTGTTAGGGTTAGGAAAAGTGGATGAAGCCAACACCAGCCAAATACATACCCGAGCAATGCCAGGCCATCAGCTAGTAAGTTATAATATAGTTAGCAGAGATAAAGCAAGGGGTGGGATGGCGGCCTCAGACATTTTAGCATACTACAACAGTATACATTTAACAAGAGTTATTGACTGGAAAGTGGAATACTCGATGCGGTCAGGTAAAAAATTATGGACCAAGTTAGATAAAGAAGAGATACATTTTGATCTGTTATTTGCTTGGCATCTCGCCCATGTACGTAAATTATGGAGGACGTCATCACACCCCTTAATGACACCCACTTTGGGAAGTCTTTATACTCAAATGAAGGGAGTTTTAAATCAGGATGATACCATTTATTGGCTAACTGTGAGAAAACGCGGAAAAGCCGCCGCCAATACTCAGAGTGAGGCAGCTGATTCCGCGTTTGACATGGCAGTTGGGGCGCAGTTGGAGCGCGGAGAAACTGCTGCATGCTCTAACTACAGGGCGGCGGATTCCACGTCCAATGCGGCTAGTTGCTCGCATAGGCCTGCTTCTCTCAGTAAGGCTGAATGCGGAGGAAACACCGCACGCCCAGACAGCGAGGCGGCGGATTCCGCATCTAATACAGCAGCAACATTACAACACATGACTGGTGTGGCTGGGACTGATAGTCCACACTGGTTTAGGAGGATGCGTGCGCGCGCAGAGAGGCAGGGCCTTTATGGCAGTCAGAGGAGGGTCAGCTGACCAGGCCGGTCAGCTGACAATTGCAGCAACTTTCATTGGTCCAGCACTTAGGGGTGGCGCTGGAGAGCGTCGGTGTATATATACTGGGTGCTGGTCATTTCTCTGGTGTCTGGCGTTGCGATCACTACGTGGTAGCACTCAGACCTTGTCAGTATCTGTGTGTATTAGTCAGTTTCCAAAGGTGTTGATGATCACGGAACTCACACCTTAGCTTAGGAATTCTGTTACTATCTGTATTGTTATCTAGACCAGTTTCCAAGGTGTTGACGGCCACGGAACTCACACCTTAGTCTAGGAATTCTGTACCATCTGTATGATTTGTATTATCTAGTTAGTCCACCCCCCCCCCCCCCCCACCTTCTGTTTCCTCCCTCTCTGCCACAGATTTAGCCACCCACTTCACCAACAAAATAGTCTCTATCCGTCAGGAAATATCCAATCTTCAATCTTCACCTCCCACCCCCTCCCAACCAGCTCCTCCTCCACCCTATCCTCCCCTCACCTCCTTCACTCCTACTACCACTGAGGAGGTCAACCACCTACTGCAGACTTCCCATACCACTACCTCCCCCCTTGACCCTATCCCTTCTGATCTACTTCAGCCTCACTTCACGGATCTGGCCCCAGTCCTCACTACCATGTTTAACCTCTCCCTATCCACAGGCACCTTCCCCTCAGACTTCAAGCAGGCCACTGTACTGCCTCTGCTCAAGAAACCCTCCCTCGACCCCTCGCTACCCTCCAACTACCGCCCGATCTCCCTCCTCCCCTTCGCCTCAAAACTCCTTGAGCGTCTGGTTCACAAACGCCTGACCCAGTACCTCAATGCCAACTCACTACTAGACCCACTGCAATCTGGATTTCGGCCTGCCCACTCAACCGAAACGGCTCTCAAGAAAGTGGTCAATGACCTTGCCTTAGCTAAAGCTGAAGGTAAATACACCATTCTCCTCCTCCTTGACCTTTCAGCAGCTTTTGATACAGTAGATCATCCCCTACTTCTCCAGTCCCTCCAATCCATGGGCATTCACGATCTCGCCCTGACCTGGCTTTCATCCTACCTCTCCAACCGCTCCTTCACGACCTCCTTCAATGAGTCCTCGTCCACCCCCAACCACCTCTCAGTGGGAGTCCCCCAAGGCTCGGTCCTTGGCCCCCTACTGTTCTCCCTATACACATCCTCCATTGGCAAGGTTATCTCCTCCATGGGTTTTAACTATCATCTGTATGCAGATGACACCCAAATCTATCTCCACACCCCTGACATCTCCACCACTACCATGGACAAGGTCTCCTCCTGCCTATCTGCCATCTCCTCCTGGATGTCCGCTAGGTTCCTAAAACTAAATCTAGACAAAACGGAATTTATGATCTTCCCACCCCGGTCATCCCTGGACCTCCCAGATGTGCAGGTCACTGTTAACCACACTACTATTCACCCTACCTCTCAAGCCCGCTGTCTGGGTGTCACCCTGGACTCCGCACTCTCCTTCACTCCCCACATCCAAAACCTCACAAAGTCCTGCAACTTCCACCTTCGTAACATCTGTAAGATTCGCCCTTTCCTGACCCCTGCCACCACCAAACTCCTCATCCATGCCCTCATAATTTCCCGCCTCGACTACTGCAATGCCCTTCTGTCTGGACTCCCTAAGACCCGAATAGCCCCACTGCAGTCCATCATGAATGCGGCTGCCAGAATTATCCACTCCTCCCATCGCTCCACCAGGGCGGCTCCCCTCCGTGAATCCCTCCACTGGCTTCCTATCCAGTCCAGAATCAGATTCAAGATATTGTGTCTGACCTACAAATCCATCCACAAAACCTGTCCAACCTACATTTCTGATCTTACTCAGAGATACACACCAAGCCGCTCACTCCGCTCCTCCAATGAACTTCGCCTGACCGTCCCCCGCATCACCCAGTCCCATGCACGCCTCCAAGACTTCTCAAGAGCCGCTCTGACACTATGGAACTCCCTACCTCCACCCATTAGGGCAGCCCCCTCCTTCAACACCTTCAAGAAGGCCCTCAAAACTCACCTTTTCACTCTTGCCTACCACCCCTCACAATTGCTCTAAACCCAGCCGAACTCTGGTCCCCTACCTCTCGTGTCCCTACCTCTCCCTCTAGATTGTAAGCCTTTGGGCAGGGTCCTCACTCCTTTTGTGTCCTACCTGATCATGCACCTCTATTACTGTGCACCCATGCTATGCATTTGAGTGAACCTAACTTGCCTAACTCCATGCTCCCATCCAGTGACTGACTAAGCATTACCTTGTACTCATACTGTGCTGTGTGATCTGGTTTTCTTGTATTCCTGTATTGTCATATTGCTGTTTGTCACCCCTAAATATTGTCTGTAACCTAAATTAATGTCCAGCGCTGCGTAATATGTTGGCGCTTTATAAATACAACAAATAAATAAATAATAATAAAGTGTGAGAATCTTGGAGCTCACACTCAAGCTTAGGCATTGTTGATTATCTGTTATGACTTTCTGCATTCCTGACCATTCTCCTGATCTCTGATTTTGTACCTTGTCTTCCTGATTCTCTGTTGCCGAAACCTGGCTAGTCTCTGGATTCTGTATCTGCCTACTGTCTCTGTACTTTATCTGTCCGTGTGTTTACGACCTGGCTTGTCCGACCTCGAGAACTATCTCCCCTGTTAGGAGATAGTTCACAGATCTGTCAGTGACACTCCTCCACTGCTGTCACTCACGTTCTGTCCTTCCCACTGTCTCAGCCTGGCTCCGCCCCTTGGGGAGCAGCAGGCTTGTGGAAGGAAGCTAACCCTTTACAGTAGATCCTACTGTCTTGCTCCCATTCTCTGGGTGCTTTCCTCAAAGTATTACTGTTGCACCAAACACTCTCATCTCAGGTGTCCAGAGGTTAGTAGATATATCTGATTATCGGTGATACTGCAGATCATCAATAATGGGGTATTTTCTGCATTCTCGGTGATACTGCAGATCACCGGTAATCAGACCCTCTCTGTGTTACACCGATCGTTACAGAACGCCAGACCCAAAAATGCAAATGGACGCACACACTGACCGTCTGGGCGCACTTACCACTTTGGTGGACTCCATCAATCAAGTGCTGGGTAATCACAAAGCTATGATTGATGCTTTGTCCGGTTCTCTACGTACCCTTCAGACGGCAGTGGATGAAGTGCGATCCCCTCTTAGCACAGACATACGTATGCCTGTACCTGAAAAAATTTCTGGTCACAGATCTGACTTTCGAAATTTTAGGAGTAGAGTGTTGTCATATTTTGAGTTAAGACCTAGATCTTCAGGAACCATGACCCAAAGGGTCACATTTATTAAAACTCTGTTATCGGGCGATTCCCAGACCTGGGCATACAGTCTGCCCGTTGGAGATGCAGCTTTAAACTCTGTAGATGAATTTTTTAAGGCCATGGCAATAATTTACGACGATCCAGACATTGCCTCGACTTCTGAGCGGAAGCTCAAGTTACTGCGTCAAGGCAAGGGTCCGGTTGAGGATTATGTGGCAGAATTTAGGAGATGGTCAGTTTCAGCCAGGTGGGACACCTATGCCCTTTTAGACTGTTTCCTATCAGGGTTATCAGATGAGGTTTCAGATCTAATGTTAAGTCTGCCCGATCCTAAAACTGTCGATGAGGCCATTTCATCAGCAATCAGGATTGATCATAGGTTACGATATCAAAAACAGACCAGGGGCAGAGACAATGTTAAAATGTTGACCTATGCTACACCCCCGGTGACTCCATCTCCACCCGCTTCTCCTCCCTCCGAGCCAATGCAGATTGGTCGGTCAAAACTGTCTCAAATGGAGCGGAGACGCAGGATTTCTGAGCATTTGTGTCTTTATTGTGCTGAGGGGGGACATAGAGTACGAAATTGCCCTAAAAAGTTGGGAAACGCCATTGCCTAGGAGTAATCGGGGGTGATACCCTAGGCATGCAGTTTTCACCCCTAGAGGATAAGCGGTTACTCCTTCCTTGTATGATTACATGGGAGGATAAATCAGAGGTCTCTGGGGCCTTCATTGACTCAGGCTCAGCGGCTAATTTCATGGATTACGAATTTGCTAAGAGATTGGGTATTCCGCTCACCCCGGTAAAACCACCTCTACAGGTTACGGCAGTGGATGATTCCCCCCTGCAGCGTAACCATCCTCTGTCCCAGACACTAGAGGTGGAGGTCACTATAGGGGTGCTGCATAGAGAGAGATTGCAGTTTTTTGTGTTACACATGACAACCTCCACAGTCATCCTTGGCATGCCGTGGTTGCACCTTCACTCTCCTCAGATAAATTGGGCCACTGGTCAGCTAGCCAGCTGGTCAGCACACTGTTTTCGTCATTGTTTAGTGAAGGTGACCTTAGGCCAAACCAGGATTCATGTGGAGGGTGTTCTGGAACAATATGCGGAGTTTTCGGACGTGTTTTGTCCCAAAGCTGCCGATAAATTACCTCCACATCGCCCTTTTGATTGTCCGATTGATCTCCGATCAGGTTGTATGCCTCCTAGAGGTCATCTCTACAATCTGTCGTTGCCAGAAAAAGTGGCCATGCGAGAGTATATCCGGGAAAACTTAGCTAAGGGTTCATTCGTCCTTCTCGGTCACCTGCCGGAGCGGGGGTTTTTTTTGTGAAGAAAAAGGACGGAGGCCTTCGGCCATGCATTGATTACCGGGGACTGAATAAAATTGCAGTTAAAAATCGCTATCCGTTACCTTTGATAGACGATTTATTCACTCAAGTCACCAAGGCTAAGATTTTTTCAAAATTGGATTTACGAGGTGCATACAACCTGGTGCGGATCAGGGAGGGCGATGAATGGAAGACGGCCTTTAACACACCCGACGGGCATTACGAGTATCTGGTGATGCCCTTCGGGTTGTGTAATGCCCCGGCCAGCTTCCAGGGACTCAATAATGAAGTTTTCAGGGAGGTGTTGGGTAAATTTGTCCTAGTTTACCTGGATGATATACTAATCTTCTCAGACAACCTCTCTGAGCACAGGGCTCATGTCAGATTCATGTTACACAAGCTCAGACAAAACAGACTTTATGCTAAATTGGAGAAATGCATTTTTGAGGTAACATCTGTTGCTGTTCTGGGATACATAATTTCCACCTCGGGCCTTTCTATGGACCCTGCCAAAGTCTCTGCTGTTTTGGAATGGCCCCAACCAGTAGGTCTCAAATCTCTTCAGAGATTTCTCGGGTTTGCAAATTACTATAGAAGGTTCATAAAGGGGTACTCCACTGTCATTGCACCCCTCACCAGTCTCACTAAGAAAGGGGCAGATACCAACCATTGGTCCCCCGAAGCTCTGACCGCTTTCTCCACTCTGAAAGAACTGTTTTGCTCTGCACCCATATTGAGACACGTGGACACCTCCTATCCATTCATTGTAGAGGTTGACGCCTCAGAAGTTGGGGTAGGGGCTGTGCTGTCTCAACGCTCTGGGCTGCAGGGAAGGTTACACCCGTGTGCCTATTTCTCTCGGAGGTGTTCACCAGCAGAGAAAAACTACGATATAGGTAACAGGGAGCTTCTAGCCATTAAGTTGGCCTTTGAGGAATGGCGTCATTGGCTTGAAGGAGCAGAACATACGATTACAGTCTACACGGATCACAAAAATTTGGAATACATTGAGGGGGCTAAGAGATTGAGTCCCCGTCAGGCTCGGTGGTCACTGTTTTTCTCGAGGTTTAGATTTGTAATTACGTATACTCCTGGTAGTAAAAACATTAAGGCAGATGCTTTGTCCAGATGTTTTGAGCCAGAGACAGCACAACCCTCAGAACCTGAACCCATTGTTCCACAGAAAGTAGTACTGGGAGCTACAGAGACTTGGGAAGACTGGACAGAGACCTTAGGTCCCTTCCAGCAGGATGTCCCTGAAGGAAAGCCTGAAGGGGTTATGTTTGTGCCACTGCCCTTTCATCTCCAGGTGTTACAGATGTTTCATTCACACAAGAATGCTGGACATCCAGGGGCCTCCAGAACACAGGACTTGATTGGTAGATGTACTTGGTGGCCTTCTTTGGCAACAAACTGCAAGGAGTATGTCAGAGAGTGTGCAGTGTGTGCTAAAAGTAAACCCTCCCGTCTGGCACCTGTGGGAACGTTGCAGCCTTTGCCCACCCCGAGTGAACCATGGACCCATCTGTCCATGGATTTTGTAGGTGAGCTTCCTAGGTCTGAAGGCATGTCGGTCATTTGGGTGGTAGTCGACCGTTTCAGTAAAATGGCCCATTTTGTGCCCTTGAAGGGACTCCCCTCGGCCCAGGAGTTGGCCGATCTTTTCATCACTCACGTTTTCCGACTTCATGGCATTCCGGAAAACATCATGTCAGATCGGGGAGTCCAATTTGTCTCTAGATTTTGGAGGGCATTTTGCCATCAAATGGGCATGGAACTGTCATTCTCGTCAGGCTACCACCCACAGACCAATGGTCAGACGGAGAGGGTTAATCAGTCTTTGGAACAATTTTTGAGGTGTTATGTTGCTGAAGCGCAAACTGATTGGGTCAAGTTCTTGCCGTATGCAGAATTTGCGCACAATAATCTGAAAAGCGCTTCCTCTGGGTTCTCTCCGTTTCAGGTGGTAACTGGAAAGTTGCCCAAGTTTTCCCCATTGCCAGTAGCTTCCACTCCGTTTCCAGCTCTGGAGGCTTGGCAAAAGTTGTTTAAAAACATTTGGGGAATCGTGAAAAGCAACTTGGAAAAGGCTTTTCAAAGTCAGAAAGGTCAAGCTGACAAGAAACGATCCTTAGAGTGGAAGTTCTGACCAGGAGATCTGGTCTGGGTGTCCACACGCCATTTAACCCTGAAACAACCCTCGCCCAAGCTAGGTCCCAGGTTTGTGGGCCCTTTTTCTGTGACCAGGAAGATCAACAATGTTACTTATGCTGTCGATCTTCCTGCCAGCATGCTTGGTGTAAGATCCTTTCATGTGTCCCTGCTTAAGCCAGCAGTCCATGTGGGTGCCACTCCTCCTCCTCCTGTGATCCTGTGACGGTAGACGACCAACCTGAGTATGAAGTAGAGAAAATTTTAGATTTACGAGTAGTGCAGAATTCACTACAATATGTGGTTCACTGGAGGGGGTATGGTATAGAGGAGAGAACAAGGGTACCTGAGTGTCTCGCATGCATGCGGACAAATTGAGAAGGGAGTTCCACACTCGATATACTGAGAAACCGGGTAGGAGTTGTCCGGAGTCCACTCCTCAGGGGGGGGTACTGTGAGAAAACGTGGAAAAACCGCCGCCAATACTCAGGGTGAGGCGGCTGATTCCGCGTTTGACATGGCAGTTGGGGCGCAGTCGGAGCGCGGAGAAACTGCCGCATGCTCTAACTACAGGGTGGCGGATTCCGCGTCCAATGCGGCTAGTTGCTCGCATAGGCCTGCTTCTCTCAGTAAGGCGGAATGCGGAGGAAACGCCGCACACCCAGACAGCGTGGCGGCGGATTCCGCATCCAATACAGTAGCAACATTACAACACATGACTGGTGTGGCTGGAACTGATAGTCCACACTGGTTTAGGAGGATGCGTGCACGCGCAGAGAGGCAGGGCTTTTATGACAGTCAGAGGAAGGTCAGCTGACCAAGCCGGTCAGCTGACAATTGCAGCAACTTTCATTGGTCCAGCACTTAGGGGTGGCGCTGGAGAGCGTCGGTGTATATATACTGGGTGCTGGTCATTCATCTGGTGTCTGGCGTTGCGATCACTGCGTGGTAGCACTCAGACCTGTCTGTATCTGTGTTTATTAGTCAGTTTCGTAGGTGTTGATGGTCACGGAGCTCACACCTTAGCCTAGGAATTCTGTTACTATCTGTATTGTTATCTAGACCAGTTTCCAAGGTGTTGACGGCCACGGAACTCACACCTTAGTCTAGGAATTCTGTACCATCTGTATGATTTGTATGATCTAGTTAGTCCTGGAGTGTGAGAATCTTGGAGCTCACACTCAAGCTTAGGCATTGTTGATTATCTGTTATGACTTTCTGCATTCCTGACCATTCTCCTGATCTCTGATTTTGTACCTTGTCTTCCTGATTCTCTGTTGCCGAAACCTGGCTAGTCTCTGGATTCTGTATCTGCCTACTGTCTCTGTACTTTATCTGTCCGTGTGTTTACGACCTGGCTTGTCCGACCTCGAGAACTATCTCCCCTGTTAGGAGATAGTTCACAGATCTGTCAGTGACACTCCTCCACTGGTGTCACTCACGTTCTGTCCTTCCCACTGTCTCAGCCTGGCTCCGCCCCTTGGGGAGCAGCAGGCTTGTGGAAGGAAGCTAACCCTTTACAGTAGATCCTACTGTCTTGCTCCCATTCTCTGGGTGCTTTCCTCAAAGTATTACTGTTGCACCAAACACTCTCATCTCAGGTGTCCAGAGGTTAGTAGATATATTTGATTATCGGTGATACTGCAGATCATCAATAATCGGGTATATTCTGCATTCTCGGTGATACTGCAGATCACCGGTAATCAGACCCTCTCTGTGTTACACCGATTGTTACACTAACTTAGAGATGAGTAAGCAGTGATCTTTCGGCTTATAAAAAGCCTTCATCGGACTGGTCAAATGAAAAAATGGCAGACGGGGGGAGGCCTTTCACCCATGACATCACTAAATCAGAACCCGAGGTTTCCGCCCACATCTTCAGCATCATGGTTCTCCCAAAACGGATTGAATATGGACACACGCTTAATTCATAATTACGGGGATAAAGACCTTGGGATCACTGGACTCATAGAAGAATCTCAAGCAAATACTACTTGGTGGTGCACTCAGGTTAAAAGCTATATGGGTAAAAATAGGCCTATTAGGAAGGTTTTGAACCTACTTGAAAAATGTCTCCTTCTTAATAAAAGACCACCTAAAATATTGTTTTGACTGTATGCCTGTGTAAAAAACACTAATCAATATGATCTCCAGCCGTATTGTAAAAAAATGGGAACTTAACTTCAAAACTTCATTGAGAGAAAAATGGCCAAAAATTTGGTCTGCTATATGGATGAACTCTGATTCAGACGTACAGTGGATGCAATTCAAGGTGGTAGCCAGCTGGTACTTAACGCCAGAACAGGTAGGTAAATTTAGCTCGGGGTTGGGCGGTGATTGTTGGAGATGCAGATGGAATGGAGGGTCAGAAATACATATGTGGTGGAGTTGCCCGTTGGTCTCTCCTTTATGGAAAAAATTAATGGATCTTGGAAAACAAGTGTCAGACACTATTTTCAATCTGTCAGTAATTAATGCAATTTTTGGCATAACAGAGCAGAAGGAAACTAGAGAGTTCACCTTCTTAAAAGAGGTGGGTACTCTTTATTAGAGATGGCCCAAACCTCCGGTTTTCGGTTTGCGAACTTCCGCGAAAGGTTCGCTTTTGCGAACTGCAATAGACTTCAATGGGGAGGCGAACTTTGAAAAAGAAAAACACTTATTCTGGCCACAAAAGTGGTGGAAAAGATGTTTCAAGGGGTCTAACATCTGGAGGGGGGCATGGCGGAGTGGGATGCATGCCCAAAGTCCCGGGGAAAGATCTAGATGTGACGCAAAGCAGCGTTTTAAGGGCAGAAATCACATTGAATGCTAAATTGCAGGCCTAAAGTGCTTTCAAACATCTTGCATGGGTATACATCAATTAGGGAGTGTAATTAGAGTACTGCTTCACACTACCACCACACTCACTGTGTAACGCACCGCAAACAGCTGTTTGTGTAGTGACGGCCGTGCTGGACTGGTGCGCACCATGGCGAGAGTGCAGGCTGTCATGGATGGTTGCGTGGCCGCAGACGGCGTCCGTGAACCGTCCGTGAAAAAATGCGATCACAATCGATTTTCTGCACCGATTGCGATTAAGATATGATCTGAATTGGCTGTCTGTGGCTATCTGCAGTCCAGCCTGGGGTCCCTGTTGTCTTCATAGGTGTTAGCACAGTTCTTTCCATGAGAGCAAGTATGCTCACTGAAAAGACCTGTGAAGCTAATTAGCATATGACTAGGATCTGGGCCTTCACAGAGGTGCCAAAGCTTGTCCAATAGAGATGTAGCGAACGGTTCGCCTGCGAACGGTTCCAGGCGAACTTTGGGGGTTCGCGTTCGCCTGCACCAGGCGAACTTTTGCGGAAGTTCGATTCGCCCCATAATGCACTATGAGGGTCAACTTTGACCCTCTGCATCACAGTCAGCAGGCACATTGTAGCCAATCAGGCTACACTAAGCCCTGGAGCCCCACCCCACCCTTATATAAGGCAGGCTCTGGCGGCCATTACACTCACTCGTGTGCCTGCTAGAGAGAGGAAAGGGACAGCTGCTGCAGACTTGTTCTTCTAGGGACAGATTAGTTAGGCACTTGGCTGCTTATCTTGCTCCTGGCTGATTGTTATTGCTTTTATAGCACCCTAGCTCTTTTCAGAGATCATCCTGTACTTTATTTTTTTACTGTGTGTCACACTGACACTTTTGTTGCATGCACAGCCTTGCAATTGATAGTGTGTGTGTGCCACTGCCAGCAGCCCAGCACATTCAGTGACTGACTACCTGTGTGTGTGACAGGGAGCTGCACATTGTACTACCCAGTACTGCATATACTGCAGTACCTGTTGTGTTTACTTAACCCACCTCATCACTGCATCTTACTACCTGTTGTGTTGAGTGAACCCACCTCACTGCATCTAAGTACCTATACTGTTCAGTGAACCCAGCTCACTGCATCCTACTACCCGTTGTGTTGAGTGAACCCACCTCACTGCATATACCTAGCATCCACCCGAGATGGACAAAATGGACAAACCAGGTAGAGGAAGAGGTAGAGGCAGACCCAGAGGAAGGCCACCAGGCACCGGCAGGTCTGTGCGAGGTGGTGTTGCTGTGATTTCGTGCGGACCTGCCCCAAAATACAGTGTTCAGAAGAAGGCACGTGCCATCACTTCCCAAGATCAGGACGTGCTTGACTATTTAACACAGAACAACTCATCTCCCGCAGCCACCAGCGCTACAACAAGCACAACATCCACTGCATTTGACACTTCGCAGGAGTTATTTGGTGGTGGTGGTGAAATCACTGATTCACAGCCACTACTGCAACAACAAGAAGAAGGCGCAGGTACACCACCTCATACGTCTGAGTTAGGTGGTGATACTATGGACGTATCGTATAAGGAGGGGCATGATGAACCACCTGAAGTTGGTGCAGTTGAGGAGGTGTCTGAGGAAAGCGAAGCTGGCCAGAAGGATTATGATGCCGATTATACGGATACCACATATGTTCCCGGTAGAGGAGATGACCAGGGGGACAGTTCAGAGGGGGAGCCAGAGAGGAGTAGGAGGAGATGACTCCATGATAAAAGCAGAGGGAGCTCGTCCTCCGAAACAGCTGGGGGCAGTGTCCGGCGCCATGTATCGCCAGCTATGGCCAGCCAGCCAACATGCCCTTCAATGTCAGCTGCTGATGCCACCATAGTGCCATCACCCCAGGGGGGCTCAGCGGTTTGGCAATTCTTTCACGTGTGTGTCTCAGATCGGAGCAAAGCCATCTGTTGTCTCTGCCAGCAAAAATTGAGCTGTGGAAAGGCCAACTCTCACATAGGGACAAGTGCCTTACGAAGGCACCTGGAGAGAAGGTACAAACAGCTATGGCAAGAACACCTGAGGAAAAGCAGCACCCCTCAAAAGACAAGCCACCCTCCTTCTCCTCTTCCTCCTTCAGGTGCATCGTCTTCATCCACTTTCTCCCATGCACCTTCACAGCCACCCTCCTCCACACCGCCTCTTCCCTTCAACGGTTCCTTCTCCTCTGCCCACAGCAGTACCCAGCTGTCCGTGAAGGAAGTATTTGAGCGTAAGAAGCAAATGTCTGCCAGTCACCCTCTTGCCCGGCATCTGACAGCTGGCGTGGCGGAACTATTAGCTCGCCAGCTATTACCATACAAGCTGGTGGAGGCTTTCCGTAAGTTTGTGGCCATTGGTACACCGCAGTGGAAGATACCAGGCTGCAATTATTTTTCACAAAAGGCCATACCCAAACTGTACCGTGCAGTTGAGAGGCAAGTGGTGTCATCTCTGGCACACAGCGTTGGGTCAAGGGTCCACCTGACCACGGATGCCTGGTCTGCCAAGCACGGGCAGGGCCACTACATTACATACACAGCCCATTGGGTCAACCTGGTGACCGATGCAGCAAGCAGGGAGTACGTGGCTGCACAGAGGACCAACTTGTCACACCTCCATGGCTTGCAGGCAGGCCTCCAGCCACCTCCTCTCCACCTGCTACCACCGCTTCGCTGTCGTCATCCTCCTCCTCCTCCTTGGCTGGTGCCACGATCTCCTCACCAGCTACACAGCCCCAGCACCCCAGGGCCTATGCTGCATGCCAGGTACGACGGTGTCACGCAGTGTTAGACATGTCTTGCCTGAAAGCGGAGAGTCACACTGGAGCAGCTCTCCTGGCTGCTCTTAACAAACAGGTGGAGCAATGGCTGACCCCGCACAAGCTTGAGATCGCAACGTGGTGTGTGACAACGGCAGCAATCTCATTGCTGCATTGAATTTGGGAAAGCTGACACACATACCCTGCATGGCACATGTGCTGAATCTGGTCGTGCAAAGATTTGTGTCCAAGTACCCAGGCTTAGAGGACGTCCTGAAGCAGGCCAGGAAGTTGTGTGGGCATTTCAGGCGCTCTTACAAGGCCATGGCATGCTTTGCGGACATTCAGCGTAGAAACAACTTGCCAGTGAGACGCCTGATTTGCGATAGCCCGACTTGCTGGAATTCCACCCTGCTGATGTTCTCTCGCCTGCTAGACCAGGAGAAAGCCGTCACCCAGTACCTGTATCATTACAGTACAAGGACACAATCTGGGAGGATGGGGATGTTGTGGCCCAACAACTGGACACTGATGCGAAATGCATGCAGGGTCATGGAGCCCTTTGAGGAGGTGACCAAACTGGTGAGTCGCGATGAGGGCACCATCAGTGACTTGATCCCCTACGCTTTCTTCCTGGAGCATGCCGTGCGTAGAGTGGTGGAAACAGCTGTGGAGGAGCGTGAACGAGAACAGTTACAGCAGCAGGAGTCGTGTGAGCGATTTACATCCGAACCCGATGTTTCCACAACACCTGCGGCAGCACAGAGGGGGGAGTAGGAGGAGGAAGAAGAGGAGTCGTGTGGGGAAGGAGAGGAGTCAGACTCTGATGATGGCGATAGGGAAGGTGTTTCTGTGTAGGAGGAAGAGGCGGCGGAAGAAGAACAACCGCGTCAGCCGTCACAGGGGGCTTCTGCTGCTCCACGTTCCCGTGGTATTGTTCGTGGTTGGGGGGAGGAAGAGGAGTTGCGTCCCATCACTGAGGAAGAGCAAGAGGAGATGGAGAGTACGTCTGCATCCAGCTTTGTGCAGATGTCCTCTTTCATGTTGTCCAGCCTGTTGAGGGACCCCCGTATCAAAAAACTCAAGGCGAATGACCTGTACTGGGTGGCCACGCTACTAGACCCTCGGTACAGGCACAAAGTGGCGGACCTGTTACCAACTGAAGGAGGAAAGGATGCAGCACTTGCAGAACAAGCTGTCGATGATGCTTTACAATGCGTTTAAGGGTGATGTGGCTGCACAACGCAATCAAGGTACCACTGGCAGTAACCCTCCTCCTCCCAAGTCCACGCAGGCAAGGACAGGACGCTCCAGCGATCTCAGGGTGATGTCGGACATGCGGACATTCTTTAGTCCAACTCCTCGCCATAGTCCTTCCGGATCCACCCTCCAGCAACGCCTGGACCGGCAGGTAGCCGACTACCTGGCCTTGAGTGTGGATGTAGACACTGCGAATAGCGACGATTAACCCTTGGACTACTGGTTGCGCAGACTTGACCTGTGGCCAGAGCTGTCCCAATTTGCCATACAACTTTTCTCTTGCCCTGCCGCAAGTGTCCTGTCAGAAAGGACCTTCAGTGCAGCTGGAGGCATAGTTACTGAGAAGAGAAGTCGCCTAAGTCGCGACAGTGTTCAGTACCTGACCTTTATCAAAATGAATGAGGAATGGATCCCGGAGGGCTACTGCACGACCGAAGACTAAGTCAGTCCCCACACACAGCATCTCTGCCTGCAGGCCGCTTGCCTTCTCCGCCACCACCACCAGGGTCCAGGACTCTAGGCGGATTCCAGAATTTTTAAGGCCGCTGCTAGCAGCGGCCGCTACACTTATTTTTCTGGTGCGTGTACAGGCCTGCCTAATTTATCTGGCTGCACTGCGGGTGGCTGCAACGAAAAAACAAAAGGCATGATTATTACCTTACCGCGGTAAAGGGGCTTGCATATCACAATGAAGCAATGACCGCCGGCTATTTGAGTGTCTCGGGTGGGGGTGGGACACAAAAGATAATGAATAATCCACAAGAGGTCAGCGCTAAACAATCACAGCTCCTAAGTGAATGAAGGTAAAAAAACAGCTCTACAGAAATGAACAACCTGTTCGTCTCCCCTATATAGTTTAAACAATCCGCATAAGAGGTGGCGCTCACAGTTGAATTACCCTGAATTCACAATATATAAAACCACAGTTTCACATTAGCATTAGCATGCAATGTAATAAAAGTCTCTGAGTTGAGGACTGTCTCCCCCAAAAGGACTGCACAGAAGATGGGACCAAGCCAATGTTTCTTCACAACTCTAAGGGACCTCCACCAGCACCCTTTGTGTGTCACTCACTCAATTTAAAGACCAACCAATGGTCTGTATGCGCTTTGGGACAGTTCCCTGGTCGTCCCCCACCTCACTGGCAGATAAACCTTTAGTTTCCTCCTCAGATTCGATGTGAACACTCAATGTATGTCCAAATACCTCAATAGAAAAAACTCCTCATAGTGTGATAACGTTTAAAAATATTTATTTGTAAAATCAGATGCACTCACATATCCAAAGAGATTCCGCGCTCAGAGTAATTTATAAACGGGCTCTCCCCCGTATGCTGGCCGGGCTGGCAGGCTCCAGGACCCTACTGTCTCAATGGACCTCCGTCGCGCGCTCGGTGGCCGTAGGACGCCGTTCCCGTCTCGCCTCCAGACTCCGCTCTGTGTGCGTATCCCACTTCCGCATCAAGCTCCGCCCAATCGATTTCGTCACTCAGTGACTCATCAGGAGCCCCTGTGCATCTGATTTTACAAATAAATATTTTTAAACGTTATCACACTATGAGGAGTTTTTTCTATTGAGGTATTTGGACATACATTGAGTGTTCACATCGAATCTTAGCATGCTAATGCTAATGTGAAACTGTGGTTTTATATATTGTGAATTCAGGGGGATTCAACTGTGAGCGCCACCTCTTATGCGGATTACAAAAGATAATGAGGTCGTTGCTTCATTGTGGTCAGACCAAATTTGATCAGCTGGACAGTCACTGTTGTTCTATCATTGAGCTACCACAGCCCGGCGACCATATGGGCTTGAAAAACGTCACGGTCTGCACTCTCGCCATGGTGCGCACCAGTCCAGCCGGCGTGGCCGGCACTACGCAAACAGCTGTTTGTGGTGCGTTACACAGTGAGTTTGGTGTGTCAGTGTGAAGCAGTACTCTAATTACACTCCCTGATTAATGTATACACATGCAAGATGTTTGAAAGCACTTTAGGCCTGCAATTTAGCATTCAATGTGATTTAGGCCCTTAAAACGCTGCTTTGCGTCAAATCCAGATTTCCCCCCGGATCTTTGGGCATACATCCCACTCCGCCATGCCCCCCTCCAGGTGTTAGACCCCTTGAAACATCTTTTCTATCACTTTTGTGGCCAGCATAATTTGTTCTATTTTTCAAAGTTCGCATCCCCATTGAAGTCTATTGCGGTTCGCGAACTTTTCCGCGAACCGAACCTTCCGCGAAGGTTCGCGAACCAAAAATCGGAGGTTCGCGACATCTCTATTGTCCAAGCGGATCTCACGCTTAGATGTTAGTTAGCCAGAGGTGTAAAACACCAAAAGTCTGTTCAGCTAGAGGAGGCTGTTATAATGTAAGTATTATATGTAGGCCTCAGTTATTTGAACTGAGTTAGTTGAAAGGCTTGATTTGCACAGGTCTCTTTAAGCATAATTTCTCGGAGATAAATTATGAAGACTTTTACCAGAAGCAGATTGTCCTCATCCGAAGGACAGGGACACTATCTGTTCAAATGTACAGACTTTCAGACTGCAAAGGGGAAAACAGAGGCCAATGTTTAATAAACATTTCTGTATATAGGGAAAAGGGATCATAGAATATTCATTGAGTAGGTGTGTATCATGACATCACAAGGGATCTGAACCAATCATAGATGGTTCAGATAATGACACAGTTAACTCTTTCCTGGTCAGTATTAAGGTTCATGATTTGCCAACGGAGGGCTCTCTTACTTTCACGCTCTCTATCTACTTTATTTATGCAATCTGATATAATGTATGCTGTACATAGGTAGTCTAGATGTAACATAGTATAGATATAAGATGACCTGATTACCTTCAGCAGGAAGGTTATCATGAAGCTGTAACGCAACACAAGAATCTGCTTTGCTAAGATGTAACGAACTGTATCTGTATATCTGTTTACTGAATAAACAACTTGGAACGTGAAGATGCCTAAGAAAGTCTATCTCCTATAATGCTTGCTGTGAGGAGAGTCGAGTCAGCTCACATTCTGTGAGGTGCACCTCTAAGGGGGTGCTGGTGCCGGAGTAAAGGTGATTTCTAACAGAGGCTTTCCCAGCCCAGGCTCAGACTTGCCGGAGCCATTCAGTCAGATTAGGAAAGCATGGAGTTATGATTCTTTGCATATTTATGGAATACCGTAAATAGGGTAGTTATGAGAGCGGTATCATCGGATTCATAGAGTTGTGCTGAATCTCTTGATTCCAGTCTAGCGGGGCCAGGGGCCCCTACAACCAAGTTATTAAACTTCTCAGGAACTAGACCCTATACCTGTAACAAGCGGCGGGGATGCCGTTTCTTCCGTCCCCGTCGCTCTCTTGGCTCCCCCTAATAGACTAGTGTGCGCGCGCGGCCAGCGTCACAGTATTTACGCCTCTAGGAGGCGAGTCAGATGACCGGCAGGTCAGCTGACATCACAGGGAGCGCTCCTCTCCCCTGTCAGTGGCTCGCTGTCTGTTGTCGTGAATACTAGTGTGTTAGCGCTCAGACCTTAGATTAGATCCTTTGTGTGTACTTTGACCCGGCAGGACCCCGGAGGAGTCACACTTAGACTAGAATTGTATAAATTGTTTTGATTATCTGTTTTGACCTTTGCTCGTTCCTGACTATTCTCTCGCTCTCTGATTCTGTACTTCCGCCAATCTGATACCGCTGCCGAACCTTGCCTGACCTTTGACTCTGAGCCTGCTTTCTGATTCTGTACTTCAGCCATCTGATTCTGTTGCCGACTCTCCGCCTGACCCTCACTCTGATTTCTGCTTACCGATTTTGTATCTTATCTGCCTATGTGTTGCCGACCTTTTTCTGCCTGACTCTCCTACTCACCAGTGGGCCGATTGCCACTGGTGAGGTTACTCCTGAGGTCCTCAGCTGATCTCTCCCGCCTGGAAGGTTAGTGTGGGAATCTTCAGAGTACTACTGTGTGCACCAATCACTCCACACACCAGAGCCGGATCTTCAACCAGGCACTGCAAGCTCCCGCTTAGGGCCCCATTGAGGTTTAAAGGGCCCTTGTCTGCATGTAATTTATTGTCCTTACATCATGGCTGCAGCTGCTGTGGCTAAGGGGCCCCAGAATGCAATTATGGGCAGCAGAGCGACTCTTTTACCTGCCTGCAGCAGCGGCTATCAGTTTCCTGAAAGCTAAGCGTCGGGTTACCATGGTGATGGGACGCTCTCTACTCCAGCCTGCCCCATGTGACTCTAGCCAGCGTGCTCACTGTGGCTGGGAGAGACGGCCTCAGTTCTGATGTGTGCATGCATGTTACTGTGCACTAGTGGTGCTCAAATACCCCTTTTTAAAATTCGAGTTTGGTCGAATTCGAATAGTAAATTATTCGAGGTCAGTCGGATATTCGAGTCGAATAATTTTTACTATTCGATTCGACCTCGGACTTCGAGCTCACTATTCGAGTCGGTATTCGAGCTCACTATTCGAGCTGACTATTCGAATTGGCCTTAAATAGCTTCCAACACTTGTTTTGAGGGTGAATGATGCAAGAAACATCTTTTTTTCCAAGTAACAACAGCAAGTGATTATGTGGGGATGTTCCTTTAAAAAAAAATGTGGAAAGAGAAGTTGTGTCCTTAATTTTGTTCAGTAGTGTTACTGTATATACTTGTTCTTCTTCTTCTTTATCTTTCTTCTTCTTCTTCTAGATCTTCTTCTTCTATATCTTCTTCTTCTTCTTCTATATTGTCTTCTTCTTCTTCTTCTTCTTCTTCTTCATCATCTTCTTCTTCTTCTTCATCATCTTCTTCTTCTTCTTCTTCATCATCTTCTTCTTCTTCTTCATCTTCATCTTCTTCATCTTCTTCTTCTTCTTCATCTTCATCTTCTTCATCTTCTTCTTCTTCATCTTCTTCTTCTTCTTCATCTTCTTCTTCTTCTTCTTCATCTTCTTCTTCTTCATCTTCTTCTTCTTCTTCTTCTTCTTCATCTTCTTCATCATCTTCTTCATCTTCTTCTTCTTCTTCTTCATCTTCTTCTTCTTCATCTTCTTCATCTTCTTCATCTTCTTCTTCTTTTTCATCTTCTTCTTCATCATCTTCTTCATCTTCTTCTTCATCTTCTTCTTCATCTTCATCTTCTCCTTCTTCTTCTTTTTCAATATCGTCTTCTTCTTCTTCACGTATTTCTCTTTTCAATTTTTTTTTAAGAAATGCAGCTATTTTTGAGCGTAACAAATAGCTGGTGGGCGCACGCATGTTGGAAGCGCCATTGTATGTGCTCCCTGGCAGTGGAAACACAAAGACAGCAGGAGGTAAATTCAGCAGCAGGAGGAGGAGGATGAGTGTGTGGCAGCAGGCAGTCAATGAGGCAGGCAGCTCGCCGTGACATAATAGCCCTGGTACCTAGCGGTGATACCAGGGCTGTAAATAAACACAACAGGAGGTCCCACCGTCCCAGACAGCGGTCGTGCAGCCCACATTGTGTCCAATACACAACTGGGACAACACAGTTTTCAACCCGGGCACCTCAGAAAAATTAAACCTTTTTTTTTTTTTATGGTTTGTTTGGTTTTGGTTTTGCAACCAATATAGCTATTGTTTGACGTAATAGCTGGTGGCAGAGTGGCAGCAGAAGGTAATTCTGTGTACCCTGGCAGTGGGAAACACAGACAGACAGCAACAGCAGCAGGAGGAATGGAGGAGTAATGTGAGCAGCTATTGTTTGACGTAATAGCTGGTGGCAGAGTGGCAGCAGAAGGTAAATCATCTGTGTAGTGTACCCTGGCAGTGGGAAACACAGACAGACAGCAGCAGCAGCAGCAGGAGGAGGTATGGAGGAGTAGTGTGAGTGTGGCAGCAGGTAGGCAGCGTGACATTATAGCCCTGGTACCTAGCGGTGATACCAGGGCTGTAAATAAACACAACAGGAGGTCCCAGACAGCGGTCGTGCAGCCCACATTGTGTCCAATACACAACTGGGACAACACAGTTTTCAACCCGGGCACCTCAGAAAAATTAAACCTTTTTTTTTTTTTAATGGTTTGTTTGGTTTTGGTTTTACAACCAATATAGCTATTGTTTGACGTAATAGCTGGTGGCAGAGTGGCAGCAGAAGAAGGTAATTCTGTGTACCCTGGCAGTGGGAAACACAGACAGACAGCAGCAGCAGGAGGAGGAATGGAGGAGTAGGCGAGCAGCTATTGTTTGACGTAATAGCTGGTGGCAGAGTGGCAGCAGAAGGTAAATCATCTGTGTACCCTGGCAGTGGGAAACACAGACAGACAGCAGCAGCAGCAGCAGGAGGAGGTATGGAGGAGCAGTGTGAGTGTGGCAGCAGGTAGGCAGCGTGACATAATAGCCCTGGTACCTAGCGGTGATACCAGGGCTGTAAATAAACACAACAGGAGGTCCCAGACAGCGGTCGTGCAGCCCACATTGTGTCCAATACACAACTGGGACAACACAGTTTTCAACCCGGGCACCTCAGAAAAATTAAACCTTTTTTTTTTTTTTATGGTGTTTTTGGTTTTACAACCAATATAGCTATTGTTTGACGTAATAGCTGGTGGCAGAGTGGCAGCAGAAGAAGGTAATTCTGTGTACCCTGGCAGTGGGAAACACAGACAGACAGCAGCAGCAGGAGGAGGAATGGAGGAGTAGGCGAGCAGCTATTGTTTGACGTAATAGCTGGTGGCAGAGTGGCAGCAGAAGGTAAATCATCTGTGTACCCTGGCAGTGGGAAACACAGACAGACAGCAGCAGCAGCAGCAGGAGGAGGTATGGAGGAGCAGTGTGAGTGTGGCAGCAGGTAGGCAGCGTGACATAATAGCCCTGGTACCTAGCGGTGATACCAGGGCTGTAAATAAACACAACAGGAGGTCCCAGACAGCGGTCGTGCAGCCCACATTGTGTCCAATACACAACTGGGACAACACAGTTTTCAACCCGGGCACCTCAGAAAAATTAAACCTTTTTTTTTTTTATGGTTTTTTGGTTTTTGGTTTTACAACCAATATAGCTATTGTTTGACGTAATAGCTGGTGGCAGAATGGCAGCAGAAGAAGGTAATTCTGTGTACCCTGGCAGTGGGAAACACAGACAGACAGCAGCAGCAGGAGGAGGAATGGAGGAGTAGGCGAGCAGCTATTGTTTGACGTAATAGCTGGTGGCAGAGTGGCAGCAGAAGGTAAATCATCTGTGTACCCTGGCAGTGGGAAACACAGACAGACAGCAGCAGCAGCAGCAGGAGGAGGTATGGAGGAGCAGTGTGAGTGTGGCAGCAGGTAGGCAGCGTGACATAATAGCCCTGGTACCTAGCGGTGATACCAGGGCTGTAAATAAACACAACAGGAGGTCCCAGACAGCGGTCGTGCAGCCCACATTGTGTCCAATACACAACTGGGACAACACAGTTTTCAACCCGGGCACCTCAGAAAAATTAAACCTTTTTTTTTTTTTTATGGTTTTTTGGTTTTTGGTTTTACAACCAATATAGCTATTGTTTGACGTAATAGCTGGTGGCAGAGTGGCAGCAGAAGAAGGTAATTCTGTGTACCCTGGCAGTGGGAAACACAGACAGACAGCAGCAGCAGGAGGAGGAATGGAGGAGTAGGCGAGCAGCTATTGTTTGATGTAATAGCTGGTGGCAGAGTGGCAGCAGAAGGTAAATCATCTGTGTACCCTGGCAGTGGGAAACACAGACAGACAGCAGCAGCAGCAGCAGGAGGAGGTATGGAGGAGCAGTGTGAGTGTGGCAGCAGGTAGGCAGCGTGACATAATAGCCCTGGTACCTAGCGGTGATACCAGGGCTGTAAATAAACACAACAGGAGGTCCCAGACAGCGGTCGTGCAGCCCACATTGTGTCCAATACACAACTGGGACAACACAGTTTTCAACCCGGGCACCTCAGAAAAATTAAACCTTTTTTTTTTTTATGGTTTTTTGGTTTTTGGTTTTACAACCAATATAGCTATTGTTTGACGTAATAGCTGGTGGCAGAATGGCAGCAGAAGAAGGTAATTCTGTGTACCCTGGCAGTGGGAAACACAGACAGACAGCAGCAGCAGGAGGAGGAATGGAGGAGTAGGCGAGCAGCTATTGTTTGACGTAATAGCTGGTGGCAGAGTGGCAGCAGAAGGTAAATCATCTGTGTACCCTGGCAGTGGGAAACACAGACAGACAGCAGCAGCAGCAGCAGGAGGAGGTATGGAGGAGCAGTGTGAGTGTGGCAGCAGGTAGGCAGCGTGACATAATAGCCCTGGTACCTAGCGGTGATACCAGGGCTGTAAATAAACACAACAGGAGGTCCCAGACAGCGGTCGTGCAGCCCACATTGTGTCCAATACACAACTGGGACAACACAGTTTTCAACCCGGGCACCTCAGAAAAATTAAACCTTTTTTTTTTTTTTATGGTTTTTTGGTTTTTGGTTTTACAACCAATATAGCTATTGTTTGACGTAATAGCTGGTGGCAGAGTGGCAGCAGAAGAAGGTAATTCTGTGTACCCTGGCAGTGGGAAACACAGACAGACAGCAGCAGCAGGAGGAGGAATGGAGGAGTAGGCGAGCAGCTATTGTTTGATGTAATAGCTGGTGGCAGAGTGGCAGCAGAAGGTAAATCATCTGTGTACCCTGGCAGTGGGAAACACATACAGACAGCAGCAGCAGCAGCAGGAGGAGGTATGGAGGAGCAGTGTGAGTGTGGCAGCAGGTAGGCAGCGTGACATAATAGCCCTGGTACCTAGCGGTGATACCAGGGCTGTAAATAAACACAACAGGAGGTCCCAGACAGCGGTCGTGCAGCCCACATTGTGTCCAATACACAACTGGGACAACACAGTTTTCAACCCGGGCACCTCAGAAAAATTAAACCTTTTTTTTTTTTATGGTTTTTTGGTTTTTGGTTTTACAACCAATATAGCTATTGTTTGACGTAATAGCTGGTGGCAGAATGGCAGCAGAAGAAGGTAATTCTGTGTACCCTGGCAGTGGGAAACACAGACAGACAGCAGCAGCAGGAGGAGGAATGGAGGAGTAGGCGAGCAGCTATTGTTTGACGTAATAGCTGGTGGCAGAGTGGCAGCAGAAGGTAAATCATCTGTGTACCCTGGCAGTGGGAAACACAGACAGACAGCAGCAGCAGCAGCAGGAGGAGGTATGGAGGAGCAGTGTGAGTGTGGCAGCAGGTAGGCAGCGTGACATAATAGCCCTGGTACCTAGCGGTGATACCAGGGCTGTAAATAAACACAACAGGAGGTCCCAGACAGCGGTCGTGCAGCCCACATTGTGTCCAATACACAACTGGGACAACACAGTTTTCAACCCGGGCACCTCAGGAAAATTAAACCTTTTTTTTTTTTTTATGGTTTTTTGGTTTTTGGTTTTACAACCAATATAGCTATTGTTTGACGTAATAGCTGGTGGCAGAGTGGCAGCAGAAGAAGGTAATTCTGTGTACCCTGGCAGTGGGAAACACAGACAGACAGCAGCAGCAGGAGGAGGAATGGAGGAGTAGGCGAGCAGCTATTGTTTGACGTAATAGCTGGTGGCAGAGTGGCAGCAGAAGGTAAATCATCTGTGTACCCTGGCAGTGGGAAACACAGACAGACAGCAGCAGCAGGAGGAGGAATGGAGGAGTAGGCGAGCAGCTATTGTTTGACGTAATAGCTGGTGGCAGAGTGACAGCAGAAGGTAAATCATCTGTGTACCCTGGCAGTGGGAAACACAGACAGACAGCAGCAGCAGCAGCAGGAGGAGGTATGGAGGAGCAGTGTGAGTGTGGCAGCAGGTAGGCAGCGTGACATAATAGCCCTGGTACCTAGCGGTGATACCAGGGCTGTAAATAAACACAACAGGAGGTCCCAGACAGCGGTCGTGCAGCCCACATTGTGTCCAATACACAACTGGAACAACACAGTTTTCAACCCGGGCACCTCAGAAAAATTAAACCTTTTTTTTTTTTAATGGTTTGTTTGGTTTTGGTTTTGCAACCAATATAGCTATTGTTTGACGTAATAGCTGGTGGCAGAGTGGCAGCAGAAGAAGGTAATTCTGTGTACCCTAGCAGTGGGAAACACAGACAGACAGCAGAAGGGCAGTACACAGCAGCCCACTGTAGGTGTAAAATGTGTGGCTGCAGGCGACGTAATAGTCAAAGTGAACCAGGCTGGCTTAGTGAGCAGGAGCCAGGAGATGGTAAAGGGTGGTAAGGCACATTAACGATGGTTCCGGCAGCCAGTTCATGTCCCCCTCTCGCCGACAACAGGGGCCAGGAACTCGCCTTCCACCCACGCCTGGTTCATCTTGAGAAACGTCAGTCTGTCCACAGACTTGTGAGACAGACGTGAGCGTTTCTCGGTGACCACGCCACCAGCTGCACTGAAGCAGCGCTCGGACAGCACGCTGGAAGGGGGGCAGGACAGCACTTCCAGGGCGTATTGCGCCAGCTCGCTCCAGATCTCCATGCGCTTGACCCAATACTCCATGGGATCAACAGGGGCATCGCTGTCAAGCCCGCTGTACGACCCCATGTAGTCAGCCACCATGCGGGTCAGGCGTTGGCTGTGACCAGAGGAGGATGCTGCTGCATGCATCTCCTCTCTAGTCACTGCTGCCGGAGCCTCTACAGTCCTGTAGAGCTCGTGGCTGAGAGACAGCAGGTCTGTGGGGCGCTTGCTGCTGCTGGATGCAGGCACCTGCTGCTGCCTCTGTGCTGGCTGCTGGACAGTAGGGGTGGAAGGCTGGGGGAAGGCTTCCTCCAAGCGCTCAACAAGGGCCTGCTGCAAGCTCCTTATTTGTTGCGCTGGGTCTCCTCCTGCAGGCGGCAGGAACTGGCTCAACTTCCCCTTGAGGCGTGGGTCCAACATCATGCTGATCCAGATGTCCTCCCTCTGCTTCATCTGGATCACCCTGGGGTCCCTGCGCAGGCACGTCAGCATGTGCGCTGCCATTGGGAAGAGGCGGGCCACGTCTGCTGGCACATCGACGGCAGTGCTGTCCTCATCCTCCTCCTCTGCCGCCTCATCCTCTCTCCACCCCCGCACCAACTCAGCTGCGCTGTGCTGATCCCCCTCATCAGCAGCCAGGTCAGGGACCTCCACCAAGTCCTCCTCCTCCTCCCCCTCAGAGGTGGACTGCGCAGCTGGTTGCCGCTCCTGCTGGTCCAAGGCTGCCGCTCCCTGTTCCAGCAAAGCATCGAGGGCCCTGTTCAGCAGAGAAACCAGGGGCACCCACTCGCAGACCATAGCATGGTCCCTGCTCACCATGTTTGTGGCCTGCAGGAAGGGAGCCAGCACAAAGCACACCTGCTGCATGTGCCTCCAGTCATCATCGGGGACGATGGACGGGATGTCCCTTCTCTGAGCTGCGGAAACAGTGGCCAGGGCAAGGTACTGGTTGACAGCGTGCCTCTGTTCAACCAGACGCTCCAACATCGCCAGGGTGGAGTTCCAGCGAGTCGGAACGTCAAGGATCAGCCGATGGCGTGGCAGATCCAGCTCCTTTTGCACGTCTTCCAGGCTCGCACAGGCTGCAGCCGAGCGCCGGAAGTGACGCACAACATTCCTTGCCGTTTCCAGCAGTTCGCCCATCCCCTGGTAGGTGCGCAGGAACTTCTGCACCACCAGGTTCAGCACGTGGGCAAGACAGGGGATGTGGGTCAGGTTTCCCCTGTCTATTGCGGCAACCAGATTGGCCCCATTGTCGGCCACCACCTCTCCGACTCTGAGGCCTCTGGGGGTCAGCCAAATCCTCTCCTGCTCCTGGAGTTTGGCCAACACATGGGTTGCCGTCAGCTTGGTCTTCCCAAGGCTGACCAAGTGCAGCAGCGCTTGGCAGTGGCGGGCCTTCACGCTGCTGCTGAGGCGGGGGGTTTGGCCAGGTGTGCCGGAGGATGGCAGAGGATCGGAGGAACCTGCTGCAGTTCCCCTGACCCTGCGGGGTGGCACCACCCACTGTGTTGCTGCTGCTGCTGTGCCCGCTGCTGCTCTCCCATCCTCACCCCCTTCCACCAAGCTGACCCAGTGGACAGTGAAGGACAGGTAGCGGCCTGTCCCGAAGCGGCTGCTCCAGGAGTCCATGGTGACGTGGACCCTTTCACCAACCGCGTGCTCCAGCCCTCGCTCCACATTGGCCATCACAAAGCGGTGCAGTGCAGGAATGGCCTTGCGGGCAAAGAAGTGTCTGCTGGGGAGCTGCCAGTCTGGGGCTGCGCAAGCAAGCAGCGCACGAATGTCGCTCCCCTCCTGCACGAGCGTGTACGGCAGGAGTTGGGAGCACATGGCCCGTGCCAGCAAGCCGTTCAGCTGCCGCACGCGACGGCTGCTGGGAGGCAGAGCCCTAACCACCCCCTGGAAGGACTCGCTCAAAAGGCTCTGGCGTGGCCTTTTGCTGACACGGGAATCAGCAGACACAGCAGAGGAGGCCACTGAGGACTGGCTGCCAGAACAGGCCTCAGTGTCGGCGGCAGGAGTTGCAGAGGGGGGAGGAGCAGTGCGTTTCCGCACTCCTGCTGGTGCTGCTGGAGGAGCAGGAGGGCGGGTGGCTGCTGTTGCTGCTGCTGCTGCTGAAGGCTGTGCAGTGATGGGTGTGGTGCCACTGCCAGCACCAGACGCCTTCAGCCTCTGGAACTCCTCATGCTGGTGGAAATGTTTAGCCGCAAGGTGGTTGATGAGCGAGCTGGTGCTGAACTTAAAGGGGTCTGCACCTCTGCTCAACTTCCGCTGACAGTGGTTGCAAGTGGCGTACTTGCTGTACACAGTGGGCATGGTGAAAAACCGCCAGATTGGTAACAGTAACATCCCCCTACGGCATGGAAGCGCTGCTGCCTGTCTCCCTGTGGTGGTTGGGGGGGGGGGGCTTGGGTGCGGCTGGTGGTGGTACTGGCTGATGCTGCTGCTGCTGCTGCTGAGCCTGAGACACCAGCAGGCTGTGGGACGCTGCCAATGCTTGCAATGATGCGCCTCCTTGCAAGGCCCACAAGCGCATCCTCCTCCTCCTCCTCAGAGCTGCTGAGGACGACATCCCCTGGAGGTGGTGGCACCCAGTCTCTGTCTGTCACCGGGTCATCATCATCATGCCCCTCCTGAAACATGTCCTGCTGGGATGATGACCTCCCAAACTCCTCTCCTGATGCATGGATGGGACGCTTGACTGTCGCCACAGTCTTGCTGTCCAATCCCTCCTCCCCCAAAGTGCCCATCAGCATCTCCTCCTCAAAATCGCCAACAACAGCAGACAATACCCTGATGGTGCCTGGGGTAAAAAGACTGCTGAGTGACAGGTCGGCGACTGATGGTGAACTGGCCTCCTCCCCAGGCCCTGCTGGGCGGCTGCTGCGAACAGGGGTGGTGGTGGTGGTGGTGGTGGTGGTGGTGAGGGTGGTGGCCTCGGATGCAGAGCTGATGGCGGGCTGCTCATCCTCCGTCATGAGTTGCACCACAGTGTCTGCATCCTTTTCCTCAATGGGACGTTTCCGACCCGGCTGGAGGAAAATGGGAGCAGGTGCTACACGCTGCTGCTGCTGTGTCTCTGCAGCGTGAGTTGCAGATGCTCCTGCTGGGCGGCGCCCAAGGCGTCCACGGCCAGTGGCTATGGGAGGAATGTTAGCCACTGACGCTGCTGCTGCTGCTGCGGAACTGTGCATGGTGGCACGCCCGCGGCCGCGGCTTGCCACAATGCTGCTCCCTCTCCTCCTGATTCCCTTGCTGCCCTTCCCCTTGCCCAAACCGCGCTGGCTGCCACTTCCAGACATCTTCAATGTTTTGGGCGTATAGACAAAAGTTTTTTAAAAGGGCGGGTGAAAAGTGGGGTACTTTAATGGAGTGGGTTGGTTGGTGAGGTGACTGAGTGAGTGTCCCCTAGTACAGTAAGTAAGTAGTAACAGTCAGGAAGTACAACTAGCAGTTACAATAATCAGTAGTAATCACAAGTAAATTTAGTGTGTGTACACTCAGACAGTGAGTGCACGCACGCAGGAGCTAGTAGCCTATGAACACAGTGACTGAGTGTCCTAGACTCCTAGTACAGTAAGAGTAAGTAGTAACAGTAAGTAGAACTAACTAATTACAATAATCAATCAGCGATCAGAAGGAAATGGAGTGTGGGTGTGTGTACACTCAGACAGTGAGTGCACGCACGCAGGAGCTAGTAGCCTATGAACACAGTGACTGAGTGTCCTAGACTCCTAGTACAGTAAGAGTAAGTAGTAACAGTAAGTAGAACTAACTAATTACAATAATCAATCAGCGATCAGAAGGAAATGGAGTGTGGGTGTGTGTACACTCAGACAGTGAGTGCACGCACGCAGGAGCTAGTAGCCTATGAACACAGTGACTGAGTGTCCTAGACTCCTAGTACAGTAAGAGTAAGTAGTAACAGTAAGTAGAACTAACTAATTACAATAATCAATCAGCTATCAGAAGGAAATAGAGTGTGGGTGGTGTGTGTACACTCAGACAGTGAGTGCACGCACGCAGGAGCTAGTAGCCTATGGACAGTGACTGAGTGTCCTAGACTCCTAGTACAGTAAGAGTAAGTAGTAACAGTAAGTACAACTAACTAATTACGATAATCAATCAGCGATCAGAAGGAAATAGAGTGTGTGTTGTGTGTGTACACTCAGACAGTGAGTGCACGCACGCAGGAGCTAGTAGCCTATGAACACAGTGACTGAGTGTCCTAGACTCCTAGTACAGTAAGAGTAAGTAGTAACAGTAAGTAGAACTAACTAATTACAATAATCAATCAGCGATCAGAAGGAAATGGAGTGTGGGTGTGTGTACACTCAGACAGTGAGTGCACGCACGCAGGAGCTAGTAGCCTATGAACACAGTGACTGAGTGTCCTAGACTCCTAGTACAGTAAGAGTAAGTAGTAACAGTAAGTAGAACTAACTAATTACAATAATCAATCAGCGATCAGAAGGAAATAGAGTGTGGGTGGTGTGTGTACACTCAGACAGTGAGTGCACGCACGCAGGAGCTAGTAGCCTATGGACAGTGACTGAGTGTCCTAGACTCCTAGTACAGTAAGAGTAAGTAGTAACAGTAAGTACAACTAACTAATTACGATAATCAATCAGCGATCAGAAGGAAATAGAGTGTGTGTTGTGTGTGTACACTCAGACAGTGAGTGCACGCACGCAGGAGCTAGTAGCCTATGAACACAGTGACTGAGTGTCCTAGACTCCTAGTACAGTAAGAGTAAGTAGTAACAGTAAGTAGAACTAACTAATTACAATAATCAATCAGCGATCAGAAGGAAATGGAGTGTGGGTGTGTGTACACTCAGACAGTGAGTGCACGCACGCAGGAGCTAGTAGCCTATGAACACAGTGACTGAGTGTCCTAGACTCCTAGTACAGTAAGAGTAAGTAGTAACAGTAAGTAGAACTAACTAATTACAATAATCAATCAGCGATCAGAAGGAAATGGAGTGTGGGTGTGTGTACACTCAGACAGTGAGTGCACGCACGCAGGAGCTAGTAGCCTATGAACACAGTGACTGAGTGTCCTAGACTCCTAGTACAGTAAGAGTAAGTAGTAACAGTAAGTAGAACTAACTAATTACAATAATCAATCAGCGATCAGAAGGAAATAGAGTGTGGGTGGTGTGTGTACACTCAGACAGTGAGTGCACGCACGCAGGAGCTAGTAGCCTATGGACAGTGACTGAGTGTCCTAGACTCCTAGTACAGTAAGAGTAAGTAGTAACAGTAAGTACAACTAACTAATTACGATAATCAATCAGCGATCAGAAGGAAATGGAGTGTGGGTGTGTGTACACTCAGACAGTGAGTGCACGCACGCAGGAGCTAGTAGCCTATGGACAGTGACTGAGTGTCCTAGACTCCTAGTACAGTAAGAGTAAGTAGTAACAGTAAGTACAACTAACTAATTACGATAATCAATCAGCGATCAGAAGGAAATAGAGTGTGTGTTGTGTGTGTACACTCAGACAGTGAGTGCACGCACGCAGGAGCTAGTAGCCTATGAACACAGTGACTGAGTGTCCTAGACTCCTAGTACAGTAAGAGTAAGTAGTAACAGTAAGTAAGTAGAACTAACTAATTACGATAATCAATCAGCGATCAGAAGGAAATAGAGTGTGTGTTGTGTGTGTACACTCAGACAGTGAGTGCACGCACGCAGGAGCTAGTAGCCTATGGACAGTGACTGAGTGTCCTAGACTCCTAGTACAGTAAGAGTAAGTAGTAACAGTAAGTACAACTAACTAATTACGATAATCAATCAGCGATCAGAAGGAAATAGAGTGTGTGTTGTGTGTGTACACTCAGACAGTGAGTGCAGTGCGCACACGCAGGAGCTAGTAGCCTATATGAACAGTGACAGTGAGTGTCCCTACGGGTTCAGTAAGAGTAAGTAGTAAGTAAGTACAAATAACTAACAATAATCTATCAGTAATCAGAAGGAAATAGAGTGTGTGTACACACAGACAGTGAGTGAGTGCACACACGCAGGAGCTAGCTAGTAGCCTATAAACAGTGACAGTCAGTGAGTGTCCTACTCCTAGTACAGTATAACTACAATACTATTAGTAAAGGACAGCAGAAATACTGGTATAGATGAGAGAAATAAACAGAGGACAGCTGCCCACAGAGGCAAGGCCCCCCTGAGGCCTAAACCTGTAAGCTTGCAGCAGCTGCCTGTCTCTAATGTAACACACAAGCTACTAACTAAAATACAATGTCTATCTAGCTAACAACAATATAGGTGTATATGGCAGGTGTAGGTGAGCAAAAACGCTAGGTAAATGACCACAATAGAGCACTTGCTAAGCCAAAGCACAAAGGAGCAACTCTCTCTCTGTACAAGTCTCAGGCAAGCATGGAAAAACCTAACATGGCGGCCGCTATTTATAGGGTAGGGGCTGGCCAGGGTCCCCCTCTGTGATTGGCTGCCGTCAGAGGGCCTGGGAGCCCTCTGATTGGCTCTAAGGACATCAATCTGGGCTATGACGCTATTCGAGCTCGGTACCGAGCTCGAATAGCGCCGGGTTGCTCGAATAGCTCGAATAGTGAATGGGCTATTCGAGTGTACTCGGATAGCCCATTCGAATAGCTCCAGCTATTCGGAGCTCGAATACCGAGCTCGAATAGCTGAAAAAGAGCTCGAATATTCGAGCTACTCGAATATTCGAGCTCTGCTGAGCACCACTGCTGTGCACTACAGTGAGGTCCCGGGCAGCGAGGATTAGAACCATCAGGTCTCCTTCCCTCCAGTCAGCATGCAGCACATTCCCTTTTCTCCCTCCAGCTAATATAAAGGAAGGTGAGAGGAGAGGCAGCTGAGCCCGCTCCATCCCCACAACAAACACTCTGCAAGTAGCAGGAGAGATGGTTGCTCTCCACAATATAGTGCAGACAGGGGCACTGGAAGAGGACACAGTGACAGCTAAGTCAGGAAGTCAGGACAGAAATCCCTCCAGCGCAGTGCTGGGCCGAAATTACGCATTAGCGTAATTACGCATCGTAATTCACTACAAATGCACCGTAAGCGTTACGTGTAAGGTTACGGTATTACGCGTAATTAATTACGCTTAGACCGTAGGTTACGTTATTACGCGTAACAAATTACACGTAAGACAGTAAACTCCCATTGAAATTACACAGTCTGCCGTAATCGCGTAATATTACGCTCCCGTATAATATAAAAAAGCCGCCGACTTTAAGGGTTAATAGCAAAGCCCCCTTAAGTGCTAAGAGCCTCAAGTTTGGAGAATATATTAAGGAGATCAGAAGGAATAAGAGGAAAATTTTTTTTTTCAAAAAGACCTTATAGTTTTTGAGAAAATCGATGTTAAAGTTTCAAAGGAAAAATATATACATTTAAAAACCCGCCGACTTTAACGGTTAATAGCAAAGCCTGCTTAAAATTTAGGAACACCAAATTCACAGGGTATATTAAGGGGATCAGTGGGAATAAGAGGAAAACATTTTTTCAAAAAGACCATATAGTTTTTGAGAAAATCGATTTTTAAGTTTCAAGGGCGAAAATGTCTTTTAAATGCGGAAAATGTCAGTTTTTTTTGCACAGGTAACAATAGTGTTTTATTTTCATAGATTCCCCCAAGTGGGAAGAGTTTTACTTACTTCGTTCTGAGTGTGGGAAGTATTAAAAAAAAACGACGTGGGGTCCCCCCTCCCAGACCTCTTTAACCCCTTGTCCCCCATGCAGACTGGAATAGCCAGAATGCGGAGCACCGGCCGCGTGGGGCTCCGCACCCTGACTATACCAGCCCGCATGGTCCATGGATTGGGGGGTCTCGGAAGGGGAGGGGCAGCCAAGCTTTCCCCTCCCCCTCCGAGCCCTTGTCCAATCCAAGGACAAGGGGCTCTTCTCCACCTCCGATGGGCGGTGGAGGTGGAGGCCGCAATTTCCTGGGGGGGGGGGTTCATGGTGGCATCTGGGAGTCCCCTTTAAAAAGGGGTCCCCCAGATGCCCACCCCCCCTCCCAGGAGAAATGAGTATAGAGGTACTTGTACCCCTTACCCATTTCCTTTAAGAGTTAAAAGTAAATAAACACACAAACACATAGAAAAAGTATTTTAATTGAACAAAAAACATAACCACGAAAAAAGTCCTTTAATATTCTTAATTAACCATTAATACTTACCTGTCCCTTTAAAAGCCAGTTCCTACGCAATATCCTCGGAAATATACTAATCAGTTACAATGTAACAAAGTTGTTACAATGTAACAACTTTGTTACTTTGTAACTCCACCGCACCCGACGCCACTCGCCGCTCACCCGCCGGCTGCCGCATACACTAACGCTAAGTCCCCGCCGGCTCCCGCCGTCCACTCCGCCCACACCTGTCACCCATATACATGCTGGCACCCATGGGTGCCAGCATGTATATAGGTGACATGTGGGAGAGGCGGGGAGGGCAGCGAGAGCCGGCAGGACTTAGCGTCCTGCACGGAGTCCGGACCCGACAGAGCTCTGAGCTATATAGCTCAGAGCTCTCTAAAGCAACTTTGTATTTGGGCTCCAAGGAGCCCCATTGGTCCTTAGCAGACCAATGGGGTTCCTTTAAATCAGAAGGAACCCCATTGGTCTGCTAAGGACCAATGGGGCTCCTTGGAGCCCAAATACAAAGATGCTTTAGAGAGCTCTGAGCTATATAGCTCAGAGCTCTGTCGGGTTCAGGACGCTAAGTCCCCGCCGGCTCCGCTGCCCTCCCCGCCTCTCCCACATGTCACCTATATACATGCTGGCACCCATGGGTGCCAGCATGTATATGGGTGACAGGTGTGGGCGGAGTGGACGGCGGGAGCCGGCGGGGACTTAGCGTTAGTGTATCCGGCGGGTGAGCGGCGAGTGGCGTCGGGTGCGGTGGAGTTACAAAGTAACAAAGTTGTTACATTGTAATAACTTTGTTACATTGTAACTGATTAGTATATTTCCGAGGATATTGCGTGGGAACTGGCTTTTAAAGGGACAGGTACGTATTAATGGTTAATTAAGAATATTAAAGGACTTTTTTCGTGGTTATGATTTTTGTTCAATTAAAATACTTTTTCTATGTGTTTGTGTGTTTATTTACTTTTAACTCTTAAAGGAAATGGGTAAGGGGTACAAGTACCTCTATACTCATTTCTCCTGGGAGGGGGGGTGGGCATCTGGGGGACCCCTTTTTAAAGGGGACTCCCAGATGCCACCATGAACCCCCCCCCCCAGGAAATTGCGGCCTCCACCTCCACCGCCCATCGGAGGTGGAGAAGAGCCCCTTGTCCTTGGATTGGACAAGGGCTCGGAGGGGGAGGGGAAAGCTTGGCTGCCTCTCCCCTTCCGAGACCCCCCAATCCATGGACCATGCGGGCTGGTATAGTCAGGGTGCGGAGCCCCACGCGGCCAGTGCTCCGCATTCTGGCTATCCCAGTCTGCATGGGGGACAAGGGGTTAAAGAGGTCTGGGAAAGGGGACCCCACGTCGTTTTTTTTTTAATATTTCCCACACTCAGAACGAAATAAGTAAAACTCTTCCCACTTGGGGGAATCTATGAAAATAAAACACTATTGTTACCTGTGCAAAAAAAACTGACATTTTCCGCATTTAAAAGACATTTTTGCCCTTGAAATTTAAAAATCGATTTTCTCAAAAACTATAAGGTCTTTTTGAAAAAAAATTTTTTCCTCTTATTCCCACTGATCCCCTTAATATACCCTGTGAATTTGGTGTTCCTAAATTTTAAGCAGGCTTTGCTATTAACCGTTAAAGTCGGCGGGTTTTTAAATGTATATATTTTTCCTTTGAAACTTTAACATCGATTTTCTCAAAAACTATAAGGTCTTTTTGAAAAAAAAAAATTCCTCTTATTTCTTCTGATCTCCTTAATATATTCTCCAAATTTGAGGCTCTAAGCAATTAAGGGGGCTTTGCTATTAACCCTTAAAGTCGGCGGCTACCTAACATTGATCCATGCGTCAACTTTTCCGCTTGGCAGCATGACCTTACGCATTAATTGCTAGTAGGGATTTTCGCGTAAGCCAACAACGTAACAACCTGAAATATGGTATTCTTACGCGTAATTGCATAAGGGCTATGCGTAATTACAGACATGTACCGTAAATGAATGTCTACGCCGTAAGCGTAATTCCGTTACGCGTAATGATCCGTAAGCGTAGTTTTTTCCATTATGCCCAGCACTGCTCCAGCATGCCCCATGCTTCAGAGGCTGTGTGACCTCCAGCGTGCCCCATTCTGCAGAGGCTGTGTGACCTCCAGCGTGCCCCATGCTTCAGAGGCTGTGTGACCTCCAGCGTGCCCCATTCTGCAGAGGCTGTGTGACCTCCAACGTGCCCCATGCTGCAGAGGCTGTGTGACCTCCAACGTGCCCCATGCTTCAGAGGCTGTGTGACCTCCAGCGTGCCCCATTCTGCAGAGGCTGTGTGACCTCCAGCGTGCCCCATGCTTCAGAGGCTGTGTGACCTCCAGCGTGCCCCATTCTGCAGAGGCTGTGTGACCTCCAGCGTGCCCCATGCTGCAGAGGCTGTGTGACCTCCAACGTGCCCCATGCTGCAGAGGCTGTGTGACCTCCAACGTGCCCCATGCTGCAGAGGCTGTGTGACCTCCAACGGACCTCAGCTCAGCTCAGCCAGACAGGTAATAAAGTGCAGCAGATAAGCTGCACACACAGTAAAAATCGGTGGAGCTGCTCATTCTCATATTGTGTGTTTCCTGTTAGAGTTCTGCCGAACGGTTCACCTGCGAACGGTTCCATGTGAACTTCCATGGTTCGTGTTCGCGTCCCGCAGGCGAACCTTTGCGGAAGTTCGGTTCGCCCCATAATGCACCATGGAGGGTCAACTTTGACCCTCTACATCACAGTCAGCAGGCCCAGTGTAGCCAATTAGGCTACACTAGTCCCTGGAGCCCCACCCCCCTTATATAAGGCAGGCAGCGGCGGCCATTACGGTCACTAGTGTGCCTGCATTATTGAGAGTAGGGCGAGCTGCTGCAGACTGTCTCTCATAGGGAAATATTAGTTAGGCTTAGCTTGTTCCTGGCTGCATACCTGTTCTGTTCAGTGAGACCACTGCATACCTGTTCAGTGAACCTGCCACTGCATACCTGTTCTGTGAACCCACCACTGCATACCTGTACTGTGAACCCACCACTGCATACCTGTTCAGTGAACCCACCACTGCATACCTGTTCTGTTCAGTGAACCCGCCACTGTATACCTGTTCTGTTCAGTGAACCCGCCACTGTATACCTGTTCTGTTCAGTGAACCCGCCACTGTATACCTGTTCAGGGAACCTGCCACTGCATACCTGTTGTGTTCAGTGAACCCGCCACTGTATACCTGTTCAGTGAACCCGCCACTGCATACCTGTTCAGTGAACCTGCCACTGCATACCTGTTCTGTGAACCCACCACTGCATACCTGTTCTGTTCAGTGGACCCGCCACTGTATACCTGTTCTGTTCAGTGAACCCGCCACTGTACACCTGTTCAGTGAACCCGCCACTGCATACCTGTTGTGTTCAGTGAACCCGCCACTGTATACCTGTTCTGTTCAGTGAACCCGCCACTGCATACCTGTTGTGTTCAGTGAACCCGCCACTGTATACCTGTTCTGTTCAGTGAACCCGCCACTGTATACCGGTTCAGTGAACCCGCCACTGCATACCTGTTGTGTTCAGTGAACCCGCCACTGTATACCTGTTCTGTTCAGTGATCCCGCCACTGTATACCTGTTCAGGGAACCCACCACTGCATACCTGTTGTGTTCAGTGAACCCGCCACTGTATACCTGTTCTGTTCAGTGAACCCGCCACTGTATACCTGTTCTATTCAGTGAACCCGCCACTGTATACCTGTTCAGTGAACCCGCCACTGCATACCTGTTGTGTTCAGTGAACCCGCCACTGTATACCTGTTCTGTTCAGTGAACCCGCCACTGCATACCTGTTGTGTTCAGTGAACCCGCCACTGTATACCTGTTCAGTGAACCCGCCACTGCATACCTGTTGTGTTCAGTGAACCCGCCACTGTATACCTGTTCTGTTCAGTGAACCCGCCACTGCATACCTGTTGTGTTCAGTGAACCCGCCACTGTATACCTGTTGTGTTCAGTGAACCCGCCACTGTATACCGGTTCAGTGAACCCGCCACTGCATACCTGTTGTGTTCAGTGAACCCGCCACTGTATACCTGTTCTGTTCAGTGATCCCGCCACTGTATACCTGTTCAGGGAACCCACCACTGCATACCTGTTGTGTTCAGTGAACCCGCCACTGTATACCTGTTCTGTTCAGTGAACCCGCCACTGTATACCTGTTCTATTCAGTGAACCCGCCACTGTATACCTGTTCAATGAACCCGCCACTGCATACCTGTTGTGTTCAGTGAACCCGCCACTGTATACCTGTTCTGTTCAGTGAACCCGCCACTGCATACCTGTTGTGTTCAGTGAACCCGCCACTGTATACCTGTTCAGTGAACCCGCCACTGCATACCTGTTGTGTTCAGTGAACCCGCCACTGTATACCTGTTCTGTTCAGTGAACCCCCCACTGTATACCTGTTCAGTAAACCCGCCACTGCATACCTGTTGTGTTCAGTGAACCCGCCACTGTATACCTGTTCAGTGAACCCGCCACTGCATACCTGTTGTGTTCAGTGAACCCGCCACTGTATACCTGTTCTGTTCAGTGAACCCGCCACTGTATACCTGTTCAGTGAACCCGCCACTGCATACCTGTTCAGTGAACCCGCCACTGCATACCTGTTCAGTGAACCTGCCACTGCATACCTGTTCTGTGAACCCACCACTGCATACCTGTTCTGTTCAGTGGACCCGCCACTGTATACCTGTTCTGTTCAGTGAACCCGCCACTGTATACCTGTTCAGTGAACCCGCCACTGCATACCTGTTGTGTTCAGTGAACCCGCCACTGTATACCTGTTCTGTTCAGTGAACCCGCCACTGCATACCTGTTGTGTTCAGTGAACCCGCCACTGTATACCTGTTCTGTTCAGTGAACCCGCCACTGTATACCGGTTCAGTGAACCCGCCACTGCATACCTGTTGTGTTCAGTGAACCCGCCACTGTATACCTGTTCTGTTCAGTGATCCCGCCACTGTATACCTGTTCAGGGAATCCACCACTGCATACCTGTTGTGTTCAGTGAACCCGCCACTGTATACCTGTTCTGTTCAGTGAACCCGCCACTGTATACCTGTTCTATTCAGTGAACCCGCCACTGTATACCTGTTCAGTGAACCCGCCACTGCATACCAGTTGTGTTCAATGAACCCGCCACTGTATACCTGTTCTGTTCAGTGAACCCGCCACTGCATACCTGTTGTGTTCAGTGAACCCGCCACTGTATACCTGTTCAGTGAACCCGCCACTGCATACCTGTTGTGTTCAGTGAACCCGCCACTGTATACCTGTTCAGTGAACCCGCCACTGCATACCTGTTGTGTTCAGTGAACCCGCCACTGTATACCTGTTCTGTTCAGTGAACCCGCCACTGTATACCTGTTCAGTGAACCCGCCACTGCATACCTGTTGTGTTCAGTGAACCCGCCACTGTATACCTGTTCTGTTCAGTGAACCCGCCACTGTATACCTGTTCAGTGAACCCGCCACTGCATACCTGTTCTGTGAACCCACCACTGAATACCTGTTCTGTTCAGTGGACCCGCCACTGTATACCTGTTCTGTTCAGTGAACCCGCCACTGTATACCTGTTCAGTGAACCCGCCACTGCATACCTGTTGTGTTCAGTGAACCCGCCACTGTATACCTGTTCTGTTCAGTGAACCCGCCACTGCATACATGTTGTGTTCAGTGAACCCGCCACTGTATACCTGTACTGTTCAGTGAACCCGCCACTGCATACTTGTTCTGTTCAGTGAACCTGCCACTGCATACCTGTTCTGTGAACCCGCCACTGTATACCTGTTCTGTTCAGTGAACCAACCGCATCAGTGCGCATACCTGTGCAGTTAAGTGAACCCACCTACCTACGTGAGTGCACGCAGTGTGATATACCACTCCGTGCATACCCGATATGGACAAAACAGGTAGAGGAAGAGGTAGTGCCAGAGCCAGAGGAAGGCCACCCGGCAGGTCTGCGCGAGGTCATGTAAATGTAATTTCGTGTGGACCTGGCCCACAGTACAGTGCTCGGAAGAAGGCACGTCCCATCACCTCCCAAGATTGTCAGGACGTGGTTGAGTATTTAGCGACACAGAACACCTCATCTTGCTCAGCCACCAGCGCTACTACTAGCACCACTTCCGCTGCATTTGACACTTCGCAAGAATTATTTAGTGTTGAAATCACTGATGCACAGCCATTGTTGTTACAGCCAGATGAATTTTCACCAGCTCATATGTCTGAGTTACGCGGCAACACTATGGATGTAACGTGTAAGGAGGATGAAGGACCTACTGATAATGGTGCATGTTTGGATTTGTCTGAGGCAAGCGAAGCTGGGCAGGATGATTACGATGATGACGATGATAGGGATCCTCTGTATGTTCCCAATAGAGGAGATGAAGAGGGGGACAGTTCAGAGGGGGAGTCAGAGAGTAGTAGGAGGAGAGAAGTTGCTGAAAGAAACTGGGGCAGCTCTTCATCAGAAACAGCTGGTGGCAGTGTCCGGCACCATGTATCGCCACCTATGTACAGCCAGCCAACTTGCCCTTCAGCATCAGCTGCTGAGGTCCCCATAGTGCCCACATCCCAGGGTGGCTCAGCGGTGTGGAAATTTTTTAATGTGTGTGCCTCAGATCGGACCAAAGCCATCTGTTCGCTCTGCCAACAAAAATTGAGCCGTGGAAAGGCCAACACTTACGTAGGGACAAGTGCCTTACGAAGGCACCTGGAGAAAAGGCACAAACAGCAATGGGATGGCCACCTGAGCAAAAGCAGCAGCAGCACACAAAAGAAAAGTCACCCTCCTTCTCCTCTTCCTCCTTCAGGTGCATCATCTGCTTCTGCCGCTTTCTCCCTTCCACCTTCACAGGCACCCTCCTCCACTCCGCCTCTGCGCTTGAGCGCTTCCTGCTCCTCTGCCCACAGCAGCAGTCAGGTGTCCGTGAAGGAAATGTTTGAGCGGAAGAAGCCAATTTCGGCCAGTCACCCCCTTGCCCGGCGTCTGACAGCTGGCGTGGTGGAACTGTTAGCTCGCCAGCTGTTACCATACCGGCTGGTGGACTCTGAGGCCTTCCGTAAATTTGTGGCCATCGGAACACCGCAGTGGAAGATGCCAGGCCGCACTTATTTTTCGAGAAAGACCATACCCCAACTGCACCGTGAAGTTGAGAGTCAAGTGGTGTCATCTCTTGCGAAGAGCGTTGGGTCAAGGGTACACCTGACCACGGATGCCTGGTCTGCCAAGCACGGGCAGGGCCGCTACATTACCTACACAGCCCATTGGGTGAACCTGGTGGTGAACGATGGCAAGCAGGGCGCAGCGGACCAAATTGTGACACCTCCACGGCTTGCAGGCAGGCCTCCTGCCACCTCCTCTCCTCCTGCTACATGCTCTTCGCTGTCCTCCTCCTCCTTGGCTGAGTGGCAGTTCTCCTCTCCAGCTACACAGCCCCAGCTCCGCAGGGCCTATGCTGCATGCCAGGTACGACGCTGTCACGCCATCTTAGACATGTCTTGTCTCAAAGCGGAGAGTCACACTGGAGCAGCTCTCCTGGCTGCTCTTAAGAAACAGGTGGATGAGTGGCTGACCCCTCACCACCTGGAGATAGGCAACGTGGTGTGCGACAACGGCAGCAATCTGCTTGCCGCTTTGCATATGGGGAAGCTGACACACATACCCTGCATGGCACATGTCATGAATCTAGTTGTTCAAAGATTTGTGGCAAAGTACCCTGGCTTAGCGGATGTCCTGAAGCAGGCCAGGAAGTTCTGTGGGCATTTGAGGCGGTCTTACACAGCCATGGCACGCTTTGCGGAAATTCAGCGGAAAAACAACATGCTGGTGAGACGCCTTATTTGCGATAGCCCGACTCGCTGGAATTCGACCCTGCTCATGTTCTCCCGCCTGCTAGAACAGAAGAAAGCCGTCACCCACTACCTCTACAACTACAGTAGAATGAAACAGTCTGGGAAGATGGGGATGTTCTGGCCTGACAACTGGACACTGATGAAAAATGCATGCAGGCTCATGCGGCCGTTTGAGGAGGTGACCAACCTGGTGAGCCGCAGTGAGGGCACCATCAGCGACTTAATTCCCTACGCTTACTTCTTGGAGCGTGCTGTGCGTAGAGTGGCGGATGAAGCTGCAAATGAGCGTGACCAGGAACCGTTACGGCAGGAACAGGCATGGGACCAATTTTCATCAGACCCAGCTGTTTCCTCAACACCTGCGGCAGCACAGAGGGGGGAGGAGGAGGAAGAAGAAAAGTCGTGTGCAGAAGACGAGTCAGACTCAGAGGATGATGAGCAAGGTGTTTCTTTGGGGGAGGAGGAGGGAACGGCGGCAGGAGAACACCCGCAGCAGGCGTCGCAGGGGGCTTGTGCTGCTCAACCTTCCCGTGGTATTGTTCGCGGCTGGGGGGAGGAGGTTGACTTACGTGACGTCACTGAGGAAGAGCAAGAGGAGATGGAGGGTACTGGATCCGACTTTGTGCAGATGTCGTCTTTTATGCTGCCCTGCCTGTTGAGGGACCCCCGTATAAAAAACCTCAAGGGGGATGAGCTGTACTGGGTGGCCACACTACTAGACCCTCGGTACAGGCACAAAGTGGCGGACCTGTTACCAACTCACCTGAAGGTGGAAAGGATGCAGCACATGCAGAACAAGCTGTCAACTATGCTTTACAATGCCTTTAAGGGTGATGTGACAGCACAACGCCAGCAAGGTACCACTGCCACTAATCCTCCTCCCGTGTCCACGCAGTCAAAGACAGGATGCTCCAGCGATCTCATGGTGATGTCGGACATGCGGACGTTCTTTAGTCCAACGCCTCGCCGTAGCCCTTCCGGATCCACCCTCCACCAACGCCTGGAACGGCAGGTAGCCGACTACCTGGCCTTAAGTGTGGATGTAGACACTGCTGTGAACAGCTGTAAGGAAACGCGGAAATGCCGCCGTCTCTCAAGGTGAGGCGGCTGTTTCCGCGTCCAGCATGGCGTCACAACGCGGAAAAAACGCTGCATGCCGCATAGGCAGTGCGGTGGAATCCGCATTGGGAACGGCGGAATCCGCATCAGAGGCGGCCCCCGCACTAGATACATTGCATGACAGTACTGGTGTGGCTGGGACTGATAGTCCACCAAGATTCAGACTTACACGCGCGCGAGCAGAGAGGCAGAGTTTAAATAGCAGTTAGAAGGGTGTCGGCTGACCAGCTGGGTCAGCTGACAAATTCCACTGCTCTCATTGGACCAGCAATTAGGGAGGTCCTGGAAAGGTCCTAGAGTATATATACTGCTGGCTGTTCACTTGCTCTTTGTCTGGCGTGCGATCACATATGTGGGAGCACCCAGATCCGTAGTCAGATCCTTAAGTGTGCCGTGACCAGCTGGAGCTGTAATCCTACACTTAGCTAGATTATTGATATCTAAAGTACTAATTTGATTGTGATTATCTGTTATGACTTTTGCCTGCCTCGACTATCCTCCTGAACTCTGACCTTGTACCTCGATATTCTGATACTCTGTTGCCGAACCTCGGCTCGTTCCTAGACTCTGTTTCTGCCTCCTGATTTTGTACCCCGATATATCTGATACCCCGTTGCCGAACCCTGCCTGTACTTTGACTCCGCCTTTGCCTACTGTATTTGTACTTTATCTGTCCGTGTGTGTACGACCTGGCTTGTCCGACTTCGAGAACCGACCTCACGATTGGAGGCGGTTCCCAGTCCTGTTAGTGACACTTCTTCCTGAGTGTCACTCTCGGACTTTCCTTCCTACTGTCAGTCTGACTCCTCCCGTCTTGGAGAGCTCAGGTCTGCGGAAGGAATCCGTGCAGTTCTCCTTGCTGCACTGAGGCCTAGGCCTCCTAGTGTTACTGTTACACCAAAACACTACACTCTACTCAGGCGAACAGAGGTTAGTTTGTATATCGGATTATCGGTGAGACTGCAGATCACTTATAATCTGGTATATATCTGTATTTCCGGTGATACTGCAGATCACCGGTAATCAGATACTCTCTGCGCCCACCGATCGTTACAGAACGCCAGACCCAAAAAATGCAAATGGACGCACATACTGACCGTCTGGGCGCACTTGCCACTTCGGTGGAAAACATCAACCAAGTGCTGGGTAGCCACAAGACTATGATTGATGTCCTGTCAGGCTCTGTGCAAACCCTCCAGACGTCAGTTGATTCAGTGCGATCCTCTCCTAGTACTGACATACGTATGCCTGTACCTGATAAATTTTCCGGCCACAAGTCTGACTTCCGGAATTTCAGGAGTAGAGTGTTATCGTATTTCGAGTTGAGACCCCGATCCTCGGGTACTGAGACCCAACGGGTCACCTTTATTAAAACTTTGCTGTCTGGTGACTCCCAGTCATGGGCATACAACCTGCCTTCTACCGATACTGCTCTGACCTCGGTAGAGGAATTTTTTAAGGCCATGGCCGTAATCTACGACGACCCTGACCTTGCTGCATCCTCTGAGCGGAAGCTCAAACTTTTACGGCAAGGCAGGGGTCCAGTCGAGGATTACGCGGCCGAATTTCGTAGGTGGTCAGTTACGGCCAGGTTTGGCACTTATGCCCTGTTAGATTACTTCCTGTCTGGGTTGTCGGATGAGGTCTCCGACCTAATGTTAAGCCAACCCTGAACCCAAAACAGTCGACGAGGCCATCTCATCGGCCATTCGAATCGACCGTAGGCTACGCCATCAGAGACAGACTAGGGGCAGTCATCGGCTTAGGCTGACCTCTTACACAGTGCCTCCCGCTGCACCCCTAGTAACTCCGTCTCCTTCTGTCTCATCATCTCCAGTCTTGCCTCCACCTGAGCCGATGCAGATCGGTCGGTCTAAGTTGACCCAAGTGGAGAGAAGACGGAGATTGTCGGAACAACTATGTTTATACTGTGGTGAAGGGGGGCATAGGGTACGAGACTGTCTCATTAAGCCTAATAAGGATAAGCCGGGAAACGCTACCGCCTAGGAGTGATAAGGGGTGACACCCTAGGCGCCCAGCTCGCACCCCTGAAAGAAAGACGATTGCTCCTCCCCTGTACGATTACATGGGGGGACAAATCTGAAGCCACGGAGGCCTTTATTGATTCAGGCTCAGCGGCTAACTTCATGAGTTCCGAATTTGCAGAGAAGTTGGACATTCCTCTCACCCCAGTAAAACCACCTATCCAGGTTACTGCCTTGGACGACTCCCCATTACAAAGGGACCGTCCGCTGTCCCAGACACCAGAGGTGGAAGTCATTACTGGGGTACTGCATAGGGAGAGTTTACGTTTTTTTGTGTTACATATGACCACCTCCACCATTGTCCTAGGTATGCCTTGGCTGCAGCTTCATTCGCCACAGATTAATTGGGCGACAGGACAGTTAACCAGTTGGTCAGACTTCTGTTCCCAACAGTGCCTAAGAAAAGTGGTATTAGGTCAGACCAAGGTACATGTGGAGGGTGTTCCCGAGCAATACTCCGAGTTCTCGGATGTATTCTGTCCCAAGGCTGCTGATAGGTTACCTCCTCATCGCCCTTTCGATTGCCCCATCGATCTCCGTGCCGGTTGTATGCCCCCTAGGGGTCACCTGTATAATTTGTCTGGACCAGAGAAGGTGGCTATGCAGGAGTACATCCGTGACAATCTGGCCAAGGGGTTCATTCGCCCCTCCCGCTCGCCTGCAGGGGCCGGTTTCTTTTTTGTTAAGAAAAAAGACGGAGGTCTTCGACCTTGCATCGATTATCGGGGCCTAAATAAAATCACGGTGAAGAATCGTTATCCGTTGCCATTAATAGACGATTTATTCACGCAGGTCACAGACGCTAAGATCTTTTCAAAATTGGATCTGAGGGGTGCATACAACCTGATCCGCATTAGAGAGGGCGATGAATGGAAGATGGCCTTCAACACACCCGATGGGCATTACGAGTACTTAGTGATGCCCTTCGGGTTGTGCAATGCGCCAGCCGTCTTCCAGGAATTGATTAACGAGGTATTCAGGGAGGTGTTGGGTAGGTTTGTGCTTGTATACCTTGACGATATACTAATTTACTCCAACAACCTCTCCGAGCACAGGGTCCATGTCAGATTTGTGCTAAACAAGTTGAGACAAAATCTGCTGTACGCCAAGTTGGAAAAATGTATTTTTGAAGTTACATCTGTCGCCTTTCTGGGGTACATAATCTCCACCTCGGGCCTGTCTATGGACCCTGCCAAGGTATCCGCTGTTCTGGAGTGGCCTCAGCCGGTGGGGTTAAAGTCGTTGCAACGTTTTCTGGGTTTTGCAAACTATTATAGGAGGTTCATAAAGGGGTACTCCACCGTTATTGCACCTCTCACCAGTCTCACTAGGAAAGGGGCGGATACTACTCACTGGTCGCCTGAGGCCCTACAGGCATTTTCAACCTTGAAGGAACTGTTCTGCACAGCACCCATACTAAGACACGTAGACACTTCCTTCCCTTTTATTGTTGAGGTAGACGCCTCAGAAGTCGGGGTGGGGGCTGTGCTGTCTCAACGTTCAGGCTTACAGGGTAGATTGCACCCATGTGCCTATTTTTCTCGGAGATTCTCTCCAGCAGAGAGAAACTACGATATAGGCAACAGGGAACTCTTAGCCATTAAACTAGCCTTTGAAGAATGGCGTCATTGGTTAGAAGGAGCGGAGCATACTATCACGGTTTTTACCGACCACAAGAATCTGGAATACATCGAGGGGGCTAAGAGGTTAAGCCCTCGTCAGGCTCGATGGTCCCTGTTTTTTTCAAGGTTCACATTCGTGATTACGTACACCGTAGAATACTAAGGCAGATGCGCTATCCAGGTGCTTTGAGCCAGAAACAGCACAGGCCTCCGTCCCGGAGACAATTGTTCCGCGAAAATTGGTGCTGGCTGCAATTGAGACTTGGGAAGACTGGAAGGAGACGTTGAGCCCCTTCCAGCAGGACATCCCGGAAGGGAAGCCTGAAGGGGTCATGTTTATTCCCTTGCCCTTTCGTCTTCAGATCCTTGAAATGTTCCACGCACATAAAAATGCTGGACATCCTGGAGTTGCCAGAACACAGGATCTTGTAGCCAGGTGTGCCTGGTGGCCTTCCCTGTCTGTTGATTGCAGGGAATTTGTTAGGGAATGCGCAGTATGTGCTAAGAGTAAACCCTCCCGGCTGGCACCTGTCGGTACCTTACAGCCTTTGCCCGCCCCGAGTGAGCCATGGACCCACTTGTCCATGGATTTCGTGGGTGAGCTCCCCAGGTCTGAAGGCATGTCGGTCATTTGGGTGGTAGTCGACCGCTTCAGCAAGATGGCCCATTTCGTGCCCTTGAAAGGACTCCCCTCGGCTCAGGAATTGGCCGACCTATTCATCATCCACATTTTCCGGCTGCATGGCATTCCGGAAAACATAGTGTCGGATAGGGGAGTCCAATTCATTTCTAGATTCTGGAGGGCATTTTGCCACCAAATGGGCATGAAGCTGTCTTTCTCGTCCGGCTACCACCCACAGACTAATGGCCAGACTGAAAGGATAAATCAGTCTCTAGAACAATTTTTGAGATGTTATGTTGCGGAGGCACAAGACGACTGGGTCAGATTTTTGCCCTTCGCAGAATTTGCTCAAAATACCTTGAGAAATTCCTCCTCCGGATTTTCGCCTTTTCAGGTGGTAACAGGGAGATCGCCCAAGTTTTCCCCCTTGCCAGTTGCCTCCTCTCCGTTTCCAACCCTGGAAGCCTGGCACAGGGCATTTAAAGTCATCTGGGGGAAGGTGAAGAGTAATCTGGAAAGGGCATTCCAGAGTCAAAAGGGTCAGGCTGACAAAAGACGCTCATTGGAGTGGAAGTTCCAGCCAGGAGACTTGGTCTGGGTGTCCACACGTCACTTAACCCTGAGACAGCCCTCAGATAAACTGGGCCCCAGGTTTGTGGGTCCATTTTCAGTGGCCAAGAAGATCAACAACGTTACGTATTCCGTTGATCTTCCCGCCAGCATGCGTGGGGTAAAGTCCTTCCACGTATCCCTGCTTAAACCAGCAGTCCATGTGGGTCCCACTCCTCCTCCTCCTGTGGTGGTGGACGACCAACCTGAGTACGAGGTAGAAAAGATATTGGATTCACGCATGGTACAGAATTCGGTACAGTACCTCGTACATTGGAAAGGGTACGGCATTGAGGAGAGACAGTGGGTACCGGGTTCACGCATGCATGCAGACGAGTTAAGGAGGGAGTTTCATGCCTTACATCCCGAGAAACCTGGTAGGAGTTGTCCGGAGTCCACTCCTCGGGGGGGGGGGGGACTGTAAGGAAACGCGGAAATACCGCCATCTCTCAAGGTGAGGCGGCTGTTTCCGCGTCCAGCATGGCGTCACAACGCGGAAAAAACGCTGCATGCCGCATAGGCAGTGCGGCGGAATCCGCATTGGGAACGGCGGAATCCGCATCAGAGGCGGCCCCCGCACTAGATACATTGCATGACAGTACTGGTGTGGCTGGGACTGATAGTCCACCAAGATTCAGACTTACACGCGCGCGAGCAGAAAGGCAGAGTTTAAATAGCAGTTAGAAGGGTGTCGGCTGACCAGCTGGGTCAGCTGACAAATTCCACTGCTCTCATTGGACCAGCAATTAGGGAGGTCCTGGAAAGGTCCTAGAATATATATACTGCTGGCTGTTCACTTGCTCTTTGTCTGGCGTGCGATCACATATGTGGGAGCACCCAGATCCGTAGTCAGATCCGCAAGTGTGCCGGGGCCAGCTGGAGCTGTAACCCTACACTTAGCTAGATTATTGATAGCTAAAGTACTAGTTTGATTGTGATTATCTGTTATGACTTTTGCCTGCCTCGACTATCCTCCTGAACTCTGACCTTGTACCTCGATATTCTGATACTCTGTTGCCGAACCTCGGCTCGTTCCTAGACTCTGTTTCTGCCTCCTGATTTTGTACCCCGATATATCTGATACCCCGTTGCCGAACCCTGCCTGTACTTTGACTCCGCCTTTGCCTACTGTATTTGTACTTTATCTGTCCGTGTGTGTACGACCTGGCTTGTCCGACCTCGAGAACCGACCTCACGATTGGAGGCGGTTCCCAGTCCTGTTAGTGACACTTCTTCCTGAGTGTCACTCTCGGACTTTCCTTCCTACTGTCAGTCTGACTCCTCCCGTCTTGGAGAGCTCAGGTCTGCGGAAGGAATCCGTGCAGTTCTCCTTGCTGCACTGAGGCCTAGGCCTCCTAGTGTTACTGTTACACCAAAACACTACACTCTACTCAGGCGAACAGAGGTTAGTTTGTATATCGGATTATCGGTGAGACTGCAGATCACTTATAATCTGGTATATATCTGTATTTCCGGTGATACTGCAGATCACCGGTAATCAGATACTCTCTGCGCCCACCGATCGTTACAACAGCGATGAGGAACCCTTGAACTACTGGGTGCGCAGGCTTGACCTGTGGCCAGAGCTGTCCCAATTTGCCATCCAACTTCTCTCCTGCCCTGCCGCAAGCGTCCTGTCAGAAAGGACCTTCAGCGCAGCTGGAGGCATTGTCACAGAGAAGAGAAGTCGCCTAAGTCACAAAAGTGTTAAGTACCTCACCTTTATCAAAATGAATCAGGCATGGATCCCGGAGGGCTGCTGCCCGCCCCAAGACTAAGTCAGTCCCCGCACACACAGCATCTCTGCCTGCACGCCGTGTGACTGGCTGCCTGGCCTGCCCCAAGAAGACTAAGTCGCTCCCAGTCCCTCCACACAGCATGTCTGCCTGCAGGCCGCTTGACTACCTTCTCCGCTACCACCAACAGGGTCCGGGACTCCAGGCGGATTGCTGAATTTTTTAGGCCGCTGCTAGCAGCGGCCGCTGTAATAATTTTTCTGGTGCGTGTACATGACTGCCTAATTTTTCTGGCTGCACTGCGGGCAGCTGCAACAACAAAAGAAAAGGCATGTACATGCGCCCATTCCCCTTCGTGATCATTACCTTGCCGTGGTGAAGGGGCTTGCGTATCACAATGAAGCAATGACCGGCGCCTAGATGAGTGTCTCGGGGGGCACACCCACGATAATAAGGTCATTGCCTCATTGTGGTCAGACCAAATTTGATCAGCTGGACAGTCACTGTTCTGTCATTCACCTACATCAGCCAGGCGACCATATGGGCTGTAAAGCCACCAAAACCTGCACTCTCGCCATGGTGCGCACCAGTCCAGCACGGCAGTCACTACACAAACAGCAGTTTGTGGTGTGTTACACGGTGAGTTTGGTGTGTCAGTGTGAAGCAGTACCTTAATTACACTACCTGATTGATGTATACACATGCAAGATGTTTTAAAGCACTTTAGGCCTGTCATTTAGCATTCAATATGATTTCTGCCCTTAAAACGCTGCTTTGCGTCAAATCCAGATTTTTCCCCGGGACTTTTGGCATGTATCCCACTCCGCCATGCCCCCCTCCAGGTGTTAGACCCCTTGAAACATCTATTCCATCACTTTTGTGATCTAACAAACATCTATTCCATCACTCACACACACAGGTAGTAGTCACTGAATGTGCTGCTGCTGCTGCTGGCAGTGGGACACACAGTATGAATTAGCAATGCTGTCTAAAAAACACAAGTGTCAGTTTCAAACACAGAAAAAAAAATTGATCACACGAGCAGGATGAGCTCTGAAAAGAGCTTTTCTGGGGCGCTATTATAGCAATAAGATTCAGCTAAGCAAGCTAAGAAGGCAAGAGCCTGACTAATCTGTCCCTAGGAGAACAAGTCTGCAGCAGCTGTCCCTACTCTGTCTCTAGCAGGCACACGAGTGAGGCTAATGGCCGCCGGAGCCTGCCTTATATAAGGGGGGGCTCCAGGGCTGAGTGTAGCCTGAATGGCTACAATGCGCCTGCTGACTGTGATGCAGAGGGTCAAAGTTGACCCTCACAGAGCATTATGGGGCGTATCGAACTTCCAGGAAAGTTCGCCTTCGCCGGTGAAGGCGAATCACCCGAAGTTCGCCTGGAACCGTTCGCCGGCGAACCGTTCGGCCCACCTCTATATGAAAGAAGGGCCTGGATAGGCGAGAGCAGGAGCTGAGGAAGGCCTCCCATGATAGGGATAGACCTTCTGTCAGGAAAGGAAGGGGTTAATTTCTGGGTGGGCTTGGCCAGGCGACCTGAGTCAGAGGGAAGGCGGGTCGGACAGCAGTGGCTGAGGACAGGAAGGGTGTCAGCGGAAGGGGAGGAGCCAGAACGAGAGAAGATCACAGGAGAAAGTTGGCTTCTCTGTGTGTTCTCCTGCTTACAGCACCGTGATGGAGGAGTTGGACAGCCTGATGGCAATGCTGCGGAGCGAGGCAGCGGCAAGAGGACCTGAATGGGTGGCACAGCAGATTGCGGAGAGGACGGAGGGCGCAGCCAGCGAACAAGCCGGGCGGGTCAGTGCACGCATCTCCAGGCCGCCGGAGCGGCTGAGTCCCAGCGCTTCCCCCGCAGGTCAGAGGAGAGGAGGTAGCCCGGGACAAGCTACTACGGCCCCCCCAGCAAGGAAGAATAGCACGGCTGGGAGCAAAGGGGCTGGGAGTAAACGACCACAAGGAGACCAGGAGGTGGCGGGCCCAAGCGGTATGGGGCCTAGTGGCGGCAAACAGCGCAGAGGTAACCCCAAGCAGAGCGGAGCGGCAGCTTCAAACAGGCGAAGTGGTCAGAAGGATACTAGGGGTAACAAGGCGGCAGAGGGGAGGCGGCAGCGTGAGGCGGATGCCCCTACACCCAGGCAGTCCAAGCGATCAAAGAAGGACTCCAATCTGGGGTCTGGGAAGAAGGTGACAGCTGCTAAGGGGAAGCAAGCTTGCAGACCAAGGTCCAGTAGCTCTGATAGCAGCATACGGAGTGCGGCTGCTGGGCATGGCAGGTCATCTTCTCCGTCACCACCTCGTCAGGAAACAGCATCGGGTAGCAGAGGACGGTCTGGGCGCAATGGATCACTTCGTGGTCAGTCGGCTCGAGACGGAGATCGCCAATCTGAGGGGTCTGGTGAGAGGCGACTGGAAAGTGAAAGGCGCAGGAGTAACAACAGGGCCGCTTCCCCTGCGGTCGCTGCTTCCGGGAGATCGGATGGAAATGGTGGTCGGTTCGAGGCGGCAAGGCCAAGAGGGTCGGCTGATCGGGACCCACGTCCGGTGCAGCCAGGTGAGAGCAACCTTGTTGGAAATGTTGTAAATGATGATAACAGGGGTGATGTGCTAGTGAGGGGGGGAGGGAGTGCTAGTGGGGCGAGTAGCAGTGGGGGATCACTGTCTGTAGCACAGTCAGCAGTTACTACAGGTTTAGGGGACAGCTCATCGTCGGCATTATCCCTCATTAATACCCTGCTTGTCGGCATCAGAGATGCCTTACAGGGGCCTAGTCGGACCCAGGTGGCTTCTGAGCAGTCACCTGTGGCAGCATGGATTCCTTCGGGTGTGGGAGGGTCCACAGCATTAGTGCCAGCTGGTGGGGTTACGCAGCCTGGGGGGAATGTGATTACCAACGCGGTGGTCACTGCCCCGGCGCAGAATGCCCCAAAGGATAAGGAAATGGATACGGTGCGGCTGGCAGACGCAGTAAAAGGGGAGGTTTATCTTTGCTTTTCTGGACCGTTGGGTTTGCATTTGAAACAGGAAGTTAGGGAAAAAATTTGGAAGGGTGAGTATATCGAGATCTTCTCGTTACTGCAATTGGGTAAGTTTAACTTGGATCGGGTCAAGCCCGACGAGAGTAAAAAAGAGGAGGAGGAACGTAGGAGGTACCGACTCATTCCCCGGACGTTCCAGAACTGGTCACAGGCTTTTTCCATATATGCCAGTGTACTGGGGGAGAAGCAACCCGAATGTTGCTCATCCCTATTTTGTTACCAGGAATGTATAGCGGAGGCCCACAGGTTATACGGAGGTTCAGCATGGCTGCGCTATGATGAACATTTTAGGCAGTGTAAAGCGATTCGCCCAACGATCAGGTGGGATCAGAAAGACATAGGCATGTGGATGCAGTTGATGATCCCCGGGACTAAGAGCAATCAGCCCTTTCAGGGAGCTGCCGGCAGCTCAGGGTCAGCTGGGCAGCCGGCTAATAAGAAGCCAGGAGTGTGCTGGAAGTTTAATGAGGGGGCATGCAGATTCGGAAGTTCGTGCAGGTTCAAGCATGAATGCTCATCCTGTGGTGGGAGCCATGCCCTTACCAGGTGCTATAAGCAAAACAAAGGTCGTTCCGCAGATGCTGCAAACAAAAGGGAGGACTCCAGTGATGGTGGAAAGGATGGAGCGATATCTAAGTAGGTATCCGGATGCGGCAGATGCGGATTTTCTGCGTAAGGGTTTTGCGGAGGGTTTTCATATTCCTAGTTCAGGTGTTCCAGGTTCTCATCCGCCATATCGCAATTTAAAGTCTGTTATGTTACGCCCAGAGGTTGTCTCTGCCAAATTACAGAAGGAGGTGGAGTTGGGCCGCATGGCAGGCCCTTTTTCAGAATCCCCGATTACTGACTTGGTGGTATCTCCACTAGGTTTAGTCCCAAAAAAGGACCTAGGATCGTACAGGCTGATTCATCATCTTTCTCATCCGAGAGGTTTTTCGGTCAATGACGGTATAGATCCCGAGGCTTCATCGGTTGTTTATACGTCATTTGACTCAGCAGTCCGGCTGGTCAAAAGGACAGGTAAAGGGGCTTTGCTGGCTAAAACTGATGTGGAAGCAGCCTTTCGGTTGCTTCCGGTGCATCCAGATAGTTTTCGCTTGCTGGGCTGCTTTTGGGAGTCACACTTGTATGTAGACTGCTGCCTCCCGATGGGGTGCTCCATATCCTGTTCTTACTTCGAGCGCTTTAGTTCGTTCGTAGAATGGGTGGTCAAAGAGGTGTCAGGGTTAAAGTCAGTCATTCATTATTTGGATGACTTTCTTTTTATCGGGGGGCAGGATCTAGCTGAATGCGCTTACCTGCTGGCCTCCATGCGCCAGGTGTGTGCGCAGTTTGGCATACCCTTAGCAGAAGAAAAGACCGAAGGCCCACAGACTACAATCAAGTTTTTGGGGATTGTCATCGACTCGGTCGCCATGGAGTGCAGGCTGCCTGGTGATAAGGTGGATGACTTGCGTCTCACTATTACCAGGACGCTCGGTTCAAAAAAGATCACCTTGCGAGAGCTTCAGTCGCTTCTCGGTAAGCTGAACTTTGCGTGCAGAATTATGCCCATGGGGCGTATTTTCTGCCGACGTTTGGCAAGGGCTACAGCAGGCGTTGCGTCTCCGCACCATAGGATCCGGTTGGTGGCAGAGCACAAGGTGGACTTGCGAATGTGGTTGGTATTCCTGGCTGACTTTAATGGCCGTTCTATGTGGATGGAGGAAGCTCTCGCAAACCATGACTTGGAGTTATTTACGGACGCCGCAGGATCTCTGGGCTTCGGTGCGTTCTTCTCGGGTAAGTGGTGTGCCGAGGCCTGGCCTGAAACATGGGAACCGTTAGGCCTGACGAAAAATGTAATACTGTTAGAATTATTCCCTATCTTGGTGGCGGTTGAGCTGTGGGGACCTTTGTTGAGGAATAGGAGAATCCGATTTAATTGCGACAATATGGGTGTGGTGCAGGCAATCAATAGTTTGACGGCATCATCACCTCCGGTGGTGAGAGTACTGCGTCAGTTGGTGTTGAGATGTTTGAGATTCAACATGTTGATGTTTGCAGTCCATTTGCCTGGAGTAGAGAATGAAGTGGCTGACGCTCTTTCTCGATTCCAATGGCAGAGATTTTGGACCCTCGTCCCGGGAGCAGAACGGCAGGGGGCTTCCTGCCCTCCGGCCTTATGGAAGATACCCGTGGGACAATAGGAGTTTGGATTTCTCAATCATTGTCAGCATCAACCTGGGCAGCGTATTCAGCGGTGTGGACGCAATGGGAGGAGTCGTGGCGACAAGTTGGAGGTTGCCAAGCAGATGAAGAAAGGTTGTTTTTGTTGCTGAAATTCATGGCGGAAAAAGGGGTTGCGGGGATCACCCCGGGGGTAATAGCAAAAAATTTGGCTGCATTATCGTTTTATTTCAAAGTTCAGGGTTTAACGGATGTTACTAAAGATTTCAGAGTTCGCATGGCATTGAGAGGTTTGAGGAGACAAGTAGTAGCCCCCAAGGATACTAGGCGCCCAGTTACATTTGGCCTGTTGATTTCAATTTTGGGGAAGCTGGGAGAGATATGTAGTTCCCCATACGAGGTTTTGTTATTTAGTGCTGCTTTTGTATTGGCATTTTTCGGGGCTTTCAGGGTGAGTGAATTAGTGAGCCCCAATAAAAGAGGGGTGGGTGGCTTCTTGGAAGGGGATGTGGCATGGTCGGAGACAGGAGTGGAGGTGCAGTTGCGTAGATCAAAGACAGATCAGTTAGGCGGGGGCCGGAAGATCACGTTGTTCCCCGTGGAAGGATCAGTGGGTTGTCCAGTGGCGGTGGTGGGTCAGTTTTTGAGGGTGCGCCCCCGGACGGGTGGTTCATGGCTGTGTCACGCAGATGGGGTGCCATTGACAAAATACCAGTTTGTGGCGGTGTTTAGGAAAACATTGAGCAGCTTGAGCCTTGTTGCGGCCGAGTTTGCATCACACTCATTTAGGATAGGAGCGGCCACGGAGGCGGCCAGATGGGGGCTTCGAGATGATCAGATTAAGAGCATAGGAAGATGGGAATCAGCTAGATTCCAGTTGTACGTCAGGCCACAGTTGGTATGAAGGGTCAGCGAAGGGGAGGTAAACTAGTGTTAGGTATTATGTTAGTTGTTCAGTTTTTGTTTATTTCAGATAACCCAGCTCATCCAATCTTGGTTTGGATTTTCGGCCACTCATATGTCGCATGGGGTGCACGCAGAGCCGCTGTGCGGCCGGACGGCCGGCAGTTGGGTATCCCGAGAGCGACTGCAACTGTCCGGTGGATCGGAATTCCAGGCATGCAATGGGCCAAGGTATTGCCAGAACTGCAGAGATTCGTGGCCCTGGACAGGGCCCCTGAGGTACTGGTTCTCCATGTTCTCCATGTCGGTGGGAATGATCTGGCCTCAAGGACCACGAGGCAGATTATACAAGATATAAAATGTGATTTCATGAGGATGCGGTCGACTTTCCCACGAACAATTATAGTGTGGTCTGAGATTATTGGCAGAAGCCATTGGAGGTTGGCTCGGTCCGTTGACAAAATGAATCGAGCTCGCAAGAAGCTGAACAGGGAGGTGTCCCGGTTTGTGGTTAGGAATGGGGGGGTGGCAGTGAGACACGAAGATTTAGAGGAGGATTTAGATTTGTTTCTGAGTACACCTCAACGCCATAGGTACAGATTTGTGGTCCCTGGCTTTAGAGGGTGGTATTCAGCGGGGGCTCCGTTTGTGGGCTGCACAAGGGTGAGGTTTCTCCCTTGTTTGTGGTGGCGGGGCAGGGAGCCCGGAGGACGGTGGTTAATTATTGGAGGAATTTCTCAGGGTATCCGTCATCTGAAAGAGGTTAGTAAGGGTATGCAGCTGTCCCTGAGCCGGAGTTTGCGGCTGGGGGCCGGTTATATATATAGTTGCATTACCTACGTTTGTTAGCTTCCGGGGTTCCTTGTCCTGCAAGGTTTATACTTCTTAGGTTATTAAGAATTGTTTTATATTAAAATATTGTTCAATAAATTGGGCTGCATTGGCCTATTTTCTCCACGTCAATGGTAGTCCTTTGTATTTTTGTGAGGAAGTTTGGTGAGTGGGTAAAGGTTTGGGGACAGGTAATGGGATATTCCCAGATCATGGGCTTGATTCACAAAGCGGTGATAACCCAGTTATCACGCCTAAAAGACTTTAGGCGTGATGACCTTTTCACCACTGAGTTATCACCGCTTTTTCCTGCTCTTCGCGCGAAGTTACCGCGCGTACGCGCGTGAGAGCGCGCGCAAAGTCCCATAGGGTTTAATGGGAGCTTCGCGCGAAGCGTCGGGTGCTGCGCGCGCGCGTACGCGCGTACGCGCGTACGCGCGGTAACTTCGCGCGAGTTTCTTCTTATCATGCCTAAAGTGAGTTTAGGCGTGATAAGGGCCTTTTCACCAGCGTGCAAACACTTTGCACCGCTTGGTGAATCAAGCCCCATGTCTTCACATAGCTGATGCCAGTGGCAGACCTGGTGGTGATGTATGAGACAATGCAAAGCTCAGTTTCACAAAAAACGTGGGCTTCTTACGTAGTTGCATGGCACTCGTGGACTGTTTTTGTGGAGGGACTACAGGCATCCCTGTAAACAGATTCTCAGGACTTCATTTTAATGTTTCTTTGTTATTTAGTTAATGAAAGTTGTTCTTACAACTTTTGCTGTAGGTATTTAGTAGAAAACATTTGTTTAGGAAAATGTAAGTGGCTGCTGCTTGACTTCCCTATTTTGTGATCATTTTCTAAGGAGTTTTAAAAATACATATTCTGTTAAAAATAGAGAGCCCATTTCCTGTGCATTGCTATAGAATTTATCCAAAGTCATTCCTTACATTTGCATAAATCATTATGGGATTCACCTCTAAACCGTGTGTTTAGTTTGGTTGGGTTAATATTTTCTGATGTTAGGTTGGTACAAGGGAAATTGTTCATATGCTTGAGTAGCTCAAATGGACTAATGAATTTGAGATAGATAGGCTACACTGTCTCCGCTGCCTAGTTTTCTGGGATGTCCACTTCACTTTTATTCTAAATTCATGGTTGTCAGGGGTGGTTCTCAGTCACACTACACTACACACTACACTGGCACAGGACGCACACTACACTGGCACAGGACGCACACTACACTGGCACAGGACGCACACTACACTGGCACAGGACGCACACTACACTGGCACAGGACGCACACTACACTGGCACAGGACGCACACTACACTGGCACAGGACGCACACTACACAGGCACAGGACACACACTACACTGGCACAGGACGCACACTACACTGGCACATGACGCACACCACACTGGCACAGGACACACACTATACTGGCACAGGACGCACACTACACTGGCACAGGACGCACACTACACTGGCACAGGACGCACACTACACAGGCACAGGACACACACTACACTGGCACAGAACGCACACTACACTGGCACAGGACACACACTACACTGGCACAGGTCGCACACTACACTGGCACAGGACGCACACTACACTGGCACAGGACACACACTACACTGGCACAGGACGCACACTACACTGGCACAGGACGCACACTACACTGGCACAGGACGCACACTACACTGGCACAGGACGCACACCACACTGGCACAGGACGCACACTACACTGTCTCCGCTGCCTAGTTTTCTGGGATGTCCACTTCACTTTTATTCTAAATTCATGGTTGTCAGGGGTGGTTCTCAGTCACTTTTATGATATCTTTTTATTAACATTTCGATTCAATGTGGTTTTGAAAGCTATTTTAAAAGTCTTTGGCCTTCTTAATTACACAATCCTTTAGAATACACTGGCACAGGTCGCACACTACACTGGCACAGGATACAGAATACACAGGCACAGGACGCACACTACTCTGCACAGGACACACACTACACTGGCACAGGACGCACACTACACTGGCACAGGACACACACTACACTGTCACAGGACACACACTACACTGGCACAGAATACACACTACACTGGCACAGGACGCACACTACACTGGCACAGAACGCACACTACACTGGCACAGGACGCACACTACACAGGCACAGGACACACACTACACTGGCACAGGACGCACACTACACTGGCACAGGACACACACTACACTGGCACAGAATACACACTACACTGGCACAGGACGCACACTACACTGGCACAGGACGCACACTACACTGGCACAGGACGCACACTACACTGGCACAGGACACACACTACACTGGCACAGGACGCACACTACACTGGCACAGGACGCACACTACACTGGCACAGGACGCACACTACACTGGCACAGAATACACACTACACTGGCACAGGACGCACACTACACTGGCACAGGACGCACACTACACTGGCACAGGATACAGAATACACAGGCACAGGACGCACACTACTCTGCACAGGACACACACTACACTGGCACAGGACGCACACTACACTGGCACAGGACGCAGTCTACACTGGCACAGGACACACACTACACTGGCACAGGACGCACACTACACTGGCACAGGACGCACACTACACTGGCACAGGACGCACACTACACTGGCACAGGACGCACACTACACTGGCACAGGACGCACACTACACTGGCACAGAATACACACTACACTGGCACAGGACGCACACTACACTGGCACAGGACGCACACTACACTGGCACAGGACGCACACTACACTGGCACAGAATACACACTACACTGGCACAGGACACACACTACACTGGCACAGGACGCACACTACTCTGCACAGGACACACACTACACTGGCACAGGACGCACACTACACTGGCACAGGACGCACACTACACTGGCACAGGATGCACACTACACTGGCACAGAATACACACTACACTGGCACAGGACGCACACTACACTGGCACAGGACGCACACTACACTGGCACAGGACGCACACTACACTGGCACAGAATACACACTACACTGGCACAGGACGCACACTACACTGGCACAGGACGCACACTACTCTGCACAGGACACACACTACACTGGCACAGGGCGCACACTACACTGGCACAGGACGCACACTACACTGGCACAGGACGCACACTACACTGGCACAGAACACAGAATACACTGGCACAGGACGCACACTACACTGGCACAGGACACAGAATACACTGGCACAGGACGCACACTACACTGGCACAGGACGCACACTACACTGGCACAGAATACACACTACACTGGCACAGGACGCACACTACACTGGCACAGGACGCACACTACACTGGCACAGGACGCACACTACACTGGCACAGGACGCACACTACACTGGCACAGAATACACACTACACTGGCACAGGACGCACACTACACAGGCACAGGACGCACACTACACAGGCACAGGACGCACACTACACTGGCACAGGACGCACACTACACTGGCACAGAATACACACTACACTGGCACAGGACGCACACTACACAGGCACAGGACGCACACTACTCTGCACAGGACACACACTACACTGGCACAGGACGCACACTACACTGGCACAGGACGCACACTACACAGGCACAGGACGCACACTACTCTGCACAGGAAACACACTACACTGGCACAGGACGCACACTACACTGGCACACAGGACGCACACTACACTGGCACAGAATACACACTACACTGGCACAGGACGCACACTACACAGGCACAGGACGCACACTACTCTGCACAGGACGCACACTACACTGGCACAGGACGCACACTACACTGGCACAGGACGCACACTACACTGGCACAGGACGCACACTACACTGGCACAGGACGCACACTACACTGGCACAGGACGCACACTACACTGGCACAGGACACAGAATACACTGGCACAGGACACATCTTCCCCTGCAAGAAGAAATATAAATGGCATAACTTTAATGAATCCCTAACTGGCCAGTGGGCTGCAATACAGTTTCCTCTGTAAATCAGATAGTGTGCACAGATTGGTGTCTTTTGCAGAAGTTTGCAGCAGAAAGTTATCTCATTTGTGCTTAGCAACAACACTGCAGGTGCCAGTGAGGTGAGAGGGGGCGGAGGCTACAGTTCTGAATGGCAGAGCAGTCCTGACATACACTGTCCACAGCTTGTTATAAGAGCAGTGCTATGACTCCCAAACCTCTCAGCCAGGTTACTGCCCCTCTATCACCCATATCACCCAGGGATCCGGAGCAGTCTCTTGGTAGCTCTGTGCACATCCTGATTCCTCAGACTATATATAAAGGGGTTTAGCATTGGTGTCACCACACTGAAGATGATGGTTGCACTCCGATCTATGTAGAGAGATTCCTCATTGGCAGGACGGGCATAAGTGAAGAACGCTGTACCATAAAGCAATATAACCACAAGCAGATGGGACACGCAGGTAGAGAAGGCCCTGAGCCTAGCTGCTGAGGAACGGATCCGGAGAAGAGCAGAACCAATGAAAATATAAGAAAGAACGATCAGGAGGAATGTCACCAGTACTAAGGATCCAGCACCCAGTGCCAATATATACATGTTCAGCGTGGTGTCGGCACATGCCAGCTTCAGCAATGGTTTAATGTCACAGAAGAAGTGATTGACTCTATTGGAGCCACAGAAAGGCAGCTGAACAGTGAATAGAGTGTGGAGTAACGAGTGCATGAAGCCACCCAACCAGGAACCAAGAGCCAGCAGGACACAGGTCCTCTTCTTCATCATTGTAGAGTAGTGCAGAGGCTTGCAGATAGCAGCATATCTGTCATAGGACATCACAGCCACAAGAAGGGCCTCACTACTTCCAACCAAATGAAAGAAATGCATCTGAGTCAGGCAGGCCCATGCCGAAATCCCCCTCTGCTGAGTCAGGAAACTATGGAGCAATTTGGGGACACTAACAGAGGAATAGCAGATGTCCAAGACAGACAAGTTACACAGAAAGAAATACATTGGAGTGTGCAGATTACAGGCCGAAATCACAATGCCCATAATAGACAGATTTCCTGTCAGGTTCAGCAAATATACTGCCAGAAACACGGGGAAAAGGATTCTCTGTAAAGACGAATCTTCTGTCAGCCCCAGGAGAAGAAATTCCTCCACCAGAGTCCCGTTTAATGGCTTCAGTGACATCTGAATCTTCCTGCAATGAAATCACACACTGCCTCTTATTAATGTGTTCCTTTCATCAGTTGTCCCATCCCTAGCATGAAATACGAGAGAGGAGGGACCATTCATGGGAGGCTTTGTAACTGGAACTCAAGCTACAGACATAGATAAGGCTTCAGTGATGCACCCCAATCTTCCACCAGAATCTTCCACTCATGGATGGCTCTCAGTGCAGACCAGGCAACTGTGGAGCTGAACAACGAAGGCGAAAAACTTTACAAGCTAGACACTGACTATCGCCATTCAGGTTGATCCTCATGGCAGAAAATCTGTCTGGTCTTGTGTTTGTGATCATAATTCAACACAACAAACTAAGTCTGAAATGTGGTGCGAGCCAGGCCTGAAATGTGGTGCGAGCCAGGCCTGAAATGTGGTGCTAGCCAGGCCTGAAATGTGGTGCTAGCCAGGCCTGAAATGTGGTGCGAGCCTGGCCTGAAATGTGGTGCGAGCCAGTCCTGAAATGTGGTGCGAGCCAGGCCTAAAATGTGGTGCGAGCCAGTCCTGAAATGTGGTGCGAGCCAGTCCTGAGATGTGGTGCGAGCCTGGCCTGAAATGTGGTGCGAGCCAGGCCTGAAATGTGGTGCTAGCCAGTCCCGAAATGTGGTGCGAGCCTGGCCTGAAATGTGGTGCGAGCCAGGCCTGAAATGTGGTGCGAGCCAGGCCTGAAATGTGGTGCGAGCCAGGCCTGAAATGTGGTGCGAGCCAGGCCTGAAATGTGGTGCGAGCCAGGCCTGAAATGTGGTGCGAGCCAGGCCTGAAATGTGGTGCTAGCCAGGCCTGAAATGTGGTGCGAGCCAGGCCTGAAATGTGGTGCTAGCCAGTCCTGAAATGTGGTGCTAGCCAGGCCTGAAATGTGGTGCGAGCCAGGCCTGAAATGTGGTGCTAGCCTGGCCTGAAATGTGGTGCTAGCCAGGCCTGAAATGTGGTGCTAGCCAGGCCTGAAATGTGGTGCTAGCCAGGCCTGAAATGTGGTGCTAGCCTGACCTGAAATGTGGTGCGAGCCAGGCCGGAAATGTGGTGCGAGCCAGTCCTGAAATGTGGTGCTAGCCTGGCCTGAAATGTGGTGCGAGCCAGTCCTGAAATGTGGTGCTAGCCAGGCCTGAAATGTGGTGCTAGCCTGACCTGAAATGTGGTGCTAGCCAGGCCTGAAATGTGGTGCTAGCCAGTCCTGAAATGTGGTGCTAGCCAGTCCTGAAATGTGGTGCTAGCCAGGCCTGAAATGTGGTGCTAGCCAGGCCTGAAATGTGGTGCTAGCCTGGCCTGAAATGTGGTGCTAGCCTGACCTGAAATGTGGTGCTAGCCAGGCCTGAAATGTGGTGCTAGCCAGGTCTGAAATGTGGTGCTAGCCAGTCCTGAAATGTGGTGCTAGCCTGACCTGAAATGTGGTGCTAGCCAGTCCTGAAATGTGGTGCTAGCCTGGCCTGAAATGTGGTGCTAGCCAGGCCTGAAATGTGGTGCTACCCAGTCCTGAAATGTGGTGCTAGCCAGTCCTGAAATTTGGTGCTAGCCAGGCCTGAAATGTGGTGCTAGCCTGGCCTGAAATGTGGTGCTAGCCTGACCTGAAATGTGGTGCTAGCCAGGCCTGAAATGTGGTGCTAGCCTGGTCTGAAATGTGGTGCTAGCCAGTCCTGAAATGTGGTGCTAGCCTGACCTGAAATGTGGTGCTAGCCAGGCCTGAAATGTGGTGCTAGCCTGGTCTGAAATGTGGTGCTAGCCAGTCCTGAAATGTGGTGCTAGCCTGACCTGAAATGTGGTGCTAGCCAGTCCTGAAATGTGGTGCTAGCCAGTCCTGAAATGTGGTGCTAGCCAGGCCTGAAATGTGGTGCTAGCCAGTCCTGAAATGTGGTGCTAGCCAGTCCTGAAATGTGGTGCTAGCCTGGCCTGAAATGTGGTGCTAACCAGGCCTGAAATGTGGTGCTAGCCAATCCTGAAATGTGGTGCTAGCCAGGCATGAAATGTGGTCCTAGCCTGGTCTGAAATGTGGTGCTAGCCAGTCCTGAAATGTGGTGCTAGCCTGACCTGAAATGTGGTGCTAGCCAGTCCTGAAATGTGGTGCTAGCCAGTCCTGAAATGTAGTGCTAGCCAGGCCTGAAATGTGGTGCTAGCCAGGCCTGAAATGTGGTGCTAGCCAGTCCTGAAATGTGGTGCTAGCCAGTCCTGAAATGTGGTGCTAGCCAGTCCTGAAATGTGGTGCTAGCCAGGCCTGAAATGTGGTGCTAGCCAGTCCTGAAATGTGGTGCTAGCCAGTCCTGAAATGTGGTGCTAGCCAGTCCTGAAATGTGGTGCTAGCCTGGCCTGAAATGTGGTGCTAGCCAGGCCTGAAATGTGGTGCTAGCCAGTCCTGAAATGTGGTGCTAGCCAGTCCTGAAATGTGGTGCTAGACTGGCCTGAAATGTGGTGCTAGCCAGTCCTGATATTTGGTGCTAGCCAGGCCTGAAATGTGGTGCTAGCCTGGCCTGAAATGTGGTGCTAGCCTGACCTGAAATGTGGTGCTAGCCAGGCCTGAAATGTGGTGCTAGCCTGGTCTGAAATGTGGTGCTAGCCAGTCCTGAAATGTGGTGCTAGCCTGACCTGAAATGTGGTGCTAGCCAGGCCTGAAATGTGGTGCTAGCCTGGTCTGAAATGTGGTGCTAGCCAGTCCTGAAATGTGGTGCTAGCCAGTCCTGAAATGTGGTGCTAGCCAGGCATGAAATGTGGTGCTAGCCTGACCTGAAATGTGGTGCTAGCCAGTCCTGAAATGTGGTGCTAGCCTGACCTGAAATGTGGTGCTAGCCAGTCCTGAAATGTGGTGCTAGCCAGTCCTGAAATGTGGTGCTAGCCAGGCCTGAAATGTGGTGCTAGCCAGTCCTGAAATGTGGTGCTAGCCAGGCCTGAAATGTGGTGCTAGCCTGACCTGAAATGTGGTGCTAGCCAGGCCTTAAATGTGGTGCTAGCCTGGTCTGAAATGTGGTGCTAGCCAGTCCTGAAATGTGGTGCTAGCCTGACCTGAAATGTGGTGCTAGCCAGGCCTGAAATGTGGTGCTAGCCTGACCTGAAATGTGGTGCTAGCCAGTCCTGAAATGTGGTGCTAGCCTGGCCTGAAATGTGGTGCTAGCCAGGCCTGAAATGTGGTGCTAGCCAGTCCTGAAATGTGGTGCTAGCCAGTCCTGAAATGTGGTGCTAGCCAGGCCTGAAATGTGGTGCTAGCCAGGCCTGAAATGTGGTGCTAGCCTGGCCTGAAATGTGGTGCTAGCCTGACCTGAAATGTGGTGCTAGCCAGGCCTGAAATGTGGTGCTAGCCTGGTCTGAAATGTGGTGCTAGCCAGTCCTGAAATGTGGTGCTAGCCTGACCTGAAATGTGGTGCTAGCCAGGCCTGAAATGTGGTGCTAGCCAGTCCTGAAATGTGGTGCTAGCCTGACCTGAAATGTGGTGCTAGCCAGTCCTGAAATGTGGTGCTAGCCTGGCCTGAAATGTGGTCCTAGCCTGGTCTGAAATGTGGTGCTAGCCAGTCCTGAAATGTGGTGCTAGCCTGACCTGAAATGTGGTGCTAGCCAGTCCTGAAATGTGGTGCTAGCCAGTCCTGAAATGTAGTGCTAGCCAGGCCTGAAATGTGATGCTAGCCAGGCCTGAAATGTGGTGCTAGCCAGTCCTGAAATGTGGTGCTAGCCAGTCCTGAAATGTGGTGCTAGCCAGTCCTGAAATGTAGTGCTAGCCAGGCCTGAAATGTGGTGCTAGCCAGTCCTGAAATGTGGTGCTAGCCAGTCCTGAAATGTGGTGCTAGCCAGTCCTGAAATGTGGTGCTAGCCTGACCTGAAATGTGGTGCTAGCCAGGCCTGAAATGTGGTGCTAGCCAGTCCTGAAATGTGGTGCTAGCCTGGCCTGAAATGTGGTGCTAGCCAGTCCTGAAATTTGGTGCTAGCCAGGCCTGAAATGTGGTGCTAGCCTGGCCTGAAATGTGGTGCTAGCCTGACCTGAAATGTGGTGCTAGCCAGGCCTGAAATGTGGTGCTAGCCTGGTCTGAAATGTGGTGCTAGCCAGTCCTGAAATATGGTGCTAGCCTGACCTGAAATGTGGTGCTAGCCAGGCCTGAAATGTGGTGCTAGCCTGGTCTGAAATGTGGTGCTAGCCAGTCCTGAAATGTGGTGCTAGCCAGTCCTCAAATGTGGTGCTAGCCAGGCATGAAATGTGGTGCTAGCCTGACCTGAAATGTGGTGCTAGCCAGTCCTGAAATGTGGTGCTAGCCTGACCTGAAATGTGGTGCTAGCCAGTCCTGAAATGTGGTGCTAGCCAGGCCTGAAATGTGGTGCTAGCCAGGCCTGAAATGTGGTGCTAGCCAGTCCTGAAATGTGGTGCTAGCCAGGCCTGAAATGCGGTGCTAGCCTGACCTGAAATGTGGTGCTAGCCAGGCCTGAAATGTGGTGCTAGCCTGGTCTGAAATGTGGTGCTAGCCAGTCCTGAAATGTGGTGCTAGCCTGACCTGAAATGTGGTGCTAGCCAGGCCTGAAATGTGGTGCTAGCCTGACCTGAAATGTGGTGCTAGCCAGTCCTGAAATGTGGTGCTAGCCTGGCCTGAAATGAGGTGCTAGCCAGGCCTGAAATGTGGTGCTAGCCAGTCCTGAAATGTGGTGCTAGCCAGTCCTGAAATGTGGTGCTAGCCAGGCCTGAAATGTGGTGCTAGCCAGGCCTGAAATGTGGTGCTAGCCTGGCCTGAAATGTGGTGCTAGCCTGACCTGAAATGTGGTGCTAGCCAGGCCTGAAATGTGGTGCTAGCCTGGTCTGAAATGTGGTGCTAGCCAGTCCTGAAATGTGGTGCTAGCCTGACCTGAAATGTGGTGCTAGCCAGGCCTGAAATGTGGTGCTAGCCTGGTCTGAAATGTGGTGCTAGCCAGTCCTGAAATGTGGTGCTAGCCTGACCTGAAATGTGGTGCTAGCCAGTCCTGAAATGTGGTGCTAGCCTGGCCTGAAATGTGGTGCTAGCCAGGCCTGAAATGTGGTGCTAGCCAGTCCTGAAATGTGGTGCTAGCCAGTCCTGAAATGTGGTGCTAGCCAGGCCTGAAATGTGGTGCTAGCCTGACCTGAAATGTGGTGCTAGCCTGACCTGAAATGTGGTGCTAGCCAGGCCTGAAATGTGGTGCTAGCCTGGTCTGAAATGTGGTGGTAGCCAGTCCTGAAATGTGGTGCTAGCCAGGCCTGAAATGTGGTGCTAGCCAGGCCTGAAATGTGGTGCTAGCCAGTCCTGAAATGTGGTGCTAGCCAGTCCTGAAATGTGGTGCTAGCCAGTCCTGAAATGTGGTGCTAGCCTGGCCTGAAATGTGGTGCTAGCCTGACCTGAAATGTGGTGCTAGCCAGTCCTGAAATGTGGTGCTAGCCTGGCCTGAAATGTGGTGCTAGCCAGGCCTGAAATGTGGTGCTAGCCAGTCCTGAAATGTGGTGCTAGCCAGGCCTGAAATGTGGTGCTAGCCTGGCCTGAAATGTGGTGCTAGCCAGGCCTGAAATGTGGTGCTAGCCTGGTCTGAAATGTGGTGCTAGCCTGACCTGAAATGTGGTGCTAGCCAGGCCTGAAATGTGGTGCTAGCCTGGTCTGAAATGTGGTGCTAGCCAGTCCTGAAATGTGGTGCTAGCCTGACTTGAAATGTGGTGCTAGCCAGTCCTGAAATGTGGTGCTAGCCAGTCCTGAAATGTGGTGCTAGCCAGGCCTGAAATGTGGTGCTAGCCAGGCCTGAAATGTGGTGCTAGCCAGTCCTGAAATGTGGTGCTAGCCAGTCCTGAAATGTGGTGCTAGCCAGGCCTGAAATGTGGTGCTAGCCAGGCCTGAAATGTGGTGCTAGCCTGGCCTGAAATGTGGTGCTAGCCTGACCTGAAATGTGGTGCTAGCCAGGCCTGAAATGTGGTGCTAGCCTGGTCTGAAATGTGGTGCTAGCCAGTCCTGAAATGTGGTGCTAGCCTGACTTGAAATGTGGTGCTAGCCAGTCCTGAAATGTGGTGCTAGCCAGTCCTGAAATGTGGTGCTAGCCAGGCCTGAAATGTGGTGCTAGCCAGGCCTGAAATGTGGTGCTAGCCAGTCCTGAAATGTGGTGCTAGCCAGTCCTGAAATGTGGTGCTAGCCAGGCCTGAAATGTGGTGCTAGCCAGGCCTGAAATGTGGTGCTAGCCTGGCCTGAAATGTGGTGCTAGCCTGACCTGAAATGTGGTGCTAGCCAGGCCTGAAATGTGGTGCTAGCCTGGTCTGAAATGTGGTGCTAGCCAGTCCTGAAATGTGGTGCTAGCCTGACCTGAAATGTGGTGCTAGCCAGGCCTGAAATGTGGTGCTAGCCTGGTCTGAAATGTGGTGCTAGCCAGTCCTGAAATGTGGTGCTAGCCTGACCTGAAATGTGGTGCTAGCCAGTCCTGAAATGTGGTGCTAGCCTGGCCTGAAATGTGGTGCTAGCCAGGCCTGAAATGTGGTGCTAGCCAGTCCTGAAATGTGGTGCTAGCCAGTCCTGAAATGTGGTGCTAGCCAGGCCTGAAATGTGGTCCTAGCCTGGCCTGAAATGTGGTGCTAGCCTGACCTGAAATGTGGTGCTAGCCAGGCCTGAAATGTGGTGCTAGCCTGGTCTGAAATGTGGTGCTAGCCAGTCCTGAAATGTGGTGCTAGCCAGTCCTGAAATGTGGTGCTAGCCAGGCCTGAAATGTGGTGCTAGCCAGGCCTGAAATGTGGTGCCAGCCAGTCCTGAAATGTGGTGCTAGCCAGTCCTGAAATGTGGTGCTAGCCAGTCCTGAAATGTGGTGCTAGCCAGTCCTGAAATGTGGTGCTAGCCTGGCCTGAAATGTGGTGCTAGCCAGGCCTGAAATGTGGTGCTAGCCAGTCCTGAAATGTGGTGCTAGCCAGGCATGAAATGTGGTGCTAGCCTGACCTGAAATGTGGTGCTAGCCAGTCCTGAAATGTGGTGCTAGCCTGGCCTGAAATGTGGTGCTAGCCAGGCCTGAAATGTGGTGCTAGCCAGTCCTGAAATGTGGTGCTAGCCAGTCCTGAAATGTGGTGCTAGCCAGGCCTGAAATGTGGTGCTAGCCTGGCCTGAAATGTGGTGCTAGCCTGACCTGAAATGTGGTGCTAGCCAGGCCTGAAATGTGGTGCTAGCCTGGTCTGAAATGTGGTGCTAGCCTGACCTGAAATGTGGTGCTAGCCAGGCCTGAAATGTGGTGCTAGCCTGGTCTGAAATGTGGTGCTAGCCAGTCCTGAAATGTGGTGCTAGCCTGACTTAAAATGTGGTGCTAGCCAGTCCTGAAATGTGGTGCTAGCCAGTCCTGAAATGTGGTGCTAGCCAGGCCTGAAATGTGGTGCTAGCCAGGCCTGAAATGTGGTGCTAGCCAGTCCTGAAATGTGGTGCTAGCCAGTCCTGAAATGTGGTGCTAGCCAGTCCTGAAATGTGGTGCTAGCCAGTCCTGAAATGTGGTGCTAGCCAGTCCTGAAATGTGGTGCTAGCCAGGCATGAAATGTGGTGCTAGCCTGGTCTGAAATGTGGTGCTAGCCAGTCCTGAAATGTGGTGCGAGCCAGTCCTGAAATGTGGTGCTAGCCAGGCCTGAAATGTGGTGCTAGCCAGGCCTGAAATGTGGTGCTAGCCAGTCCTGAAATGTGGTGCTAGCCAGTCCTGAAATGTGGTGCTAGCCAGTCCTGAAATGTGGTGCTAGCCAGTCCTGAAATGTGGTGCTAGCCAGTCCTGAAATGTGGTGCTAGCCAGGCATGAAATGTGGTGCTAGCCTGGTCTGAAATGTGGTGCTAGCCAGTCCTGAAATGTGGTGCGAGCCAGTCCTGAAATGTGGTGCTAGCCAGTCCTGAAATGTGGTGCGAGCCAGGCCTGAAATGTGGTGCGAGCCAGTCCTGAAATGTGGTGCGAGCCAGGCTTGAAATGTGGTGCGAGCCAGGCCTGAAATGTGGTGCTAGCCAGGCCTGAAATGTGGTGCTAGCCAGGCCTGAAATGTGGTGCTAGCCAGGCCTGAAATGTGGTGCTAGCCAGTCCTGAAATGTGGTGCGAGCCAGGCCTGAAATGTGGTGCTAGCCAGGCCTGAAATGTGGTGCTAGCCAGGCCTGAAATGTGGTGCTAGCCAGTCCTGAAATGTGGTGCGAGCCAGGCCTGAAATGTGGTGCTAGCCTGGCCTGAAATGTGGTGCTAGCCTGACCTGAAATGTGGTGCTAGCCAGGCCTGAAATGTGGTGCTAGCCTGACCTGAAATGTGGTGCTAGCCAGTCCTGAAATGTGGTGCTAGCCTGGCCTGAAATGAGGTGCTAGCCAGGCCTGAAATGTGGTGCTAGCCAGTCCTGAAATGTGGTGCTAGCCAGTCCTGAAATGTGGTGCTAGCCAGGCCTGAAATGTGGTGCTAGCCAGGCCTGAAATGTGGTGCTAGCCTGGCCTGAAATGTGGTGCTAGCCTGACCTGAAATGTGGTGCTAGCCAGGCCTGAAATGTGGTGCTAGCCTGGTCTGAAATGTGGTGCTAGCCAGTCCTGAAATGTGGTGCTAGCCTGACCTGAAATGTGGTGCTAGCCAGGCCTGAAATGTGGTGCTAGCCTGGTCTGAAATGTGGTGCTAGCCTGACCTGAAATGTGGTGCTAGCCAGTCCTGAAATGTGGTGCTAGCCTGGCCTGAAATGTGGTGCTAGCCAGGCCTGAAATGTGGTGCTAGCCAGTCCTGAAATGTGGTGCTAGCCAGTCCTGAAATGTGGTGCTAGCCAGGCCTGAAATGTGGTGCTAGCCTGGCCTGAAATGTGGTGCTAGCCTGACCTGAAATGTGGTGCTAGCCAGGCCTGAAATGTGGTGCTAGCCTGGTCTGAAATGTGGTGCTAGCCAGTCCTGAAATGTGGTGCTAGCCAGTCCTGAAATGTGGTGCTAGCCAGGCCTGAAATGTGGTGCTAGCCAGGCCTGAAATGTGGTGCTAGCCAGTCCTGAAATGTGGTGCTAGCCAGTCCTGAAATGTGGTGCTAGCCAGTCCTGAAATGTGGTGCTAGCCAGTCCTGAAATGTGGTGCTAGCCTGGCCTGAAATGTGGTGCAAGCCAGGCCTGAAATGTGGTGCTAGCCAGTCCTGAAATGTGGTGCTAGCCAGGCATGAAATGTGGTGCTAGCCTGACCTGAAATGTGGTGCTAGCCAGTCCTGAAATGTGGTGCTAGCCTGGCCTGAAATGTGGTGCTAGCCAGGCCTGAAATGTGGTGCTAGCCAGTCCTGAAATGTGGTGCTAGCCAGTCCTGAAATGTGGTGCTAGCCAGGCCTGAAATGTGGTGCTAGCCTGGCCTGAAATGTGGTGCTAGCCTGACCTGAAATGTGGTGCTAGCCAGGCCTGAAATGTGGTGCTAGCCTGGTCTGAAATGTGGTGCTAGCCTGACCTGAAATGTGGTGCTAGCCAGGCCTGAAATGTGGTGCTAGCCTGGTCTGAAATGTGGTGCTAGCCAGTCCTGAAATGTGGTGCTAGCCTGACTTGAAATGTGTGCTAGCCAGTCCTGAAATGTGGTGCTAGCCAGTCCTGAAATGTGGTGCTAGCCAGGCCTGAAATGTGGTGCTAGCCAGGCCTGAAATGTGGTGCTAGCCAGTCCTGAAATGTGGTGCTAGCCAGTCCTGAAATGTGGTGCTAGCCAGGCCTGAAATGTGGTGCTAGCCAGTCCTGAAATGTGGTGCTAGCCTGGCCTGAAATGTGGTGCTAGCCTGACCTGAAATGTGGTGCTAGCCAGGCCTGAAATGTGGTGCTAGCCTGGTCTGAAATGTGGTGCTAGCCAGTCCTGAAATGTGGTGCTAGCCTGACCTGAAATGTGGTGCTAGCCAGGCCTGAAATGTGGTGCTAGCCTGGTCTGAAATGTGGTGCTAGCCAGTCCTGAAATGTGGTGCTAGCCTGACCTGAAATGTGGTGCTAGCCAGTCCTGAAATGTGGTGCTAGCCTGGCCTGAAATGTGGTGCTAGCCAGGCCTGAAATGTGGTGCTAGCCAGTCCTGAAATGTGGTGCTAGCCAGTCCTGAAATGTGGTGCTAGCCAGGCCTGAAATGTGGTGCTAGCCTGGCCTGAAATGTGGTGCTAGCCTGACCTGAAATGTGGTGCTAGCCAGGCCTGAAATGTGGTGCTAGCCTGGTCTGAAATGTGGTGCTAGCCAGTCCTGAAATGTGGTGCTAGCCAGTCCTGAAATGTGGTGCTAGCCAGACATGAAATGTGGTGCTAGCCTGACCTGAAATGTGGTGCTAGCCAGTCCTGAAATGTGGTGCTAGCCTGGCCTGAAATGTGGTGCTAGCCAGGCCTGAAATGTGGTGCTAGCCAGTCCTGAAATGTGGTGCTAGCCAGTCCTGAAATGTGGTGCTAGCCAAACATGAAATGTGGTGCTAGCCTGACCTGAAATGTGGTGCTAGCCAGTCCTGAAATGTGGTGCTAGCCTGGCCTGAAATGTGGTGCTAGCCAGGCCTGAAATGTGGTGCTAGCCAGTCCTGAAATGTGGTGCTAGCCAGTCCTGAAATGTGGTGCTAGCCAGGCCTGAAATGTGGTGCTAGCCTGGCCTGAAATGTGGTGCTAGCCTGACCTGAAATGTGGTGCTAGCCAGGCCTGAAATGTGGTCCTAGCCTGGTCTGAAATGTGGTGCTAGCCTGACCTGAAATGTGGTGCTAGCCAGGCCTGAAATGTGGTGCTAGCCTGGTCTGAAATGTGGTGCTAGCCAGTCCTGAAATGTGGTGCTAGCCTGACTTGAAATGTGGTGCTAGCCAGTCCTGAAATGTGGTGCTAGCCAGTCCTGAAATGTGGTGCTAGCCAGGCCTGAAATGTGGTGCTAGCCAGGCCTGAAATGTGGTGCTAGCCAGTCCTGAAATGTGGTGCTAGCCAGTCCTGAAATGTGGTGCTAGCCAGTCCTGAAATGTGGTGCTAGCCTGGCCTGAAATGTGGTGCTAACCAGGCCTGAAATGTGGTGCTAGCCAGTCCTGAAATGTGGTGCTAGCCAGGCATGAAATGTGGTGCTAGCCTGGTCTGAAATGTGGTGCTAGCCAGTCCTGAAATGTGGTGCGAGCCAGTCCTGAAATGTGGTGCTAGCCAGTCCTGAAATGTGGTGCGAGCCAGGCCTGAAATGTGGTGCGAGCCAGTCCTGAAATGTGGTGCGAGCCAGGCCTGAAATGTGGTGCGAGCCAGGCCTGAAATGTGGTGCTAGCCAGGCCTGAAATGTGGTGCTAGCCAGGCCTGAAATGTGGTGCTAGCCAGGCCTGAAATGTGGTGCTAGCCAGTCCTGAAATGTGGTGCGAGCCAGTCCTGAAATGTGGTGCGAGCCAGTCCTGAAATGTGGTGCGAGCCAGGCCTGAAATGTGGTGCTAGCCAGGCCTGAAATGTGGTGCGAGCCAGGCCTGAAATGTGGTGCTAGCCAGGCCTGAAATGTGGTGCGAGCCAGGCCTGAAATGTGGTGCTAGCCAGTCCTGAAATGTGGTGCGAGCCAGGCCTGAAATGTGGTGCAAGCCAGTCCTGAAATGTGGTGCGAGCCAGTCCTGAAATGTGGTGCTAGCCAGGCCTGAAATGTGGTGCGAGCCAGGCCTGAAATGTGGTGCTAGCCAGGCCTGAAATGTGGTGCTAGCCAGGCCTGAAAGGTGGTGCGAGCCAGGCCTGAAATGTGGTGCGAGCCAGGCCTGAAAGGTGGTGCGAGCCAGGCCTGAAATGTGGTGCTAGCCAGGCCTGAAATTTGATTCTGTGATTGGGTGCCAGGTAGAGATGTTTGAACCTCCGATTTTCGGTTCATGAACACCGCAAAAGGTTCGGTTCGGGCAAACTTTTGCGAACCACAATTGACTTCAATGGGGAGGCAACATTTCTGCTGGCTAGAAAAATGATAGAAAAGATGTTTCAAGGGGTCTAATACCTGGAGGAAGACATGGATGAATGAAATACACATCAAAAGTCCCAGAAAAAAATCTGCATTTGACACTAAGCAGTGTTTTAAGGTCAGAAATCTCATTGAATGTTCAATTGCAGGCCTACACTGCTTTACAACTTCAGGGAGTGTATTCCTTTTCTCCCTCCTCCCGGAGGGAGGAGGGTCTTGTCTTCCAGGGAATTGTAGGATTTCAAAAGCCAGCTTACATACCTTGACTGGGAATTGAACCCAGGTCTGAGTGCTTGGCTGCTATCCTAACCATTATACCACCACCAACACTACATGCTGTAGCCAGCCAGCCTAGCATGTACCATTGTGATATATCCAAGAGAAAAATGAGCTTGCTTAGTGAAATGTAGGATTTCAAAAGCCAGCTCACAGACATTGGCTGGGAATCAAACCCAGGCCTACCACTTTGTAGGCTGCTATCCTAACCATTATACCACCAACACAACACAACACAATGCTACATGCTGAAGCCAGCCTAGCATGTACCATTATGATATATCCAAGAGAAAAATTAGCTTTCTTAAGGATTTGTAGTATTTCAAAAGCCAACTCACATTGGCCAGGAATCAAACCCAGGCCTACCATTGATCTCTGTACGGCGCTGTGTGCAGTGCTGATCTCTGTACGGCGCTGTGTGCAGTGCTGATCTCTGTGCGGCGCTGTGTGCAGTGCTGATCTCTGTACGGCGCTGTGTGCAGTGCTGATCTCTGTGCGGCGCTGTGTGCAGTGCTGATCTCTGTACGGCGCTGTGTGCAGTGCTGATCTCTGTACGGCGCTGTGTGCAGTGCTGATCTCTGTGCGGCGCTGTGTGCAGTGCTGATCTCTGTGCGGCGCTGTGTGCAGTGCTGATCTCTGTGCGGCGCTGTGTGCAGTGCTGATCTCTGTACGGCGCTGTGTGCAGTGCTGATCTCTGTGCGGCGCTGTGTGCAGTGCTGATCTCTGTACGGCGCTGTGTGCAGTGCTGATCTCTGTACGGCGCTGTGTGCAGTGCTGATCTCTGTGCGGCGCTGTGTGCAGTGCTGATCTCTGTACGGCGCTGTGTGCAGTGCTGATCTCTGTGCGGCGCTGTGTGCAGTGCTGATCTCTGTACGGCGCTGTGTGCAGTGCTGATCTCTGTGCGGCGCTGTGTGCAGTGCTGATCTCTGTACGGCGCTGTGTGCAGTGCTGATCTCTGTGCGGCGCTGTGTGCAGTGCTGATCTCTGTACGGCGCTGTGTGCAGTGCTGATCTCTGTGCGGCGCTGTGTGCAGTGCTGATCTCTGTGCGGCGCTGTGTGCAGTGCTGATCTCTGTGCGGCGCTGTGTGCAGTGCTGATCTCTGTGCGGCGCTGTGTGCAGTGCTGATCTCTGTGCGGCGCTGTGTGCAGTGCTGATCTCTGTACGGCGCTGTGTGCAGTGCTGATCTCTGTGCGGCGCTGTGTGCAGTGCTGATCTCTGTGCGGCGCTGTGTGCAGTGCTGATCTCTGTGCGGCGCTGTGTGCAGTGCTGATCTCTGTGCGGCGCTGTGTGCAGTGCTGATCTCTGTGCGGCGCTGTGTGCAGTGCTGATCTCTGTGCGGCGCTGTGTGCAGTGCTGATCTCTGTGCGGCGCTGTGTGCAGTGCTGATCTCTGTGCGGCGCTGTGTGCAGTGCTGATCTCTGTACGGCGCTGTGTGCAGTGCTGATCTCTGTGCGGCGCTGTGTGCAGTGCTGATCTCTGTACGGCGCTGTGTGCAGTGCTGATCTCTGTACGGCGCTGTGTGCAGTGCTGATCTCTGTACGGCGCTGTGTGCAGTGCTGATCTCTGTGCGGCGCTGTGTGCAGTGCTGATCTCTGTGTGGCGCTGTGTGCAGTGCAGGGAATGTGCGCGAGTGCTTGTTCCCTTCTAATCTCGGCTTTCACAAGGTCACACCACCTGGCTTGACTGAGAAATGAGAGAGCCATTCTGTGGCCGCCATCCTGCTGTAATGATCGCTGCTGCAGCAGGTGTTGCTGGAAGTAGTAGTGCTGCAGCTCAGGCAGTTCTGATCTCTTTCCATGCAAGCTGCATAGCTTTGTCTGCCTTTCCCTGCTGTCAGCTTGTGACTGATTATTATTCACCTGTGTGGGAATCTGCATGTCTGCTCCCATTGGATGACCTCAGTATAAAGATCTGCTTCCTGCAGGGTTTCCTTGGGTTTTCATAGCTTCAGTTAAGCCCGTCTTGCTGTCGCTTCAGCCCCCGATCGTGTTTCTTGTTCTAAAGATACTTTGCTGGTCTTTGCATCATATATTGGTTCATTGCCAATATATATGCATACCAGCACGTTTATTATTTTCCTTGTATTCGTGTTACGTTGATATATCAGTGTCGCTGATGTATACGTACATGAACTGTTTATATCCTGTGTGCAGTTAGTCAGCTTTCCAGCACGTTTTGGTAGTTTGCGCGTATTCGTGATCACCCGTGCTGAGTAAGTTACCCTGCTCCTGGTTCCGTTTGTGGATTGCGTTCATCTCTGCGAAGAGATAACGAATCCTTCTGAATCCTGTTCTGTTACCGTTTGTGGATTGCGTTCATCTCTGCGAAGAGATAGCGAATCCTTCTGAGTCCTGTTCCCTGTATTACTCCAGTCCTAGTCAGCGTTCCTGCTTATGTCATATATCGGTTCATTGCCGATATATACATATGTTAGTCAGACAATACAAATAGTTTCATTGATAGCTGTAATTGTAATACGCTAGGAAAACATACTTATTGTATTTTTGTCTGTGTTACGTTCATCTATCTTGATCCTGCTATTTCCTGACTATCCTGTCCTGTCTTTGTGAGGCACGCCATCGCTGCAAACGCATTGGCTGCCTCATTCCAGTCTGTCTTGTTGTGCACGCTTGCTGTCACTAAGTAGCCGCTAGCTAGCAAGCGTTCATTCTGTCTACCTGTCCTGATCTCCTCAGTTCTGGTTTATGCGCTCAGCGCTACTTTGCGCTGAGACGTTATAACGAAAGCATTGTTTGTGGCTGTCGGATCTGCACCGGCTCTGTGCGCCACAATCTCCTATTGGAGTCAGTCCTCCCCTCCACTATACTAGGGATATCCTGATTCCTTGTGCTGGTGTGTGTACCTCCTTCACGTCAGCTCATGCGTTGCATGCTGACTGTGGAGAATACACCACCAAGCCTTACACCTGCGCTAAGATGGTCGCAGAGTGGTCAGTGTATATTGGCTCTCTGTTTATTGTTACTCTTATCTCTTGTTATTTTTATGTAATGCCTAGTTTTTTGGTCTTAAGGCTATTATTCTTTATCTGCTTGCAGTATGCTATAATTGCAATTTTTCATATCTTGACATATACTGATTATTGTTCATTGTACTCTTAATTTCTTTTTCAATAAACCTTGAATGTGAAAAAAAACCAAAAACTAAAAAACAGATTTCTTTGAGTCACCCCCTTGCCTGGCATGTGACGGGTGACTTGTCCGAACCCTCAGCCCACTAGCTTTTACCATACCAGCGGGTGGACTCTGAGGCATTTAAAAAATGTACATCAATTGGGACACCACAGTGGAAGGTATCCAACAGCATTTTTTTTCTCAAAAAGGAAATACCAAAGCTGTACAGTGATGTGCAGAGCCAAGTCACTGCTTCTCTGGCACACAGTGTTGGGGCAAGGGTCCATATGACCATGGACACATGGGGCCTGATTCACAAAGCGGTGCAAACTTTTCCCGGACTTTTGCGCGCGCAATTTGCCGCGATTCGCGCGATCACGGACTTTTGCATGCGCAATTTGCGGCAAATTGCGCGCGCAAAAGTCCGCAATCGCGCGATTCGTGGGAAATTGCGCGCGCAAAAGTCCGCGAAAAAGTTTTCACCGCTTTGTGAATCAGGGCCATGGTCTTCAAAGCACGGTAGGGGCAGGTATATCACCTACCTTGCACATTGGCTAAACCTGCTGAAGCATGGAAGCATGGAAAGGGTGGCTTTGCAGAGAAGTTGGTGACACCGCCATGAATTGCATGCAGGCCTGCTGCCACCTCCTCTTCTCCTCTTACTCCTCCTCCATCCTCTTCACTATCATCCTTGGTTGAGTCCTGCTCTCCTTCTGCACTCTCCTCTACTACAACTGTGTACTCCCAGCTCCCCATGAGTCTATACTACATTATAGGCACAACATTGTCATGCTGTCTTGAGGATGACTTACCTGGAATCTAAGAGTCATACCGGACAAGTACACATCTCAGCTCTGAAGTCACAAGCCCATCAGTGGCTGACCCAGCTCCAACTGAACATCGGAAAAGTGGTTTCTGACAATGGAAACTGTTGTCAGCACTGAGATTGTGCAAGTTGAGGGAAACTTGTAAGTACCCCCCCCCCCCCCCTATTCATTTGGAATGATATCACAGCACCCAGTAATTTGCGCTGCATGTTATAGCCGCAGTGCGACGAAAAGAAAAAAAAAAGCGCTCTCAATATATGTAGGTAGCCAGGTATAGATGCTCCCAGTATAGGAAGCCAGGTATAGGTGCTCCCAGTATAGGAAGCCAGGTATAGGTACTCCCAGTATAGGAAGCCAGGTATAGGTGCTCCCAGTATAGGAAGCCAGGTATAAAAGCTAGCCGAGTATAGGTACCCACGTTAGTTCACACTTAAAGACAGAGGCGCCTCTAAGCATAGGCAGTACAGGCCATTGCCTGGAGTGCCATTGGTCCTGGGGGGCACCATGTTTCTGGATTAAGCCCTGACCTCAAATTAAGCCCCACCCACCATGGGTGTTCTATTACTTGCTTCTGCTGCATCTACTTAGCATAAGTTGCAGGCAGCTGCCACCTCTGTGCCTTGTGCATCCTTCTTTCCCCCTTTGTGTCTCCTTCTCTCCTTTTTGTGCCTCCTTCTGTCTCCTTGTGCCTCCTTCAGTCCCTTGTGCCATGTCTGACCCCCTGTTTGTCCTCCTGTCTCACTTTGTGCCTCCTTCTGTCTCCATGTGCCTCCTTCAGTCCCTCTGTGCCACCTCTGCCTCCTTCTGTGCCCATTTCTGCCTCTTTCTGTCCCCCTGTGCCTCTTTAGGTCCCCTTTGCCATTATTTGTCCCCTTGTGCTACTTCTGCCTCCCTGTTCCTCCTTCAGTCCTACTCTGCCTCCTTCTGTCCTCCTGTGCCTCCTTCTGTCTCCCTTTGTGCCTCCTTCTGTATCCATGAGCCTCTTCAGTCCCCATGTGCCAACTCTGTCCCCTGCACCTTCCTCTGTCCCCTTATGCCTCCTTCTGTGCCCCTTCGTGCCTTCTTCTGTCTCCCTGTGGCTCTGTCACCCTCTGCCTCCTTCTGTCTTCCTGTGCCTCCTTACATCCCCCTCTGCCATCTTCTGTCCCCCTTTTGTGCCACCTCCTGTCCCCCTTTGTGCTTACTTCTGTCTCCCTTTGTGTCTCCTACTGTCTCCCTGTGCTTAGGTTTTTTCGCCTGGAGTGAAAAAATGGCTAGAGGCGCCCCTGCAGCAAGGAGTACTGCACAGATTCCTTCCGCAGACCTGAGCTCTCCAAGACGGGAGTAGTCAGACTGACAGTAGGAAGGATAGTCTGAAAGTGACACTAGGAGAAGGTGTCACTGACAGGACGGGGAACCGCCTCCAACAGTGAGGTCGGTTCTCGAGGTCAGACAAGCCAGGTCGTACACACACGGACAGATAAGGTACAGTATCGTAAAGCAAAGGCGGAGTCAAGGTACAGGCAGGGTTCGGCAACAGGGTATCAGAAATATCGAGGTACAAGATCAGGAGACAGAAACAGAGTCTAAGGACGAGCCGGGGTTCGGCAACAGAGTATCAGAAATATCGAGGTACAGGATCAAGTTTCAAGAGGATAGTCAGGCAGGCAAATATGTCATAACAGATAATCACAATCAAACTAGTACTTTAGCTATCAACAGAATCTAGCTAAGTGTAGGATTACAGCTCCAGCTGGTCCCGGCACACTTGCGGATCTGACTACGGATCTGGGTGCTCCCACATATGTGATCGCACGCCAGACAAAGAGCAAGTGAACAACCAGCAGTATATATACTCTAGGACCTTTCCAGGACCTCCCTAATTGCTGGTCCAATGAGAGCAGTGGAAATTGTCAGCTGACCCAGCTGGTCAGCTGACTCCCTTCTAACTGTTATTTAAACTCTGCCTCTGTGCTCGCGCGCGTGTAAGTCTGAATCCTGGTGGACTATCAGTCCCAGCCACACCAGTACTGTCATGCAATGTATCTAGTGCGGGGGCCGCCTCTGATGCGGATTCCGCCGTTACCAATGCGGATTCCGCCGCACTGCTTATGCGGCATGCGGCGTTTTTTCCGCGTTGTGACGCCATGCTGGACGCGGAAACAGCCGCCTCACCTTGAGAGACGGCGGCCTTTCCGCGTTTCCTTACACTACCCCCCCCCCCCCCCCCCCCCCCCCCCGAGGAGTGGACTCCGGACAACTCCCACCAGGTTTCTCGGGTGTAAGGCATGAAACTCCCTCACCAACTCATCCGCATGCATACGGTTCCCAGGTACCCATTGCCTCTCCTCGATGCCATACCCTTTCCAATGTACGAGGTACTGTACCGAGTTTTGTACCTTGCGAGAATCTAATATTTTTTCCACTTCATATTCGGGTTGGGTATCTACCAACATGGGAGGAGGAGGAGTGGGACCCACCTGGACTGCTGGTTTCAGAAGGGATACATGGAAGGACTTTACCCCCCGCATGCTGGTGGGAAGGTCAATGGCGTAAGTCACGTTATTGATTCTTTTGGTCACTGGGAATGGACCCACAAACCTGGGACCCAGTTTGGCAGAAGGCTGCTTCAGGGTCAAATGACGTGTGGACACCCAAACCAAGTCTCCTGGCTGGAAGCTCCACTCTACTGAACGTCTCTTGTCAGCTTGACCCTTCTGAGTAAGAAACGCCTTTTGTAAACAATTTCTCACCGTACGCCAAATGTCTTTAAAAGACCTCTGCCAGGCCTCCAGAGCTGGAAACGGGGTGGAGGCCACTGGCAACGGTGAGAACTTGGGCAATCTACCAGACACAACCTGAAATGGAGAGAATCCGGTGGAAGAGCTTTTCAAATTGTTTTGTGCGAACTCCGCGAAGGGCAGAAATTTGACCCAGTCGCTCTGTGTCTCCGCAACATAGCACCTCAAAAATTGCTCCAATGACTGGTTGATTCTCTCCGTCTGCCCATTGGTCTGTGGGTGGTAGCCCGATGAGAATGACAGCTTCATGCCCATTTGTTGGCAGAATGCCCTCCAGAATCCTGAAACGAACTGGACTCCCCGATCAGATACTATGTTTTCCGGAATGCCGTGCAGCCGGAACACATGTGTAATAAACAGGTCAGCCAACTCCTGGGCCGAGGGGAGTCCTTTCAAGGGCACAAAATGGGCCATTTTGCTGAAGCGGTCGACTACCACCCAAATGACCGACATACCTTCTGACTTAGGAAGTTGACCCACAAAATCCATGGACAAATGAGTCCATGGCTCACTCGGGGTTGGTAAAGGCTGCAAGGTACCCACAGGTGCCAGCCGGGAGGGTTTACTCTTGGCACAAATCGCACATTCCCTCACGTATTCCTTGCAATCTGCTGCCAAGGACGGCCACCAGGCGCATCTGGCTACCAGATCCTGTGTTCTAGATGCCCCAGGATGCCCAGCATTTTTATGTGCATGGAACATCTCTAGAACCTGGAGACGGAATGGTAGCGGAATGCAGAGCCGGGACAAGGTCCTTCAGCACCCAAGGCTGAGACACCAAAGTGCGCCCCCCTATCCCTCCCAGTACAGCCGTCACACACTGATTGCTATTAGACTAAGAGGCGCCACAGGGCCCACAACCTCCCCAACACCTTAATCTCTAGTTATCTGGCTTGCAGTCACTGCCATGTATCCCCTTTTCTTATTTCTCTCTGCTTCATACACAATTAGGAATGACAGCTGAATGAATTCTGCGCCCCCTCCTACACTGCGCCCTGAGGCTGGAGCCTCTCCAGCCTATGCCTCGGACCGACCCTGGCGGAATGAACAGCACCCCTGCGGGCTTCCTGTCACGTTCTGAGATGGTAGATAGGCCCAGAGAGAGTCTGATTGCCGGTAATCTGCAGTATCACCGGAATGCAGATATATATCTGATTATAAGTGAGCTGCAGTCTCACCGACAATCCGATATATTAACTAACCTCTGGCACCTAAAGTGTGTAGTGATTGGTGCAACAGTAATACTAGAGGACTAGGCCTCAGTACAGCAAGGCGTACTGTACAGATTCCCTCCGCAGCCCAAACTCTCCTAGACAGGAGGAGTCGGGCAGCCAACAGGAAGGATATACTGAAAGTAACCCTCAATAGGAAGGGTCACTGACAGTGCGAGGAACCGCCTCTAACAGCAAGGTCGGTTCTCGAGGTCGGACAGGCCAGGTCGCACACACACAGACAAATAAGGTACAATATCAGGAGGCAAAGGCGGAGTCTAAGAGCGAGCCGGGGTTCGGCAACAGGAGATCAGAAATATCAAGGTACAGTATCACAAGTTCAGAGGCGAAAACGAGAGACAAGGCAAGGTCGGCAACAGGAGATCAGATCGGCAGAAGTACAAGAGGATGAGGCAAGAGCAAGGTCAGAAACAGGCAAAAAGGTCAAAGGCACAGATAAATCACAATGGTATGGTCTTCCAGTACCTATATATTGGCAGCACCAATATATAGGTATACTGTGGATCCGAGAGCTAACACAGGTGTGATCGCTACAGCGGACACAGAATACTGACAGTCTGCTGCTTAAATGCAGACTGTCACTTCAGCAATCTCCACCCCCCCCGATGACGTCAGAAAAGGGGCGGCAACTGTCCCGGCAATCTGCTCATGGGATCCTCCTTCTCAGGGCATAAAGGGCGTGACGCTCCGTGCGTGCGCGCGTTGCCCTGCCCTGCTGAGACATGCTCCTGGTGACCCGTTGAGCGGAGGAGGAGGCCGCCGGGACAGACCGGAAGTTCGGGGTCCCGATGACGTCAGCCGCGAGCGCGGCGTTCGTACTACCGCTGGCGGTGGGGGTGAGTCCATGCCTGACATTACCCCTCCCCTGAGGCGTGGTCTCCGAACGCGCCAATGAAGGTCTATCAGGATTAGTATCATGAAATTCTCGTATGAGTTCCTGTGCATGAAATTGATGTGCTGGTACCCAGGATCTCTCCTCCGGGCCATAACCCTTCCAATGAACCAGGTATTGAAGAGAATTCTGAACAAACCGGGAATCCAGAATTCTCTCAACCTCATATTCAGGTTCACCGTCAACAAGCACAGGAGGAGGACCAGAGTCCGCATGTACTGCGGGTTTCAGTAATGACACATGAAATGTTCTTACTCCCCGCATTGACTGAGGTAATGTCACTTGATAAGATACCCGATTGATCCTTTTAGCTATAGGATATGGACCTATAAATTTAGGTCCCAGTTTTGCTGATGGCTGTCGTAAGGCGATGTGCCGAGTAGAGATCCAGACAAGATCTCCGGGAGAAAACTCCCACTCGGGAGAACGCCTTCGGTCAGCCTGTTGTTTCTGGACCGACACTGTTTTCTTTAAATTATTATTAACCTCCCTCCAAAGAGATCTTAACGTCTCTTGCCAGACCTCCAGAGCAGGGAAAGGTGAGGTCCTGACAGGGAGTGATGAAAACCTTGGGGACCTTCCATTGACAATTTGAAAAGGTGAAAACCCTGAGGAAGAACTCCGAAGATTATTATGGGCAAATTCAGAATATGGTAAGTACTGAACCCACTCCGTTTGATTGTCAGCCACATAACATCGGAGATACTGTTCCAAGGACTGATTCATTCTCTCCGTTTGCCCATTGGTCTGGGGATGAAGCCCAGAAGAAAAGGAGAGGGTGATCCCCAGTGCCTTGCAAAATTCCCTCCAGAATTCCGAAACGAACTGCACCCCCCTGTCAGATACTATGTTTTCAGGAACCCCGTGAAGACGAAGCACGTGGATTACGAAAAGATCAGCAAGTTCTTTAGCGGAAGGAAGTTTCTTCAAAGGTACAAAATGGGCCATTTTAGAGAATCGGTCAACAATGACCCAAATCACCGTATTACCCTCCGAGGGTGGTAACTCCCCCACAAAATCCATGGATACATGAGTCCAGGGCTCGGAGGGTATGGGCAGCGGCTGGAGGGTACCCACCGGAGATACACGTGAGGGTTTACTCCGTGAGCACACTGAACAAGATACAACAAAATCCTCGACATCACTCCTCCAAGAAGGCCACCAGACGCTCCTGGACAATAATTCTCTAGTTCGAGCCACTCCAGGGTGACCAGCTAGCTTATGAGCATGAAAGAATTGAAGTATTTGTAATCTGAACTGTAACGGTACAAACATGAGATCGGACGGTTTCCCTGCAGGACTATCCTGTTGGTAGGGAAGCAGAACAGATGCAATATCCCCCATCGAGTCTATACTGGCTAACACCACCTTCTCGGATAAAATTGGCTCTGGTTCGGAGGGCAGTACTGATTCAATGTCAAAGCATCGTGAAAGAGCATCAGCCTTGATATTTTTGCTTCCAGGTTTGAACGTGATGATGAAATCAAACCTAGAAAAGAATAAAGACCACCGTGCCTGCCTGGGATTTAACCTCTTAGCCCCCTTCAGATATTCCAAGTTCTTATGATCTGTATAGACCGTAATAACATGTTCCGCCCCCTCCAGCCAGTGTCGCCACTCTTCAAAAGCCAATTTTACAGCCAATAACTCCCTGTTCCCAATATCGTAATTTCTCTCTGCCTCAGAAAATTTTTTCTAAAAAAATGCGCAAGGGTGAAGTCTCCCTTGTGATCCGGAGTACTGTGACAAGACTGCCCCAACCCCAATTTCTGATGCGTCTACCTCCACGATGAAAGGCCTGGATGAATCGACATGGTGCAAAATGGGGGCAGAACAAAAAGCAGTTTTAAGACTCGAGAAAGCAGAAATGGCTTCAGGAGACCAATTGTTAACATTAGCTCCTTTCTTAGTCATGTCAGTAAGGGGAGCTACCAGAGCAGAGTACCCCTTTATAAATTTCCTGTAATAGTTAGCAAAACCCAGAAAACGTTGTAAAGCTTTTAGACCAACTGGTTGCGGCCAGTCCAAAACTGCCGCAACTTTACTGCTATCCATAGCTAACCCAGATCTGGAAATGATATAGCCAAGGAATGGAACTTCATTGATCTCAAACAAACATTTTTCCAACTTGACATATAATGAATTCTCCCGTAACTTTTGTAATACATATTGGACCTGAGACCTATGCTCCTTGATATTACGAGAAAAGATCAGAATATCGTCCAAATAAACGACCACAAATTTCCCCACCACCTCCCTAAAAATGTCATTAACTAATTCTTGGAAAACAGCGGGGGCATTACACAGACCGAAGGGCATGACTAGGTATTCGTAATGCCCATCCTGAGTATTAAATGCCGTCTTCCATTCGTCACCCTGTCTGATTCTGACCAGATTGTAAGCTCCCCTGAGATCTAGTTTAGTGAAGATCTGGGCACCTGTGACCTGAGAAAAAAGGTCATCAATCAGGGGAAGTGGGTAACAGTTCTTTATCGTTATGGCATTAAGGGCTCGATAGTCGATGCAGGGACGCAGCCCCCCATCTTTTTTCTTCACGAAGAAGAATCCTGCCCCCGCGGGAGACCTAGAGGGTCTAATGAACCCCTTATCTAAGTTCTCCTGAACGTACTCCCTCATGGCCACCTTTTCGGGTCCTGTGAGATTATAAAGATGACCTCTAGGGGGCATGGTTCCTGGTCTAAGCTCGATTGGGCAGTCATAAGGCCTGTGAGGAGGTAGTGAATCGGCCGATCGAGGACAAAACACATCGGCAAAGGAGCTATAAGGCTGAGGTAAACATTGAGGAGTTAAGTGAGTGGCACGAAGAGGGCATTTTGATATGCAGTGCTTCTGACAGTAGGATGACCAAGACAGCAACTGACCAGAAGCCCAATCGATCTGTGGAGAATGTAGCCGTAGCCAGGGAAGACCCAGTATAATCGAGCAAGAAGGCATTCTGATAAGGTAAAATCGTAATTTTTCACAATGTAATACCCCAACGGTACAGATTAATTCAGGAGTAATAGAGACAGGTTGACTACCTTGTAATGGGGAATCGTCAATTGCAGTGACTATAATGCGTTTCTCAAGAGGAACCACTGGAATGCCTAATTTAAGTGCTAAATTAAAATCCATAAAATTGGCTGCGGCGCCCGTATCAACAAAGGCCTGCAGTGCAATGTTTTGTTTGTCCCAAGAAATGGAAATAGGAAATAGGATTTTATCTTTTGGAGGTATGAAATTCTCGCCCAGGGTAGTACCCCCGACTAACCCTAGGCGGAGAAGTTTTCCGGCTTCTTGGTACAAACAGAGGCGATATGACCTTTGTCCCCACAATATAAGCACAAACCCTCCTTCCTCCTTCTTAATTTCTCTGTCTCAGATAATTTAGAGTGACCCAGCTGCATGGGCTCCTCAGTAGAAGAGGAAGAGGCAAAACTTGTGGAAGGCTGTGAGCGCATGAAGGGTCGTTGCCTGGTAGACCTGTGAAACCGTACTCTGCGGTCAATCTTGATAGCAAGACTTATAGCCTCATCTAAAGTTCTAGGTTCAGGATGACTCAACATTAATTCTGACACAGAATCAGACAACCCCGTTAGGAAGCGATCCAAGAGAGACTGCGCCTCCCACCTGGTGGAAAATGACCATTTGCGGAATTCTGCAGCATAGATTTCCACTGAGTTCTGACCCTGTTTGAGTCTTTTTAGTCTCCTCTCAGCGGTGGCGGAAGTATCTGGATCGTCATATACGACCGCCATGGCTTCGAAAAAATTTTCTACAGAGGTAAGAGCCTCATGACCCAAGGGTAGACTGTAGGCCCATGTCTGTGAGTCTCCTTGCAAAAGGGTCTTTATGAGCGTGACCCTTTGCAATTCAGAACCAGAGGAAATGGGACGCATTTGAAAATATGATTGACACCGATCCCGGAAATTACGGAAATCGGAGCGTTCCCCTGAAAACAACTTGGGTAACGACATTTTGGGTTCAACTGGCAAAACAGGAGTGGGATTAACTGGTGCCTGCAGGTTTTGCACAACCTCTGCTAGTCGGTTAAGCTGGACCTGTTGATCTTTAACGGTCTGGTTTAATTGAGTGACGGCTGTCGTCAAGTTGTTAACCTGCTGGACCAGAGCATCCATATTATTGGTCCGCTGTACTGTCACGTTCTGAGATGGTAGATAGGCCCAGAGAGAGTCTGATTGCCGGTAATCTGCAGTATCACCGGAATGCAGATATATATCTGATTATAAGTGAGCTGCAGTCTCACCGACAATCCGATATATTAACTAACCTCTGGCACCTAAAGTGTGTAGTGATTGGTGCAACAGTAATACTAGAGGACTAGGCCTCAGTACAGCAAGGCGTACTGTACAGATTCCCTCCGCAGCCCAAACTCTCCTAGACAGGAGGAGTCGGGCAGCCAACAGGAAGGATATACTGAAAGTAACCCTCAATAGGAAGGGTCACTGACAGTGCGAGGAACCGCCTCTAACAGCAAGGTCGGTTCTCGAGGTCGGACAGGCCAGGTCGCACACACACAGACAAATAAGGTACAATATCAGGAGGCAAAGGCGGAGTCTAAGAGCGAGCCGGGGTTCGGCAACAGGAGATCAGAAATATCAAGGTACAGTATCACAAGTTCAGAGGCGAAAACGAGAGACAAGGCAAGGTCGGCAACAGGAGATCAGATCGGCAGAAGTACAAGAGGATGAGGCAAGAGCAAGGTCAGAAACAGGCAAAAAGGTCAAAGGCACAGATAAATCACAATGGTATGGTCTTCCAGTACCTATATATTGGCAGCACCAATATATAGGTATACTGTGGATCCGAGAGCTAACACAGGTGTGATCGCTACAGCGGACACAGAATACTGACAGTCTGCTGCTTAAATGCAGACTGTCACTTCAGCAATCTCCACCCCCCCCCCGATGACGTCAGAAAAGGGGCGGCAACTGTCCCGGCAATCTGCTCATGGGATCCTCCTTCTCAGGGCATAAAGGGCGTGACGCTCCGTGCGTGCGCGCGTTGCCCTGCCCTGCTGAGACATGCTCCTGGTGACCCGTTGAGCGGAGGAGGAGACCGCCGGGACAGACCGGAAGTTCGGGGTCCCGATGACGTCAGCCGCGAGAGCGGCGTTCGTACTACCGCTGGCGGTGGGGGTGAGTCCATGCCTGACACTTCCCTTCCGGGATGTCATGTTGAAAGGGAATTAAAGTCCCCTTCCAATCCTCCCAAGTCTCAGTTGCGGCTAGTACCAACCTCTGGGGAATAATAGTCTCTGGAATGGAGGGCTGTGCTGTCTCTGACTCGAAGCACCGGGATAAAGCATCCGCCTTGACATTTTTGCTACCCGGGGTGTACGTAATAATGAAAGAGAACCTGGAGAAAAATAATGACCAACGAGCCTGACGAGGGCTCATCCTCTTAGCCCCCTCAATATACTCTAGGTTCTTGTGGTCAGTGTAGACCGTGACCGTATGCTCCGCTCCCTCTAACCAATGTCGCCATTCCTCGAAAGCTAACTTAATGGCCAAAAGCTAACTTAATGGCCAATATCGTAGTTCCTTTCCGCAGGGGAGAACCTACGGGAGAAGTAAGCACAGGGGTGCATTCTACCCTGCAAGCCAGATCGCTGAGACAGCACAGCCCCCACCCCGACCTCCGAGGCATCCACCTCAACAATAAATGGAAAAGATGTATCCACATGTCTGAGGATGGGTGCAGAACAAAATAGGCCCTTCAGGGTGGCAAAAGCCTGTAACGCCTCAGGAGACCAGTGAGAGGTATCTGCCCCTTTCTTGGTGAGACTGGTAAGTGGCGAAATGACCGTAGAGTAACCCTTTATGAACCTCCTATAATAGTTGGCGAAGCCAAGAAACCGCTGAAGAGATTTCAAGCCTACCGGCTGAGGCCATTCCAGAACAGCGGAGACCTTGGCAGGATCCAGAGACAGGCCTGTGGTGGAAATTATGTACCCCAGAAAGGCGACAGATGTTACTTCGAAGATACATTTTTCTATTTTTGCATATAATAGGTTCTGCCTTAGCTTGTTCAAAACGAACCTCACATGGGTCCTATGTTCAGAGAGATTGTTGGAGAAAATAAGAATATCGTCTAGGTAGACTAGAACAAATTTCCCCAACACCTCTCTGAAGACCTCGTTGATGAGTTCCTGGAAAACGGCCGGGGCATTACATAACCCGAAGGGCATCACCAGGTACTCGTAATGCCCGTCCGGTGTATTAAAGGCCGTTTTCCACTCATCGCCCTTTCTTATGCGTACCAGGTTGTACGCACCCCGTAAATCCAGCTTAGAAAAGATCTGGACGCCCGTGATCTGAGTGAACAAATCGTCTATCAGGGGTAGCGGATAGCGAATCTTTACAGTAATTTTGTTGAGACCGCGGTAATCGATGCAAGGCCGCAGGCCTCCGTCTTTCTTTTTTACGAAAAAGAAGCCTGCCCCAGCAGGCGACCGGGACGGACGAATGAAACCTTTGGCCAGATTCTCCCTGATGTACTCTTGCATAGCCACTTTTTCGGGTCCCGACAAATTGTATAAATGACCCCCGGGGGGGGAACACAACCAGAACGGAGATCAATGGGACAATCGAAAGGGCGATGTGGAGGTAATTTATCGGCTGCTTTGGGGCAGAATACATCAGAATATTCAGCATACTGGTCTGGTACACCTTCCACCTGAACTCTGGTTTGCCCCAACGTTAACTTCCCCAAACACTGCTGAAAACAATGAGGAGACCAGGAGGTTAACTGGCCCGTGACCCAGTCTATTTGTGGTGAATGGATCTGCAACCACGGCATGCCTAGGATAATAGTGGAGGTTGACATGTGTAACACAAAAAATTGTAACTGTTCCCCATGCAATACCCCTATGGTGAGCTTCACCACCGGAGTCTGCGACAGAGCACGATTCCGTTGCAGAGGGGAATCGTCCACTGCTGTGACCTGAATGGGGGGTCTCACGGGAGTGAGTAGAAGACCCAACTCCTGAGCAAATTCGAAATTTATAAAATTAGCCGCTGAGCCAGAGTCAATAAAAGCTTCAGTGGATACAGATTTATCCTCCCATATAACTGTACAAGGGAGAAGCAATTTTTTTTCTTTAAGGGGTGAAATGTGTGTGCCCAGGGTGTCACCCCCCACTACTCCTAGGCAAACTCGTTTCCCGACCTGTTAGGGCAGTTTCGCACCCTATGCCCTGCTGCTGCACAATACAGGCACAGCTGTTCCGTCATCCTCCGCCTTCGCTCCACCTGGGTCAATTTCGATCGACCAATCTGCATTGGTTCGGGTGGAGGCAAGGCCGGAGGGGATGAGACAGAGGGGGACGGTGTTACTAAGGGTGCAGCAGAGGGTGCCGCATAGGATGTCGCCCTTACACGGTGACTGCCTCGAATTTGCCTCTGATGGCGTAATCGACGGTCGACTCGGATGGCCGATGTGATGGCCTCATCGACTGTCCTGGGTTCGGGCAAAGTTAACATTAAATCGGAGACCTCCTCCGACAACCCAGACAAGAAGTAATCCATCAGGGCAAAATTATCAAATCTGGCAGTGACTGACCATCTGCGGAATTCTGCCGCGTAATCCTCGACTGAACCTCTGCCTTGCCGCAAAAGTTTGAGCTTGCGCTCAGAGGTAGCCGCAAGGTCAGGGTCGTCGTATATCACGGCCATGGCCTTAAAAAATTCCTCTACCGAAGTTAGAGCAGTATCAGTGGGAGGCAGATTGTATGCCCAGGTCTGGGAGTCACCGGTTAACAATGTTTTAATAAATATGACCCGTTGGGTCTCAGTCCCCGAGGATCGGGGTCTCAGCTCGAAGTATGACAACACTCTACTCCTAAAATTCCGGAAGTCAGACTTGTGGCCGGAAAATTTATCAGGTACAGGCATACGTATGTCATCACTAGGAGGGGATCGCACCGAATCAACTGACGTCTGAAGGGTTTGCACAGAGCCTGTTAGGGCATCAATCAAAGCTTTGTGCTGGCCCAGTGCTTGATGGATAGTATCCACCGAAGTGGCAAGCACAGTCAGAGGGTCAGCTCGTGCGCCATCAGTTTATTGGTCTGGCGTTCTGTAACGATCGGTGAAGCACAGAGAGGTCTGATTACCGGTGATCTGCAGTATCACGGGGAATACAGATGTATAGCAGATTATATGTGATCTGCAGTATCACCGATAATCCGATATACTAGCTAACCTCTGTTCACCTGAGTAGAGTGTAGTGTTTGGTGTAACAGTAACACAGAGGACTAGGCCTCAGTGCAGCAAGGCAGAGGCGCCTCTAAGCATAGGCAGTACAGGCCATTGCCTGGAGTGCCATTGGTCCTGGGGGGCACCATGTTTCTGGATTAAGCCCTGCCCTCAAATTAAGCCCCACCCACCATGGGTGTTCTATTACTTGCTTCTGCTGCATCTACTTAGCATAAGTTGCAGGCAGCTGCCACCTCTGTGCCTTGTGCATCCTTCTTTCCCCCTTTGTGTCTCCTTCTCTCCTTTTTGTGCCTCCTTCTGTCTCCTTGTGCCTCCTTCAGTCCCTTGTGCCATGTCTGACCCCCTGTTTGTCCTCCTATCTCACTTTGTGCCTCCTTCTGTCTCCATGTGCCTCCTTCAGTCCCTCTGTGCCACCTCTGCCTCCTTCTGTGCCCATTTCTGCCTCTTTCTGTCCCCCTGTGCCTCTTTAGGTCCCCTTTGCCATTATTTGTCCCCTTGTGCTACTTCTGCCTCCCCGTTCCTCCTTCAGTCCTACTCTGCCTCCTTCTGTCCTCCTGTGCCTCCTTCTGTCTCCCTTTGTGCCTCCTTCTGTATCTATGAGCCTCTTCAGTCCCCATGTGCCAACTCTGTCCCCTGCACCTTCCTCTGTCCCCTTATGCCTCCTTCTGTGCCCCTTTGTGCCTTCTTCTGTCTCCCTGTGGCTCTGTCACCCTCTGCCTCCTTCTGTCTTCCTGTGCCTCCTTACATCCCCCTCTGCCATCTTCTGTCCCCCTTTTGTGCCACCTCCTGTCCCCCTTTGTGCTTACTTCTGTCCCCCTTTGTGTCTCCTACTGTCTCCCTGTGCTTACTTCTGCCCCCTTTGTGTTTTTTCTGTCTCCCATTGTCCCTCCTTCTGTCCACTTTGTGCCTCCTTCTGTCCCATTTGTACCTCCTTAAGTCCCCCGGGCCTCTTTTATCCCCCCTTTGAGCCTCAATATGCCCTCATTGTGCCACCTCCTGCCCCACTTTGTGCCTCTTTCTGCCCCACTTTGTGCCTCCTTCTGCTCCCCTGTGCCTCCTTCTGTCCTCTTTTGTGCCTTCTGGCCCTCATGCCTTCTTCTGTCCCCCTGTACCTCCTGCTGGCCCTCTGTGTACCTCCTTATATCCTCCTGTGCCTCCTTCTGTCCTCTGCGTCTCTTCTGTCCCTCATTGTGCCTCTTGCTATCCCTCTGTGTGCTTCCTTCTGTCCCTTTGTGCCTCCTTCTGTCATTGCCGCATTACGATCATTTTCTGGTGAAACGCTGCTGCATTACGATTATTTCCTGGTTAAACGCTGACGCATTATGATTATTTTCATGGGGGGAAGGGGGGGGCACCATGGGGGCTGGGGTGCCACAGGTTTTTTCGCCTGGAGTGAAAAAATGGCTAGAGGCGCCCCTGCTTAAAGAAAATCTTAGGCAGGAAGGATAAGGTAATATTTACTTACCTGGGGCTTCTTCCAACCCTTTGCAGTCCATCAGGTCGGTGCTGTGCTTCCAATCAACTTCAGTGTGGCCCTGCTCTTTCTGAAATATCCGCGCATGCGTGGCCCCGGGCCAAGCACTTCAAAACTCGCACTCCCCTGGCTGGGAGCATTCTTCTCATGCGCAGTTTAAGCCTTTGAAAACTTCCCAAGTGAAGAAACCCTCACAGCCATGGGAGCGTGATAAATAAAGGTCCGCGGACAGGGCCACGCCTGGGCGACTAAACATGACCAGAGGATCGAAAATGCAGCAAGGGACATGATATACTGCGGGGCAACTATACTACCTATACTGGGGGAAACCATACTGTCTATAGGGGGGCAACTATACTAGCTATACTGGGGGCAACTATACTACCTATACTGGAGGCAACTATACTAGCTATACTGGGGGCAACTATACTACCTATACTGGGGGAAACCATACTGTCTATAGGGGGGGCAACTATACTAGCTATACTGGGGCAACTATACTACCTATACTGGAGGCAACTATACTAGCTATACTGGGGGCAACTATACTACCTATACTGGGGGAAACCATACTGTCTATAGGGGGGGCAACTATACTAGCTATACGGGTAGCAACTATACTAGCTATACTGGGGGCAACTATACTACCTATACTGGGGGCAATTATACTACCTATATTGGGGGCAACTATACTAGCTATACGGGTAGCAACTATACTAGCTATACTGGGGGCAACTATACTAGCTGTACTGGGGGCAGCTATACTAGCTATACGGGTAGCAACTATACTACCTATGCTGGGGGCAACTATACTACCTATACTGGGGGCAACTATACTACCTATACTGGGGGCAACTATACTACCTATACTGGGGGAAACCATACTGTCTATAGGGGGGGCAACTATACTAGCTATACGGGTAGCAACTATACTAGCTATACTGGGGGCAACTATACTACCTATACTGGGGGCAATTATACTACCTATATTGGGGGCAACTATACTAGCTATACGGGTAGCAACTATACTAGCTATACTGGGGGCAAATATACTACCTATATGTAAGGAAACGCGGAAAGGCCGCCGTCTCTCAAGGTGAGGCGGCTGTTTCCGCGTCCAGCATGGCGTCACAGCGCGGAAAAAACGCCGCATGCCGCATAGGCAGTGCGGCGGAATCCGCATTGGTAACGGCGGAATCCGCATCAGAGGCGGCCCCCGCACTAGATACATTGCATGACAGTACTGGTGTGGCTGGGACTGGTGGTCCACCAAGATTCAGACTTACACGCGCGCGAGCACAGAGGCAGAGTTTAAATAACAGTTAGAAGGGAGTCAGCTGACCAGCTGGGTCAGCTGACAAATTCCACTGCTCTCATTGGACCAGCAATTAGGGAGGTCCTGGAAAGGTCCTAGAGTATATATACTGCTGGTTGTTCACTTGCTCTTTGTCTGGCGTGCGATCACATATGTGGGAGCACCCAGATCCGTAGTCAGATCCACAAGTGTGCCGGGACCAGCTGGAGCTGTAATCCTACACTTAGCTAGATTCTTTTGATAGCTAAAGTACTAGTTTGATTGTGATTATCTGTTATGACCTATTTGCCTGCCTGACTATCCTCTTGAAACTTGATCCTGTACCTCGATATTTCTGATACTCTGTTGCCGAACCCCGGCTCATCCTTAGACTCTGTTTCTGTCTCCTGATCTTGTACCTCAATATTTCTGATACTGTACCTTATCTGTCCGTGTGTGTACGACCTGGCTTGTCTGACCTCGAGAACCGACCTCACTGTTGGAGGCGGTTCCCCGTCCTGTCAGTGACACCTTCTCCTAGTGTCACTTTCAGACTATCCTTCCTACTACTGTCAGTCTGACTCCTCCCGTCTTGGAGAGCTCAGGTCTGCGGAAGGAATCTGTGCAGTACTCCTTGCTGCAGGGGCGCCTCTAGCCATTTTTTCACTCCAGGCGAAAAAACCTGTGGCACCCCAGCCCCCATGGTGCCTTCCCTTCCCCCCATGAAAATAATCATAATGCGTCAGCGTTTAACCAGGAAATAATCGTAATGCAGCAGCGTTTCACCAGAAAATAATCGTAATGCGGCAATGACAGAAGGAGGCACAAAGAGACAGAAGGAGGCACACAGGGGGATAGAAAGAGGCACAATGAGGGACAGAAGAGACGCAGAGGACAGAAGGAGGCACAGGAGGATATAAGGAGGTACACAGAGGGGCAGCAGGAGGTACAGGGGGACAGAAGAAGGCATGAGGGCCAGAAGGCACAAAAGAGGACAGAAGGAGGCACAGGGGAGCAGAAGGAGGCACAAAGTGGGGCAGAAAGAGGCACAAAGTGGGGCAGGAGGTGGCACAATGAGGGCATATTGAGGCTTAAAGGGGGGAAAAAGAGGCCCAGGGGGACTTAAGGAGGTACAAATGGGACAGAAGGAGGCACAAAGTGGACAGAAGGAGGGACAATGGGAGACAGAAAAAAACACAAAGGGGGCAGAAGTAAGCACAGGGAGACAGTAGGAGACACAAAGGGGGACAGAAGTAAGCACAAAGGGGGACAGGAGGTGGCACAAAAGGGGGACAGAAGATGGCAGAGGGGGATGTAAGGAGGCACAGGAAGACAGAAGGAGGCAGAGGGTGACAGAGCCACAGGGAGACAGAAGAAGGCACAAAGGGGCACAGAAGGAGGCATAAGGGGACAGAGGAAGGTGCAGGGGACAGAGTTGGCACATGGGGACTGAAGAGGCTCATGGATACAGAAGGAGGCACAAAGGGAGACAGAAGGAGGCACAGGAGGACTGAAGGAGGCAGAGTAGGACTGAAGAAGGAACGGGGAGGCAGAAGTAGCACAAGGGGACAAATAATGGCAAAGGGGACCTAAAGAGGCACAGGGGGACAGAAAGAGGCAGAAATGGGCACAGAAGGAGGCAGAGGTGGCACAGAGGGACTGAAGGAGGCACATGGAGACAGAAGGAGGCACAAAGTGAGACAGGAGGACAAACAGGGGGTCAGACATGGCACAAGGGACTGAAGGAGGCACAAGGAGACAGAAGGAGGCACAAAAAGGAGAGAAGGAGACACAAAGGGGGAAAGATGGATGCACAAGGCACAGAAGTGGCAGCTGCCTGCAACTTATGCTAAGTAGATGCAGCAGAAGCAAGTAATAGAACACCCATGATGGGTGGGGCTTAATTTGAGGGCAGGGCTTAATCCAGAAACATGGTGCCCCCCAGGACCAATGGCACTCCAGGCAATGGCCTGTACTGCCTATGCTTAGAGGCGCCTCTGGGGGCAACTATACTACCCAGTGGCGTTCCTACCATAGGGCGGCATGGGGCGCCCCGCACCGGGTGTCGGGCGCCCCAGGGGGTGTCATCAAGGCCCCCACAGAGGCCTGTGCCGGCCGGACAGGAGGGGGAAAGCAACCCGGAAAGGAGGGGTGGCGGGGAAAGCGGCGGGGAGGGGGGCCGGACCCCCCACCTCCCTCACCTGGGTCCCCTCCTTCTGGCGCTTCACCCTCCTAATTAGCAGCAGCTTGATGAGCGGGCAGGAGCGGGCGGAGAAGACTTACTCACCTACTTCCTGCGTTCCAGGCGATGGCAAATAGCGTCATCGTCACCTGACGCTGGTCTCCACCTTCTCCACCGCCCACTGTGCTTCCTGATTTGCGGAAGCACAGTGAGCGACAGAGAGACCAGCGTCACGTGAGGATGACGTTATGCGCCATCGCCTGGAGCAGGTGAGTAAGTCCTCCCCGCCCGCTTCGCTAAGCTGCTGGCTGCTGCTAATTAGGAGGGGGAAGCGCCGGAAGGAGGGGACCCCGCCACCCCACCTTCCAAGCTTCCCTCATACCGGGGGCCACTATGCTACACTGGGGGCACCTATGCTACACTGGGGGCCACTATGCTACACTGGGGGCCACTATGCTACACTGGGGGCCACTATGCTACACTGGGGGCACCTATGCTACACTGGCGGCCACTATGCTACACTGGGGGCCACTATGCTACACTGGGGGCCACCATGCTACACTGGGGGCCACCATGCTACACTGGGGGCCACTATGCTACACTGGGGGCCACTATGCTACACTGGGGGCACCTATGCTACACTGGGGGCCACTATGCTACACTGGGGGCCACTATGCTACACTGGGGGCCACTATGCTACACTGGCGGCCACTATGCTACACTGGCGGCCACTATGCTACACTGGGGGCCACTATGCTACACTGGGGGCCACTATGCTACACTGGGGGCACCTATGCTACACTGGGACCACTATGCTACACTGGGGCCACTATGCTACACTAAACTATACTGGGGCCACTATGCTATACTGGGGCAACTATACTAGCTATACTGGGGCAGTGGCGGTGCCAGGGGGGTGGTTTGGGTGCTGAAGCACCCCCTAATATTGTCCAAGCACCCCCAGCGTGAACTGATTTTCGGCGTCTAATAGACGCTGTGTCAGTTCACTGACAGCAGCAGCCCGCAGCTCCAACAGCGGCAGAGCAGGGCTACAGTAAAATGGCGTCCGAAGCCCTGCTCTGGAGACTGAGTCTGCAATGCAGGGCTTCGGGCGCCATTTTCCCGTAGCCCTGCTCTCACCGCGGGAGTTTCAGTTGCTGGCTGCAGAGGATCGTGAGAGCTGCGCGCCGGACGGAGGCCGGGACAGGAGGTCTGCTGCTGCTTCAGGTGAGTAAATTTTTATTTAATTTATATTAGCAGGTGTATCGACTGTTCTGGCCAGGTCTGCTACATGATTGAAGTGTTTTCTGGCCAGGTTGCCACATGATTGCATATATTTTCTGGGCAAATCTGCCGACATGATTGCATGTATTTTCTGGGCAAATCTGCCGACATGATTGCATGTATTTTCTGGGCAAATCTGCCGACATGATTGCATGTATTTTCTGGGCAAATCTGCCGACATGATTGCATGTATTTTCTGGGCAAATCTGCCGACATGATTGCATGTATTTTCTGGGCAAATCTGCCGACATGATTGCATGTATTTTCTGGGCAAATCTGCCGACATGATTACATGTATTTTCTGGGCAAATCTGCCGACATGATTGAACGTGTTTTTTGGGCAAATCTGCCGACATGATTGAACGTGTTTTTTGGGCAAATCTGCCGACATGATTGCATATATTTTCTGGGCAAATCTGCCGACATGATTGCATGTATTTTCTGGGCAAATCTGCCGACATGATTGCATGTATTTTCTGGGCAAATCTGCCGACATGATTGCATGTATTTTCTGGGCAAATCTGCCGACATGATTGCATGTATTTTCTGGTCAAATCTGCCGACATGATTGCATGTATTTTCTGGGCAAATCTGCCGACATGATTGAACGTGTTTTTTGGGCAAATCTGCCGACATGATTGAACGTGTTTTTTGGGCAAATCTGCCGACATGATTGAACTATTTTCTGGTCAAATCTGTTCACATTACGTGTATTTTCTTGAGAAAACCTGAACAATTATGTGAATTTTCTGGGGAAAGGCCCACTGTCTTTGTGTTGCACTTTTAAGGGGAACCCGAGGTGAGAATAATATTGGGCTGCAATATTTATCTCCTTTTAAGCAATACCAGCTGCCTGGCTGCTGTGCTGGTCCTCTGCATCTAATTCTTTAAACCATAGACCCTGAATAAGCAAGCAGCAGGTCAGGGGCTTCTGACAATATTGTCAGAACTGACAAGATTAGCTGCATGCTTGTTTCTGGTGTAATTCAGTTCACTACTGCAGCCAAATAGATCAGCAGGGCTGCCTATTGTTTAAAAGAAAATGAATATGGCAGCCTCCATATCACTCTTATCCCGGGTTCACTTTAAATTAGTTAGCTCTGCCCTCATCCGGTCATGGCCACGCCCATTTTTCGCCGCGGCGCGCAATGCGCGCCGCATGTTATAACCGCACCCATTTTTTGTTAGCTATACTGGTGCCACTATACTATACTAAGGACAACTTTAGGGGGGGGGAGCGAGCCTACACCTGGCATTACCCGCCGTGTCACGTTTAGCATGCCACATTTGCTGTTTTTTTTTTTTTTTAATGGGGGGGGGGGTGTCTTTTTAATACCCAGCACCGGGTGTCAAATGCCCTAGGTACGCCACTGATACTACCTATACTGGGGGCAACTTTACTTCCTATACTGGGGAAAACCATACTGTCTATAGGGGGGGGGGGGCAACTATACTAGCTATACGGGTAGCAACTATACTAGCTATACTGGGGCAACTATACTACCTATACTGGAGGCAACTATACTAGCTATACTGGGGGCAACTATACTAGCTATACAGGTAGCAACTATACTAGCTATACTGAGGGAAACCATACTGTCTATAGGGGGGGCAACTATACTAGCTATACGGGTAGCAACTATACTACCTATGCTGGGGGCAACTATACTACCTATACTGGGGGCAACTATACTACCGATACTGGGGGCAACTATACTACCTATACTGGGGGAAACCATACTGTCTATAGGGGGGGCAACTATACTAGCTATACGGGTAGCAACTATACTAGCTATACTGGGGGCAACTATACTACCTATACTGGGGGCAATTATACTACCTATATTGGGGGCAACTATACTAGCTATACGGGTAGCAACTATACTAGCTATACTGGGGGCAACTATACTACCTATACTGGGGGCAACTATACTACCTATACTGGGGGAAACCATACTGTCTATAGGGGGGGGGCAACTATACTAGCTATACTGGGGCAACTATACTACCTATACTGGAGGCAACTATACTAGCTATACTGGGGGCAACTATACTACCTATACTGGGGGAAACCATACTGTCTATAGGGGGGGGGGGGGCAACTATACTAGCTATACTGGGGCAGCTATACTACCTATACTGGAGGCAACTATACTAGCTATACTGGGGGCAACTATACTAGCTGTACTGGGGGCAACTATACTAGCTATACTGAGGGAAACCATACTGTCTATAGGGGGGGGGGGGCAACTATACTAGCTATACTGGAGGCAACTATACTAGCTATACTGGGGGCAACTATACTAGCTATACTGGGGGCAACTATACTAGCTATACTGAGGGAAACCATACTGTCTATAGGGGGGGGGGGGGCAACTATACTAGCTATACGGGTAGCAACTATACTAGCTATACTGGGGGCAACTATACTACCTATACTGGGGGCAACTATACTAGCTATACTGGGGGCAACTATACAAGCTATACGGGTAGCAACTATACTAGCTATACTGGGGGCAACTATACTACCTATACTGGGGGCAAGTATACTACCTATATTGGGGGCAACTATACTACCTATACTGGGGGAAACCATACTGTCTATAGGGGGGGGGGGCAACTATACTAGCTATACGGGTAGCAACTATACTAGCTATACGGGTAGCAACTATACTAGCTATACGGGTAGCAACTATACTAGCTATACTGGGGGCAACTATACTAGCTATACTGGGGCAACTATACTACCTATACTGGGGGCAACTATACTAGCTATACTGGGGGCAACTATACTAGCTATACGGGTAGTAACTACACTAGCTATACTGGGGGCAACTATACTAGCTATACTGGGGGCAACTATACTAGCTATACTGGGGGCAACTATACTAGCTATACGGGTAGCAACTATACTAGCTATACTGGGGGCAACTATACTACCTATACTGGGGGCAACTATACTACCTATACTGGGGGCAACTATACTACCTATACTTGGGGAAACCATACTGTCTATAGGGGGGGGGGCAACTATACTAGCTATACTGGGGGCAACTATACTACCTATACTGGGGGCAACTATACTACCTATACTGGGGGCAACTATACTACCTATACTTGGGGAAACCATACTGTCTATACAGGGGGGGGGGGGGGCAACTATACTAGCTATACGGGTAGCAACTATACTAGCTATACTGGGGCAACTATACTACCTATACTGGGGGCAACTATACTACCTATACTGGGGGAAACCATACTGTCTATACTGGGGGCAACTATACTACCTATACTGGGGGAAACCATACTATCTATACTGGGGGCAACTGTACTAGCTATACGGGTAGCAACTATACTAGCTATACTGGGGGCAACTATACTACCTATACTGGGGGCAACTTCACTAGCTATACTGGGGGCAACTATACTAGCTATACGGGTAGCAACTATACTAGCTATACTGGGGGCAACTATACTACCTATACTGGGGGCAAGTATACTACCTATATTGGGGGCAACTATACTACCTATACTGGGGGAAACCATACTGTCTATAGGGGGGGGGGGCAACTATACTAGCTATACGGGTAGCAACTATACTAGCTATACGGGTAGCAACTATACTAGCTATACGGGTAGCAACTATACTAGCTATACTGGGGGCAACTATACTAGCTATACTGGGCAACTATACTACCTATACTGGGGGCAACTATACTAGCTATACTGGGGGCAACTATACTAGCTATACGGGTAGTAACTACACTAGCTATACTGGGGGCAACTATACTAGCTATACTGGGGGCAACTATACTAGCTATACTGGGGGCAACTATACTAGCTATACGGGTAGCAACTATACTAGCTATACTGGGGGCAACTATACTACCTATACTGGGGGCAACTATACTACCTATACTGGGGGCAACTATACTACCTATACTTGGGGAAACCATACTGTCTATAGGGGGGGGGGGCAACTATACTAGCTATACTGGGGGCAACTATACTACCTATACTGGGGCAACTATACTACCTATACTGGGGGCAACTATACTACCTATACTTGGGGAAACCATACTGTCTATACAGGGGGGGGGGGCAACTATACTAGCTATATGGGTAGCAACTATACTAGCTATACTGGGGCAACTATACTACCTATACTGGGGGCAACTATACTACCTATACTGGGGGAAACCATACTGTCTATACTGGGGGCAACTATACTACCTATACTGGGGGAAACCATACTATCTATACTGGGGGCAACTATACTAGTGATACGGGTAGCAACTATACTAGCTATACTGGGGGCAACTTTACTACCTATACTGGGGGCAACTATACTAGCTATACGGGTAGAAACTATACTAGCTATACTAACTGATATTTGCTGCATTTAAATGTATTCTATTTTCCTTTGAAAAAAATGTCCCACTATCTGAACATAAATATATATATATATATATATTGTATCCCATTACCTTTGTAACATATCCTGCAGATATGGTGTTGCTGGGATGTAAGGGCCTTTGCTATTAACCGCTAAAGTTGTCAGGAATTGTTTCCCTAAGAACTGATATTTGCTGCATTTAAATGTATTCTATTTTCCTTTGAAATTTTAAAATTGATTTTATCAAAAACTATAAAGTCTTTTTGAAAAAATGTTTGTCCTCTTGTTCCCACTGTTCTTTTTAACATATCTGGCAAATTTGGTGTTCCTACCATGTAAGGGGACTTTGCTATTAACTGCTAAAGTCGGCGGGTTTTGGCGGCTTTTTAATCATGAATACTTTTTTGTTTTAAATTTTAAAATCGATTTTCTCAAAAACTAAAAGTTATTTTTGAATAGCCACATCTCACCTTTATAATCCATGCAATTTGGGGGATTGTAGCATGTATGGGGGCTTGCTATTAGTTAAAACGCTCTTCCGTAATCACAGCCATGAATTTCCGTGATTGCCTCATTCACAGGAAAAATCTGGGTCGAATTCATGAGTCCGTTTCAAATCCGGAAATTAATCACGTCATTTCCGGATTTTTTTTCAACCATGGCCGAATAGTGGAATCCGTAATGGGAAGGTATCCGAGCATCACTGTTCCTACTCTTTTTTTGCATTAACGCATGAAAAAGCTTCTGCATAAAATATGTTATTTTTGTGAAACATTCCACCCTTGATCCCCTCCGCCATGCCGCTGTCCGGCACCTTCTGTAGCTTAAATTGTGGCTGCAGAGAGGCCCTGAAAGTTTCAGAACTTCGGCCTGCCCTAAAGTCAAGGGGGCTCGCTGGTTCACAATCGGTTTGCGATTATTTGCAGTAATGTTTGTGTGTAGCGTTCACAAATGCAAAATCTGGATGTTTGACCATCACCAATCAGGTACCCTTTAAGTTTCTGGGAGTCACCATCGCAGTGGTCCTGTCCTGGGCTGACAATGCTTTAGCTGTATCTGGCAAAGCTTCTACCATCAGGCAGATGTTTTAGATCAATCCATCCACACAAACAGGCTAAAGACTTTCCCCATCTGCCAGAAACCTTTTAAACCTCAAGGGTTTGATTCACTAAAGCGGTGCTAACAGTTAGGACGCTGGTGAAAATCTCATTATCACGCCTAAACTCAGTTTAGGCATGATAAAATAAACTCGCGCAAAGTCCCCACGCGCAAAGTTTTGCGAAGCACGGTGCGCGCAGCGCCCATTAAACCCTATGCGACGTTGCACGTGCACCGGACTTTGCGCACACAAAACTTTGCGCTCGAGTTTATTCCTCAAAATGGTGCTAACCTACTTAGTGCTATGGTAATCACGCCCAAAAGTCTTTAGGCGTGCTAAGTAGGTTAGCACCGCTTTGTGAATCAAGCCCCAAATCTTCTCTAAGACAATTTTGTTATTGAATACTTAATGAACATGTGCAATAAGTGATACTGATAATGTGCAATATACTATTCATTATTGAGTGCAATAATAATGATTGTGATGCTAACCACTAAACACAGGGCCTGATTCACCAATCCATGCTGCTTAGCGCTTGCTGCTATGTAAGAAGGTGCCTTCCTTAGTTACACACTTTGCTTACATAGCAACGCACATAACCTTAACTGCGGGTGGTCCTGGGAAGGATCGTTACAGCGATACTTCACTAGTGGTCGGTATTATGTTAATGTACATGTAAATGAACATGGCAGCGGCCGCGAATGAAGTATTGCAGTGTCGCTATGTAAGCATAACTAAGGAAGGCAGTGAGCGCTGCCATGTAAGGGAGGCAAAGCTGGCACTCCTTCACATTAGGCAGCGCAGACCCGCTGTGTACAACATAAATATCTGACACACTTGTATAACTCCTCTATTTCCACCTTTGTAACTATCACTATGTTCCCTGTATGCACTGTGGGGCTAACATGAAAAGTGCTGGAATCTTCAATCTACAAGTATGGAAGGTTACAGAGATGTGACTGTGGTGTGTGTTACAGTGTGAGCTCATCTGATGTCAGTACTATACTAATAATCAGGATAATCTGTATTACTTACCTGAGGGTCACCAGCAGCCAGATGTCCTGCTTCTGCAAAAAAGCACTGAAGCTTATTAGATCTGTAAAAATGTAACAATAGTATGTTAGGAGCCGTTCTAATACAAGAGGAATACATAGGAAGTAGAATGTATAATAATACTTGCAGAGGGATACTTATCTGGATATAAGCCAGCAGGTTGTCCTAAAGGGTGGCATAGCAGCCCACCTGAGAGACCTCATGTCATGCTGGATCAGAAGCCAATAACAAGACGCCAGCTGGTACCTCACCCCAAGATGAGACAGGGTGCCATCAGTCTGGCCACAATAATGTCCTTTATAATAAAGTGATATTTCTCCACATACGGCTGGTGAAGCACTGAATTATACGATTATCTGTTGTCACAGATATCTTTACACTTCTGCCTCTGAGGAAGCGGCCTCTGTGAAGGCCGAGAAATGTGCATCAGGCCGTTTGCTACAATCAATATATCGTTTGATGCAACTAGTGTTGGGCGAACAGTGTTCGCCACTGTTTGGGTTCTGCAGAACATCACCCTGTTCGGGTGATGTTCGAGTTCGGCCAAACCGTTCGGCCACATGGCCGAACTAAGAGCACATGGCCGAACGTTACCCGAACGTTCGGCTAGCGCTGTGATTGGCCGAACGGGTCACGTGGTTCGGACCCGAACGCGCTCTGATTGGCCGAACGGGTCACGTGGTTCGGGTAAATAAATACCCGATTCACGTCATTTCTCCGCCATTTGTCTGTGGGTTTAGCTTTGGGTAGGCAGGCAGGGTAGTTCTCTCTCCAGCCAGGCTAGCCAGGGTCCCCCCAGTCATTGTGTCGCTGCTGGGAACAGTAGTACACCGCTCACCCACACTATATAGCATTGTGTTTACTGCCACTCTGTGTCTCTGCTGGGAACAAAAGTACACCGCTCACCCTGTATAGCATTGTGCTCTGTGTCGCTGCTGGGAATAGTAGTACACCGCTCACCCACCACTGTATAGCATTGTGTTTACTGCCACTCTGTGTCTCTGCTGGGAACAGTAGTACACCGCTCACCCACCACTGTATAGCATTGTGCTCTGTGTCGCTGCTGGGAACAGTAGTACACCGCTCAGCCTCCACTGTATAGCATTGTGTTTACTGCCACTCTGTGTCTCTGCTGGGAACATTAGTACACCGCTCACCCACCACTGTATAGCATTGTGCTCTGTGTCGCTGGGAACAGTAGTACACCGCTCAGCCACCACTGTATAGCATTGTGTTTACTGCAACTCTGTGTAACTGCTGGGAACAGTAGTACACCGCTCACCCACCACTGTATAGCATTGTGCTCTGTGTCGCTGGGAACAGTAGTACACCGCTCAGCCACTACTGTATAGCATTGTGTTTACTGCCACTCTCTGTCTCTGCTGGTAACAGTAGTACACCGCTCACCCACCACTGTATAGCATTGTGCTCTGTGTCGCTGCTGGGAACAGTAGTACACCGCTCAGCCCCCACTGTATAGCATTGTGTTTACTGCCACTCTGTGTCTCTGCTGGGAACAGTAGTACACTGCTCACCCACCACTGTATAGCATTGTGCTCTGTGTCGCTGCTGGGAACAGTAGTACACCGCTCACCCACCACTGTATAGCATTGTGCTCTGTGTCGCTGCTGGGAATAGTAGTACACCGCTCACCCACCACTGTATAGCATTGTGCTCTGTGTCGCTGCTGGGAACAGTAGTACACCGCTCAGCCACCACTGTATAGCATTGTGTTTACTGCCACTCTGTGTCTCTGCTGGGAACAGTAGTACACCGCTCACCCACCACTGTATAGCATTGTGCTCTGTGTCGCTGCTGGGAACAGTAGTACATCGCTCACCCACCACTGTATAGCATTGTGTTTACTGCCACTCTGTGTCTCTGCTGGGAACAGTAGTACACCGCTCACCCACCACTGTATAGCATTGTGCTCTGTGTCGCTGCTGGGAACAGTAGTACACCGCTCAGCCACCACTGTATAGCATTGTGCTCTGTGTCGCTGCTGGGAACAGTAGTACACCGCTCAGCCACCACTGTATAGCATTGTGTTTACTGCCACTCTGTGTCTCTGCTGGGAACAGTAGTACACCGCTCACCCACCACTGTACAGCATTGTGCTCTGTGTCGCTGCTGGGAACAGTAGTACACCGCTCACCCACCCACCACTGTATAGCATTGTGCTCTGTGTCGCTGCTGGAAATAGTAGTACACCGCTCACCCACCACTGTATAGCATTGTGCTCTGTGTCGCTGCTGGGAACAGTAGTACACCGCTCACCCACCACTGTATAGCATTGTGCTCTGTGTCGCTGCTGGAAACAGTAGTACACCGCTCACCCACACTATATAGCATTGTGCTCTGTGTCGCTGCTGGAAACAGTAGTACACCGCTCACCCACACTATATAGCATTGTGCTCTGTGTCGCTGCTGGAAACAGTAGTACACCGCTCACCCACACTATATAGCATTGTGCTCTGTGTCGCTGCTGGAAATAGTAGTACACCGCTCACCCACCACTGTATAGCATTGTGCTCTGTGTCGTTGCTGGGAACAGTAGTACACCGCTCACCCACCACTGTATAGCATTGTGCTCTGTGTCGCTGCTGGGAATAGTAGTACACCGCTCACCCACACTATATAGCATTGTGTTTACTGCCACTCTGTGTCTCTGCTGGGAACAGAAGTACACCGCTCACCCACCACTGTATAGCATTGTGCTCTGTGTCGCTGCTGGGAATAGTAGTACACCGCTCACCCACCACTGTATAGCATTGTGCTCTGTGTCGCTGCTGGGAACAGTAGTACACCGCTCACCCACCACTGTATAGCATTGTGCTCTGTGTCGCTGCTGGGAATAGTAGTACACCGCTCACCCACCACTGTATAGCATTGTGCTCTGTGTCGCTGCTGGGAACACTGCATGCCGACAAAAAGCAAATTGCTATCCGCACGCTTCTTGTCCTCATGCAAGGCCTCGGTTGTTGTGTCTCAAAGCGTGGCCTTCTCCTCCTGCGCCACCCTCCTCCTGTTCCATAACGTGTGCTGCTGCTGGGTTAGCGTTACCGCTCCCTTTTTACAGAACCTCTCATCTGTATTACATTTATGACTGCATGCCGACAAAAAGCAAATTGCTATCCGCACGCTTCTTGTCCGCATGCAAGGCCTGGGTTGTTGTGTCTCAAAGCGTGGCCTTCTCCTCCTGCGCCGCCCTCCTCCTGTTCCATCACGTGTGCTGCTGCTGGGTTAGCGTTACCGGTCCCTTTTCCTGGAACCTCTCATCTGTATTATATTTTTGACTGCATGCCGACAAAAAGCTAATTGCTATCCGCACGCTTCTTGTCCATATGCAAGGCCTGGGTTGTTGTGTCTCAAAGCGTGGCCTTCTCCTCCTGCGCCGCCCTCCTCCTGTTCCATCACGTGTGCTGCTGCTGGGTTAGCGTTACCGCTCCCTTTTTACAGAACCTCTCATCTGTATTACATTTATGACTGCATGCCGACAAAAAGCAAATTGCTATCCGCACGCTTCTTGTCCGCATGCAAGGCCTGGGTTGTTGTGTCTCAAAGCGTGGCCTTCTCCTCCTGCGCCGCCCTCCTCCTGTTCCATCACGTGTGCTGCTGCTGGGTTAGCGTTACCGGTCCCTTTTCCTGGAACCTCTCATCTGTATTACATTTATGACTGCATGCCGACAAAAAGCAAATTGCTATCCGCACGCTTCTTGTCCATATGCAAGGCCTGGGTTGTTGTGTCTCAAAGCGTGGCCTTCTCCTCCTGCGCCGCCCTCCTCCTGTTCCATCACGTGTGCTGCTGCTGCTGGGTTAGCGTTACCGGTCCCTTTTTACAGAACCTCTCACCTGTATTACATTTATGACTGCATGCCGACAAAAAGCAAATTGCTATCCGCACGCTTCTTGTCCGCATGCAAGGCCTGGGTTGTTTTTGTCTCAAAGCGTGGCCTTCTTCTCCTGCGCCGCCCTCCTCCTATGACACGGCCGGCTGTGTATGGTTAGGCTGTATACACTGGAAGAATACTCCCGGGAGTGTAGGACACTGGTTATGTGTGGACTGTGTATGCATGTGCAGTGTGTATGACACGGCCGGCTGTGTATGCTTAGGCTGTATACACTGGAAGAATATTCCTGGGAGTGTAGGACACTGGTTATGTGTGGACTGTGTATGCATGTGCAGTGTGTATGACATGGCCGGCTGTGTATGGTTAGGCTGTATACACTGGAAGAATAGTCCCGGGAGTGTAGGACACTGGTTATGTGTGGACTGTGTATGCATGTGCAGTGTGTATGACACGGCCGGCTGTGTATGGTTAGGCTGTATACACTGGAAGAATATTCCCGGGAGTGTAGGACACTGGTTATGTGTGGACTGTGTATGCATGTGCAGTGTGTATGACACGGCCGGCTGTGTATGGTTAGGCTGTATACACTGGAAGAATAGTCCCGGGAGTGTAGGACACTGGTTATGTGTGGACTGTGTATGCATGTGCAGTGTGTATGACACGGGCGGCTGTGTATGGTTTGGCTGTATACACTGGAAGAATAGTCCCGGGAGTGTAGGACACTGGTTATGTGTGGACTTTGTATGCATGTGCAGTGTGTATGACACGGCCGGCTGTGTATAGTTAGGCTGTATACACTGGAAGAATACTCCCGGGAGTGTAGGACACTGGTTATGTGTGGACTGTGCATGCATGTGCAGTGTGTATGACACGGCCGGCTGCGTATGGTTAGGCTGTATACACTGGAAGAATAGTCCTGGGAGTGGAGGACACTGGTTATGTGTGGACTGTGTATGCATGTGCAGTGTGTATGACACGGTCGGCTGTGTATGCTTAGGCTGTATACACTGGAAGAATACTCCCGGGAGTGTAGGACACTGGTTATGTGTGGACTGTGTATGCATGTGCAGTGTGTATGACATGGCCGGCTATGTATGCTTAGGCTGTATACACCGGAAAAATAGTCCCGGGAGTGTAGGACACTGGTTATGTGTGAACTGTGTATGCATGTGCAGTGTGTATGACACGGCCAGCTGTGTACACTGGAATAATACTCCCGGGAGTGTAGGACACTGGTTATGTGTGGACTTTGTATGCATGTGCAGTGTGTATGACACGGCCGGCTGTGTATGGTTAGGCTGTATACACTGGAAGAATAGTCCCGGGAGTGTAGGACACTGATTATGTGTGGACTGTGTATGCATGTGCAGTGTGTATGACACGGGCGGCTGTGTATGGTTTGGCTGTATACACTGGAAGAATAGTCCCGGGAGTGTAGGACACTGGTTATGTGTGGACTGTGTATGCATATGCAGTGTGTATGACACGGCCGGCTGTGTATAGTTAGGCTGTATACACTGGAAGAATAGTCCCGGGAGTGTAGGACACTGGTTATGTGTGGACTTTGTATGCATGTGCAGTGTGTATGACACGGCCGGCTGTGTATAGTTAGACTGTATACACTGGAAGAATACTCCCGGGAGTGTAGGACACTGGTTATGTGTGGACTGTGTATGCATGTGCAGTGTGTATGACATGGCCGGCTGTGTATAGTTAGGCTGTATACACTGGAAGAATACTCCCGGGAGTGTAGGACACTGGTTATGTGTGGACTGTATATGCATGTGCAGTGTGTATGACACGGCCGGCTGTGTATGCTTAGGCTGTATACACTGGAAGAATACTCCCGGGAGTGTAGGACACTGGTTATGTGTGGACTGTGTATGCATGTGCAGTGTGTATGACATGGCCGGCTGTGTATAGTTAGGCTGTATACACTGGAAGAATACTCCCGGGAGTGTAGGACACTGGTTATGTGTGGACTGTGTATGCATGTGCAGTGTGTATGACATGGCCGGCTGTGTATGGTTAGGCTGTATACACTGGAAGAATAGTCCCGAGAGTGTAGGACACTGGTTATGTGTGGACTGTGTATGCATGTGCAGTGTGTATGACACGGCCGGCTGTGTATGCTTAGGCTGTATACACTGGAATAATACTCCCGGGAGTGTAGGACACTGGTTATGTGTGACTGTGTATGCATGTGCAGTGTGTATGACACGGCCGGCTGTGTATGGTTAGGCTGTATACACTGGAAGAATAGTCCCGGGAGTGTAGGACACTGGTTATGTGTGGACTGTGTATGCATGTGCAGTGTGTATGACATGGCCGGCTGTGTATTGTTAGGCTGTATACACTGGAAGAATAGTCCCGGGAGTGTAGGACACTGGTTATGTGTGGACTGTGTATACATGTGCAGTGTGTATGACACGGTCAGCTGTGTATGCTTAGGCTGTATACACTGGAAGAATACTCCCGGGAGTGTAGGACACTGGGTATGTGTGGACTGTGTATGCATGTGCAGTGTGTATGACACGGCCGGCTCTGTACACTGGAATAATACTCCCGGGAGTGTAGGACACTGGTTATGTGTGGACTTTGTATGCATGTGCAGTGTGTATGACACGGCCGGCTGTGTATGGTTAGGCTGTATACACTGGAAGAATAGTCCCGGGAGTGTAGGACACTGGTTATGTGTGGACTGTGTATGCATGTGCAGTGTGTATGACACGGCCGTAGAGTTGAGCTGAAATTTTCGTAATTTCGCATTACTAAAATTACGCATGCGAAATTTGCGAGTACGATGCGAAATTACAGTAGCGTAATTGCCATTAAAATCATAATTGAAAATACCGTAAGCGTAATTTTCAACGCGTAATTTCGCGTTTCGTTCATGCCGTAATTTCGCATTAAACGCTACCGTAATTTCGCGTTAAACCGTAACGCTCCGTATAATATAAAAAAGCCGCCGACTTTAAGGGTTAATAGCAAAGCCCCCTTAAATGCTAAGAGCCTCAAATTTGGAGAATATATTAAGGAGATCAGGAGGAATAAGAGGAAAATTTCTTTTTTCAAAAAGACCTTATAGTTTTTGAGAAAATCGATGTTAAAGTTTCAAAGGAAAAATGAAAACATTTAAAAACCCGCCAACTTTAACGGTTAATAGCAAAGCCTGCTTAAAGTTTAGGAACACCAAATTCCCAGGGTATATTAAAACCTGAGCTCGGGGTAAGCCGCCGGGAAGCACCGCTCAGGCCCCGCTGGGCCGATTTGCATAATTTTTTTTTCCAAAGTGCTAGCTGCGTGCAGTGTCCGATCGCCGCCGCTACCCACCGATCCGCCGCTACCCGTCGCGCCGCAGCCGCCCCCCCCCCCAGACCCCGTGAGCTGCCTGGCCAATCAGTGCCAGGCAGCGCCGTGGGGTGGATCGGAGTCCCCTTTGACGTCACGACGTCGATGACGTCGGTGACGTCATCCCGCCCCGTCGCCATGGCGACGGGGGAAGCCCTTCAAGAGATCCCGTTCTTTGAACGGGATCTCTTGATCTCCGATCGCCGGCGGCGTTCGGAGGGGCTGGGGGGATGCCGCTGAGCAGCGGCTATCATGTAGCGAGACCTCGTCTCGCTACATGAAAAAAAAAAAAAAAAAATTAAAAACGTATTTGCTGCCCCCTGGCGGATTTTGTCAAACCGCCAGGAGGGTTAAGGGGATCAGTGGGAATAAGAGGAAAAAATTTTTTTTCAAAAAGACCTTATAGTTTTTGAGAAAATCGATTTTTAAGTTTCAAGGGCGAAAATGTCTTTTAAATGCAGAAAATGTCAGTTTTTTTTGCACAGGTAACAATAGTGTATTATTTTCATAGATTCCCCCAAGTGGGAAGAGTTTTACTTACTTCGTTCTGAGTGTGGGAAATATAAAAAAAAAACGACGTGGGGTCCCCCCTCCCAGACCTCTTTAACCCCTTGTCCCCCTTGCAGGCTGGGATAGCCAGAATGCGGAGCACCGGCCGCGTGGGGCTCCGCACCCTGAGTATACCAGCCCGCATGGTCCATGGATTGGGGGGTCTCGGAAGGGGAGGGGCAGCCAAGCTTTCCCCTCCCCCTCCGAGCCCTTGTCCAATCCAAGGACAAGGGGCTCTTCTCCACCTCCGATGGGCGGTGGAGGTGGAGGCCGCGATTTCCTGGGGGGGAGGTTCATGGTGGAATCTGGGAGTCCCCTTTAAAAAGGGGTCCCCCAGATGCCCACCCCCCCTCCCAGGAGAAATGAGTATAGAGGTACTTGTACCCCTTACCCATTTCCTTTAAGAGTTAAAAGTAAATAAACACACAAACACTTAGAAAAAGTATTTTATTTGAACAAAAAACATAACCACGAAAAAAGTCCTTTAATATTCTTAATTAACCATTAATACTTACCTGTCCCTTTAAATAAATGATCCCTCGAAATAGCCTCGGAAATGTTCTATCAGTTACAATGTAACAAAGTTATTACAATGTAACAACTTTGTTACATTGTAACTACGCCGCACCCGACGTCACTCACCGCCGCATACGCGTCTGCGCTGCACACATTCCCGAACAGAGCTCTGAGCTATATAGCTCAGAGCTCTGAGAAGCATCTTTGTATTTTGGCTCCAAGGAGCCCCATTGGTCCTTAGCAGACCAATGGGGTTCCTTTTGATTTGAAGGAACCCCATTGGTCTGCTAAGGACCAATGGGGCTCCTTGGAGCCCAAATACAAAGATGCTTAGAGAGCTCTGAGCTATAGCTCAGAGCTCTGTCGGGTCCTGCAGCACAGACGCGGCGGCGGCGGTGAGTGACGTTGGGTGCGGCGTAGTTACAATGTAACAAAGTTGTTACATTGTAATAACTTTGTTACATTGTAACTGATAGAACATTTCCGAGGATATTGCGAGGGATCATTTATTTAAAGGGACAGGTAAGTATTAATGGTTAATTAAGAATATTAAAGGACTTTTTTCGTGGTTATGTTTTTTGTTCAATTAAAATACTTTTTCTAAGTGTCTGTGTGTTTATTTACTTTAACTCTTAAAGGAAATGGGTAAGGGGTACAAGTACCTCTATACTCATTTCTCCTGGGAGGGGGGGTGGGCATCTGGGGGACCCCTTTTTAAAGGGGACTCCCAGATTCCACCATGAACCTCCCCCCCAGGAAATCGCGGCCTCCACCTCCACCGCCTATCGGAGGTGGAGAAGAGCCCCTTGTCCTTGGATTGGACAAGGGCTCGGAGGGGGAGGGGAAAGCTTGGCTGCCCCTCCCCTTCCGAGACCCCCCAATCCATGGACCATGCGGGCTGGTATAGTCAGGGTGCGGAGCCCCACGCGGCCGGTGCTCCGCATTCTGGCTATCCCAGCCTGCATGGGGGACAAGGGGTTAAAGAGGTCTGGGAGGGGGGACCCCACGTCGTTTTTTTTTTATATTTCCCACACTCAGAACGAAGTAAGTAAAACTCTTCCCACTTGGGGGAATCTATGAAAATAATACACTATTGTTACCTGTGCAAAAAAAAATGACATTTTCCCCATTTAAAAGACATTTTCACCCTTGAAACTTAAAAATCGATTTTCTCAAAAACTATAAGGTCTTTTTGAAAAAAAAAAAAATTCCTCTTATTCCCACTGATCCCCTTAATATACCCTGGGAATTTGGTGTTCCTAAACTTTAAGCAGGCTTTGCTATTAACCGTTAAAGTCGGCGGGATTTTAAATGTTTACATTTTTCCTTTGAAACTTTAACATCGATTTTCTCAAAAACTATAAGGTCTTTTTGAAAAAAATTTTTCCTCTTATTCCTCCTGATCTCCTTAATATATTCTCCAAATTTGAGGCTCTTAGCATTTAAGGGGGCTTTGCTATTAACCCTTAAAGTCGGCGGCTTTTTTATATGTTTAACGCGAAATTACGGTAGCGTTTAATGCGAAATTACGGCATGAACGAAACGCGAAATTACGCGTTGAAAATTACGCTTACGGTATTTTCAATTATGATTTTAATGGCAATTACGCTACCGTAATTTTGCATCGTAATCGCAAATTTCGCATGCGTAATTTTAGTAATGCGAAATTACGAAAATTTCGGCTCAACTCTACCCAGGAGTGTAGGACACTGGTTATGTGTGGACTGTGTATGCATGTGCAGTGTGTATGACACGGCCGGCTGTGTATGGTTAGGCTGTATACACTGGAAGAATAGTCCCGGGAGTGTAGGACACTGGTTATGTGTGGACTGTGTATGCATGTGCAGTGTGTATGACAAGGCCGGCTGTGTATGGTTAGGCTGTATACACTGGAAGAATAGTCCCAGGAGTGTAGGACACTGGTTATGTGTGGACTGTGTATGCATGTGCAGTGTGTATGACACGGCCTGCTGTGTATGCTTAGGCTGTATACACTGGAAGAATAGTTCCGGGAGTGTAGGACACTGGTTATGTGTGGACTGTGTATGCATGTGCAGTGTGTATGACACGGCCGGCTGTGTATGGTTAGGCTGTATACACTGGAAGAATACTCCCGGGAGTGTAGGACACTGGTTATGTGTGGACTGTGTATGCATGTGCAGTGTGTATGACACGGCCGGCTGTGTATGGTTAGGCTGTATACACTGAAAGAATAGTCCCGGGAGTGTAGGACACTGGTTATGTGTGGACTTTGTATGCATGTGCAGTGTGTATGACACGGCCGGCTGTGTATGCTTAGGCTGTATACACTGGAAGAATAGTCCCGGGAGTGTAGGACACTGGTTATGTGTGGACTGTGTATGCATGTGCAGTGTGTATGACACGGCCGGCTGTGTATGGTTAGGCTGTATACACTGGAAGAATAGTCCCGGGAGTGTAGGACACTGGTTATGTGTGGACTGTGTATGCATGTGCAGTGTGTATGACACGGCCGGCTGTGTATGGTTAGGCTGTATACACTGGAAGAATACTCCCGGGAGTGTAGGACACTGGTTATGTGTGGACTGTGTATGCATGTGCAGTGTGTATGACACGGCCGGCTGTGTATGGTTAGGCTGTATACACCGGAAGAATAGTCCCGGGAGTGTAGGACACTGGTTATGTGTGGACTGTGTATGCATGTGCAGTGTGTATGACACGGCCGGCTGTGTATGGTTAGGCTGTATACACTGGAAGAATACTCCCTGGAGTGTAGGACACTGGTTATGTGTGGACTGTGTATGCATGTGCAGTGTGTATGACACGGCCGGCTGTGTATGGTTAGGCTGTATACACTGGAAGAATAGTCACGGGAGTGTAGGACACTGGTTATGTGTGGACTGTGTATGCATGTGCAGTGTGTATGACACGGCCGGCTGTGTATGCTTAGGCTGTATACACTGGAAGAATAGTTCCGGGAGTGTAGGACACTGGTTATGTGTGGACTATGTATGCATGTGCAGTGTGTATGACACGGCCGGCTGTGTATGGTTAGTAGTGTTGGGCGAACAGTGTTCGCCACTGTTCGGGTTCTGCAGAACATCACCCTGTTCGGGTGATGTTCGAGTTCGGCCGAACACCTGACGGTGCTCGGCCAAACCGTTCGGCCACATGGCCGAACTAAGAGCGCATGGCCGAACGTTCCCCGAACGTTCGGCTAGCGCTGTGATTGGCCGAACGGGTCACGTGGTTCGGGCCCGAACGCGCTCTGATTGGCCGAACGGTCACGTGGTTCGGGTAAATAAATACCCGAACCACGTCATATCTCCGCCATTTCTCTGTGGGTTTAGCTTTGGGTAGGCAGGCAGGGTAGTTCGCTCTCCAGCCACGCTAGCCAGGGTCCCCCCCAGTCATTGTGTGTCGCTGCTGGGAACAGTAGTACACCGCTCGCTCAGCCACACTATATATATAGCATTGTTTACTGCCACTGTGTACGTCGCTCAGCCACGCTATATATAGCATTGTGTTTTCTGACACTCTGTGTACACGGCTTAGCCTGGCTGTATAGCATTGTGTGTACTGCCACTGTGCACCTCGCTCAGCCACGCTATATATAGCATTGTGTTTTCTGACACTCTGTGTACACGGCTTAGCCTGACTATATAGCATTGTGTGTACTGCCACTGTGCACCTCGCTCAGCCACGCTATATATAGCATTGTGTTTTCTGACACTCTGTGTACACGGCTTAGCCTGACTATATAGCATTGTGTGTACTGCCACTGTGCACCTCGCTCAGCCACGCTATATATAGCATTGTGTTTACTGCCACTCTGTGTACACCGCTCAGCCAGACTATATACCATTGTTTACTGACACTCTGTGTACACCGCTCAGCCAGACTATATACCATTGTTTACTGACACTCTGTGTACACGGCTCAGCCTGACTATATAGCATTGTGTGTACTGCCACTGTGCACCTCGCTCAGCCACGCTACATATAGCATTGTGTTTTCTGACACTCTGTGTACACGGCTTAGCCTGACTATATACCATTGTGTGTACTGCCACTGTGCACCTCGCTCAGCCACGCTATATATAGCATTGTGTTTACTGCCACTCTGTGTACACCGCTCAGCCAGACTATATACCATTGTTTACTGACACTCTGTGTACACCGCTCAGCCAGACTATATACCATTGTTTACTGACACTCTGTGTACACCGCTCAGCCAGACTATATACCATTGTTTACTGACACTCTGTGTACACGGCTCAGCCTGACTATATAGCATTGTGTGTACTGCCACTGTGCACCTCGCTCAGCCACGCTATATATAGCATTGTGTTTTCTGACACTCTGTGTACACGGCTTAGCCTGACTATATACCATTGTGTGTACTGCCACTGTGCACCTCGCTCAGCCACGCTATATATAGCATTGTGTTTACTGCCACTCTGTGTACACCGCTCAGCCAGACTATATACCATTGTTTACTGACACTCTGTGTACACCGCTCAGCCAGACTATATACCATTGTTTACTGACACTCTGTGTACACCGCTCAGCCAGACTATATACCATTGTTTACTGACACTCTGTGTACACCGCTCAGCCAGACTATATTGCATTGTTTACTGACACTCTGTGTACACCGCTCAGCCAGACTATATACCATTGTTTACTGACACTCTGTGTACACCGCTCAGCCAGACTATATACCATTGTTTACTGACACTCTGTGTACACCGCTCAGCCAGACTATATACCATTGTTTACTGACACTCTGTGTACACTGCTCAGCCAGACTATATACCATTGTTTACTGACACTCTGATTCTGCTGGGAACAGTAGTACACCGCTCGCTCAGCCAGACTATATAGCATTGTGTTTACTGCCACTCTGTGTACACCGCTCAGCCACACTATATAGCATTGCGTACTCTGCCAGTCATTGTGTATATTGCTGGGATCAGTAATACTCCACTCACCGTCAACCACTATATGAGCTCAACATGAGTTCCCCAGAGACCTCCGCTGTGAGCAGCACTCCCAACAACAGCAACAGCCAACGCCCCACGCAAGCTATAACATCCACCCCAGCAGCCAGTGGTCAGCAGCAGCCCTCCCCGGAGGAGAACGTTGTGTCCATCGGTCCATCGCCAGAGCAATTAATGAGGGCTGCCATTTAGGAGATGATGGGGCCTGATGTGGAGGAGGAGGTCTGGCTCAGGCCAGCATCCCAAGTTAATGTTGAGGACGATGAGGGGTCTGTGTCTGGGGATGTTGGGGTGGCAGAGGTGGTGGGTGGGTCAGACTCAGGAGAAGAGTTGTATGATGAGGATGATGATCGGGACCATCTGTATGTGCCTCAGAGTCTGACCCCGGAAAACATGTTGTATCGTGTGTTTAGGTACTAAAATCTGCGTTCCCTCCCAGTAGTGTTGGGCGAACAGTGTTTGCCACTGTTCGGGTTCTGCAGAACATCACCCTGTTCGGGGTGACTATATAGCAGACTATATAGCATTGTGTTTAATGCCACTCTGTGTACACGGCTCAGCCACACTATATAGCATTGTGTTTACTTCCACTCTGTGTCTGCTGGGAACAGTAGTACACCGCTCACCCGCCACTGTATAGCATTGTGCTCTGTGTCGCTGCTGACAATAGTGGTACACCGCTCACCCACCACTGTATAGCATTTCTGTACTGCCACTGTACTGCTGCCAGTCAGCGTGTACTTTAAGGATAAGTGAAATGAGGAAGAAATCCGGTGAAAGAGGGAGGGGCAAGGGAAGAGGTGTTTCCCCTGACGGTTCACGTACAGGCCACAGGGGAGCACCCAAGAAAACCCACTCAATACCGCCCATGTTGTCCAGGACAACAACCCTCACAGATCCAAAAGAACACGACCAGATAATTACTTGGATGACCTCTCAAGCGTCCAGCAGTGGGTTAAGCAGCACCAGCACATCACGCACGAGGTCCGAGTCCTCAGCCAGTTACAAGGAGCCAGTGGGCACAAAGCTGACACAACCGGCAGCGACACCACGCACACAACTGCCAGATAACCAGACGACGTTGGAGTGAGCTGCGCAGAGGTTGTTCTGGGGAGCTCTACTCCACGGCGGCGGCCCCCCACAATGACATATGACGAGTTTGAGGAGATGGAAGAGGAGGGTATGGACAATGTGGACATAGACCCAGATTTTGTTTGTGAACGAGAACATCGCCGTCGTAGCAGCAGCACAGATGAGTCTGTTGAGGAATCCACTGCTGCACGAGTTCGCCTTGTGCCACAAGGTAGGCGGCGCGCAATTTCAGGCACCGCAAGCATGGAAGTTCAAGTGAGAGGCAAAAGAGGCGCAAACAGAAATCGCCAGCAAGGCAGGTGCTCCAAAGTCTGTGCTTTGTTTGAAGACTGCACTGAGGATGTTACCATGGCGATTTGCAAGGTGTGCAAGACCCGCCTGAGCAGAGGGAAAAGTATTAACAACCTCTCCAGCACCAGCATGAGCCGCCACATTCTATCCAAACATCCCACTCTGTGGGCAAACGCGGCAGGACAGGGTACCACCAGCAACACTGCCTCCCTTGGGTTCACCAGACTCACCACCAGACCCGCCTCAGCAGCAGCAGTAGCCCAGCCATTGCGTGGTTCACAACATTCACAAACATCAGACGATGCTGACACTGTCACTTTCCGGACTAGTGCTCTTGAGGTCTCCCAGTGTTCATCAAACACAACAACCAACAGCCCTTCGGTGTGCAGCCCTACGGTTGAGTTGTCTGTCTCTGAGATGTTTGAGCGCAAGAGGAAATTGCCAGCAAATGACCCCCGGGCCGTGGCAGTAACAGCCAGCCAGCATAGCCAAGGTTCTGGCCTGCGAAATGCTGCCATATCGAGTGGTGGAGACAAACAGCTTCAAGGGCATGATGTCAGTGGCCATCCCACGTTACGTGGTTCCCAGCCGCTACCACTTTGCGCGCTCTGCAGTGCCTGAGTTGCATGAGCACGTGGTCAGCTAAATAACCCGAAGCTTGAAGAATGCCGTTGCCTGCAAGGTTCACCTCACCACTGACACCTGGACGAGTGCGTTCGGCCAGGGTCGATACATCTCCCTTACCGCGCACTGGGTGAACCTTGTGGAGCCTGGCAGCGATTCCTCACCTGCTACGGCGCGGGTGTTGCCCACGCCGCAAACAGCTGCACCGCCGTACCTCCCACTGGATATCAACAGCAGCACCTACCTCTCTGACTCCTTCTCCTCCAACGCATCTCAAAGCTGTACCTCATCCGGAAACGCTAACCCAGCACCAGCAACAGTAGGATCGTGGAAGCAGTGCAGCACAGCTGTTGGCATGCGTCAGCAAGCGTTGCTGAAGCTGATCTGCCTTGGGGATAAGCAGCACACAGGGGAGGAAATTTGGAGGGGAATAAAGGAACAGACGGATTTGTGGCTGGCACCGCTGGACCTGAAACCGGGCATGAAGCTAGACACCTGGCACGAACTGGCAATGTACGCAATAGAGGTGCTGGCTTGCCCAGCAGTCAGCGTTATGTCGGAACGCTGTTTCAGTGCTGCCGGAGGCATCGTCACAGATCGGCGTATCCGCCTCTCCACAGAAAATGCAGACCGTCTGACTCAAATTAAAATGAATCAATCCTGGATTGGAAACGACTACGCAACACTCCAGGACCCCAACCAAGTAACATGACCAATGAACATCTGGGATGGTTTAGCGTTTCCGGTCCCTGTTTATTGAACCTCTCATCTGTATTACATTTATGACTGCATGGCGGCAAAAAGCATTGCTGCTATATCCGCACGCTTTTTGTCCTCATGCAAGGCCTGGGTTGTTGTGTCTCAAAAAGCATGGCCTTCTTCTCCTCCTGCGCCTGCTCCTGTTCCATCACGTGTGCTGCTGCTGCTGGGTTAGCGTTGCCGCCCGGTCCCTGTTTATTGAACCTCTTATCTTTATTACATTTATGACTGCATGAATGGCGGTAAAAAGCATGCTATCCGCACGCTTTTTGTCCTCATGCAAGGCCTGGGTTGTTGTGTCTCACAAAGCGTGGCCTTCTCCTCCTGCGCCTCCTCCTGTTCCATCACGTGTGCTGCTGCTGCTGTTGCTGGGTTAGCGTTGCCGGTCCCTGTTTATGGAACCTCTTATCTTTATTACATTTATGACTGCATGGCGGTACAAAGCATGCTATCCGCACGCTTTTTGTCCTCATGCAAGGCCTGGGTTGTTGTGTCTCACAAAGCGTGGCCTTCTCCTCCTGCGCCTCCTCCTGTTCCATCACGTCTGCTGCTGCTGCTGCTGCTGCTGCTGCTGCTGGGTTAGCGTTGCCGGTCCCTGTTTATGGAACCTCTTATCTTTATTACATTTATGACTGCATGGCGGTACAAAGCATGCTATCCGCACGCTTTTTGTCCTCATGCAAGGCCTGGGTTGTTGTGTCTCACAAAGCGTGGCCTTCTCCTCCTGCGCCTCCTCCTGTTCTATCACGTGTGCTGCTGCTGCTGCTGCTGGGTTAGCGTTGCCGGTCCCTGTTTATGGAACCTCTTATCTTTATTACATTTATGACTGCATGGCGGTACAAAGCATGCTATCCGCACGCTTCTTGTCCTCATGCAAGGCCCGGGTTGTTGTGTCCCACAAAGCGTGGCCTTCTCCTCCTGCGCCTCCTCCTGTTCCATCACGTCTGCTGCTGCTGGGTTAGCGTTGCCGCGTGGTCCCTGTTTATTGAACCACTTATCTTTATTACATTTATGACTGCATGGCGGTACAAAGCATGCTATCCGCACGCTTCTTGTCCTCATGCAAGGCCTGGGTTGTTGTGTCTCAAAGCGTGGCCTTCTCCTCCTGCGCCACCCTCCTCCTGTTCCATCACGTGTGCTGCTGCTGGGTTAGCGTTACCGGTCCCTTTTCCTGGAACCTCTTATATGTATTACATTTATGACTGCATGCCGACAAAAAGCATGTTACCTGTGCAAAGAAAACAGACATTTCCCGCATTTAAAAGACAGTTTTCCCTTTGAAACTTTAAAATCGATTTTCTCAAAAACTATAAGCTCTTTTTGCTAAATTTTTTTTCCTCTTGTACCCACTCCCAAGGTGCACATACCCTGTAAATTTGGGGTATGTAGCATGTAAGGAGGCTTTACAAAGCACAAAAGTTTGGGTCCCCATTGACTTCCATTATGTTCAGGGTTCGGGTCGAACACCCGAACATCGCGGCCATGTTCGGCCTGTTCGGCCCGAACATCTAGATGTTCGCCCAACACTAATGGTTAGGCTGTATACACTGGAAGAATACTCCCGGGAGTGTAGGACACTGGTTATGTGTGGACTGTGCATGCATGTGCAGTGTGTATGACACGGCCGGCTGTGTATGGTTAGGCTGTATACACTGGAAGAATAGTCCCGGGAGTGTAGGACACTGGTTATGTGTGGACTGTGTATGCATGTGCAGTGTGTATGACACGGCCGGCTGTGTATGGTTAGGCTGTATACACTGGAAGAATAGTCCCGGGAGTGTAGGACACTGGTTATGTGTGGACTGTGTATGCATGTGCAGTGTGTATGACACGGCCGGCTGTGTATGGTTAGGCTGTATACACTGGAAGAATACTCCCGGGAGTGTAGGACACTGGTTATGTGTGGACTGTGTATGCATGTGCAGTGTGTATGACACAGCCGGCTGTGTATGCTTAGGCTGTATACACTGGAAGAATACTCCCGGGAGTGTAGGACACTGGTTATGTGTGGACTGTGTATGCATGTGCAGTGTGTATGACACGGCCAGCTGTGTATGGTTAGGCTGTATACATTGGAAGAATAGTCCCGGGAGTGTAGGACACTGGTTATGTGTGGACTTTGTATGCATGTGCAGTGTGTATGACACGGCCGGCTGTGTATGCTTAGGCTGTATACACTGGAAGAATACTCCCGGGAGTGTAGGACACTGGTTATGTGTGGACTGTGTATGCACGTGCAGTGTGTATGACAGGGCCGGCTTTGTATGGTTAGGCTGTATACACTGGAAGAATAGTCCCAGGAGTGTAGGACACTGGTTATGTGTGGACTGTGTATGCATGTGCAGTGTGTATGACACGGCCGGCTGTGTATGGTTAGGCTGTATACACTGGAAGAATAGTTCCGGGAGTGTAGGACACTGGTTATGTGTGGACTGTGCATGCATGTGCAGTGTGTATGACACGGCCGGCTGTGTATGGTTAGGCTGTATACACTGGAAGAATAGTCCCGGGAGTGTAGGACACTGGTTATGTGTGGACTGTGTATGCATGTGCAGTGTGTATGACACGGCCGGCTGTGTATGGTTAGGCTGTATACACTGGAAGAATAGTCCCGGGAGTGTAGGACACTGGTTATGTGTGGACTGTGTATGCATGTGCAGTGTGTATGACACGGCCGGCTGTGTATGGTTAGGCTGTATACACTGGAAGAATACTCCCGGGAGTGTAGGACACTGGTTATGTGTGGACTGTGTATGCATGTGCAGTGTGTATGACACGGCCGGCTGTGTATGCTTAGGCTGTATACACTGGAAGAATACTCCCGGGAGTGTAGGACACTGGTTATGTGTGGACTGTGTATGCATGTGCAGTGTGTATGACACGGCCAGCTGTGTATGGTTAGGCTGTATACATTGGAAGAATAGTCCCGGGAGTGTAGGACACTGGTTATGTGTGGACTGTGTATGCATGTGCAGTGTGTATGACACGGCTGGCTGTGTATGGTTAGGCTGTATACACTGGAAGAATACTCCCGGGAGTGTAGGACACTGGTTATGTGTGGACTGTGTATGCATGTGCAGTGTGTATGACCCGGCCAGCTGTGTATGGTTAGGCTGTATACACTGGAAGAATAGTCCCTGGAGTGTAGGACACTGGTTATGTGTGGACTGTGTATGCATGTGCAGTGTGTATGACACGGGCGGCTGTGTATGGTTAGGCTGTATACACTGAAAGAATAGTCCCGGGAGTGTAGGACACTGGGTATGTGTGGACTTTGTATGCATGTGCAGTGTGTATGACACGGCCGGCTGTGTATAGCTAGGCTGTAAACACTGGAAGAATAGTCCCGGGGGTGTAGGACACTGGTTATGTGTGGACTGTGTATGCATGTGCAGTGTGTATGACACGGCCGGCTGTGTATGGTTAGGCTGTATACACTGGAAGAATAGTCCCGGGAGTGTAGGACACTGGTTATGTGTGGACTGTGTATGCATGTGCAGTGTGTATGACACGGCCGGCTGTGTATGGTTAGGCTGTACACACTGGAAGAATAGTCCCAGGAGTGTAGGACACTGGTTATGTGTGGACTGTGTATGCATGTGCAGTGTGTATGACACGGCCGGCTGTGTATGCTTAGGCTATATACACTGGAAGAATAGTCCCGGGAGTGTAGGACACTGGTTATGTGTGGACTGTGTATGCATGTGCAGTGTGTATGACACGGCTGGCTGTGTATGGTTAGGCTGTATACACTGGAAGAATAGTCCCAGGAGTGTAGGACACTGGTTATGTGTGGACTGTGTATGCATGTGCAGTGTGTATGACACGGCCGGCTGTGTATGGTTAGGCTGTGTACACTGGAAGAATAGTCCCGGGAGTGTAGGACACTGGTTATGTGTGGACTGTGTATGCATGTGCATTGTGTATGACACGGCTGGCTGTGTATGCTTAGGCTGTATACACTGGAAGAATAGTCCCGGGAGTGTAGGACACTGGTTATGTGTGGACTGTGTATGCATGTGCAGTGTGTATGACACGGCCGGCTGTGTATGGTTAGGCTGTGTACACTGGAAGAATAGTCCCGGGAGTGTAGGACACTGGTTATGTGTGGACTGTGTATGCATGTGCAGTGTGTATGACACGGCTGGCTGTGTATGCTTAGGCTGTATACACTGGAAGAATAGTCCTGGGAGTGTAGGACACTGGTTATGTGTGGACTGTGTATGCATGTGCAGTGTGTATGACACGGCTGGCTGTGTATGCTTAGGCTGTATACACTGGAAGAATAGTCCCGGGAGTGTAGGACACTGGTTATGTGTGGACTGTGTATGCATGTGCAGTGTGTATGACACGGCCGGCTGTGTATGGTTAGGCTGTATACACTGGAAGAATACTCCCGGGAGTGTAGGACACTGGTTATGTGTGGACTGTGTATGCATGTGCAGTGTGTATGACACGGCCGGCTGTGTATGGTTAGGCTGTATACACTGGAAGAATAGTCCCGGGAGTGTAGGACACTGGTTATGTGTGGACTGTGTATGCATGTGCAGTGTGTATGACACGGCCGGCTGTGTATGGTTAGGCTGTATACACTGGAAGAATAGTCCTGGGAGTGTAGGACACTGGTTATGTGTGGACTGTGTATGCATGTGCAGTGTGTATGACACGGCCGGCTGTGTATGGTTAGGCTGTATACACTGGAAGAATACTCCCGGGAGTGTAGGACACTGGTTATGTGTGGACTGTGTATGCATGTGCAGTGTGTATGACACGGCCGGCTGTGTATGGTTAGGCTGTATACACTGGAAGAATACTCCCGGGAGTGTAGGACACTGGTTATGTGTGGACTGTGTATGCATGTGCAGTGTGTATGACACGGCCGGCTGTGTATGCTTAGGCTGTATACACTGGAAGAATACTCCCGGGAGTGTAGGACACTGGTTATGTGTGGACTGTGTATGCATGTGCAGTGTGTATGACACGGCCAGCTGTGTATGGTTAGGCTGTATACATTGGAAGAATAGTCCCGGGAGTGTAGGACACTGGTTATGTGTGGACTGTGTATGCATGTGCAGTGTGTATGACACGGCTGGCTGTGTATGGTTAGGCTGTATACACTGGAAGAATACTCCCGGGAGTGTAGGACACTGGTTATGTGTGGACTGTGTATGCATGTGCAGTGTGTATGACCCGGCCAGCTGTGTATGGTTAGGCTGTATACACTGGAAGAATAGTCCCTGGAGTGTAGGACACTGGTTATGTGTGGACTGTGTATGCATGTGCAGTGTGTATGACACGGGCGGCTGTGTATGGTTAGGCTGTATACACTGAAAGAATAGTCCCGGGAGTGTAGGACACTGGGTATGTGTGGACTTTGTATGCATGTGCAGTGTGTATGACACGGCCGGCTGTGTATGGTTAGGCTGTATACACTGGAAGAATAGTCCCGGGAGTGTAGGACACTGGTTATGTGTGGACTGTGTATGCATGTGCAGTGTGTATGACACGGCCGGCTGTGTATGGTTAGGCTGTACACACTGGAAGAATAGTCCCAGGAGTGTAGGACACTGGTTATGTGTGGACTGTGTATGCATGTGCAGTGTGTATGACACGGCCGGCTGTGTATGCTTAGGCTATATACACTGGAAGAATAGTCCCGGGAGTGTAGGACACTGGTTATGTGTGGACTGTGTATGCATGTGCAGTGTGTATGACACGGCTGGCTGTGTATGGTTAGGCTGTATACACTGGAAGAATAGTCCCAGGAGTGTAGGACACTGGTTATGTGTGGACTGTGTATGCATGTGCAGTGTGTATGACACGGCCGGCTGTGTATGGTTAGGCTGTGTACACTGGAAGAATAGTCCCGGGAGTGTAGGACACTGGTTATGTGTGGACTGTGTATGCATGTGCATTGTGTATGACACGGCTGGCTGTGTATGCTTAGGCTGTATACACTGGAAGAATAGTCCCGGGAGTGTAGGACACTGGTTATGTGTGGACTGTGTATGCATGTGCAGTGTGTATGACACGGCCGGCTGTGTATGGTTAGGCTGTGTACACTGGAAGAATAGTCCCGGGAGTGTAGGACACTGGTTATGTGTGGACTGTGTATGCATGTGCAGTGTGTATGACACGGCTGGCTGTGTATGCTTAGGCTGTATACACTGGAAGAATAGTCCTGGGAGTGTAGGACACTGGTTATGTGTGGACTGTGTATGCATGTGCAGTGTGTATGACACGGCTGGCTGTGTATGCTTAGGCTGTATACACTGGAAGAATAGTCCCGGGAGTGTAGGACACTGGTTATGTGTGGACTGTGTATGCATGTGCAGTGTGTATGACACGGCCGGCTGTGTATGGTTAGGCTGTATACACTGGAAGAATACTCCCGGGAGTGTAGGACACTGGTTATGTGTGGACTGTGTATGCATGTGCAGTGTGTATGACACGGCCGGCTGTGTATGGTTAGGCTGTATACACTGGAAGAATAGTTCCGGGAGTGTAGGACACTGGTTATGTGTGGACTGTGCATGCATGTGCAGTGTGTATGACACGGCCGGCTGTGTATGGTTAGGCTGTATACACTGGAAGAATAGTCCCGGGAGTGTAGGACACTGGTTATGTGTGGACTGTGTATGCATGTGCAGTGTGTATGACACGGCCGGCTGTGTATGGTTAGGCTGTATACACTGGAAGAATAGTCCCGGGAGTGTAGGACACTGGTTATGTGTGGACTGTGTATGCATGTGCAGTGTGTATGACACGGCCGGCTGTGTATGGTTAGGCTGTATACACTGGAAGAATAGTCCCGGGAGTGTAGGACACTGGCTATGTGTGGACTGTGTATGCATGTGCAGTGTGTATGACACGGCCGGCTGTGTATGGTTAGGCTGTATACACTGAAAGAATACTCCCGGGAGTGTAGGACACTGGTTATGTGTGGACTGTGTATGCTTGTGCAGTGTGTATGACACGGCCGGCTGTGTATGCTTAGGCTGTATACACTGGAAGAATACTCCTGGGAGTGTAGGACACTGGTTATGTGTGGACTGTGTATGCATGTGCAGTGTGTATGACACGGCCGGCTGTGTATGGTTAGGCTGTATACACTGGAAGAATAGTCCCGGGAGTGTAGGACACTGGCTATGTGTGGACTGTGTATGCATGTGCAGTGTGTATGACACGGCCGGCTGTGTATGGTTAGGCTGTGTACACTGGAAGAATAGTCCTGGGAGTGTAGGACACTGGTTATGTGTGGACTTTGTATGCATGTGCAGTGTGTATGACACGGCTGGCTGTGTATGCTTAGGCTGTATACACTGGAAGAATACTCCCGGGAGTGTAGGACACTGGTTATGTGTGGACTGTGTATGCATGTGCAGTGTGTATCACACGGCCGGCTGTGTATGGTTAGGCTGTATACACTGGAAGAATAGTCCCGGGAGTGTAGGACACTGGTTATGTGTGGACTGTGTATGCATGTGCATTGTGTATGACACGGCTGGCTGTGTATGGTTAGGCTGTATACACTGGAAGAATAGTCCCTGGATTGTAGGACACTGGTTATGTGTGGACTGTGTATGCATGTGCAGTGTGTATGACACGGCCGGCTGTGTATGGTTAGGCTGTAAACACTGGAAGAATAGTCCCGGGGGTGTAGGACACTGGTTATGTGTGGACTGTGTATGCATGTGCAGTGTGTATGACACGGCCGGCTGTGTATGCTTAGGCTGTATACACTGGAAGAATACTCCCGGGAGTGTAGGACACTGGTTATGTGTGGACTGTGTATGCATGTGCAGTGTGTATGACACGGCCGGCTGTCTATGGTTAGGCTGTATACACCGGATGGCTTGCATTTATGGGGGTTAACGGGGAATTGTGTTATGCAGACTCAATAAAGTGCAGTATGTGTTTATGAGACCCAGTGAAACAGAGCAATTTGTTTAGAAATATATAGTTTGTGACATCTTTTCTTTTTATTGTATATATACAGTGTCAAATCTTATAGATAGCATTTCACTGAAAGCAATGTTTTATTGATATTTACCACTGGCTGTGAAACGGTTTCCCTTCTTTATCCTCTTGGGTGAGTGGTGGCCTTATACTTTCCTCTGCAAATAACCTGCTGTATATAGGTTAGGATTGGGCTTTATGAATGTGCCCCATAGGAAACCTCATCTGATGACATACTGCAGGCAGCAACAAGTGGCTGGAAGGGGACCGGGATAAAGAGGAACACATGGACCGGGATACAGGTATGGACCGGGATACAGAGATGGATCAGGATACAGAGATGGACCGGGATACAAAGATGGAGAGATGGACCAGGATACAGAGATGGATCAGGATACAGAGATGGACCGGGATACAGAGATGGACCAGGATACAGAGATGGCCCGGGACACAAAGATGGAGAGATGGATCAGGATACAGAGATGGATCAGGATACAGAGATGGATTAGGATACAGAGATGGACCGGGATACAAAGATGGAGAGATGGACAGGGATACAGAGATGGACCAGGATACAGAGATGGACCAGGATACAGAGATGGATCAGGATACAGGGATGGACCGGGATGCAGAGATGTAGAGATGGACTGGGATACAGAGATGGACCAGGATACAGAGATGGATCAGGATACAGAGATGGACCGGGACACAAAGATGGAGAGATGGACTGGGATACAGAGATGGACCAGGATACAGAGATGGATCAGGATACAGAGATGGACCGGGACACAAAGATGGAGAGATGGACCAGGATACAGAGATGGATCAGGATACAGAGATGGACCAGGATACAGAGATGGATCAGGATACAGGGATGGACCGGGATGCAGAGATGGACCGGGATACAGAGATGGATCTGGATACAGAGATGGACCAGGATACAGAGATGGATCAGGATACAGGGATGGACCGGGATGCAGAGATGGACCAGGATACAGAGATGGATCAGGATACAGAGATGGACCGGGATGCAGAGATGGACCAGGATACAGAGATGTACCGGGATACAGATATGGAGAGATGGAACGGGATACAGAGATGGATTGGAATACAGAGATGGACCGGGATACAGAGATGGAGAGATGAACCAGGATACAGATATGTACCAGGATACAGAGATGGACCGGGATACAGAGATGGATCTGGATACAGAGATGGACCGGGATAAAGAGATGGAGAGATGGACCAGGATACAGATATGTACCAGGATACAGGGATGGATCGGGATACAGAGATGCAGAGATGGACCAGAATACAGAGATGGACCGGGATACAGAGATGTAGAGATGGACCAGGATACAGAGATGGAGAGATGGACCGGGATACAGAGATAGACCGGGATACAGAGATGGACCAGGATACAGAGATGGACCAGGATACAGAGATGGAGAGATGGACCAGGATACAGATATGGAGAGATGGAACGGGATACAGAGATGGATTGGAATACAGAGATGGACCGGGATACAGAGATGGAGAGATGGACCAGGATACAGATATGTACCAGGATACAGAGATGGACCGGGATACAGAGATGGATCTGGATACAGAGATGGACCGAGATAAAGAGATGGAGAGATGGACCAGGATACAGATATGTACCAGGATACAGGGATGGATCGGGATACAGAGATGCAGAGATGGACCAGAATACAGAGATGGACCGGGATACAGAGATGTAGAGATGGACCAGGATACAGAGATGGAGAGATGGACCGGGATACAGAGATAGACCGGGATACAGAGATGGACCGGGATACAGAGATGGACCAGGATGCAGAGATGGACCGGGATAAAGAGATGGAGAGATGGACCAGGATACAGATATGTACCAGGATACAGGGATGGATCGGGATACAGAGATGCAGAGATGGACCAGAATACAGAGATGGACCGGGATACAGAGATGTAGAGATGGACCAGGATACAGAGATGGAGAGATGGACCGGGATACAGAGATGGACCGGGATACAGGGATGGATCGGGATACAGAGATGGAGAAATGGACTTTTTACAGAGATGTACCAGGATACAGAGATGGATCAGGATACAGGGGATGGAGAGATGGACCGGGAATTGGAATACAGAGATGGACCAGGATACAGAGATGGTCCAGGATACAGAAATGGACCGGGATACAGAGATGGACCAGGATACAGAGATGGACCAGGACACAGAGATGGAGAGATGGACCGGGATACAGATATGTAGAGATGGACGGGGATACAGAGATGGACGGGGATACAGAGATGGACCGGGATACAGAGATGGATCAGGATACAGAGATGGATCAGGATACAGAGATGGAGAAATGTACCGGGATACAGAGATGCCGAGATGGACCGGGATACAGAGATGGACCGGGATACAGAGATGGACCGGGATACAGAGATGGATCAGGATACAGAGATGGATCAGGATACAGAGATGGAGAAATGTACCGGGATACAGAGATGCCGAGATGGACCGGGATACAGAAATGGACCAGGATACAGAGATGGATCAGGATACAGAGATGGAGAAATGTACCGGGATACAGAGATGGAGAGATGGACCGGGATACAGAGACGGACCAGGATACAGAGATGGACCGGGATACAGAGATGGACCGGGATACAGAGATGGATCAGGATACAGAGATGGATCAGGATACAGAGATGGAGAAATGTACCGGGATACAGAGATGAAGAGATGGACCGGGATACAGAGACGGACCAGGATACAGAGATGGACCGGGATACAGAGATGGATCAGGATACAGAGATGGATCAGGATACAGAGATGGAGAAATGTACCAGGATACAGAGATGGAGAAATGTACCGGGATACAGAGACGGACCAGGATACAGAGATGGACCGGGATACAGAGACGGACCAGGATACAGAGACGGACCAGGATACAGAGACGGACCGGGATGCAGAGATGGACCAGGATACAGAGACGGACCGGGATGCAGAGATGGACCAGGATACAGAGATGGATCAGGATACAGATATGGAGAGATGGACCGGGATACAGAGATGGAGAGATGGACCAGGATACAGAGATGGACCGGGATACAGAGACGGACCAGGATACAGAGACGGACCAGGATACAGAGACGGACCAGGATACAGAGACGGACCGGGATACTGAGACGGACCAGGATACAGAGATGGACCGGGATACAGAGACGGACCAGGATACAGAGACGGACCAGGATACAGAGACGGACCAGGATACAGAGACGGACCAGGATACAGAGACGGACCGGGATACAGAGATGGACCAGGATACAGAGATGGACCAGGATACAGAGACGGACCAGGATACAGAGACGGACCGGGATACAGAGACGGACCAGGATACAGAGATGGACCAGGATACAGAGATGGACCAGGATACAGAGATGGACCAGGATACAGAGATGGACCGGGATACAGAGATGGACCAGGATACAGAGACGGACCAGGATACAGAGACGGACCAGGATACAGAGACGGACCAGGATACAGAGACGGACCAGGATACAGAGATGGATCTGGATACAGAGATGGACCAGGATACAGAGACGGACCAGGATACAGAGATGGATCAGGATACAGAGATGGACCAGGATACAGAGACGGACCAGGATACAGAGACGGATCAGGATACAGAGATGGACCAGGATACAGAGACGGACCAGGATACAGAGATGGACCAGGATACAGAGATGGACCGGGATACAGAGATGGATCTGGATACAGAGATGGACCAGGATACAGAGACGGACCAGGATACAGAGACGGACCGGGATACAGAGACGGACCAGGATACAGAGACGGACCAGGATACAGAGACGGACCAGGATACAGAGATGGACCGGGATACAGAGACGGACCGGGATACAGAGACGGACCAGGATACAGAGACGGACCAGGATACAGAGACGGACCAGGATACAGAGATGGATCAGGATACAGAGATGGACCGGGATACAGAGATGGATCTGGATACAGAGATGGACCAGGATACAGAGACGGACCAGGATACAGAGACGGACCGGGATACAGAGACGGACCAGGATACAGAGACGGACCAGGATACAGAGACGGACCAGGATACAGAGATGGACCGGGATACAGAGACGGACCGGGATACAGAGACGGACCAGGATACAGAGACGGACCAGGATACAGAGACGGACCAGGATACAGAGACGGACCGGGATACAGAGACGGACCAGGATACAGAGACGGACCAGGATACAGAGACGGACCAGGATACAGAGATGGACCAGGATACAGAGACGGACCAGGATACAGAGACGGACCAGGATACAGAGATGGATCAGGATACAGAGATGGACCGGGATACAGAGACGGACCAGGATACAGAGACGGACCAGGATACAGAGATGGACCAGGATACAGAGATGGACCAGGATACAGAGATGGAGAGATGGACCAGGATACAGAGATGGAGAGACGGACCAGGATACAGAGACGGACCGGGATACAGAGACGGACCAGGATACAGAGATGGACCAGGATACAGAGATGGACCGGGATACAGAGATGGACCAGGATACAGAGATGGACCAGGATACAGAGATGGACCGGGATACAGAGATGGACCAGGATACAGAGATGGACCGGGATACAGAGATGGACCAGGATACAGAGATGGACCGGGATACAGAGATGGACCAGGATACAGAGATGGACCAGGATACAGAGATGGACCGGGATACAGAGATGGACCGGGATACAGAGATGGACCAGGATACAGAGATGGACCAGGATACAGAGACGGACCAGGATACAGAGATGGACCGGGATACAGAGATGGACCAGGATACAGAGATGGACCAGGATACAGAGACGGACCAGGATACAGAGATGGACCGGGATACAGAGATGGACCAGGATACAGAGATGGACCGGGATACAGAGATGGATCTGGATACAGAGATGGACCAGGATACAGAGACGGACCAGGATACAGAGACGGACCGGGATACAGAGACGGACCAGGATACAGAGACGGACCGGGATACAGAGATGGACCGGGATACAGAGATGGAGAGATGGACCAGGATACAGAGATGGAGAGACGGACCAGGATACAGAGACGGACCGGGATACAGAGACGGACCAGGATACAGAGACGGACCAGGATACAGAGACGGACCAGGATACAGAGACGGACCAGGATACAGAGATGGATCTGGATACAGAGATGGACCAGGATACAGAGACGGACCAGGATACAGAGATGGACCGGGATACAGAGATGGATCTGGATACAGAGATGGACCAGGATACAGAGACGGACCAGGATACAGAGACGGACCGGGATACAGAGACGGACCAGGATACAGAGACGGACCAGGATACAGAGACGGACCAGGATACAGAGACGGACCGGGATACAGAGATGGACCGGGATACAGAGATGGAGAGATGGACCAGGATACAGAGACGGACCAGAATACAGAGATGGACCAGGATACAGAGATGGACCAGGATACAGAGACGGACCAGGATACAGAGACGGACCAGGATACAGAGATGGATCTGGATACAGAGATGGACCAGGATACAGAGATGGACCAGGATACAGAGACGGACCGGGATACAGAGACGGACCAGGATACAGAGACGGACCAGGATACAGAGACGGACCAGGATACAGAGATGGACCAGGATACAGAGATGGACCAGGATACAGAGACGGACCAGGATACAGAGACGGACCGGGATACAGAGACGGACCAGGATACAGAGACGGACCAGGATACAGAGACGGACCAGGATACAGAGACGGACCAGGATACAGAGATGGATCTGGATACAGAGATGGACCAGGATACAGAGACGGACCAGGATACAGAGATGGACCAGGATACAGAGACGGACCAGGATACAGAGACGGACCAGGATACAGAGACGGACCGGGATACAGAGATGGACCGGGATACAGAGACGGACCGGGATACAGAGACGGACCGGGATACAGAGACGGACCAGGATACAGAGACGGACCAGGATACAGAGACGGACCAGGATACAGAGACGGACCGGGATACAGAGATGGACCGGGATACAGAGATGGAGAGATGGACCAGGATACAGAGATGGAGAGACGGACCAGGATACAGAGATGGACCAGGATACAGAGACGGACCGGGATACAGAGACGGACCAGGATACAGAGATGGATCAGGATACAGAGATGGACCGGGATACAGAGACGGACCAGGATACAGAGACGGACCAGGATACAGAGATGGACCAGGATACAGAGATGGACCAGGATACAGAGACGGACCAGGATACAGAGATGGACCAGGATACAGAGATGGATCTGGATACAGAGATGGACCAGGATACAGAGATGGACCGGGATACAGAGATGGATCAGGATACAGAGATGGACCAGGATACAGAGATGGATCTGGATACAGAGATGGACCAGGATACAGAGATGGAGAGATGGACCAGGATACAGAGATGGACCGGGATACAGAGACGGACCAGGATACAGAGACGGACCAGGATACAGAGACGGACCAGGATACAGAGACGGACCAGGATACAGAGATGGACCGGGATACAGAGACGGACCAGGATACAGAGATGGACCAGGATACAGAGATGGACCAGGATACAGAGATGGACCGGGATACAGAGACGGACCGGGATACAGAGACGGACCAGGATACAGAGACGGACCAGGATACAGAGACGGACCAGGATACAGAGATGGATCAGGATACAGAGATGGACCAGGATACAGAGACGGACCAGGATACAGAGACGGACCAGGATACAGAGACGGACCAGGATACAGAGACGGACCAGGATACAGAGACGGACCAGGATACAGAGACGGACCAGGATACAGAGATGGACCAGGATACAGAGACGGACCGGGATACAGAGATGGACCAGGATACAGAGACGGACCAGGATACAGAGACGGACCAGGATACAGAGATGGACCAGGATACAGAGATGGACCAGGATACAGAGATGGACCAGGATACAGAGATGGACCGGGATACAGAGACGGACCAGGATACAGAGACGGACCAGGATACAGAGATGGATCAGGATACAGAGATGGACCAGGATACAGAGACGGACCAGGATACAGAGACGGACCAGGATACAGAGACGGACCAGGATACAGAGACGGACCAGGATACAGAGACGGACCAGGATACAGAGACGGACCAGGATACAGAGATGGACCAGGATACAGAGATGTACCAGGATACAGAGACGGACCAGGATACAGAGACGGACCGGGATACAGAGACGGACCGGGATACAGAGACGGACCAGGATACAGAGACGGACCAGGATACAGAGATGGACCAGGATACAGAGATGGACCAGGATACAGAGACGGACCAGGATACAGAGATGGACCAGGATACAGAGATGGATCTGGATACAGAGATGGACCAGGATACAGAGATGGACCAGGATACAGAGACGGACCAGGATACAGAGATGGACCAGGATACAGAGACGGACCAGGATACAGAGATGGACCAGGATACAGAGATGGATCTGGATACAGAGATGGACCAGGATACAGAGACGGACCGGGATACAGAGACGGACCAGGATACAGAGACGGACCAGGATACAGAGATGGACCAGGATACAGAGATGGACCAGGATACAGAGACGGACCAGGATACAGAGATGGACCAGGATACAGAGATGGACCAGGATACAGAGATGGACCAGGATACAGAGACGGACCAGGATACAGAGATGGATCAGGATACAGAGATGGACCAGGATACAGAGATGGATCTGGATACAGAGATGGATCAGGATACAGAGATGGACCAGGATACAGAGATGGACCAGGATACAGAGATGGACCAGGATACAGAGACGGACCGGGATACAGAGATGGACCAGGATACAGAGACGGACCAGGATTCAGAGATGGACCAGGATACAGACATGGACCGGGATACAGAGATGGATCAGGATACAGAGATGGACCAGGATACAGAGATGGACCAGGATACAGAGACGGATCAGGATACAGAGATGGATCAGGATACAGAGATGGATCAGGATACAGAGATGGACCAGGATACAGAGATGGACCAGGATACAGAGACGGATCAGGATACAGAGATGGATCAGGATACAGAGATGGATCAGGATACAGAGATGGATCAGGATACAGAGATGGACCGGGATACAGAGACGGACCAGGATACATAGATGGACCAGGATACAGAGACGGACCGGGATACAGAGACGGACCAGGATACAGAGATGGATCAGGATACAGAGACGGACCAGGATACAGAGATGGATCAGGATACAGAGATGGACCAGGATACAGAGACGGATCAGGATACAGGGATGGACCAGGATACAGAGATGGACCAGGATACAGAGATGGAGAGACGGACCAGGATACAGAGATGGACCAGGATACAGAGATGGACCAGGATACAGAGACGGACCAGGATACAGAGACGGACCAGGATACAGGGATGGACCAGGATACAGAGATGGAGAGATGGACCAGGATACAGAGACGGACCAGGATACAGAGATGGATCAGGATACAGAGACGGACCAGGATACAGAGACGGACCAGGATACAGAGACGGACCGGGATGCAGAGATGGACCAGGATACAGAGACGGACCAGGATACAGAGATGGATCAGGATACAGAGATGGACCGGGATACAGAGACGGACCAGGATACAGAGACGGACCAGGATACAGAGATGGACCAGGATACAGAGACGGACCAGGATACAGAGATGGATCAGGATACAGAGATGGACCAGGATACAGAGATGGACCAGGATACAGAGATGGACCAGGATACAGAGACGGACCAGGATACAGAGACGGACCAGGATACAGAGACGGACCAGGATACAGAGACGGACCAGGATACAGAGATGGATCAGGATACAGAGATGGACCAGGATACAGAGATGGATCAGGATACAGAGATGGACCAGGATACAGAGATGGATCAGGATACAGAGATGGACCAGGATACAGAGATGGACCAGGATACAGAGATGGATCAGGATACAGAGATGGACCAGGATACAGAGATGGATCAGGATACAGAGACGGACCAGGATACAGAGATGGACCGGGATACAGAGACGGACCAGGATACAGAGACGGACCAGGATACAGAGACGGACCAGGATACAGAGATGGACCAGGATACAGAGATGGACCAGGATACAGAGATGGACCAGGATACAGAGATGGATCAGGATACAGAGATGGACCAGGATACAGAGATGGATCAGGATACAGAGATGGACCAGGATACAGAGATGGATCAGGATACAGAGATGGACCAGGATACAGAGATGGACCAGGATACAGAGATGGATCAGGATACAGAGATGGACCAGGATACAGAGATGGATCAGGATACAGAGACGGACCAGGATACAGAGACGGACCGGGATACAGAGATGGACCAGGATACAGAGACGGACCGGGATACAGAGACGGACCGGGATACAGAGACGGACCAGGATACAGAGACGGACCAGGATACAGAGATGGACCAGGATACAGAGACGGACCAGGATACAGAGATGGATCAGGATACAGAGATGGACCAGGATACAGAGATGGATCAGGATACAGAGATGGACCAGGATACAGAGATGGATCAGGATACAGAGATGGACCAGGATACAGAGACGGACCAGGATACAGAGACGGACCAGGATACAGAGACGGACCAGGATACAGAGACGGACCAGGATACAGAGACGGACCAGGATACAGAGACGGACCAGGATACAGAGACGGACCAGGATACAGAGACGGACCGGGATACAGAGACGGACCAGGATACAGAGACGGACCAGGATACAGAGACGGACCGGGATACAGAGACGGACCAGGATACAGAGACGGACCAGGATACAGAGACGGACCAGGATACAGAGACGGACCAGGATACAGAGACGGACCAGGATACAGAGATGGACCGGGATACAGAGACGGACCAGGATACAGAGACGGACCAGGATACAGAGACGGACCAGGATACAGAGACGGACCAGGATACAGAGACGGACCAGGATACAGAGACGGACCGGGATACAGAGACGGACCAGGATACAGAGATGGAGAGATGGACCAGGATACAGAGATGGATCTGGATACAGAGATGGATCAGGATACAGAGATGGATCAGGATACAGAGATGGACCAGGATACAGAGACGGACCAGGATACAGAGACGGACCAGGATACAGAGACGGACCGGGATGCAGAGATGGACCAGGATACAGAGACGGACCAGGATACAGAGACGGATCAGGATACAGGGATGGACCGGGATACAGAGATGGATCAGGATACAGAGATGGACCAGGATACAGAGACGGACCAGGATACAGAGACGGACCAGGATACAGAGATGGACCAGGATACAGAGACGGATCAGGATACAGAGATGGACCGGGATACAGAGATGGACCAGGATACAGAGATGGACCAGGATACAGAGACGGATCAGGATACAGAGATGGACCGGGATACAGAGATGGACCAGGATACAGAGATGGACCAGGATACAGAGACGGACCAGGATACAGAGACGGACCAGGATACAGAGATGGACCAGGATACAGAGATGGATCAGGATACAGAGATGGACCAGGATACAGAGATGGACCGGGATACAGAGACGGACCAGGATACAGAGATGGATCAGGATACAGAGATGGACCAGGATACAGAGATGGAGAGATGGACCAGGATACAGAGACGGACCAGGATACAGAGACGGACCAGGATACAGAGACGGACCAGGATACAGAGACGGACCAGGATACAGAGATGGACCAGGATACAGAGACGGACCGGGATACAGAGACGGACCAGGATACAGAGATGGACCAGGATACAGAGATGGACCAGGATACAGAGATGGAGAGATGGACCAGGATACAGAGACGGACCAGGATACAGAGACGGACCGGGATACAGAGACGGACCAGGATACAGAGATGGACCAGGATACAGAGATGGATCAGGATACAGAGACGGACCAGGATACAGAGACGGACCAGGATACAGAGATGGACCAGGATACAGAGATGGATCAGGATACAGAGATGGACCAGGATACAGAGACGGATCAGGATACAGAGACGGACCAGGATACAGAGATGGATCAGGATACAGAGATGGATCAGGATACAGAGACGGACCGGGATACAGAGACGGACCAGGATACAGAGACGGACCAGGATACAGAGACGGACCGGGATACAGAGACGGACCAGGATACAGAGACGGACCAGGATACAGAGACGGATCAGGATACAGGGATGGACCGGGATACAGAGATGGACCAGGATACAGAGATGGACCAGGATACAGAGACGGACCAGGATACAGAGACGGACCAGGATACAGAGATGGACCAGGATACAGAGACGGATCAGGATACAGAGATGGACCGGGATACAGAGATGGACCAGGATACAGAGATGGACCAGGATACAGAGACGGATCAGGATACAGAGATGGACCGGGATGCAGAGATGGACCAGGATACAGAGATGGATCAGGATACAGAGATGGACCGGGATGCAGAGATGGACCAGGATACAGAGATGTACCGGGATACAGATATGGAGAGATGGACCAGGATACAGAGATGGATTGGAATACAGAGATGGAGAGATGGACCAGGATACAGATATGTACCAGGATACAGAGATGGACCGGGATACAGAGATGGATCTGGATACAGAGATGGACCAGGATACAGAGATGGAGAGATGGACCAGGATACAGAGATGGACCGGGATACAGAGACGGACCAGGATACAGAGATGGATCAGGATACAGGGATGGACCGGGATGCAGAGATGGACCAGGATACATAGATGGACCGGGATACAGAGATGGACCAGGATACAGAGATGGATCAGGATACAGAGATGGACCAGGATACAGAGATGGATCAGGATACAGAGATGGATCAGGATACAGAGATGGAGAAATGTACCGGGATACAGAGATGGAGAGATGGACCAGGATACAGAGATGGACCGGGATACAGAGACGGACCAGGATACAGAGACGGACCAGGATACAGAGACGGACCAGGATACAGAGACGGACCAGGATACAGAGACGGACCAGGATACAGAGACGGACCAGGATACAGAGACGGACCAGGATACAGAGACGGACCAGGATACAGAGACGGACCAGGATACAGAGACGGACCAGGATACAGAGACGGACCAGGATACAGAGACGGACCAGGATACAGAGATGGACCGGGATACAGAGATGGATCTGGATACAAAGATGGACCGGGATAAAGAGATGGAGAGATGGACCAGGATACAGGGATGGACCAGGATACAGAGATGGACCAGGATACAGAGATGGACCAGGATACAGAGATGGAGAGATGGACCAGGATACAGAGACGGACCAGGATACAGAGACGGACCAGGATACAGAGACGGACCAGGATACAGAGACGGACTGGGATACAGAGACGGACCGGGATACTGAGATGGAGAGATGGACCGGGATACAGAGACGGACCAGGATACAGAGACGGACCAGGATACAGAGATGGACCAGGATACAGAGATGGATCAGGATACAGAGATGGACCAGGATACAGAGATGGACCGGGATACAGAGACGGACCAGGATACAGAGACGGACCAGGATACAGAGACGGACCAGGATACAGAGATGGATCAGGATACAGAGATGGACCAGGATACAGAGATGGAGAGATGGACCAGGATACAGAGACGGACCAGGATACAGAGACGGACCGGGATACAGAGACGGACCAGGATACAGAGATGGACCAGGATACAGAGATGGATCAGGATACAGAGACGGACCGGGATACAGAGACGGACCAGGATACAGAGACGGACCAGGATACAGAGACGGACCAGGATACAGAGACGGACCAGGATACAGAGATGGATCAGGATACAGAGACGGACCGGGATACAGAGACGGACCAGGATACAGAGACGGACCAGGATACAGGGATGGACCAGGATACAGAGATGGAGAGATGGACCAGGATACAGAGATGGACCAGGATACAGAGATGGACCAGGATACAGAGATGGACCGGGATACAGAGATGGATCTGGATACAGAGATGGACCAGGATACAGAGACGGACCAGGATACAGAGACGGACCAGGATACAGGGATGGACCAGGATACAGAGATGGAGAGATGGACCAGGATACAGAGATGGACCGGGATACAGAGACGGACCAGGATACAGAGACGGACCAGGATACAGGGATGGACCAGGATACAGAGATGGAGAGATGGACCAGGATACAGAGATGGACCAGGATACAGAGACGGACCAGGATACAGAGATGGACCGGGATACAGAGATGGATCTGGATACAGAGATGGACCAGGATACAGAGACGGACCAGGATACAGAGACGGACCGGGATACAGAGACGGACCAGGATACAGAGACGGACCAGGATACAGAGACGGACCAGGATACAGAGACGGACCGGGATACAGAGATGGACCGGGATACAGAGATGGAGAGATGGACCAGGATACAGAGACGGACCAGAATACAGAGATGGACCAGGATACAGAGATGGACCAGGATACAGAGACGGACCAGGATACAGAGACGGACCAGGATACAGAGATGGATCTGGATACAGAGATGGACCAGGATACAGAGATGGACCAGGATACAGAGACGGACCGGGATACAGAGACGGACCAGGATACAGAGACGGACCAGGATACAGAGACGGACCAGGATACAGAGATGGACCAGGATACAGAGATGGACCAGGATACAGAGACGGACCAGGATACAGAGACGGACCGGGATACAGAGACGGACCAGGATACAGAGACGGACCAGGATACAGAGACGGACCAGGATACAGAGACGGACCGGGATACAGAGACGGACCGGGATACAGAGACGGACCAGGATACAGAGATGGACCAGGATACAGAGATGGACCAGGATACAGAGACGGACCAGGATACAGAGATGGATCAGGATACAGAGATGGACCAGGATACAGAGACGGACCAGGATACAGAGATGGATCTGGATACAGAGATGGACCAGGATACAGAGACGGACCAGGATACAGAGATGGATCAGGATACAGAGATGGACCAGGATACAGAGATGGAGAGATGGACCAGGATACAGAGACGGACCAGGATACAGAGACGGACCGGGATACAGAGACGGACCAGGATACAGAGATGGACCAGGATACAGAGATGGATCAGGATACAGAGACGGACCAGGATACAGAGATGGACCAGGATACAGAGACGGACCAGGATACAGAGATGGACCAGGATACAGAGACGGACCAGGATACAGAGATGGATCAGGATACAGAGATGGACCAGGATACAGAGACGGACCAGGATACAGAGATGGACCAGGATACAGAGACGGACCAGGATACAGAGATGGACCAGGATACAGAGACGGACCAGGATACAGAGATGGACCAGGATACAGAGATGGACCAGGATACAGAGACGGACCAGGATACAGAGACGGACCAGGATACAGAGACGGACCAGGATACAGAGACGGACCAGGATACAGAGACGGACCAGGATACAGAGACGGACCAGGATACAGAGACGGACCAGGATACAGAGATGGATCAGGATACAGAGACGGACCGGGATACAGAGACGGACCAGGATACAGAGACGGACCAGGATACAGGGATGGACCGGGATACAGAGATGGAGAGACGGACCAGGATACAGAGATGGACCAGGATACAGAGATGGACCAGGATACAGAGACGGATCAGGATACAGAGATGGACCAGGATACAGAGATGGAGAGACGGACCAGGATACAGAGATGGATCTGGATACAGAGATGGATCAGGATACAGAGATGGATCAGGATACAGAGATGGACCAGGATACAGAGATGGACCGGGATACAGAGACGGACCAGGATACAGAGACGGACCAGGATACAGAGACGGACCAGGATACAGAGACGGATCAGGATACAGAGATGGACCAGGATACAGAGATGGACCAGGATACAGAGACGGACCAGGATACAGAGATGGACCAGGATACAGAGATGGACCAGGATACAGAGATGGACCAGGATACAGAGACGGACCAGGATACAGAGATGGATCAGGATACAGAGACGGACCGGGATACAGAGACGGACCAGGATACAGAGACGGACCAGGATACAGAGACGGACCAGGATACAGAGATGGACCGGGATACAGAGATGGACCGGGATACAGAGATGGACCGGGATACAGAGACGGACCAGGATACAGAGATGGACCAGGATACAGAGATGGACCAGGATACAGAGACGGACCAGGATACAGAGATGGACCAGGATACAGAGACGGACCAGGATACAGAGACGGACCAGGATACAGAGATGGACCAGGATACAGAGATGGACCAGGATACAGAGATGGACCAGGATACAGAGACGGACCAGGATACAGAGATGGATCAGGATACAGAGATGGACCAGGATACAGAGATGGACCAGGATACAGAGATGGACCAGGATACAGAGATGGACCAGGATACAGAGATGGACCAGGATACAGAGATGGAGAGATGGACCAGGATACAGAGATGGACTAGGATACAGAGATGGACCAGGATACAGAGATGGACCAGGATACAGAGACGGATCAGGATACAGAGATGGACCAGGATACAGAGATGGAGAGACGGACCAGGATACAGAGATGGATCTGGATACAGAGATGGATCAGGATACAGAGATGGATCAGGATACAGAGATGGACCAGGATACAGAGATGGACCGGGATACAGAGACGGACCAGGATACAGAGACGGACCAGGATACAGAGATGGACCAGGATACAGAGACGGACCAGGATACAGAGACGGATCAGGATACAGAGATGGACCAGGATACAGAGATGGACCAGGATACAGAGACGGACCAGGATACAGAGATGGACCAGGATACAGAGATGGACCAGGATACAGAGATGGACCAGGATACAGAGATGGACCAGGATACAGAGATGGACCAGGATACAGAGACGGACCAGGATACAGAGATGGACCAGGATACAGAGACGGACCAGGATACAGAGACGGACCAGGATACAGAGATGGACCAGGATACAGAGATGGACCAGGATACAGAGATGGACCAGGATACAGAGATGGACCAGGATACAGAGACGGACCAGGATACAGAGACGGACCAGGATACAGAGATGGACCGGGATACAGAGACGGACCAGGATACAGAGATGGATCAGGATACAGAGATGGACCAGGATACAGAGATGGAGAGATGGACCAGGATACAGAGACGGACCAGGATACAGAGACGGACCAGGATACAGAGACGGACCAGGATACAGAGATGTACCAGGATACAGAGACGGACCAGGATACAGAGATGGACCAGGATACAGAGACGGACCAGGATACAGAGACGGACCGGGATACAGAGACGGACCGGGATACAGAGACGGACCAGGATACAGAGATGGACCAGGATACAGAGATGGATCAGGATACAGAGACGGACCAGGATACAGAGATGGACCGGGACACAAAGATGGAGAGATGGACCAGGATACAGAGATGGACCAGGATACAGAGATGGATCAGGATACAGAGACGGACCAGGATACAGAGACGGACCAGGATACAGAGATGGATCAGGATACAGAGATGGACCAGGATACAGAGACGGATCAGGATACAGGGATGGACCAGGATACAGAGATGGAGAGATGGACCAGGATACAGAGATGGACCAGGATACAGAGATGGACCAGGATACAGAGATGGACCAGGATACAGAGACGGATCAGGATACAGAGATGGACCAGGATACAGAGATGGAGAGACGGACCAGGATACAGAGATGGACCAGGATACAGAGATGGACCAGGATACAGAGATGGACCAGGATACAGAGATGGACCAGGATACAGAGATGGACCAGGATACAGAGACGGATCAGGATACAGGGATGGACCAGGATACAGAGATGGAGAGACGGACCAGGATACAGAGACGGACCAGGATACAGAGATGGACCGGGATACAGAGATGGACCAGGATACAGAGACGGACCAGGATACAGAGATGGATCAGGATACAGAGACGGACCAGGATACAGAGACGGACCAGGATACAGAGATGGACCAGGATACAGAGATGGACCAGGATACAGAGATGGACCAGGATACAGAGATGGACCAGGATACAGAGATGGACCAGGATACAGAGATGGACCAGGATACAGAGATGGACCAGGATACAGAGATGGACCAGGATACAGAGATGGACCAGGATACAGAGACGGACCAGGATACAGAGATGGACCAGGATACAGAGATGGACCAGGATACAGAGACGGACCAGGATACAGAGATGGACCGGGATACAGAGATGGACCAGGATACAGAGACGGACCAGGATACAGAGATGGATCAGGATACAGAGACGGACCAGGATACAGAGACGGACCAGGATACAGAGATGGATCAGGATACAGAGATGGACCAGGATACAGAGATGGATCAGGATACAGAGATGGACCAGGATACAGAGATGGATCAGGATACAGAGATGGACCAGGATACAGAGACGGACCAGGATACAGAGATGGACCAGGATACAGAGACGGACCAGGATTCAGAGATGGACCAGGATACAGACATGGACCGGGATACAGAGATGGACCGGGATACAGAGACGGACCAGGATACAGAGATGGATCAGGATACAGAGATGGATCTGGATACAGAGACGGACCAGGATACAGAGACGGACCAGGATACAGAGACGGACCAGGATACAGAGACGGACCAGGATACAGAGACGGACCGGGATACAGAGATGGACCAGGATACAGAGACGGACCGGGATACAGAGACGGACCGGGATACAGAGATGGATCAGGATACAGAGATGGATCAGGATACAGAGACGGACCAGGATACAGAGACGGACCGGGATGCAGAGATGGACCAGGATACAGAGATGGATCAGGATACAGAGATGGATCAGGATACAGAGATGGACCGGGATACAGAGACGGACCAGGATACAGAGACGGACCAGGATACAGAGATGGATCAGGATACAGAGACGGACCAGGATACAGAGACGGACCAGGATACAGAGATGGATCAGGATACAGAGACGGACCAGGATACAGAGACGGACCAGGATACAGAGATGGACCAGGATACAGAGATGGATCTGGATACAGAGACGGACCAGGATACAGAGACGGACCAGGATACAGAGACGGACCAGGATACAGAGATGGACCAGGATACAGAGACGGACCAGGATACAGAGACGGACCAGGATACAGAGATGGATCAGGATACAGAGATGGACCGGGATACAGAGACGGACCAGGATACAGAGACGGACCGGGATGCAGAGATGGACCAGGATACAGAGATGGATCAGGATACAGAGATGGATCAGGATACAGAGATGGACCAGGATACAGAGATGGACCGGGATACAGAGACGGACCAGGATACAGAGACGGACCAGGATACAGAGACGGACCGGGATACAGATATGTACCAGGATACAGAGATGGACCAGGATACAGAGATGGACCAGGATACAGAGATGGACCAGGATACAGAGATGGACCAGGATACAGAGACGGACCAGGATACAGAGATGGACCAGGATACAGAGACGGACCAGGATACAGAGATGGACCAGGATACAGAGACGGACCAGGATACAGAGACGGACCGGGATACAGAGACGGACCAGGATACAGAGACGGACCAGGATACAGAGACGGACCAAGATACAGAGACGGACCAGGATACAGAGACGGACCAGGATACAGAGATGGACCAGGATACAGAGATGGACCAGGATACAGAGATGGATCAGGATACAGAGATGGACCAGGATACAGAGACGGACCAGGATACAGAGACGGACCAGGATACAGAGACGGACCAGGATACAGAGACGGACCAGGATACAGAGACGGACCAGGATACAGAGACGGACCAGGATACAGAGATGGATCAGGATACAGAGACGGACCAGGATACAGAGACGGACCAGGATACAGAGACGGACCGGGATACAGAGACGGACCAGGATACAGAGACGGACCAGGATACAGAGACGGACCGGGATACAGAGATGGATCTGGATACAGAGACGGACCGGGATACAGAGATGGAGAGATGGACCAGGATACAGAGATGGACCAGGATACAGAGACGGACCAGAATACAGAGACGGACCAGGATACAGAGACGGACCGGGATACAGGGATGGACCGGGATGCAGAGATGGACCAGGATACAGAGACGGACCAGGATACAGAGACGGACCGGGATACAGAGATGGACCGGGATACAGAGATGGATCAGGATACAAAGATGGACCAGGATACAGAGATGGACCAGGATACAGAGATGGATCAGGATACAGAGACGGACCAGGATACAGAGACGGACCAGGATACAGAGACGGACCGGGATACAGAGATGGATCTGGATACAGAGACGGACCGGGATACAGAGATGGAGAGATGGACCAGGATACAGAGACGGACCAGGATACAGAGATGGACCAGGATACTGAGGTCTCCTCCACTGTGCCTAACAGACACCACATTTCACCTTTTATTCTTTCTCTCTCTCCTGTGGTAAAATCCCAGAGGATGATAAGAGACCTGCTCAGCCCCAGACCTGCACCAGGGGAATTACATTCATCATCAGGAACACTGTTACTATGAAGAAAACAATTCTACATAAGTCTTATTTTATCAAGATATATATATATATATACACAATGGGATGCGAAAGTTTGGGCAACCTTGTTAATCATCATGATTTTCCTGTATAAATTGTTGGTTGTTCTGATAAAAAAATGTCAGTTAAATATATCATATAAGAGACACACACATCGATATTTGAGAAGTGAAATAAAGTTTATTGGATTTACAGAAAGTGTCAGAAAGTGTATAATAATTGATGGAATAAAATTAGGCAGGTTCATAAATTTGTCATTTCATTGATCCCAAAATCTTTAGAACTAATTATTGGAACTCAAATTGGCTTGGTAGTGAGTGACAGGGACCCCCAGGTTAGGTAGTGAGTGACAGGGACCCCCAGGTTAGGTAGTGAGTGACAGGGACTCCCAGGTTAGGTAGTGAGTGACAGGGATTTCCAGGTTAGGTAGTGAGTGACAGGGACCCCCAGGTTAGGTAGTGAGTGACAGGGACCCCCAGGTTAGGTAGTGAGTGACAGGGACCCCCAGGTTAGGTAGTGAGTGACAGGGACCCCCAGGTTAGGTAGTGAGTGGCAGGTGCCCCTAGGTTAGGTAGTGAGTGACAGGGACCCCCAGGTTAGGTAGTGAGTGACAGTGACCCCCAGGTTAGGTAGTGAGTGACAGGGACCCCCAGGTTAGGTAGTGAGTGACAGGGACCCCCAGGTTAGGTAGTGAGTGACAGGGACCCCCAGGTTAGGTAGTGAGTGACAGGGACCCCCAGGTTAGGTAGTGCGTGACAGGGACCCCCAGGTTAGGTAGTGAGTGACAGGGACCCCCAGGTTAGGTAGTGCGTGACAGGGACCCCCAGGTTAGGTAGTGAGTGACAGGGACCCCCAGGTTAGGTAGTGAGTGACAGGGACCCCCAGGTTAGGTAGTGAGTGACAGGGACCCCCAGGTTAGGTAGTGAGTGACAGGGACCCCCAGGTTAGGTAGTGAGTGACAGGGACCCCCAGGTTAGGTAGTGAGTGACAGGGATTTCCAGGTTAGGTAGTGAGTGACAGCGACCCCCAGGTTAGGTAGTGAGTGACAGGCGCCCCCAGGTTAGGTAGTGAGTGACAGGCGCCCCCAGGTTAGGTAGTGAGTGACAGGGACCCCCAGGTTAGGTAGTGAGTGACAGGGATTTCCAGGTTAGGTAGTGAGTGACAGGGACCCCCAGGTTAGGTAGTGAGTGACAGGCGCCCCCAGGTTAGGTAGTGAGTGACAGGCACTCCCAGGTTAGGTAGTGAGTGACAGGGACCCCCAGGTTAGGTAGTGAGTGACAGGGACCCCCAGGTTAGGTAGTGAGTGACAGGGACCCCCAGGTTAGGTAGTGAGTGACAGGCGCCCCCAGGTTAGGTAGTGAGTGACAGGCGCCCCCAGGTTAGGTAGTGAGTGACAGGGACTTCCAGGTTAGGTAGTGAGTGACAGGGATTTCCAGGTTAGGTAGTGAGTGACAGGGACCCCCAGGTTAGGTAGTGAGTGGCAGGTGCCCCTAGGTTAGGTAGTGAGTGACAGGGACCCCCAGGTTAGGTAGTGAGTGACAGGGACCCCCAGGTTAGGTAGTGAGTGACAGGCGCCCCCAGGTTAGGTAGTGAGTGACAGGCGCCCCCAGGTTAGGTAGTGAGTGACAGGCGCCCCCCAGGTTAGGTAGTGAGTGACAGGGACTTCCAGGTTAGGTAGTGAGTGACAGGGATTTCCAGGTTAGGTAGTGAGTGACAGGGACCCCCAGGTTAGGTAGTGAGTGACAGAGATTTCCAGGTTAGGTAGTGAGTGACAGGGATTTCCAGGTTAGGTAGTGAGTGACAGGGACCCCCAGGTTAGGTAGTGAGTGACAGAGATTTCCAGGTTAGGTAGTGAGTGACAGGGATTTCCAGGTTAGGTAGTGAGTGACAGGGACTCCCAGGTTAGTTAGTGAGTGACAGGCGCCCCCCAGGTTAGGTAGTGAGTGACAGGGACTTCCAGGTTAGGTAGTGAGTGACAGGGATTTCCAGGTTAGGTAGTGAGTGACAGGGACCCCCAGGTTAGGTAGTGAGTGACAGAGATTTCCAGGTTAGGTAGTGAGTGACAGGGATTTCCAGGTTAGGTAGTGAGTGACAGGGACTCCCAGGTTAGTTAGTGAGTGACAGGGACCCCCAGATTAGGTAGTGAGTGACAGGGACTCTCAGGTTAGGTAGTGAGTGACAGGGACCCCCAGGTTAGGTAGTGAGTGGCAGGTGCCCCTAGGTTAGGTAGTGAGCAGTGGTGCTCAGCAGAGCTCGAATATTCGAGTAGCTCGAATATTCGAGCTCTTTTTCAGCTATTCGAGCTCGGTATTCGAGCTCCGAATAGCTGGAGCTATTCGAATGGGCTATCCGAGTACACTCGAATAGCCCATTCACTATTCGAGCTATTCGAGCAAACGGCGCTATTCGAGCTCGGTACCGAGCTCGAATAGCGTCATAGCCCAGATTGATGTCCTTAGAGCCAATCAGAGGGCTCCCAGGCCCTCTGACGGCAGCCAATCACAGAGGGGGACCCTGGCCAGCCCCTACCCTATAAATAGCGGCCGCCATGTTCCGTTTCTCCATGCTTGCCTGAGACTTGTACAGAGAGAGAGTTGCTCCTTTGTGCTTTGGCTTAGCAAGTGCTCTATTGTGGTCATTTACCTAGCGTTTTTGCTCACCTACACCTGCCATACACACCTATATTGTTGTTAGTTAGATAGACATTGTATTTTAGTTAGTAGCTTGTGTGTTACATTAGAGACAGGCAGCTGCTGCAAGCTTACAGGTTTAGGCCTCAGGGGGGCCTTGCCTCTGTGGGCAGCTGTCCTCTGTTTATTTCTCTCATCTATACCAGTATTTCTGCTGTCCTTTACTAATAGTATTGTAGTTATACTGTACTAGGAGTAGGACACTCACTGACTGTCACTGTTTATAGGCTACTAGCTAGCTCCTGCGTGTGTGCACTCACTCACTGTCTGTGTGTACACACACTCTATTTCCTTCTGATTACTGATAGATTATTGTTAGTTAGTTGTACTTACTTACTACTTACTCTTACTGTACCCGTAGGGACACTCACTGTCACTGTTCATATAGGCTACTAGCTCCTGCGTGTGCGCACTGCACTCACTGTCTGAGTGTACACACACAACACACACTCTATTTCCTTCTGATCGCTGATTGATTATCGTAATTAGTTAGTTTTACTTACTGTTACTACTTACTCTTACTGTACTAGGAGTCTAGGACACTCAGTCACTGTCCATAGGCTACTAGCTCCTGCGTGCGTGCACTCACTGTCTGAGTGTACACACACCCACACTCCATTTCCTTCTGATCGCTGAATGATTATCGTAATTAGTTAGTTGTACTTACTGTTACTACTTACTCTTACTGTACTAGGAGTCTAGGACACTCAGTCACTGTCCATAGGCTACTAGCTCCTGCGTGCGGTCACTCACTGTCTGAGTGTACACACACCACCCACACTCTATTTCCTTCTGATCGCTGATTGATTATTGTAATTAGTTAGTTCTACTTACTGTTACTACTTACTCTTACTGTACTAGGAGTCTAGGACACTCAGTCACTGTGTTCATAGGCTACTAGCTCCTGCGAGCGTGCACTCACTGTCTGAGTGTACACACACCACCCACACTCTATTTCCTTCTGATCGCTGATTGATTATTGTAATTAGTTAGTTCTACTTACTGTTACTACTTACTCTTACTGTACTAGGAGTCTAGGACACTCAGTCACTGTGTTCATAGGCTACTAGCTCCTGCGTGCGTGCACTCACTGTCTGAGTGTACACACACCCACACTCCATTTCCTTCTGATCGCTGATTGATTATTGTAATTAGTTAGTTCTACTTACTGTTACTACTTACTCTTACTGTACTAGGAGTCTAGGACACTCAGTCACTGTGTTCATAGGCTACTAGCTCCTGCGTGCGTGCACTCACTGTCTGAGTGTACACACACCCACACTCCATTTCCTTCTGATCGCTGATTGATTATTGTAATTAGTTAGTTCTACTTACTGTTACTACTTACTCTTACTGTACTAGGAGTCTAGGACACTCAGTCACTGTCCATAGGCTACTAGCTCCTGCGTGCGTGCACTCACTGTCTGAGTGTACACACACCCACACTCCATTTCCTTCTGATCGCTGATTGATTATCGTAATTAGTTAGTTGTACTTACTGTTACTACTTACTCTTACTGTACTAGGAGTCTAGGACACTCAGTCACTGTGTTCATAGGCTACTAGCTCCTGCGTGCGTGCACTCACTGTCTGAGTGTACACACACCACCCACACTCTATTTCCTTCTGATCGCTGATTGATTATTGTAATTAGTTAGTTCTACTTACTGTTACTACTTACTCTTACTGTACTAGGAGTCTAGGACACTCAGTCACTGTGTTCATAGGCTACTAGCTCCTGCGTGCGTGCACTCACTGTCTGAGTGTACACACACCACCCACACTCTATTTCCTTCTGATCGCTGATTGATTATTGTAATTAGTTAGTTCTACTTACTGTTACTACTTACTCTTACTGTACTAGGAGTCTAGGACACTCAGTCACTGTGTTCATAGGCTACTAGCTCCTGCGTGCGTGCACTCACTGTCTGAGTGTACACACACCCACACTCCATTTCCTTCTGATCGCTGATTGATTATTGTAATTAGTTAGTTCTACTTACTGTTACTACTTACTCTTACTGTACTAGGAGTCTAGGACACTCAGTCACTGTGTTCATAGGCTACTAGCTCCTGCGTGCGTGCACTCACTGTCTGAGTGTACACACACCCACACTCCATTTCCTTCTGATCGCTGATTGATTATTGTAATTAGTTAGTTCTACTTACTGTTACTACTTACTCTTACTGTACTAGGAGTCTAGGACACTCAGTCACTGTGTTCATAGGCTACTAGCTCCTGCGTGCGTGCACTCACTGTCTGAGTGTACACACACCCACACTCCATTTCCTTCTGATCGCTGATTGATTATCGTAATTAGTTAGTTGTACTTACTGTTACTACTTACTCTTACTGTACTTGGAGTCTAGGACACTCAGTCACTGTGTTCATAGGCTACTAGCTCCTGCGTGCGTGCACTCACTGTCTGAGTGTACACACACCCACACTCCATTTCCTTCTGATCGCTGATTGATTATTGTAATTAGTTAGTTCTACTTACTGTTACTACTTACTCTTACTGTACTAGGAGTCTAGGACACTCAGTCACTGTGTTCATAGGCTACTAGCTCCTGCGTGCGTGCACTCACTGTCTGAGTGTACACACACCCACACTCCATTTCCTTCTGATCGCTGATTGATTATTGTAATTAGTTAGTTCTACTTACTGTTACTACTTACTCTTACTGTACTAGGAGTCTAGGACACTCAGTCACTGTGTTCATAGGCTACTAGCTCCTGCGTGCGTGCACTCACTGTCTGAGTGTACACACACCCACACTCCATTTCCTTCTGATCGCTGATTGATTATCGTAATTAGTTAGTTGTACTTACTGTTACTACTTACTCTTACTGTACTAGGAGTCTAGGACACTCAGTCACTGTGTTCATAGGCTACTAGCTCCTGCGTGCGTGCACTCACTGTCTGAGTGTACACACACCCACACTCCATTTCCTTCTGATCGCTGATTGATTATCGTAATTAGTTAGTTGTACTTACTGTTACTACTTACTCTTACTGTACTAGGAGTCTAGGACACTCAGTCACTGTCCATAGGCTACTAGCTCCTGCGTGCGTGCACTCACTGTCTGAGTGTACACACACTAAATTTACTTGTGATTACTACTGATTATTGTAACTGCTAGTTGTACTTCCTGACTGTTACTACTTACTTACTGTACTAGGGGACACTCACTCAGTCACCTCACCAACCAACCCACTCCATTAAAGTACCCCACTTTTCACCCGCCCTTTTAAAAAACTTTTGTCTATACGCCCAAAACATTGAAGATGTCTGGAAGTGGCAGCCAGCGCGGTTTGGGCAAGGGGAAGGGCAGCAAGGGAATCAGGAGGAGAGGGAGCAGCATTGTGGCAAGCCGCGGCCGCGGGCGCGCCACCATGCACAGTTCCGCAGCAGCAGCAGCAGCGTCAGTGGCTAACATTCCTCCCATAGCCACTGGCCGTGGACGCCTTGGGCGCCGCCCAGCAGGAGCATCTGCAACTCACGCTGCAGAGACACAGCAGCAGCAGCGTGTAGCACCTGCTCCCATTTTCCTCCAGCCGGGTCGGAAACGTCCCATTGAGGAAAAGGATGCAGACACTGTGGTGCAACTCATGACGGAGGATGAGCAGCCCGCCATCAGCTCTGCATCCGAGGCCTCCACCCTCACCACCACCACCACCCCTGTTCGCAGCAGCCGCCCAGCAGGGTCTGGGGAGGAGGCCAGTTCACCGTCACTCGCCGACCTGTCATTCAGCAGTCTTTTGACCCCAGGCATCATGAGTAAATTGTCTGCTGTTGTTGGCGATCTTGAGGAGGAGATGCTGATGGGCACTTTGGGGGATGAGGGATTGGACAGCAAGACTGTGGCGACAGTCAAGCAGCCCATCCATGCATCAGGAGAGGAGTTTGGGGGGTCCTCATCCCAGCAGGACATGTTTCAGGAGGGGGAGGATGATGATGACCCGGTGACAGACAGAGACTGGGTGCCACCACCTCCAGGGGATGTCGTCCTCAGCAGCTCTGAGGAGGAGGAGGAGGATGCGCTTGTGGGCCTTGCAAGGAGGCGCATCATTGCAAGCATTGGCAGCGTCCCACAGCCTGCTGGTGTCTCAGGCTCAGCAGCAGCAGCAGCAGCAGCCAGTACCACCCCCAGCCGCACCCAAGCCCCCCCCCCAACCACCACAGGGAGACAGGCAGCAGCGCTTCCATGCCGTAGGGGGAAGTTTCTGTCACCAATCTGGCGGTTTTTCACCATGCCCACTGTGTACAGCAAGTACGCCACTTGCAACCACTGTCAGCGGAAGTTGAGCAGAGGTGCAGACCCCTTAAAGTTCAGCACCAGCTCGCTCATCAACCACCTTGCGGCTAAACATTTCCACCAGCATGAGGAGTTCCAGAGGCTGAAGGCATCTGCTGCTGGCAGTGGCACCACACCCATCACTGCACAGCCTTCAGCAGCAGCAGCAGCAACAGCAGCCACCCGCCCTCCTGCTCCTCCAGCAGCACCAGCAGGAGTGCGGAAACGCACTGCTCCTCCCCCCTCTGCAACTCCTGCCGCCGACACTGAGGCCTGTTCTGGCAGCCAGTCCTCAGTGGCCTCCTCTGCTGTGTCTGCTGATTCCCGTGTCAGCAAAAGGCCACGCCAGAGCCTTTTGAGCGAGTCCTTCCAGGGGGTGGTTAGGGCTCTGCCTCCCAGCAGCCGTCGCGTGCGGCAGCTGAACGGCTTGCTGGCACGGGCCATGTGCTCCCAACTCCTGCCGTACACGCTCGTGCAGGAGGGGAGCGACATTCGTGCGCTGCTTGCTTGCGCAGCCCCAGACTGGCAGCTCCCCAGCAGACACTTCTTTGCCCGCAAGGCCATTCCTGCACTGCACCGCTTTGTGATGGCCAATGTGGAGCGAGGGCTGGAGCACGCGGTTGGTGAAAGGGTCCACGTCACCATGGACTCCTGGAGCAGCCGCTTCGGGACAGGCCGCTACCTGTCCTTCACTGTCCACTGGGTCAGCTTGGTGGAAGGGGGTGAGGATGGGAGAGCAGCAGCGGGCACAGCAGCAGCAGCAACACAGTGGGTGGTGCCACCCCGCAGGCTCAGGGGAACTGCAGCAGGTTCCTCCGATCCTCTGCCATCCTCCGGCACACCTGGCCAAACCCCCCGCCTCAGCAGCAGCGTGAAGGCCCGCCACTGCCAAGCGCTGCTGCACTTGGTCAGCCTTGGGAAGACCAAGCTGACGGCAACCCATGTGTTGGCCAAACTCCAGGAGCAGGAGAGGATTTGGCTGACCCCCAGAGGCCTCAGAGTCGGAGAGGTGGTGGCCGACAATGGGGCCAATCTGGTTGCCGCAATAGACAGGGGAAACCTGACCCACATCCCCTGTCTTGCCCACGTGCTGAACCTGGTGGTGCAGAAGTTCCTGCGCACCTACCAGGGGATGGGCGAACTGCTGGAAACGGCAAGGAATGTTGTGCGTCACTTCCGGCGCTCGGCTGCAGCCTGTGCGAGCCTGGAAGACGTGCAAAAGGAGCTGGATCTGCCATGCCATCGGCTGATCCTTGACGTTCCGACTCGCTGGAACTCCACCCTGGCGATGTTGGAGCGTCTGGTTGAACAGAGGCGCGCTGTCAAACAGTACCTTGCCCTGGCCACTGTTTCCGCAGCTCAGAGAAGGGACAAGACCAGCAACATCCCGTCCATCGTCCCCGATGATGACTGGAGGCACATGCAGCAGGTGTGCTTAGTGCTGGCTCCCTTCCTGCAGGCAACAAATAAGGAGCTTGCAGCAGGCCCTTGTTGAGCGCTTGGAGGAAGCCTTCCCCCAGCCTTCCACCCCCACTGTCCAGCAGCCAGCACAGAGGCAGCAGCAGGTGCCTGCATCCAGCAGCAGCAAGCGCCCCACAGACCTGCTGTCTCTCAGCCACGAGCTCTACAGGACTGTAGAGGCTCCGGCAGCAGTGACTAGAGAGGAGATGCATGCAGCAGCATCCTCCTCCGGTCACAGCCAGCGCCTGACCCGCATGGTGGCTGACTACATGGGGTCGTACAGCGGGCTTGACAGCGATGCCCCTGTTGATCCCATGGAGTATTGGGTCAAGCGCATGGAGATCTGGAGCGAGCTTGCGCAGTACGCCCTGGAAGTGCTGTCCTGCCCCCCTTCCAGCGTGCTGTCCGAGCGCTGCTTCAGTGCAGCTGGTGGCGTGGTCACCGAGAAACGCTCACGTCTGTCTCACAAGTCTGTGGACAGACTGACGTTTCTCAAGATGAACCAGGCGTGGGTGGAAGGCGAGTTCCTGGCCCCTGTTGTCGGCGAGAGGGGGACATGAACTGGCTGCCGGAACCATCGTTAATGTGCCTTACCACCCTTTACCACCTCCTGGCTCCTGCTCACTAAGCCAGCCTGGTTCACTTTGACTATTACGTCGCCTGCAGCCACACATTTTACACCTACAGTGGGCTGCTGTGTACTGCCCTTCTGCTGTCTGTCTGTGTTTCCCACTGCCAGGGTACACAGAATTACCTTCTTCTGCTGCCACTCTGCCACCAGCTATTACGTCAAACAATAGCTATATTGGTTGCAAAACCAAAAACCAAAAAACCATAAAAAAAAAGGTTTAATTTTTCTGAGGTGCCCGGGTTGAAAACTGTGTTGTCCCAGTTGTGTATTGGACACAATGTGGGCTGCACGACCGCTGTCTGGGACCTCCTGTTGTGTTTATTTACAGCCCTGGTATCACCGCTAGGTACCAGGGCTATTATGTCACGCTGCCTACCTGCTGCCACACTCACACTGCTCCTCCATACCTCCTCCTGCTGCTGCTGCTGTCTGTCTGTGTTTCCCACTGCCAGGGTACACAGATGATTTACCTTCTGCTGCCACTCTGCCACCAGCTATTACGTCAAACAATAGCTGCTCGCCTACTCCTCCATTCCTCCTCCTGCTGCTGCTGTCTGTCTGTGTTTCCCACTGCCAGGGTACACAGATGATTTACCTTCTGCTGCCACTCTGCCACCAGCTATTACGTCAAACAATAGCTGCTCGCCTACTCCTCCATTCCTCCTCCTGCTGCTGCTGTCTGTCTGTGTTTCCCACTGCCAGGGTACACAGAATTACCTTCTGCTGCCACTCTGCCACCAGCTATTACGTCAAACAATAGCTATATTGGTTGCAAAACCAAAACCAAACAAACCATTAAAAATAAAAAAAAGGTTTAATTTTTCTGAGGTGCCCGGGTTGAAAACTGTGTTGTCCCAGTTGTGTATTGGACACAATGTGGGCTGCACGACCGCTGTCTGGGACCTCCTGTTGTGTTTATTTACAGCCCTGGTATCACCGCTAGGTACCAGGGCTATTATGTCACGGCGAGCTGCCTGCCTCATTGACTGCCTGCTGCCACACACTCATCCTCCTCCTCCTGCTGCTGAATTTACCTCCTGCTGTCTTTGTGTTTCCACTGCCAGGGAGCACATACAATGGCGCTTCCAACATGCATGCGCCCACCAGCTATTTGTTACGCTCAAAAATAGCTGCATTTCTTTAAAAAAAAAATTGAAAAGAGAAATACGTGAAGAAGAAGAAGACGATATTGAAAAGGAAGGAGAAGATGAAGATGAAGAAGAAGAAGAAGATGAAGAAGAAGATGATGAAGAAGAAGATGAAAAAGAAGAAGAAGATGAAGAAGATGAAGAAGAAGAAGATGAAGAAGAAGAAGAAGATGAAGAAGAAGAAGAAGAAGATGAAGAAGATGATGAAGAAGATGAAGAAGATGAAGAAGAAGAAGAAGAAGAAGAAGAAGAAGAAGAAGAAGAAGAAGAAGAAGAAGAAGAAGAAGAAGAAGAAGAAGAAGAAGAAGAAGAAGAAGAAGAAGAAGAAGAAGAAGAAGAAGAAGAAGAAGAAGAAGAAGAAGAAGAAGAAGATATAGAAGAAGAAGAAGAAGAAGATATAGAAGAAGAAGATCGAGAAGAAGAAGAAGAAAGATAAAGAAGAAGAAGAACAAGTATATACAGTAACACTACTGAACAAAATTAAGGACACAACTTCTCTTTCCACATTTTTTTTTAAAGGAACATCCCCACATAATCACTTGCTGTTGTTACTTGGAAAAAAAGAGGTTTCTTGCATCATTCACCCTCAAAACAAGTGTTGGAAGCTATTTAAGGCCAATTCGAATAGTCAGCTCGAATAGTTAGCTCGAATACCGACTCGAATAGTGAGCTCGAAGTCCGAGGTCGAATCGAATAGTAAAAATTATTCGACTCGAATATTCGACTGACCTCGAATAATTTACTATTCGAATTCGACCAAACTCGAATTTTAAAAAGGGGTATTTGAGCATCACTAGTAGTGAGTGACAGGCAACCCCCCAGGTTAGGTAGTGAGTGACACGCGCCCCCAGGTAAGGTAGTGAGTGATAGGCGCCCCCCAGGTTAGGTAGTGAGTGACAGGGACCCCCAGGTTAGGTAGTGAGTGACAGAGATTTCCAGGTTAGGTAGTGAGTGACAGGGACTCCCAGGTTAGGTAGTGAGTGACAGGGACCCCCAGGTTAGGTAGTGAGTGACAGGGACTCCCAGGTTAGGTAGTGAGTGACAGGGACCCCCAGGTTAGGTAGTGAGTGGCAGGTGCCCCTAGGTTAGGTAGTGAGTGACAGGGACCCCCAGGTTAGGTAGTGAGTGGCAGGCGCCCCCAGGTTAAATATTGAGAGACAGGAACCCCTAGGTTAGGTAGTGAGTGACAGGCGCCCCCCAGGTTAGGTAGTGAGTGACAGGGACCCCCAGGTTAGGTAGTGAGTGACAGGGACCCCCAGGTTAGGTAGTGAGTGACAGGGACCCCCAGGTTAGGTAGTGAGTGACAGGGATTTCCAGGTTAGGTAGTGAGTGACAGGGACTCCCAGGTTAGGTAGTGAGTGACAGGGACCCCCAGGTTAGGTAGTGAGTGACAGGGACTCCCAGGTTAGGTAGTGAGTGACAGGGACCCCCAGGTTAGGTAGTGAGTGGCAGGTGCCCCTAGGTTAGGTAGTGAGTGACAGGGACCCCCAGGTTAGGTAGTGAGTGGCAGGCGCCCCCAGGTTAAATATTGAGAGACAGGAACCCCTAGGTTAGGTAGTGAGTGACAGGCGCCCCCCAGGTTAGGTAGTGAGTGACAGGGACCCCCAGGTTAGGTAGTGAGTGACAGGGACCCCCAGGTTAGGTAGTGAGTGACAGGGAATTCCAGGTTAGGTAGTGAGTGACAGGGATTTCCAAGTTAGGTAGTGAGTGACAGGGACCCCCAGGTTAGGTAGTGAGTGACAGGGACCCCCAGGTTAGGTAGTTAGTGACAGGGATTTCCAGGTTAGGTAGTGAGTAACAGGGACCCCCAGGTTAGGTAGTGAGTGACAGGGATTTCCAGGTTAGGTAGTGAGTGACAGGGACCCCCAGGTTAGGTAGTGAGTGACAGGGACCCCCAGGTTAGGTAGTGAGTGACAGGGATTTCCAGGTTAGGTAGTGAGTGAAAGGGACCCCCAGGTTAGGTAGTGAGTGACAGGGATTTCAGGTTAGGTAGTGAGTGACAGGGACCCCCAGGTTAGGTAGTGAGTGACAGGGATTTCCAGGTTAGGTAGTGAGTGACAGGGACCCCCAGGTTAGGTAGTGAGTGACAGGGATTTCCAGGTTAGGTAGTGTGTGACAGGGACCCCCAGGTTAGGTAGTGAGTGACAGGGATTTCCAGGTTAGGTAGTGAGTGACAGGGACCCCCAGGTTAGATAGGGAGTGACAGAGATTTCCAGGTTAGGTAGTGAGTGATAGGGATTTCCAGGTTAGGTAGTGAGTGACAGGGACTCCCAGGTTAGGTAGTGAGTGACAGGGACCCCCAGGTTAGGTAGTGAGTGACAGGGACCCCTAGGTTAGGTAGTGAGTGACAGGGACCCCCAGGTTAGGTAGTGAGTGGCAGGTGCCCCTAGGTTAGGTAGTGAGTGACAGGCACCCCCCCAGGTTAGGTAGTGAGTGACACGCGCCCCCAGGTAAGGTAGTGAGTGATAGGCGCCCCCCAGGTTAGGTAGTGAGTGACAGGGACCCCCAGGTTAGGTAGTGAGTGACAGAGATTTCCAGGTTAGGTAGTGAGTGACAGGGATTTCCAGGTTAGGTAGTGAGTGACAGGGACTCCCAGGTTAGGTAGTGAGTGACAGGGACCCCCAGGTTAGGTAGCGAGTGACAGGGACTCCCAGGTTAGGTAGTGAGTGACAGGGACCCCCAGGTTAGGTAGTGAGTGGCAGGTGCCCCTAGGTTAGGTAGTGAGTGACAGGGACCCCCAGGTTAGGTAGTAAGTGGCAGGCGCCCCCAGGTTAAATAGTGAGTGACAGGAACCTCTAGGTTAGGTAGTGAGTGACAGGCGCCCCCAGGTTAGGTAGTGAGTGACAGGCGCCCCCAGGTTAGGTAGTGAGTGACAGGCGCCCCCCAGGTTAGGTAGTGAGTGACAGGGACCCCCAGGTTAGGTAGTGAGTGACAGGGACCCCCAGGTTAGGTAGTGAGTGACAGGGATTTCCAGGTTAGGTAGTGAGTGACAGGGATTTCCAAGTTAGGTAGTGAGTGACAGGGACCCCCAGGTTAGGTAGTGAGTGACAGGGATTTCCAGGTTAGGTAGTGAGTAACAGGGACCCCCAGGTTAGGTAGTGAGTGACAGGGATTTCCAGGTTAGGTAGTGAGTGACAGGGACCCCCAGGTTAGGTAGTGAGTGACAGGGACCCCCAGGTTAGGTAGTGAGTGACAGGGACCCCCAGGTTAGGTAGTGAGTGACAGGGATTTCCAGGTTAGGTAGTGAGTGACAGGGACCCCCAGGTTAGGTAGTGAGTGACAGGGATTTCCAGGTTAGGTAGTGAGTGACAGGGACCCCCAGGTTAGGTAGTGAGTGACAGAGATTTCCAGGTTAGGTAGTGAGTGACAGGGATTTCCAGGTTAGGTAGTGAGTGACAGGGACTCCCAGGTTAGGTAGTGAGTGACAGGGATTTCCAGGTTAGGTAGTGAGTGACAGGGACCCCCAGGTTAGGTAGTGAGTGACAGAGATTTCCAGGTTAGGTAGTGAGTGACAGGGACTCCCAGGTTAGTTAGTGAGTGACAGGGACCCCCAGATTAGGTAGTGAGTGACAGGGACTCTCAGGTTAGGTAGTGAGTGACAGGGACCCCCAGGTTAGGTAGTGAGTGGCAGGTGCCCCTAGGTTAGGTAGTGAGTGACAGGCACCCCCAGGTTAGGTAGTGAGTGACAGGCGCCCCCAGGTTAGGTAGTGAGTGACAGGCGCCCCCCAGGTTAGGTAGTGAGTGACAGGGACCCCCAGGTTAGGTAGTGAGTGACAGGGACCCCCAGGTTAGGTAGTGAGTGACAGGGAATTCCAGGTTAGGTAGTGAGTGACAGGGATTTCCAAGTTAGGTAGTGAGTGACAGGGACCCCCAGGTTAGGTAGTGAGTGACAGGGACCCCCAGGTTAGGTAGTTAGTGACAGGGATTTCCAGGTTAGGTAGTGAGTAACAGGGACCCCCAGGTTAGGTAGTGAGTGACAGGGATTTCCAGGTTAGGTAGTGAGTGACAGGGACCCCCAGGTTAGGTAGTGAGTGACAGGGACCCCCAGGTTAGGTAGTGAGTGACAGGGATTTCCAGGTTAGGTAGTGAGTGAAAGGGACCCCCAGGTTAGGTAGTGAGTGACAGGGATTTCAGGTTAGGTAGTGAGTGACAGGGACCCCCAGGTTAGGTAGTGAGTGACAGGGATTTCCAGGTTAGGTAGTGAGTGACAGGGACCCCCAGGTTACAAAAGTGTGTGGAAATCCGCTCACAAACCTCCGTCCACCGACAGTGCAGGAAACTGGGTTGCTTGGACCCCAAGTACAGATTTGTAGGAAGTGAGTTCCGCACGATGTAGGTAGAGTCGAAATACCTTTATTGAATCAAACACATGACAGGCTAAAATCCATCACCACACGCTGACATGTTTCGGGCGTTACACGCCCTTAATCATAGCAACCCCCAGGTTAGGTAGTGAGTGACAGGGATTTCCAGGTTAGGTAGTGTGTGACAGGGACCCCCAGGTTAGGTAGTGAGTGACAGGGATTTCCAGGTTAGGTAGTGAGTGACAGGGACCCCCAGGTTAGATAGGGAGTGACAGAGATTTCCAGGTTAGGTAGTGAGTGATAGGGATTTCCAGGTTAGGTAGTGAGTGACAGGGACTCCCAGGTTAGGTAGTGAGTGACAGGGACCCCCAGGTTAGGTAGTGAGTGACAGGGACCCCTAGGTTAGGTAGTGAGTGACAGGGACCCCCAGGTTAGGTAGTGAGTGGCAGGTGCCCCTAGGTTAGGTAGTGAGTGACAGGCACCCCCCCAGGTTAGGTAGTGAGTGACACGCGCCCCCAGGTAAGGTAGTGAGTGATAGGCGCCCCCCAGGTTAGGTAGTGAGTGACAGGGACCCCCAGGTTAGGTAGTGAGTGACAGAGATTTCCAGGTTAGGTAGTGAGTGACAGGGATTTCCAGGTTAGGTAGTGAGTGACAGGGACTCCCAGGTTAGGTAGTGAGTGACAGGGACCCCCAGGTTAGGTAGCGAGTGACAGGGACTCCCAGGTTAGGTAGTGAGTGACAGGGACCCCCAGGTTAGGTAGTGAGTGGCAGGTGCCCCTAGGTTAGGTAGTGAGTGACAGGGACCCCCAGGTTAGGTAGTAAGTGGCAGGCGCCCCCAGGTTAAATAGTGAGTGACAGGAACCCCTAGGTTAGGTAGTGAGTGACAGGCGCCCCCAGGTTAGGTAGTGAGTGACAGGCGCCCCCAGGTTAGGTAGTGAGTGACAGGCGCCCCCCAGGTTAGGTAGTGAGTGACAGGGACCCCCAGGTTAGGTAGTGAGTGACAGGGACCCCCAGGTTAGGTAGTGAGTGACAGGGATTTCCAGGTTAGGTAGTGAGTGACAGGGATTTCCAAGTTAGGTAGTGAGTGAAAGGGACCCCCAGGTTAGGTAGTGAGTGACAGGGATTTCCAGGTTAGGTAGTGAGTAACAGGGACCCCCAGGTTAGGTAGTGAGTGACAGGGATTTCCAGGTTAGGTAGTGAGTGACAGGGACCCCCAGGTTAGGTAGTGAGTGACAGGGACCCCCAGGTTAGGTAGTGAGTGACAGGGACCCCCAGGTTAGGTAGTGAGTGACAGGGATTTCCAGGTTAGGTAGTGAGTGACAGGGACCCCCAGGTTAGGTAGTGAGTGACAGGGATTTCCAGGTTAGGTAGTGAGTGACAGGGACCCCCAGGTTAGGTAGTGAGTGACAGAGATTTCCAGGTTAGGTAGTGAGTGACAGGGATTTCCAGGTTAGGTAGTGAGTGACAGGGACTCCCAGGTTAGGTAGTGAGTGACAGGGATTTCCAGGTTAGGTAGTGAGTGACAGGGACCCCCAGGTTAGGTAGTGAGTGACAGAGATTTCCAGGTTAGGTAGTGAGTGACAGGGATTTCCAGGTTAGGTAGTGAGTGACAGGGACTCCCAGGTAAGTTAGTGAGTGACAGGGACCCCCAGATTAGGTAGTGAGTGACAGGGACTCTCAGGTTAGGTAGTGAGTGACAGGGACCCCCAGGTTAGGTAGTGAGTGGCAGGTGCCCCTAGGTTAGGTAGTGAGTGACAGGCACCCCCAGGTTAGGTAGTGAGTGACAGGCGCCCCCAGGTTAGGTAGTGAGTGACAGGCGCCCCCCAGGTTAGGTAGTGAGTGACAGGGACCCCCAGGTTAGGTAGTGAGTGTCAGGGATTTCCAGGTTAGGTAGTGAGTGACAGGGACCCCCAGGTTAGGTAGTGAGTGACAGGGACCCCCAGGTTAGGTAGTGAGTGACAGGGATTTCCAGGTTAGGTAGTGAGTGACAGGGACCCCCAGGTTAGGTAGTGAGTGACAGGGATTTCCAGGTTAGGTAGTGAGTGACAGGGACCCCCAGGTTAGGTAGTGAGTGACAGGGATTTCCAGGTTAGGTAGTGAGTGACAGGGACCCCCAGGTTAGGTAGTGAGTGACAGGGATTTCCAGGTTAGGTAGTGAGTGACAGGGACCCCCAGGTTAGGTAGGGAGTGACAGAGATTTCCAGGTTAGGTAGTGAGTGACAGGGATTTCCAGGTTAGGTAGTGAGTGACAGGGACTCCCAGGTTAGGTAGTGAGTGACAGGGACCCCCAGGTTAGGTAGTGAGTGACAGGGACTCCCAGGTTAGGTAGTGAGTGACAGGGACCCCCAGGTTAGGTACTGAGTGGCAGGTGCCCCTAGGTTAGGTAGTGAGTGTCAGGCACCCCCCCAGGTTAGGTAGTGAGTGACACGCGCCCCCAGGTAAGGTAGTGAGTGATAGGCGCCCCCCAGGTTAGGTAGTGAGTGACAGGGACCCCCAGGTTAGGTAGTGAGTGACAGAGATTTCCAGGTTAGGTAGTGAGTGACAGGGATTTCCAGGTTAGGTAGTGAGTGACAGGGACTCCCAGGTTAGGTAGTGAGTGACAGGGACCCCCAGGTTAGGTAGTGAGTGACAGGGACTCCCAGGTTAGGTAGTGAGTGACAGGGACCCCCAGGTTAGGTAGTGAGTGGCAGGTGCCCCTAGGTTAGGTAGTGAGTGACAGGGACCCCCAGGTTAGGTAGTGAGTGGCAGGCGCCCCCAGGTTAAATATTGAGTGACAGGAACCCCTAGGTTAGGTAGTGAGTGACAGGCGCCCCCAGGTTAGGTAGTGAGTGACAGGCGCCCCCCAGGTTAGGTAGTGAGTGACAGGGACCCCCAGGTTAGGTAGTGAGTGACAGGGACCCCCAGGTTAGGTAGTTAGTGACAGGGAATTCCAGGTTAGGTAGTGAGTGACAGGGATTTCCAAGTTAGGTAGTGAGTGACAGGGACCCCCAGGTTAGGTAGTGAATGACAGGGACCCCCAGGTTAGGTAGTTAGTGACAGGGACCCCCAGATTAGGTAGTGAGTGACAGGGACTCTCAGGTTAGGTAGTGAGTGACAGGGACCCCCAGGTTAGGTAGTGAGTGGCAGGTGCCCCTAGGTTAGGTAGTGAGTGACAGGCACCCCCAGGTTAGGTAGTGAGTGACAGGCGCCCCCAGGTTAGGTAGTGAGTGACAGGCGCCCCCCAGGTTAGGTAGTGAGTGACAGGGACCCCCAGGTTAGGTAGTGAGTGACAGGGATTTCTAGGTTAGTTAGTGAGTGACAGGGACCCCCAGGTTAGGTAGTGAGTGACAGGGACCCCAAGGTTAGGTAGTGAGTGACAGGAATTTCCAGGTTAGGTAGTGAGTGACAGGGACCCCCAGGTTAGGTAGTGAGTGACAGGGATTTCCAGGTTAGGTAGTAAGTGACAGGGAGTCAGGGACCCCCAGGTGAGGTAGTGAGTGACAGGGATTTCCAGGTTAGGTAGTGAGTGACAGGGTCCCCCAGGTTAGGTAGTGAGTGACAGGGATTTCCAGGTTAGGTGGTGAGTGACAGGGACCCCCAGGTTAGGTAGTGAGTGACAGGGATTTCCAGGTTAGGTAGTGAGTGACAGCGATTTCCAAATTAGGTAGTGAGTGAAAGGGACCCCCAGGTTAGGTAGTGAGTGACAGGGATTTCCAGGTTATGTAGTGAGTAACAGGGACCCCCTGGTTAGTTAGTGATTGACAGGGACCCCCAGATTAGGTAGTGAGTGACAGGGACTCCCAGGTTAGGTAGTGAGTGACAGGGACCCCCCGGTTAGGTAGTGAGTGGCAGGTGCCCCTAGGTTAGGTAGTGAGTGACAGGCACCCCCAGGTTAGGTAATGAGTGACAGGCGCCCCCAGGTTAGGTAGTGAGTGACAGGTGCCCCCCAGGTTAGGTAGTGAGTGACAGGGACCCCCAGGTTAGGTAGTGAGTGACAGGGACCCCCAGGTTAGGTAGTGAGTGACAGGGATTTCCAGGTTAGGTAGTGAGTGACAGGGACCCTCAGGTTAGGTAGTGAGTGACAGGGATTTCCAGGTTAGGTAGTGAGTGACAGGGACCCCCAGGTTAGGTAGTGAGTGACAGGGACCCCCAGGTTAGGTAGTGAGTGACAAGGACCCCCAGGTTAGGTAGTGAGTGACAGGGATTTCCAGGTTAGGTAGTGAGTGACAGGGACCCCCAGGTTAGGTAGTTAGTGACAGGGATTTTCAGGTTAGGTAGTGAGTGACAGGGACCCCCAGGTTAGGTAGTGAGTGACAGGGATTTCCAGGTTAGGTAGTGAGTGACGGGGACCCCCAGGTTAGGTAGTGAGTGACAGAGATTTCCAGGTTAGGTAGTGAGTGACAGGGATTTCCAGGTTAGGTAGTGAGTGACAGGGACTCCCAGGTTAGTTAGTGAGTGACAGGGACCCCCAGATTAGGTAGTGAGTGACAGGGACTCTCAGGTTAGGTAGTGAGTGACAGGGACCCCCAGGTTAGGTAGTGAGTGGCAGGTGCCCCTAGGTTAGGTAGTGAGTGACAGGCACCCCCAGGTTAGGTAGTGAGTGACAGGCGCCCCTAGGTTAGGTAGTGAGTGACAGGCGCCCCCCAGGTTAGGTAGTGAGTGACAGGGACCCCCAGGTTAGGTAGTGAGTGACAGGGATTTCTAGGTTAGTTAGTGAGTGACAGGGACCCCCAGGTTAGGTAGTGAGTGACAGGGACCCCAAGGTTAGGTAGTGAGTGACAGGAATTTCCAGGTTAGGTAGTGAGTGACAGGGACCCCCAGGTTAGGTAGTGAGTGACAGGGACCCCCAGGTTAGGTAGTGAGTGACAGGGATTTCCAGGTTAGGTAGTAAGTGACAGGGAGTCAGGGACCCCCAGGTGAGGTAGTGAGTGACAGGGATTTCCAGGTTAGGTAGTGAGTGACAGGGTCCCCCAGGTTAGGTAGTGAGTGACAGGGATTTCCAGGTTAGGTGGTGAGTGACAGGGACCCCCAGGTTAGGTAGTGAGTGACAGGGATTTCCAGGTTAGGTAGTGAGTGACAGGGATTTCCAAATTAGGTAGTGAGTGAAAGGGACCCCCAGGTTAGGTAGTGAGTGACAGGGATTTCCAGGTTAGGTAGTGAGTAACAGGGACCCCCTGGTTAGTTAGTGATTGACAGGGACCCCCAGATTAGGTAGTGAGTGACAGGGACTCCCAGGTTAGGTAGTGAGTGACAGGGACCCCCCGGTTAGGTAGTGAGTGGCAGGTGCCCCTAGGTTAGGTAGTGAGTGACAGGCACCCCCAGGTTAGGTAATGAGTGACAGGCGCCCCCAGGTTAGGTAGTGAGTGACAGGCGCCCCCCAGGTTAGGTAGTGAGTGACAGGGACCCCCAGGTTAGGTAGTGAGTGACAGGGACCCCCAGGTTAGGTAGTGAGTGACAGGGATTTCCAGGTTAGGTAGTGAGTGACAGGGACCCTCAGGTTAGGTAGTGAGTGACAGGGATTTCCAGGTTAGGTAGTGAGTGACAGGGACCCCCAGGTTAGGTAGTGAGTGACAGGGACCCCCAGGTTAGGTAGTGAGTGACAAGGACCCCCAGGTTAGGTAGTGAGTGACAGGGATTTCCAGGTTAGGTAGTGAGTGACAGGGACCCCCAGGTTAGGTAGTTAGTGACAGGGATTTTCAGGTTAGGTAGTGAGTGACAGGGACCCCCAGGTTAGGTAGTGAGTGACAGGGATTTCCAGGTTAGGTAGTGAGTGACAGGTAGTCAGGGACCCCCAGGTTAGGTAGTGAGTAACAGGGATTTCCAGGTTAGGTAGTGAGTGACAGGGACCCCCAGGTTAGGTAGTGAGTGACAGGGATTTCCAGGTTAGGTGGTGAGTGACAGGGACCCCCAGGTTAGGTAGTGAGTGACAGGGATTTCCAGGTTAGGTGGTGAGTGACAGGGACCCCCAGGTTAGGTAGTGAGTGACAGGGATTTCCAGGTTAGGTAGTGAGTGACAGGGACCCCCAGGTTAGGTAGTGAATGACAGGGATTTCCAGGTTAGGTAGTGAGTGACAGGGACCCCCAGGTTAGCTAGTGAGTGACAGGGATTTCCAGATTAGGTAGTGAGTGACAGGGACCCCCAGGTTAGGTAGTGAGTGACAGAGATTTCCAGGTTAGGTAGTGAGTGACAGGGATTTCCAGGTTAGGTAGTGAGTGGCAGGGACTCCCAGGTTAGGTAGTGAGTGACAGGGACCCCCAGGTTAGGTAGTGAGTGACAGGGACTCCCAGGTTAGGTAGTGAGTGACAGGGCCCCCCAGGTTAGGTAGTGAGTAGTGTTGGGCGAACACCTGGATGTTCGGGTTCGGGCCGAACAGGCCGAACATGGGCCAGATGTTCGGCATGTTCGGCCCGAACGCCGAACTCAATGGGAGTCAATGGGACCCCCGAACATGCCCATTTTGGGGGCCCTATGGGGTCGCAGGCATAAGGGGGGAGCATGCCCCGGTCGCGGGGGGGTCGGAAATTCCCCCCACCCCCTCCGCTAGCGCTCCCCCCTCTGCCCGCTTCTCCATACAAAAAGTTTGAAACAAGTTCAATAGTACCTGGCTGGTGGCACTGGCTGGCAGTGGAGTGAGGAGGAGTCCGAGTAGCAGAGTGACGTTGAGGCCGGGCAGCGGGCGGTTCAGCGCTAGTACCCTTGTGGTACTTCCGCCCTTTCTCTGACCTCACGTCCTCTGCGTGATGACGCATACGAGGGTACGCGTGATGCGTACCCTCGTATGCAGAGGACGTGAGGTCAGAGAAAGGGCGGAAGTACCACAAGGGTACTAGCGCTGAACCGCCCGCTGCCCGGCCTCAACGTCACTCTGCTACTCGGACTCCTCCTCACTCCACTGCCAGCCAGTGCCACCAGCCAGGTACTATTGAACTTGTTTAAAACTTTTTGTATGGGGAAGCGGGCAGAGGGGGGAGCGCTAGCGGAGGGGGTGGGGGGAATTTCCGACCCCCCCCGCGATCGGGGCATGCTCCCCCCTTATGCCTGCGACCCCATAGGGGGGCATAGGGGGGCAGTATTCGGCCGAACAGGGCCCTGTTCGGCCGAACAGGGGCCCTGTTCGGCCATGTTCGGCCATGCATTCTGCAGTTCGGGCGAACCCCAAACAGTTTGGCCGAACACCACCAGGTGTTCGGCCGAACTCGAACATCACCCGAACAGGGTGATGTTCTGCAGAACCCGAACAGTGGCGAACACTGTTCGCCCAACACTAGTAGTGAGTGGCAGGTGCCCCTAGATTAGGTAGTGAGTGACAGGCACTCCCAGGTTAGGTAGTGAGTGACAGGCGCCCCCCAGGTTAGGTAGTGAGTGACAGGGACCTCCAGGTTAGGTAGTGAGTGACAGGGACCCCCAGGTTAGGTAGTGAGTGACAGGGATTTCCAGGTTAGGTAGTGAGTGACAGGGATTTCCAGGTTAGGTAATGATTGACAGGAACCCCCAGGTTAGGTAGTGAGTGACAGGGATTTCCAGGTTAGGTAGTGATTGACAGGGTCCCTGAGGTTAGGTAGTGAGTGACAGGGACTCCCAGGTTAGGTAGTGAGTGACAGGGATTTCCAGGTTAGGTAGTGAGTGACAGGGACCCCCAGGTTAGGTAGTGAGTGACAGGGACCCCCAGGTTAGGTAGTGAGTGACAGGGATTTTCAGGTTAGGTAGTGAGTGACGGGGACCCCCAGGTTAGGTAGTGAGTGACAGGGATTTCCAGGTTAGGTAGTGAGTGACAGGGACCCCCAGGTTAGGTAGTGAGTGACAGGGATTTCCAGGTTAGGTAGTGAGTGACAGGGATTTCCAGGTTAGGTAGTGAGTGACAGGGATTTCCAGGTTAGGTAGTGAGTGACAGGCACCCCCAGGTTAGGTAGTGAGTGACAGGGACCCCCAGGTTAGGTACTGAGTGACAAGGCCCCCCAGGTTACGTAGTGAGTGGCAGGCGCCCCCAGGTTAGGTAGTGAGTGACAGGGACCCCCAGGTTAGGTAGTGAGTGACAGGGACCCCCAGGTTAGGTAGTGAGTGACAGGGATTTCCAGGTTAGGTAGTGAGTGACAGGGACCCCCAGGTTAGGTAGTGAGTGACAGGGATTTCCAGGTTAGGTAGTGAGTGAGAGTGATTTCCAGGTTAGGTAGTAAGTGACAGGGGTTTCCAGGTTAGGTAGTGAGTGACATAGATTTCCTGGTTAGGTAGTGAGTGACAGGGACCCCCAGGTTGGGTAGTGAGTGACAGAGGTTACGTAGTGAGTGACAGGCACCCCCAGGTTAGGTAGTGAGTGACAGGGACCCCCAGGTTAGGTAGTGAGTGACAGGCACCCCCAGGTTAGGTAGTGAGTGACAGGGACCCCCAGGTTAGGTAGTGAGTGACAGGGACCCCCAGGTTACGTAGTGAGTGACAGGCGCCCCCAGGTTAGGTAGTGAGTGACAGGGACCCCCAGGTTAGGTAGTGAGTGACAGGCGCCCCCCAGGTTAGGTAGTGAGTGACAGGCACCCCCCAGGTTAGGTAGTGAGTGACAGGCCCCCCCAGGTTAGATAGTGAGTGACAGGCGTCCCCCAGGTTAGGTAGTGAGTGGCAGGCGCCCCCCAGGTTAGGTAGTGAGTGGCAGGGCCCCCAGGTTAGGTAGTGAGTGACAGGGACCCCCAGGTTAGGTAGTGAGTGACAGGGACCCCCAGGTTAGGTAGTGAGTGACAGGCAGCCCCCCCCCCCAGGTTAGGTAGTGAGTGACAGGAGCCCCCCAGGTTAGGTAGTGAATGACAGGGACCCCCAGGTTAGGCAATGAGTGACAGGCACCCCCCAGGTTAGGTAGTGAGTGACAGGAACCCCTAGGTTTGGTAGTGAGTGACAGGGACCCCCAGGTTAGGTAGTGAGTGACAGGCACTCCCAGGTTTGATAGTGAGTGACAGGGACCCCCAGGTTAGGTAGTGAGTGACAGAGGTTACGTAGTGAGTGACAGGCACCCCCAAGTTAGGTAGTGAGTGACAGGGACCCCCAGGTTAGGTAGTGAGTGACAGGCACCCCCAGGTTAGGTAGTGAGTGACAGGGACCCAGAGTTTAGTTAGTAAGTGACAGGGACCCCCAGGTTTGGTAGTGAGTGACAGGCACCCCCCAGGTTAGGTAGTGAGTGACAGGGAGGGTCCCCCAGGTTAGGTAGTGAGTAACAAGGACCCCCAGGTTAGGTAGTGATGGCAGGGACCCCCAGGTTAGGTAGTGAGTGACAGGCGCTCCCAGGTTAGGTAGTGAGTGGTAGGTGCCCCCAGGTTAGGCAGTGAGTGACAGGCACCCCCAGGTTAGGTAGTGAGTGACAGGCGCCCCCAGGTAAGGTAGTGAGTGACAGGGACCCCCAGGTTAGGTAGTGAGTGACAGGGACCCCCAGTTTAGGTAGTGAGTGACAGGGACCCCCAGGTTAGGTAGTGAGTGACAGGCGCCCCCTGAGTGAGTGATTTTCCCATTACATATTGTCACCAGCTGCGCGATCAATTCTTTTTGTCAGTCTGCTCACCGTACTGCCTGCAAATGCTAACGGGAGCAGATTAGACGGGATTGGCACACTCTGTCGCATTAACCTTCTTCCTCTGACGATCCTGCAACCGGTCTTTGTTGCCCCTCTGCTCACCGTACTTCCTGCGTACGCTAACGGTAGCAGATTAGATGGGATCGCGGGGCTGGATTATCACATTGGTTGGCAGTGGTGGTGATAGCACACCCCAACACCAGGCATAGCCTGGGCACAAAACGGTACACATTGATAGCGAATAGATTGGTCTACCTTTCCTAACTTTTTCTTTGCTATATCCTATTCTTTCTTGTACTCTTCTCTTCTGAATGTCTGATTCAGTTCAGGATTAGTCTGTTCCTGACTTGCAAGCCCTTTGCTAATCGCTTACAGCACAAACAAGGCTGAGCTGGTGGCATTACCCCAGAGATGGAATCCTTGTCGCCACCTTGCTTAATGCCTCTATACCCTGCAATCCTGATACCCCCAGAGTGGTTGGCAAACCTGACTGACCAGGATCTGCGCATGGTACCAAGAGTTACGAGAGCTTTGGCTCCAGCATGAGGCAGGGATGCTCCGGCTAGAGGCAGAGCACCAAGAGTGACTGCGCCAGTGGGATCTCTAGGACAAAGAGCTACGGCTCCAGTGTGAATTGGAGTTGGCCCAGCTAACCCAATTGAATCTGCACTCTTCACTATGTTCTTCAGTGGAGAGCAGCGGACCTCTACCCATGACCCCCACAGCAAAACTTCCTGTCATGGAAGAGGGCACGGAACAAGACTTTCCTGTATGCCCCTCTAAGAGGGCGTACCATTGGGTTCCTGTACCTGACAACCAGAGAACCCTGGTGCTGGACAGTCACAGAACACTGTCCCAAGACTTAGAAGGAGGTAAGCCTACAGTATTTGCTCCTCCTTGTCCTGTGTGCCACCGAGACCTGCAGCTGCTGCTATTGCTGCATCCCAGTCTGACACACCTGCCATTCGCATGTGTAATCTAGTGTTGGGCGAACGGTGTTCGCCACTGTTCGGGTTCTGCAGAACATCACCCTGTTCGGGTGATGTTCGAGTTCGGCCGAACACCTGATGGTGCTCGGCCAAACCGTTCGGCCACATGGCCGAACTAAGAGCGCATGGCCGACTGTTCCCCGAACGTTCGGCTAGCGCTGTGATTGGCCGAACGGGTCACGTGGTTCGGACCCCGAACGCGCTCTGATTGGCCGAACGGGTCACGTGGTTCAGGTAAATAAATACCCGAACCACGTCATATCTCCGCCATTTGTCTGTGGGTTTAGCTTTGGGTAGGCAGGCAGGGTAGTTCGCTCTCCAGCCACGCTAGCCAGGGTCCCCCCCAGTCATTGTGTGTCGCTGCTGGGAACAGTAGTACACCGCTCGCTCAGCCACACTATATATAGCATTGTTTACTACCACTGTGTACCTCGCTCAGCCACACTATATATAGCATTGTGTTTACTGCCACTCTATGTACACCGCTCAGCCAGACTATATAGCATTGTGTGTACTGCCACTGTGTACCTCGCTCAGCCACGCTATATATAGCATTGTGTTTACTGCCACTCTGTGTACACCGCTCAGCCAGACTATATAGCATTGTGTGTACTGCCACTCTGTGTACACGGCTCAGCCAGACTATATAGCATTGTGTGTACTGCCACTCTGTGTACACCGCTCAGCCAGACTATATAGCATTGTTAACTGCCACTGTGTGTACACGGCTCAGCCAGACTATATAGCATTGTGTGTACTGCCACTCTGTGTACACCGCTCAGACAGACTATATAGCATTGTGTGTACTGCCACTCTATGTACACCGCTCAGCCAGACTATATAGCATTGTTTACTGCCACTGTGTGTACACGGCTCAGCCAGACTATATAGCATTGTTTACCGCCACTGTGTGTACACGGCTCAGCCAGACTATATAGCATTGTGTGTACTGCCACTCTGTGTACACGGCTCAGCCAGACTATATAGCATTGTGTGTACTGCCACTCTGTGTACACCGCTCAGCCAGACTATATAGCATTGTTTACTGCCACTGTGTGTACACGGCTCAGCCAGACTATATAGCATTGTGTGTACTGACACTCTGTGTACACCGCTCAGCCAGACTATATAGCATTGTGTGTACTGCCACTCTGTGTACACCGCTCAGCCAGACTATATAGCATTGTGTGTACTGCCACTCTGTGTACACCACTCAGCCAGACTGTATAGCATTGTGTGTCCTGCCACTCTGTGTACACCGCTCAGCCAGACTATATAGCATTGTGTGTACTGCCACTCTGTGTACACCGCTCAGCCAGACTATATAGCATTGTTTACTGCCACTGTGTGTACACGGCTCAGCCAGACTATATAGCATTGTGTGTACTGCCACTCTGTGTACACCACTCAGCCAGACTATATAGCATTGTGTGTACTGCCACTGTGTGTACACGGCTCAGCCAGACTATGTAGCATTGTGTGTACTGCCACTCTGTGTACACCGCTCAGCCAGACTATATAGCATTGTTTACTGCCACTGTGTGTACACGGCTCAGCCAGACTATATAGCATTGTGTGTACTGCCACTCTGTGTACATCGCTCAGCCAGACTATATAGCATTGTGTGTACTGCCACTCTGTGTACACCACTCAGCCAGACTATATATCATTGTTTACTGCCACTGTGTGTACACGGCTCAGCCAGACTATATAGCATTGTTTACTGCCACTGTGTGTACACGGCTCAGCCAGACTATATAGCATTGTGTGTACTGCCACTCTGTGTACACGGCTCAGCCAGACTATATAGCATTGTGTGTACTGCCACTCTGTGTACACCGCTTAGCCAGACTATATAGCATTGTTTACTGCCACTGTGTGTACACGGCTCAGCCAGACTATATAGCATTGTGTGTACTGCCACTCTGTGTACACCGCTCAGCCAGACTATATAGCATTGTGTGTACTGCCACTCTGTGTACACCGCTCAGCCAGACTATATAGCATTGTGTGTACTGCCACTCTGTGTACACCACTCAGCCAGACTATATAGCATTGTGTGTACTGCCACTCTGTGTACACCGCTCAGCCAGACTATATAGCATTGTTTACTGCCACTGTGTTTACACGGCTCAGCCAGACTATATAGCATTGTGTGTACTGCCACTCTGTGTACACCACTCAGCCAGACTATATAGCATTGTGTGTACTGCCACTGTGTGTACACGGCTCAGCCAGACTATATAGCATTGTGTGTACTGCCACTCTGTGTACACCGCTCAGCCAGACTATATAGTAGAGATGGGACGACGAATCCGGCGAATCCACGAATCCCTCGAATATTGGGAAATATTCGAGATTCGTGGATTCGAATCCCGACGCCATTTTCCACTTTACGAATCCGCCGAATCCCGACGCTGCATCGCCGCGCATCCGCCGCTCGCACTCGTCCTCCTCCGACCCGCGCCTCCTCCGACCGCCCCGCGCCTCCTCCGCCCGGCCGCCCGCATACTTTGTATCAACTCACCCGTCCAGTGGAGCGCAGACAGAGCGGCAGACCTCTCGCTGACTTCCTGGTTCCCTCTAGTGACGGCTTTTACAATGACGTCATCAGTAAAAGCCGGTCCGGCCACTAGAGGGAACCGAGAAGGAAGGACGAGGTCTGCCGCTCTGTCTGCGCTCCACTGGACATGTAAGTTGATACTTATGCAGGGGTGAGCGAGGAGGCACAGGGGACGGAGGAGGCCATGGGGGTGAGCGACACCTACCTACCTACCTACCTACCTACCTACCACTTTACCTACCTACCTGCCACTATACCTACCTAAAGGCCCCCTATACGTACCTACCTACCTACCTACCGGGCACTATACCTACCTACCTACAGGCCCCTATACCTACCTAAAGGCCCCCTATACTACCTACCTACCACTATACCTACCTACCTACAGGCCCCTATACCTACCTAAAGGCCCCCTATATGTACCTACCTACCTAAAGGCCCCTATACCTACCTAAAGGCCTCTATACCTACCTACCTAAAGGCCCCCTATACGTGCCTACCTACCTAAAGGCCCCTATACCTACCTACCTAAAGGCCCCTATACCTACCTACCTATTTACCTACCTATACTTAAGGCCTTATACCCTGCTACCTATACTGAAGGTCCCTTTAACTACCTACCTACCTACAGGACACTATACCTACCTACCTACCGGCCACTATACCTACCTACCTACCTACAGGCCACTATACCTACCTAAAGGCCCCCTATACGTACGTACCTACCTACCTACCTACCTACCTACCTAAAGGCCCCTATACCTACCTTCCTACCTAAAGGCCCCTATACTTACCTACCTACCTACCTAAAGGCCCCTATACCTACCTACAGGCCTCTATACCTACCTACCTACTTAAAGGCCCCCTATACGTGCCTACCTACCTAAAGGCCCCTATACCTACCTACCTAAAGGCCCCTATACCTACCTACCTACATACCTACCTATACTTAAGGCCCTATACCCTGCTACATATACTGAAGGTCCCTTTAACTACCTACCTACCTACAGGACACTATACCTACCTACCTACCGGCCACTATACTTACCTACCTACCTACAGGCCACTATACCTACCTAAAGGCCCCCTATACGTACCTACCTACCTACCTAAAGGCCCCTATACCTACCTACCTAAAGGCCCCTATACCTACCTACCTACATACCTACCTATACTTAAGGCCCTATACCCTGCTACCTATACTGAAGGTCCCTTTACCTACCTAAAGGCCCCTATACCTACCTACATACCTACCTATACTTAAGGCCTCTATATACCCTGTTAACTATACTGAAGGCCCTATACCCTGCTACCTATACTGAAGGTCCCTTTACCTACCTAAAGGCCCCTATACCTACCTACATACCTACCTATACTTAAGGCCTCTATATACCCTGCTACCTATACTGAAGGCCCATATACCCTGCTACCTATACTGAAGGCCCCTATACCCTGCTACCTATACTGAAGGCCTATATACCCTGCTACCTATACTGAAAGCCCATATACCCTGCTACCTATACTGAAGGCCCATATACCCTGCTACCTATACTGAAGGCCCATATACCCTGCTACCTATACTGAAGGCCCATATACCCTGCTACCTATTAGAGGCGGGACAAGGTCCTCCAGCACCCAAGGCTGAGACACCAAAGTGCGCCCCTCCATCCCTCCCCCCCAGCCATCACACACTGATTGCTATTAGACTAAGAGGTGCCACAGGGCCCACAACCTCCCCAACCCCTTAATATCTAGTTATCTGGCTTGCAGTCACTGCTATGTATCCCCTTGTCTTATTTCTTTCTGCTTCAAACACAATTAGGAATGACAGCTAAATGAATTGTGCGCCCCCTCCTACACTGCGCCCTGAGGCTGGAGCCTCTCCAGCCTATGCCTCGGCCCGGCCCTGCTACCTATACTGAAGGCACATATACCTTGCTACCTATACTGAAGGCCTATATACCCTGCTACCTATACTGAAGGCACATATACCCTGCTATCTATACTGAAGGCTCCTATACCCTGCTACCTATACTGAAGACCCATATACCCTGCTACCTATACTGAAGGCCCATATACCCTGCTACCTATACTGAAGGCACATATACCCTGCTACCTATACTGAAGGCACATATACCCTGCTACCTATACTGAAGGCACATATACCCTGCTACCTATACTGAAGGCCTATATACCCTGCTACCTATACTGAAGGCCCATATACCTTGCTACCTATACTGAAAGCTACCAATATTGAAGGCACCCATACCTAGCTAGCTATACTGAAGGCACCTTTACCTCGCTACCTATACTGCGGGCAACTATACCACGGATCGCACAATTCGTATGTGCAGGATTCGTTAGATTCGGGATTCGAAAGGTTCGAGATATTCGAGAACCTTTTTAGATTCGGATCCGGATTCGGATTCGAAGAAATTGTGGATTCGTCCCATCCCTACTATATAGCATTGTTTACTGCCACTGTGTGTACACGGCTCAGCCAGACTATATAGCATTGTGTGTACTGCCACTCTGTGTACACCGCTCAGCCAGACTATATAGCATTGTGTGTACTGCCACTCTGTGTACACCGCTCAGCCAGACTATATAGCATTGCGTACTCTGCCAGTCAGTGTGTATATTGCTGGGATCAGTAATACTCCACTCACCGCCAACCACTATATGAGCTCACCATGAGTTCCTCAGAGACCTCCGCTGTGAGCAGCACTCCCAACAACAGCAACAGCCAACGCCCCACGCAAGCTATCACATCCACCCCAGCAGCCAGTGGTCAGCAGCAGCCCTCCCCGGAGGAGAACGTTGTGTCCATCGGTCCGTCGCCAGAGCGATTAATGAGGGCTGCCATTGAGGAGATGATGGGGCCTGATGTGGAGGAGGAGGTCTGGCTCAGGCCAGCATCCCAAGTTAATGTTGAGGACGATGAGGGGTCTGTGTCTGGGGATGTTGGGGTGGCAGAGGTGGTGGGTGGGTCAGACTCAGGAGAAGAGTTGTATGATGAGGATGATGATCGGGACCATCTGTATGTGCCTCAGAGTCCGACCCCGGAAAACATGTTGTATCATGTGTTTAGGTACTAAAATCTGCGTTCCCACTTCCCAGTACTGCCCGCAGTGCCCGGGTCCACGGATCCATATAATTTTTTGGGCAGCACTATCAAACTGTGGTACTATGAGTGAGTTGCCATGGTCCTTCTGTGCTGCCTGTCACACTCACCGTCTGTCTGCAGATGGATTGTTCAACACAGCTATGCCATCTGACATGTAGTCCTGGACCTTGACCATCTTCTCCAGGCGATTGGTGTTGGAGGACGTGGAACTGCCCGATTGCTGTTCTGTGGGCTGCTGCATGGGTGGCAGAAAATGTTCCCACTCCAAGGACACTGCCAATACCATTCCCTTTTGGGCACTAGCAGCAGCTTGTGTTTTTTGCTGCCCTCCTGGTACTCCTGGGCAGGGGCGTCTCACCCACCAGGCAAGTATAGGCGGTTGCCTGGGGCGCCATGAGGTGGTGAGGCGCCATGAGGTGGTGAGGCGCATTCCCCTGCCGCTGCATGGTCCATGTTTTTTTTTTTTTTTATATTATATTACCTCCCGACTCAGTCCCCGGTGCTCGGCACGCTACCATGTGCTCAGCAGTGCCTCCACCTCCTCTCCTCCCAAGCCAATAGAGCAATCAATACTGTTCTTCTCTGCCAGGCTCCTTCTTTAAAGCCGTGCCCCTTCTTCTCAGTAGCCACACAGGTAAAGTGTTTTCCTCGTGTGGCCCAGCCTTTAACTCCACCCCATGCCAGTCAAACCAGGAGCCAGCGGCCATCCAGCTTATGCCCCCGACAGTCTGACCCCCCACCTGTGTCACTGGCTGCACACAGACACTGGAGCGAGACAGCCAGGGGACAGATGCAGTCACAGAGAGAAGAATGCAATGTGTCCGTGTTGGAGCCCCGCCCCCGCACAAGACAGCAACACAGCCCGGGAGAAGGGAAGTTTCTGCTCCAGAGTAGTGATGGGAATTCCGGCTCTTTTCAGAGAATCGGCTCTTCTGAATCGGCTCCCATTAAAGAGCCGGCTCTTACGGCTCTGAATCGGCTCTTCATTAAATATCACTAAACACCACTCAGAATCGGAGTAAAAGCCCCGCCCCCGTCTTCATGACAATTCCAGACTGCTTCTCTGACTGGGGCAATCCCTCCTGCTACTGCTCTGCTCCGCCCCATACACTCCTACAAGCTGCAAGAGGAGTACTACATCTCCCAACATGCCTCAGCGCCCTTTATTGCAGAGCAAAGCAGAGCTCTGTGGGGCGGCTGAGGCATCGGCTCTTTCAAATCTGAGAACCGGCTCTTGTCGTTCGCAGCAATGAGCCGGCTCTTAGAGCCGGCCCGTTCGCGAACGACTACAGAGATGATAAGCTGCATGCACAGACAGAAGAGAAGGTATGCAGGCAGGCTGCTAAGAACACTTCCTGTCCTGTGTGCAGACTCCCAGTACTGTTATAACTGCTAGAATGTGCCCTGCTCTTTTGATACTAGAGTTTTCTTTGAAAGCTGGTTAGGCTGTAGGCTGGTAAAGCTGTAAACCTGTGCTTTAGTGCTGTGCTGTCTCCCCCTCTCCCCTCTCTGTTCCTCTGCCCCCTCTTCCATCTTATGCTGTCTCTACCCCTCTCTGTTCCTCTGCACTCTCTTCCATCTTATGCTGTCTCTCCCTCTCCCCTCTGTTTCTCTGCACCCTCTTCCATCTTATGCTGTCTATCCCTCCCCCTCTCTGTTCCTCTACCCCCCTCTTACATCTTATGCTGCCTCTCCCTCTCTACTCTTTCGCTCTGCTCGGATTACGTGTATTTTCTTGTGAAACGCTTCCACATGACGATTATTTTCTGACAACGCTGCCCTATTACGATTATTTTCTGGTGAAACGCTGCTGCCCTATGATCAATTTCTGGTGAAATGCTGCTGCAATAAGTGTATTTTCTGGTGAAACACTGCCACATTACGATTATTTTCTGGTGAATTACGATTCTGAATTACGATAATTACTATTATTTTCTGATGAAACACTGCCGCATTGTGATTATTTTCTGGTGAAATGATGCCGCATTATGATTATTTTCCTGGGGGGGGAGGGGCTTGGGGGGGGGGGGGGGCACCACAGGTTTTCTCGCCTGGAGTGACAAAATGACTAGAGGCACCCCTGCTCCTGGGTTTGCTGAAGTCAGTCTGTCGGCGTACAACTGGCTAGAGAAGGAGGAGGATGTCAATCTCCTCTCTAAAGTCTCCATCCTCAAGGGCCTGCTGGAATTGTTCCATTTTTGACCTGTCTGACACTTTCTTCAATCAGTTTTTTAACATTGTGTTTGTATAAACTGGGTATAAACCCAGTAATTGGTGTTGTCCAGATTCCAGAATAATGAATAATAATGAATAGTGAATAATGTGCGGGCCGCGTTCAATGCAGTCTAGCATGAATTGAGCCATGTGTGCCAGAGAATCCTGCCAGACTCCTCTGTCTTCATGTTCTTGTGAGCGTTGTGATTGTTGTGATGCACCATATTCGTCACCAGCATCACTTTCTTCCTCTTCTGCTGTCCATTCCCGCTAAATTGTGGAAGTCCAACGTGCACCGCTCTGTCCCTCGGCAGTGGGGGCATCCAATTCCTGCTCCAACTCCAGCTGTTTCTCGTCCTGTTCTTTATCATAGCTGGGACGAGCGTTTCCTGAGGCAGGTTGCCTGATGTTGGTATCATCACGCTGATCGTTTTCATCTTCAGAATCCCCCACTTGCATCATGCCAGCGGTTTCCATCTTCAACATTGATTTCTTCAGTAAACACAGCAGTGGTATTGTAATGCTGACTGTAGAGTTGTCACTGCTCAGTCACGCAACGTGGATTGCTCAAAATTTTGGAGGACTTGGCAGAGATCCAACATGGTGGCCCAATCAGATCCACAGAAGCTTGGTAGCTAGCTGCTGGAATGCGCCTCGGCACTGCGCAAAAGCATGCTAGCATGTGCAGCGTAGAATTCCAGCGCGTAGGGAGGGACATCACCCAGCGAGCGATGGTGCGCTAGATTGAAGCGCTCCTGCATCTCTTGGTGAGTCCTTCAGAAGCGGTACTGGACTTTTAACAATGTTTTTTTTTTCCTTCAACAGAAGATCTGCCACGTTGGAGTGAGGAGGACGCCGCCGACCCCGACACCAAGCTGAACCCCGGCGAACTCCAAGCAAAGGATCTTCAGGAACCCTCAAGGCTTTGAGCAAGCTGAGGAGGATCAGCAGTCCCGACGAGACCTCTCCTCATATGCGACTGAGTGCAGTGGAGCTCCCCAGAACAACCTCTCAGTTGTCACTTTGTCACTGGTCACTTTGTCACTTTGTCATTTTGTCACTTTGTCACTTGTCACTTTGTCACTTGTCACTTGTCACTTTGTCACTTTGTCACTTTGTCATTTTGTCACTTTGTCACTTTGTCACTTGTCACTTGTCACTTGTCACTTTGTCATTTTGTCACTTTGTCATTTTGTCACTTTGTCACTTTGTCACTGGTCACTTTGTCACTTTTCACTTTGTCACTTGTCACTTGGTCACTTGTCACTTGGTCACTTGGTCACTTGTCCAGATGATCTCGGTACACCTCCTGCGATTCAAATTCCTGCACACATTGCTCTGGGATTTGGGTGTGATGAATGATGCATCTAACTGGCCACCGGAGGCAATTAAGGCCTTCAAAACATTGAAAGCAGCTTTCTGTTCCACCCCCATTTTGCGTCATGTTGAGTTGTTGACGTCATGTTCATCCTCGGCCTCGCCTTGCATTTCAGTGCGAGGTGCATTTTCCACAGAAAAAGGTTGTGAATCCGGGCACAACATTTGTGGCTGTTCCATTGACCTTTCACAGGTAGAAGATTGTGGGGGTGGGAATAGCTCCTCCGAATAGCCCATTGTGTCCTGAAAACTACTCATTGCATTGCTTTGCGCACACATTTTTTTGTCCTCATGCAAGGCCTGAGTTGCACCTGAAAGCGTGGCCTTCTCCTCGCGGCCGGATTTGTACTTTTTACCACCCAAGGCCCATTACCTCCAGCCGCCCCATGACAACATCGTGGTTAGGATAGGGTTATCGGTCATAGAAAAGGGGGGAGGTTAGAAATACTAATAGATCAGGTTATATTAGGTTTAGGTACTTACAAAAAAAAGGGCTTAGGAAATATTAAAAACTAGGGCTTTTGGCAATTTAGGTTGAGGCTAGGAATTTGAGAATAGAATTATGGGAAAAGGGTTCAAATTAAGTATCAGGTTAGAGTGAAGCTGGCCATGCAATTATAGATTTCTACCCAATCCAAAGCGATCGGCTCCTTTTTGAAAGGAATCAGTTCAGAAGGAATTGATTCCTACAACACACAGCACATTCCTTTTTAATGGATTCCTGCAGGGAATCTATTGAAAACTGATCGATCCCCAACGCTGCACTGTTTGATATAATGCAATGCTATGGCCTATCAATCATCTGCCACTCCTGCTCCACCCCCAATTGACCCAGGTGTCCTGTTTGATCAATACTTTACATCAATTTTTGGTCAAAATCAATGAAATATAAAGGAATTGATTTCCATTTGATTTGGTCAGAGTAAACGAATCTGCAGGAAATCAAATTAGAAATGAAATGTGTGTGTATGGGGACCTTTGCTGATCACAATACTAAGGTGATTAAAGGACCACTATCGCGAAAAAAAAAAGTAGGCTGTTACAATATGACAGGTTTTGTGTCAGTCCATCTCCTCATGGAGGATTCTCAGGGTTTTCTTTGTTTTCAACAGTATTTCCTGAACAGCAGTTTAACTGCCAAAATAATAAGATACCAGCCGGCCTCCCTACTCACTTGTACACTATTTTGTCAGTTAGACTTTGCAACTGCTGTTCAGGAAATGCTGTTGAAAAGATAGAAAACTCTGAGAATCCCGTATGAGGTGATGTACTGGCCAAAACCTGTCATATTGTAACTGCCTACTTTTTTTTTTGCGATAGTGGTCCTTTAATCACCTTAGTATTGTGATCAGCAAAGGTCCCCATGCCCAAAACCTGTCGGTTCAGTCAGATATTAACTGCCTACTTTTTTCACAATAGTGCTCCTTTAAAGTGCTGCAGAAGACGTTAGCACTATATAAATACATAATAATAATAATTATAATGTAGGACATTAGACTATGGTAGGATTAGATTGTGAGCTCCTCTGAGGACAGTCAGTGACATGACTATGTACTCTGTAATGTGCTGCAGAAGATGTCAGTGCTATATAAATACATAATAATAATATGGTAGGACATTATACTATGACTATGGTAGGATTAGAGTGTGAGCTCCTCTGAGGACAGTCAGTGACATGACTATGTACTCTGTAATGTGCTGCAGAAGATGTCAGTGCTATATAAATACATAATAATAATATGGTAGGACATTAGACTATGACTATGGTAGGATTAGAGTGTGAGCTCCTCTGAGGACAGTCAGTGACATGACTATGTACTCTGTAATGTGCTGCAGAAGATGTCAGTGCTATATAAATACAGAATAATAATATGGTAGGACATTACACTATGACTATGGTAGGATTAGAGTGTGAGCTCCTCTGAGGACAGACAGTGATATGACTATGCACTCTGTAATGTGCTGCAGGAGATGTCAGTGCTATATAAATACATAATAATAATATGGTAGGACATTACACTATGACTATGGTAGGATTAGAGTGTGAGCTCCTCTGAGGACAGACAGTGACATGACTATGTACTCTGTAATGTGCTGCAGAAGATGTCACTGGTATATAAATACATAATAATAATAATAATAATGTAGGACATTAGACTATGACTATGGTAGGATTAGATGTATGCCACTCCACCGACTGCTGCGTGACGTCACTCACGTGCCACTCTGTTGTCCCTCTCCCACCCCAGCATGACAACAGAATGCCTTGTCAGTTACACAGCTGAGACACATCTGTACAGTCCAGCATTGTCACCCAAGGGGATTGGGTCTTGATCCCGAACAGGTGACATCAGTCGCAGGTGTGTATGCAAACCCATAAGTACTAAGAGCAGTGCAAACTAATCAGGCAGGTTCAATTAGATAAAAACCAGTGTAATAAATTTGTAGCCCACTTTAAAAAGTGCTGGTGCTCAAACATAAATACAATTAGGATGATTCATGACGTTAATGTGCTAAGGTTAAACCGGTGAGCGCACGCTATCAGTGTAGCGAGCGCTCTAGGCTATGCGTGCTCCTTTGAAGTACAGTGCGATGGTATGTAGCACGACCGTTATACTTTACTAGTGCGGCTGCTGCAACATTTATGCAGCGGCCGCACTAGTAAAGTATAACGGTCGTGCTACATACCATCGCACTGTACTTCAAAGGAGCACGCATAGCCTAGAGCGCTCGTTACACTGATAGCGTGCGCTCACCGGTGTAACCCATGTGGCTTAGCGCATTAACATGTTATGAATCAACCTCCAATATCCTTTAAAAAACAGGGTGAACCACAGATCTCATTAGACTAAAAGTGCAATAACAAAAATAACAAGTGTGAATAACTGTGCTAGGGCAATGGAAAGACAAATGACTGTGGGGGGAGGAGAAGGGAAACAATTTTACCTGATGAAAATGATGAAAGCAGTGACAGGGCTGCATAAAGAGAAGAGATGGAAGCAGGGGGACAGAGGGGAGCACCAGGCAGCCCTGTTTTTGTAGCTTCTGGAGTCACAGGCTCCTGGGAAGGAAGAAGGAGGGGGCGGGAGGGGAGAGAGAGAGGGATCCCAGCTGGTCACGCATTGCACAGGATCAGGCAGGCACAGCGTGATTCTAGTCTGCAAAATGCTTGCTGTTCTGCAGACACTTCTACTCCCTCCCCTCTCACAGAGTGCTGCCACCACGCACAGATACCTGCTGTGCTGCTGAAAGTAGCCGCCTGTCTGGCCGTCTTACTGAATATGAATCTCCCGGCTTGCTTGGCTTCTCTGCTCAGCCCCTCCTCCCTCAGTGTCAGAGTGATGAGGAAAGGAGGGGAGGGGCGCTTTCCTCCGTGCACTGCAGATCGTAGCAGAGACTGGGGACAGCGTGGGGTGTAGTGTCACTGTGCGACAGCCGCCCCAGCTGTTGCGTCGGCAGGTTTCCGCCCTAGGAACCGGCCTAGGAGGCCTGTGCGGAAATCCGGCCCTGCTTCTCCTCCTGCGCCTCCTCCTGTTCCATCACGTCTGCTGCTGCTGGGTTAGCGTTGACGCCCGGTCCCTGTTTATTGAACCTCTTATCTTTATTACATTTATGACTGCATGGCGGTAAAAAGCATGCTATCCGCACGCTTCTTGTCCTCATGCAAGGCCTGGGTTGTTGTGTCTCACAAAGCGTGGCCTTCTCCTCCTGCGCCCGCTCCTGTTCCATCACGTGTGCTGCTGCTGCTGGGTTAGCGTTACCGGTCCCTTTTCCTGGAACCTCTTCTCTGTATTACATTTATGACTGCATGGCGACAAAAAGCATGTTACCTGTGCAAAGAAACATGACATTTTTCACATTTAAAAGACAGTTTTTCCTTTGAAACTTTACAATCAATTTTCTCAAAAACTATAAGCTCTTTTCAAATATTTTTTTTCCTCTTGTACCCACTCCGAAGGTGCACATACCCTGCTAATTTGGGGTATGTAGCATGTAAGGAAGCTTTAAAAAGCAGGAAAGTTCGGGTCCCCATTGACTTCTATTATGTTCGGAGTTCGGCGCGAACACCCGAACATCGCGGCGATGTTCGGCGAACGTTCGCGAACCCGAACATCTAGGTGTTCGCCCAACACTAGTGTAATCTTTGTGGAGAGACCGGCCACATACAGTTCTTCTGTCCCAAGAGGAAGAGGACTAGCGTTGGGCGAACAGTGTTCGCCACTGTTCGGGTTCTGCAGAACATCACCCTGTTCGGGTGATGTTCGAGTTCGGCCGAACACCTCATGGTGTTCGGCCTATTTAGTTCGGGTTCGCCCGAACAGCTCAATGCCCAGCCGAACAGGCCGAACAGGGCCCCTGTTCGGCCGGACAGGGCCCTGTTCGGCCGAATACTGCCCCCCTATAGGGTCGCAGGCATAAGGGGGGAGCATGCCCCGGTCGCGGGGGGGGGGTCAGAAATTCCCCCCACCCCCTCCGCTAGTGCTCCCCCCTCTGCCCGCTTCCCCATACAAAAATTTTCCATAAAGTTCAATAGTACCTTCAGTGGCTGGCTGGCACTGTGGTGTGAGTGAGTAGGAGGAGTCCGAGTAGGACGCGTTGAGGCCGGGCAGCGGGCGGTTCAGCGGTAGTACCCTTGTGGTACTTCCGCCCTTTCTCTGACCTCACGTCCTCTACGTGATGACGCATACAAGGGTACGCGTGACGCGTACCCTCCTATGCAGAGGACGTGAGGTCAGAGAAAGGGCGGAAGTACCACAAGGGTACTACCGCTGAACCGCCCGCTGCCCGGCCTCAACGCGTCCTACTCGGACTCCTCCTACTCACTCACACCACAGTGCCAGCCAGCCACTGAAGGTACTATTGAACTTTACGGAAAATTTTTGTATGGGGAAGCGGGCAGAGGGGGGAGCGCTAGCGGAGGGGGTGGGAGGAATTTCCGACCCCCCCCCCCCGCGACCGGGCCATGCTCCCCCCTTATGCCTGCGACCCCATAGGGCCCCCAAAAGCGGGATGTTCGGCGGAGTTCGGGGTTCGGGCCGAACATGCCGAACATCTGGCCCATGTTCGGCGAACGGACCCGAACCCGAACATCCAGGTGTTCGCCCCCCACACTAGTCTCTGCCAGCAAAAATTGAGCCGTGGAAAGGCCAACTCTCATGTAGGGACAAGTGCCTTACAAAGGCACCTGGAGAAAAGGCACAAACAGCTATGGCAAGAACACCTGAGGAAAAGCAGCACCCCTCAAAAGACAAGCCACCCTCCTTCTCCTCTTCCTCCTTCAGGTGCATCGTCTTCATCCACTTTCTCCCTTGCACCTTCACAGCCACCCTCCTCCACACCGGCTCTTCCCTTCAGCGGTTCCTTCTCCTCTGCCCACAGCAGTACCCAGCTGTCCGTGAAGGAAGTATTTGAGCGGAAGAAGCAAATGTCTGCCAGTCACCGTCTTGCCCGGCGCCTGACAGCTGGCGTGGCGGAACTATTAGCTCGCCAGCTATTACCATACAAGCTGGTGGATTCGGAGGCTTTCCGTAAGTTTGTGGCCATTGGTACACCGCAGTGGAAGATACCAGGCCACAATTATTTTTCACAACAGGCCATACCCAAACTCTTCCGTGCAGTTGAGAGGCAAGTGGTGTCATCTCTGGCACACAGCGTTGGGTCAAGGGTCCACCTGACCACGGATGCCTGGTCTGCCAAGCACAGGCAGGGCAACTACATTACATACACAGCCCATTGGGTCAACCTGGTGACCGATGGCAGCAAGCAGGGAGTACGTGGCTGCACAGAGGACCGACTTGTCACACCTCCACGGCTTGCAGGCAGGCCTCCAGCCACCTCCTCTCCACCTGCTATCACTGCTTCGCTGTCGTCATCCTCCTCCTCCTCCTCCTTGGCTGGTGCCGCCATCTCCTCTCCAGCTACACAGCCCCAGCACCCCAGGGCCTATGCTGCATGCCAGGTGCGACGGTGTCATGCAGTGTTAGACATGTCTTTTCTGAAAGCAGAGAGTCACACTGGAGCAGCTCTCCTGGCTGCTCTTAACAAACAGGTGGAGCAATGGCTGACCCCGCACAAGCTTGATATCGGCAACGTGGTGTGTGACAATGGCAGCAATCTCATTGCTGCGTTGAATTTGGGAAGCTGACACACATACCCTGCATGGCACATGTGCTTAATCTGGTCGTGCAAAGATTTGTGTCCAAGTACCCAGGCTTAGAGGACGTCCTGAAGCAGGCCAGGAAGTTGTGTGGGCATTTCAGGCGCTCTTACAAGGCCATGGCATGCTTTGCGGAGATTCAGCGTAGAATGAACTTGCCGGTGAGACGCCTGATTTGCGATAGCCCAACTCGCTGGAATTCCACCCTGCTGATGTTCTCTCGCCTGCTAGACCAGGAGAAAGCCGTCACCAAGTACCTGTATCATTACAGTACAAGGACACAATCTGGGAGGATGGGGATGTTGTGGCCCAACAACTGGACACTGATGCGAAATGCATGCAGGGTCATGGTGCCCTTTGAGGAGGTGACCAAACAGGTGAGTCGCGATGAGGGCACCATCAGCGACTTGATCCCCTACGCCTATTTCCTGGAGCGTGCCGTGCGTAAAGTGGTGGATACAGCTGTGGAGGAGCGTGAACAAGAAGAGTTAGGGCAGCAGGAGTCGTGGGAACCATTGACACACGAACCCGATGTTTCCACAACACCGGCGGCAGCACAGAGGGGGGAGGAGGAGGAAGAAGAGGAGTCGTGTGGGGAAGGAGAGGAGTCAGACTCTGATGATGGTGATGATGAGGAAGGTGTTTCTGTGGAGGAGGAAGAGGCGGCGGAAGGAGAACAACCGCGGCAGCCATCACAGGGGGCTTCTGCTGCTCCACGTTCCTGTGGTATTGTTCGTGGCTGGGGGGAGGAAGAGGAGTTGCGTCCCGTCACTGAGGAAGAGCAAGAGGAGATGGAGAGTACGTCTGCATCCAGCTTTGTGCAGATGTCCTCTTTCATGTTGTCCAGCCTGTTGAGGGATCCCCGTATCAAAAAACTCAAGACGAATGACCTGTACTGGGTGGCCACACTACTAGACCCTCGGTACAGGCACAAAGTGGCCGACCTGTTACCAACTCAACAGAAGGCAGAAAGGATGCAGCACTTGCAGAACAAGCTGGCAATGATGCTTTACTTTTTTTTTTAAAGAGATTTTTTATTAAATTTATCAAAAGCAGTACAAAAGATAAAAGTAGATACAGTACATGAAAGGTAAGGGAGAAAAAAAAGAAAATAGTATTCCAGCAAAAACAATGCGATTGTATAGATCCAAAACATACAGTGAAATCTCCTAGCATTAGTACGAAGGTGTTGATAATTTTACTATTCAATACACTCAACTGGTATATATAACAATGAGATACTCATATATGACATCCGTTACATTGCAAGGTTATTATTATTCTATGTGTCTCTAAACCCATTGTAGGTCTTGGATTGCGACATTGATATCAAGATTGGAGATTGTGGTTTCTGAGGCATTAACCCATCTATACCAGACTTTATCAAATTTTTTAAATTGTTTCCGTGATTGGTATGTGATTTTGTACAGTGGGAGAGCTAAGTTTACTAGCTTTATCCATTCCCTTGTGGATGGCGCGCGAGGCAGCTTCCATTTTAAGGTTATGGCTTTCCTGGCATAGTGTAGAAGGATTTTAATCAGAATTGATTGTTTTTTGCTACAGGGTATTTCCCCTATGATTCCCAATAAGCATAATTGTAAATCCAGAACTACCGGCAGCTGTAAAGTGTCTCGTAGGAAATGAATCACAGATTTCCAATAATTGTTCACTAAAGGGCAACTCCACACGCAGTGAAGAAAATCTGCGCGCGGAGCTGTACATTTAAAACAGGAGTCATTATAAGATGGGCCCATTTTAGCTAGTTTTAAAGATGTAAAATATATTTGATGAAACCATTTAATGTTTATGAGCTTATCCTGAGAGCCGATAATATCTTTATTAAAGAACTCAGCGTGTTCTGTCCAGTTTTCTTGTGTTAAGTTTGGGTCAAGTGTTAGCCAGCGTTCTCTAGAAGACTGAATTCTCCCCGTATTACCAAGGGTGCTTAGAAAGTTATACATGGTGGATATTTGTTTTGTGTGGTCCTTCCTAAGTAGCATTTCTTCAAGTCCTAAGGGGGCTGTGGAAACTTCCGTTAGTCCAATCTGAGCCCGAATTGCATGGCACAGTTGGAAATAACGGAAAAGAGCATGCTTGGGCAAACCAAATTCCAAACGAAGTGTAGAAAATTCCTTGAAAGTCCCACTATCATATAATTGAGATACGTATTTGATATTATGCGCGTGCCAAAAGGTAATATCAGGTATTGATTGGAGTTCGGGTAAGTTGGGGTTTCCCCATAGGGGAGAGTTATGTGATACTTGGCTTAATGGCTCGCCGAGAAATCTTCGGGCTCTTTTATAAGTTTTAATGGTGTTATGTATGAGGGCTGTTCCTTCGCTTCCGCCAGACACCTTATATCTATAGATTGCCCCACATAGGGATTCATATGAGCCTGCGATGTCTGCCTCAGTTGCTAGACTGGAGTTGGATCTATCATCACTAAGCCAGCTTTGTATGGGGATTAATTGAGCTGCCATGTGGTATAGAAAGAAATTGGGCAGAGCCATACCGCCTAAGATAGTTGGGAGTTGGAGGGTGGCTAATGAGATACGAGGTTTAGAACCGGACCAAATAAAAGAAAGTATCATGGAGTTTATACATTTGAAGAAGGATTGCTGAATCCATATTGGGGACATCTGCATAATATATAAAAGCTTAGGAGCAATAACCATCTTGATGACACATACTCTGCCGCATAAATTTAGGGGTAGAGAAGACCACTTTCGTAGCCTCTCCTCCGTTTGCGTTAATGCTGGGACAAGATTTATCTGAAGGAAGGATGCTGCCCGACGTGTTACCCATATACCTAAATATTTGAATTCCTCTACAATCTGCAGTTGTGAAGATTTGGTAATTTTTTGAGGGTCAAATATGTCCAGAGGGAATAGGGATGATTTGGACCAATTAATAGAAAGCCCCGAGATCTTGTAGAAAGCCTCATATATGTTTAGAGTTTTCTCTAAAGAGGGACCCGGATCTGCCAAGTATACCAGCATGTCATCAGCGTATAGGGATATATGTTCCTCGATTTCATGTATCTTAAGTCCTTTAAGCGTGGGATTGGTACGGATAGTTTGGGCGAGGGGCTCAATGGCTAGAGCGAAAAGGAGGGGAGAGAGTGGGCAGCCCTGTCTTGTACCTCTTGTAATAGAGAAAAAGGGGGAAATCAGGGAGTTTATCCGTATTTTGGCTTTGGGCTGATTGTATAGAATCTGGAACCATTTTTGAAAAACAGGGCCGAAACCAAAGGATTTCAGAACTGCTCTTATATATGTCCATTCTATAGAATCAAAAGCCTTGTTAGCGTCAAGGGATAAGATTATTCTTGTTCCAGAATTTGAGTGTGGGTATTGTAGATTGGAAAACAGGCGTCTAATATTTAATTTGGTGGAACGACCAGGTATAAAACCCGTTTGATCCGGGTGGACAATAGAGGTGATGCACTCATTGAGTCTGGTGGCCAGAATTTTTGTAAGTATTTTAATATCTGTATTAATGAGGGATATCGGGAGATATGAATCGCAGAGAGTGGGGTCTTTATTAGGTTTTAAAATTAGGGAAATGAGAGCTTCATACATTGTATCAGGAAGGGAGCCAGTGTCAAATATATGTTGGAATAGTGATAGTAAATGCGGGATTATTAAAGTTTTTTTTTTCGCATACCATTCAATGGGTATACCATCTGGGCCAGGTGCTTTGTTATGTTTAAAGGAGGAGATGGTCATGCTTATTTCCTGAACCGTAATGGGGGCGTCTAAAATTTTAACCGCGTCTTCTGATAGGGTTGGCAGATCCAGGTCCCTCAGAAATTCCTCAGTTTCTTTGTCTACATTTCCTGTTTTAGTAGAGTATAGGTCTGTATAGAATTCCGTGAAAGCATTAGCAATATCAGAGGTACACACCTAGCCGCTCACTCCGCTCTTCCAATGAACTTCGCCTAACCGGCCCCCCGCATCACCCAGTCCCATGCACGCCTCCAGGACTTCTCAAGAGCTGCTCCAACACTATGGAACTCCCTACCTCCACCCATTAGGGCAGCCCCCTCCTTCAACATCTTCAAGAAAGCCTTCAAAACTCACTTTTTCACTCTGGCCTACTACCCCTCACAAGTGCTCTAAACCTACAGCTGAACTCTGGTCCCCTACCATTTGTGTCCTTACCTCTCCCTCTAGATTGTAAGCCTTTGGGCAGGGTCCTCCTCCTTTTGTGTCCTACCTGATCTTGCACCTCCATTACTGTGAACCCATGCTATGCATCTGAGTGAACCTAACTTGCTTAATCTCCATGCTCCATCCAGTGACTGACTAAGCATTACCTTGTACTGATACTGTGCTGTGTGATCTGGTTTTCTTGTATTCCTGTATTGTCATATTGCTGTATGTCACCCCTAAATATTGTCTGTAACCTAAATTAATGTTCAGCGCTGCGTAATATGTTGGCGCTTTATAAATACAATAAATAAATAAAAATAAATACTAAATAAATAAATATCAAGGGATGTCGTACAGACCGCACCAGTGGGGGTTCTGATACGGGGAATTGCCATAGATTCTGATGTAGATTTTAAGAGGTATGTTAGCAGCTTGCTGCACTTGTTCCCGTACTCAAAGTATCGCTGGGACTGGATAATATCTCTACGTTTAGTTCTTTGCAAGGTTATTAATTCAAGTTTTCTACGTGCTATCTGCCATTTTATGTAATTGGCATCAGAGGGGTTAATGATCAGGGTGGTTCGGGCTTCATTAGAGGCCTTCTCGTGGTATTCCTGTGAAACGGTTTCATTTTGTCTGATACGTGAGAGGGAAGCCCGGAAGAGACCCCTAAGAACTGCCTTGCTTGCATCCCAGCATATGTGTTCCTTAACTGAATGCTTATTGACATGCCAAAATTCATCCATGCCTTTTTGACATTCCTGAAGGACAGCTTCGTCCTCTAACCAGCATGGATTCATCCTCCATAACGTCTGGGAGGTCAGGGTGGAAAGCCTCAGATTGCACTGTAGTGGGGAGTGGTCTGATATACCGTGAGCTAGGTAGGTAATGGAGTCCACTAGGGGCGTAGTATCTAGGGATCCCATACACATATCGATTCTGGACATTGTTTTGTAGGAGTCAGAGAAACAGGAGAAAGATTTGGAATCGGGGAACTTCCATCTCCAGAGATCTTGTAAATTGTATGTGTCTAGCCAGCTCAGGAGTGCTGGAAAGGTTCTCCCTCCAGGCTTCAATCTATCTAAGTTGGGGTCCAAAATTGCGTTAAAGTCACCAGTTAGGATTAAGGGGGCATCTAGGAGGGGATGTATCTTGGTCATCGTTTCAGTTAGTACTGATATATTGAAGGGTGGTGGCACATATATGGAAGCAATTATTATTGGGCGGCCTTCTATTGAGCATTTAATTACTACAAAGTTACCTTTGGCATCCACCCTGACATCCGTGACGGTGATCGGAAATGCTTTAGTGATCGGAATAGCTGTGCCCCTTGAGAAGGAGGAATAGTGAGCCAAGTGGTATTGCGCTATCCAGGGCTTCTTAAGAAGAAATGCTCTGGCTCCTAGTAGGTGAGTTTCTTGTAGGCAGATTATATGAGGATTTAATTTGCGAATGTGGTTGAAAATCAGTTTGCGTTTAATTGAGTTGTTCATGCCTCTGACGTTCCACGAAAGTATTGAAATCAGTGCCATAAATTTAATTTATTATATTTATTGAACACTGGGTAACTCACTATTACACCTTCTCGGATAGGGCTATGGGAGGAGACTTGCTAAGGATAGTTCTGCTGGAGAGGAAAGAAACAAAAAAGATAGCGGCAGTAAAGGAAGAAAAATAGCATAAAGAAATAAAATAAGAACCCCGGTGAGGGTTTCCTGTTAACACGGGAACACCCCCACGTAAAACCTAACACCCTACCCCCTGTCTCTAACTAACAGAGAGTCTTATACACTAAACTGTCTAAAGTGGAGAGCAGTAAAAAAAGGTCCGCTATGTCCATCTCACCACTTACTGAAAAATATATATAACTTCCTTATAGATATACTTATAATTTCAACATTTTTGTAACATATTAACTTTATCATGGATACCCGCCATTACAGTAATGATTTAGCCTTTAACTTATCAAGTAGCCCAAGGATAAGGGTGGGATGGGAAGGGAGGGGGGGGGGGAGGTGGGAGAGAAGAGGGGAGAGGAAGGGCAGGTGTGTGTGTGGGGGGGGGGGGATGGATGGTTTAAGTCATCTTTTAAGGTATTACAATACACATATCGCTATAAGTGTTAAGGTAGCAGGCTAGTATTTGTATCAAAACAGAGATAAGTAACGTTCAGGTTAAGCCATTATAACATCAGGCTAGGCGTGAGTGCAGTGTTAGTGTTCTTGAAGGCCTGCAGCAATTATGCGGAAAAATTGGAGGAGGTAACAGAAAAACCCCAGTTTCCAACTGGAAAAGCATAGTAGAAACACAATGTAGATTTAGATTCAAACTTGCGCCAGTGGGTGGCAGTGTTGCATTAGGCATATGTATATTTCAGGATTAAGTTTATATATTGCCTGTTTATAGATCAGGGGGAGCAGAAAAAATAATGTTCAGCTCTATATTTATTCCCTGGTATATACAATGATGAAAAAAAAAAAACTCAATCGAGATGTCTTAGGTGAATGTCTGATATTAGAGAAGGTTGCAATCATTGTGGTGTGCATCAAAGCCTATAGGCCAAGGATGAGTCAGTGTTATAGTTTCATTGGTCAGCGTTTTGGCTTGATAGGAATCACTGGTATTGGAATACCTTGGGCTTCCATCCAGGTGGCTGCTTCATTAGGTGATGTAAAGAAAAGAACCTTGCCGTTATACAGGATTCTCAGCTTGGCTGGGAAAAGCATGCTGTAGTTAATCTGTTTATTCCTGAGGCCTGTCTTTACAGCTTGATATGTGGCCCTGAGTTTTTGTATTTCGACAGAGAAATCTTGATACACAGATATTTTTGCACCGTTATATTCCATCTGAGGACACAGTCTCGTTTTCCGGAGAATTTCGGTCTTATCTCTGTAGTTTAAGAATTTGGCTACCATAGGTCTGGGGGGCTTGCCTGGAGTTGGATTACCGCCTGGGACTCTGTGTGCTCTTTCTATAGAGAAAGACTGTGTGAGCTCTAGGTTAGGGATGGTGGATTTCAGCCAATTTTCCAGAAAGTTCTCTGGGGTAAACCCCTCTGATTTCTCAGGAAACCCCACAAATCAAAGGTTAGAGCGCCGAGATCTGTTTTCTAAATCATCTATCTTTAGAGCCTGTGCAGCTGAAGATTTTGTAAAGTCAGATTGTGCTGCTTGTATAGGTTTCATGGCATCTTCTATGTCACTGATTCTCTTATCTGACTCTGCAGCTCTTTCTCTTAATTTCCTCAGATCATCCTTCACAAGGGAGAGATCTGATTGTACAGTGTCTAATTTAGTGGTGACATTGAGCTGTAGTGCTTTAATGGCTTCTAGTAGTTCAGCTCTGGAAGGCTCTCTGTCCCCTTTGTCTGAGTCTCCATCACTGGAGGCCTGTGCCCGCTTTTTCTTTCTGCTTGATTCCCCCTTATGTGATCTGGGGCTGTGGCTTCTACTCACTGTTTGGGCGCTTGTGTTTAGAGAGTCCTCCTCATGGCTTCTGTGTTCCATGTCGGATTCTTCGCTGGAGGAGCTGTGTGCTTGTGCTGCTGGTGGTGTGGAGGCTGGGAGCGGTGCCTCCTCTTGGCCTCCTCCGTGCGCATACTTGGCCAGCTTTGCGGCCGCCTCCTCGGCTTTAGATTGCCCGGGTGTAGGCATGCTGGGTATCGGCTGGAAGCTGTGCCGTTCCGCCGTCTTGTGGGGTGGGTAGTGTGGCGATCTGGGTGCTGGGGAAGTCAGGATGTCTCAGGATCAGCGGTGAGATGGAGGAGCCACGGGAAGTCGCGTCCTCACTCCTGCATAGCCGGCCATGCCCCCGTCGATGATGCTTTACAATTCATTTAAGGGTGATGTGGCTGCACAACACAATCAAGGTACCACTGGCAGTAACCCTCCTCCTCCCAAGTCCACGCAGGCAAGAACAGGACGCTCCAGCGATCTCAGGGTGATGTCGGACATGCGGACGTTCTTTAGTCCAACTCCTCGCCATAGTCCTTCTGGATCCACCCTCCACCAACGCCTGGACCGGCAGGTAGCCGACTACCTGGCCTTGAGTGTGGATGTAGACTCTGCGAAAAGCGACGATGAACCCTTGGACTACTGGTTGCGCAGGCTTGACCTGTGGCCAGAGCTGTCCCAATTTGCCATACAACTTCTCTCTTGCCCTGCCGCAAGCGTCCTGTCAGAAAGGACCTTCAGTGCAGCTGGAGGCATAGTTACTGAGAAGAGAAGTCGCCTAAGTCACGACAGTGTTCAGTACCTGACCTTTATCAAAATGAATGAGGAATGGATCACGGAGGGCTACTGCACGACCGAAGACTAAGTCAGTCCCCACACACAGCATCTCTGCCTGCAGGCCGCTTGACTGCCTTCTCCGCCACCACCAACAGGGTCCAGGACTCTAGGCGGATTCCTGAATTTTTAAGGCTGCTGCTAGCAGCGGCCGCTACACTAATTTTTCTGGTGCGTGTACATGTGCCCATCCTCCTTCGTGATCATTACCTTGCCGCGGTGAAGGGGCTTGCGCATCACAATGAAGCAATGACCGCCGGCTATTTGAGTGTCTTGCAGTGGCGGCTCAAGCTTCAGATTTTTGGGGGGGCTCAAAAGGGGCACAATGGCCGGCAGACGGGGCTCAGGGGGAAATGTGCGCGCCGAAAAAATGGGCGTGGTCATGACATCATGTGGGCGGGGCTAACTAAAATGTAGTCATACCAACTAATGTAGTTACATAAGGGATAAAAAAAAAAAAAGAAGTAAATGCACATAATGACAGACAGCGTTTCCCCAGTAAATGAACAATAGCGTTTCACCACATAAGAGACCGTTTCACCAGTAAATGCACGTAATGACAGACAGCTTTTCACCAGTAAATGCACGTAATGAGAGACAGCTTTTCCCCAGTAAATGCACATAATAAGAGACAGCTTTTCACCAGTAAATGCACGTAATGACAGACAGCTTTTCACCAGTAAATACATGTAATGAGAGACAGCATTTCACCAGTTAATGCACATAACGACAGACAGCGTTTCTCCAGTAAATGCACGTAATGAGAGACAGTGTTTCACCAGTAAATGCACATATTGACAGGCAACCTTTCACCAGTAAATGCATGTAATGAGAGACAGCGTTTCACCAGTAAATGCACGTAATGACAGCCAGCCTTTCACTAGTAAATACATGTAATGAGAGACAGCGTTTCACTAGTAAATGCACGTAATGACAGACAGCCTTTCACCAGTAAATGCATGTAATGACAGACAGACAGTGCCAACCAGGCATTACCGTGTCCCCAGGGCCAAGTATAGCCAGGTGTACAGATGTCCCCAGGTGGGGTGGCAGTGGAGAGAGAAAAGGGAGCGATGGGCACAGTGGTGGGGAAGGGGGGACGTCTCCCTCACCTTGGGGCTCCCCTTTTTTCTTGCTCCCCCCTCCAGATATGAGCGGCGGGTGCAGGGGCGTAACTTGATATCATTGGGCCCCCTGCAAAACTTTGGATGGGGCCCCCCAAAGCCAATCTGGGCTTCATCCTCGTACAAGCGCCCCACGTGGTTGCCTGCATAACGTGAGTGCATCATGTGACATCACACATGCTCCCACACATACACTGGCAACCACATGGGGAATGTATGAGGACAGTGCCAGCGATGGACAGGTAAGTATAGAGCAACGGGGGTAGGGAATATTTTACATTAAGGGGGACAGTTTGGGGGGCACAAGGCGGTGTCAAAAGCCTGATTCCCGAGAGATTTCATGCTGAAACCGATCGGGAATCAGCCTGCGGTGTATGAGCAGCCGACAGATCACTCTCTAATCAGAGAGAGATCTGTCTCTAGGTCAATCTGTCCATAGAGCTTCTGATGTGTGGGCACCTTAAGAAACAGGTGTACTTAACCCTTTCAGCAACTCAGCTGTGTTGATTGCAAAGGTTCTGGCATTCCTTTTGCACAAGTGTATTATGCATGTTAAACAGTGAGTTCTGCACTATTCTTATAGCAACATCTAGTGAGAGAGAGTGTGAGTGTACATACAGAACAGGAGAAAGCATATAGATTTTATAAGAATAGTGCAGAGCAAATACCTTAGTGGAAAAGAAATGCCTTTGCATGCAACACAGGCAGCTGAACTGCTGAAAGGGTTAAGTAACCCCTCCCCCCATTACTGGGAGAGCAGCCAGGAATGCCTGAGATAAGCTCACCGTGGTGTGTGTAGAGTCCAGGCTCAGGGAAGCGTCCAGTGGTCCCGCTGTGTGAGGAAGAGAGGGAGTTCCTGTCAGGCAGCATACCAAAGTCAAATCTAGCGTGGTGAATGAGGCTACACGTGGGGAGGGGGAGGGAGGCAGAAATCACATGCACAGGCAGCCTGCAAATCTCACCCATCTCTGCTGGAGCTTCTCGTCTCCTATGACTCCGCCTACTTTTCTACATCCAACGGGCATCAAACTGACCAGCCTGCTTCAGTCCTATTGGCTGGAAGCAGCAGCAGAACGCACGCTGCTTTGCCTATACGTTCCCAGCCAGCCAGCTAATCTCGTTTACATAATTTTAACATTCAATGCGTCTCCCGGAGCTGTGTGTCATCTGGCAACCCTGCGGAGGAGGGGCATTTAAGGGGGCTGACAGCTTGTCAGCCGGGGCTTAAGCCTGGGTAAGCCCCAGTGTAGCGCCGCCACTGGTGTCTTGGGTGGGGGTGGCACACAAAAGATAATAAGGTCGTTGCTTCATTGTGGTCAGACCAAATTTGATCAGCTGGACAGTCACTGTTCTGTCATTCAGCTACATCAGCCGGGCGAGCATATGGGCTGAAAAGCCACCATCACCTGCACTCTCGTCATGGTGCGCACCAGTCCAGCATGGATGTCACTACACAAACGGCTGTTTGCAGTCACTGCATCTGTGACTGCACATTATACCTGGCAGTCAGTGCATAACTTGCACTTGCATGGATACACTTTTAAACAATTTAAAAATACAACCATCTAAACTTTCAAACAATTTAAAAATACAACCATCTAAACTTTCAAACAATTTAAAAATACAACCATCTATCATTTTCAAACAATTTACAAAAATGCCAACAAAACTTGCCCTCCGTAAAACATTCTTCGCAAATGCTTTGGACTTGGTTTGTCTTCCGCTGGCTCAAGGGTCCATCTGACCACAGATGCCTGGTCTGCAAAGCACGGTCAGGGCAGCTACAGCATGGGTCTCAGCAGGCTCCCACTTTGGGCCGGAATCCAACCTTCATTCCCCGTGGTGACAATGGCAGACTTGCCCTCCATAACGGATTCCCGTTAAAGGATTTAAAGTTAATTCATTTCAAATACACAGCAGGGTCTCGAAAGGCCGCCTCCTGTATTGTTATTTTTGGTCACTACCTCGGGGTGGGCGTGCATGCCTGCCTGCTGCCCTCCTTGGATGTGTAGTGGTAGCCGTTTCTCAGGCTCCACACCGGATTCCATCCCTCATTCCCCGGCCATTACCCGGGGTCACAAATGGCAGACTTGCCCGCCTCCATATGATTCTCGTGAAAGGAATGTGGTGTCATCTTTGCCCGCCATAACTGGTTCTCGTTCAAGGATTTAAAGTTAATTCATTTCAAATACACAGCAGGGCCTCAAAAGTCCTCCTCCTGTATTGTTATTTTTGGTCACTACCTCGGGGCAGGCGTGCATGCCTGCCCGCTGCCCTCCTTGGATGTGTAGTGGTAGCCGTTGCTCAGGCTCCACACTGGATTCAAACCCCTCATTCCCCGGCCATTACCCGGGGTCACAATGGCAGACTTGCCCGCCTCCACAGGATTCTCATTGTAGCGGTACTGAACAAGTACACAGCAAGTAGAAAATGTAATTTAAAAACAAAACGTAAGCTTTTTAACAATGCCATGGAAAGTTGAGAAGGAAGTCACACATTACCTGACATCACTGAGTGAGGAAGAGCAATCTCGCCATGTTGCGCAGTAGTCCAGCATGGCCGTCACTACACAAACAGCTGTTTGCGGTGCTTTACACAGTGAGTTTGGTGTGTCAGTGTGAAGCAGTACTCTAATTACACTCCCTGATTGATGTATACACATGCAAGATGTTTGAAAGCACGTTAGGCCTGCAATTTAGCATTCAATGTGATTTCTGCCCTTAAAACGCTGCTTTGCGTCACATCCAGATTTTTCCCCGGGACTTTTGGCATGTATCCCACTCCGCCATGCCCCCCTCCAGGTGTTAGACCCCTTGAAACATCTTTTCCATCACTTTTGTGGCCAGCATAATTTTTTCTATTTTTCAAAGTTCACCTCCCCATTGAAGTCTATTGCGGTTCGCGAACTTTTCCGCGAACCGAACCTTCCGCGGAAGTTCGCGAACCCGGTTCGCGAACCGAAAATCGGATGTTTGCGACATCTCTAGCAGGGAGTACGTGACTGCGCAGCGGACCAACTTGTGACACCTCCACATCTTGCAGGCAGGCCTCCTGCCACCTCCTCTCCCTCTCCTCCTGCTACATCCTCTTCACTGTCATCCTCCTCCTCCTCCTTGGCTGAGTGGCAGTTCAACTCTAGTGGTGCTGCCATCTCCTCCTCTCCAGCTTCACAACCCCATCTCCCCAGAGCCTACGCTGCATGCCAGGTAAGACGGTGTCACGCCATTTTAGACATGTCTTGCCTCAAAGCAGAGAGTCACACTGGACCAGCTCTCCTGGCTGCTCTTAACAAAGAGGTGGAGCAATGGCTGACCCCGCACCAGCTGGAGATCGGCAAAGTGGTGTGTGACAATGGCAGCAATCTCTTTTCCGCTTTGAATTTGGGAAAGCTGACACATGTACCCTGCATGGCACATGTGCTGAATCTGGTCGTGCAAAGATTTGTGTCAAAGTACCCAGGTTTAGAGGACGTCCTGAAGCAGACCAGTGAGTTGTGTGGGCATTTCAGGCGGTCTTACACGGCCATAGCATGCTTTGCGGTAGCATGCTTTGCGGACATTCAGCAGAGAAACAACTTGCTGGTGAGACGCCTGATTTGTGATAGCCCGACTCGCTGGAATTCCACCCTGCTCATGTTCTCTCACCTACTAGACCAGGAGAAAGCCGTCACCCAGTACCTGTACAGTTACAGTAGAAGGACACAATCTTGGAAGATGGGGATGTTTTGGCCAGCGAACTGGACACTGATGCGAAATGCATGCAGGATCATGCAGCCGTTTCAGGAGGTGACCAACCTGGTGTGTGGCGCTGAAGGCACCATCAGCGACTTGATCCCCTATGCTTACTTCCTGGAGCGTGCCGTGCGTAGAGTGGTGGATGAAGCTGTGGAGGAGCGTGAAGAAGAACAGTTACGGCAGGAGGAGTCGTGGGAGCAATTTTCAATGAACCAGATGTTTCCTCAACATCTGCGGCAGCACAGAGGGGGGAGGAGGAGGAAGAAGAGGAGTCGTGTGAGGAAGGAGAGGAGTCAGACTCAGATGAGAAAGGTGTTTCTGTGGAGGAGGAAGAGGCGGAGGCAGAAGAACAACCGCAGCAGCCGTCAGAGGGGGCTTGTGCGGCTCCATGTTCCCGTGGTATTGTTTGTGACTGGGGGGAGGAAGAGGCATTGCGTGACGTTACTCAGGAAGAGCAAGAGGAGATGGAGAGTACGTCTGGATCCGACTTTGTACAGATGGCCTCTCTCATGTTGTCCAGCCTATTGAGGGACCCCCGTATCAAAAAACTCAAGGGGAATGAACCGTACTGGGTGGCCACGCTACTAGACCCTCGGTACAGGCACAAAGTGGCGGACCTGTTTCCAACTCAACAAAAGGCGGAAAGGATGCATCACTTGCAGGACAAGCTGGCAATGATGCTTTACAATGCGTTTAAGGGTGATGTGACAGCACAACGCAATAAAAGTACCACTGGCAGTAATCCTCCTGCTCCCAAGTCCACGTAGACAAGGACAGGATGCCCCAGCAATCTCAGGGTGATGTCGGACATTCTTTAGTCCAACGCCTCGCTGTAGCCCTTCCGGATTCACCCTCCACCAATGCCTGGACCGGCAGGTAGCCAACTACCTGGCCTTAAGTGTGGATGTAGACACTGTGAGCAACGACGATGCTCCCTTGAACTACTGGGTGCGCAGGCTTGACCTGTGGCCAGAACTGTCCCAATTTGCCATCCAAACTCTCTCTTGCCCTGCCGCAAGCGTTCTGTTAGAAAGGACCTTCAGTGCAGCTGGAGGCATTGCCACTGAGAAGAGAAGTCGCCTAAGTCACAACAGTGTTCAGTACCTCACCTTTATCAAAATGAATGAGGCATGGATCCCAGAGGGCTACTGCACGTCCGAAGACTAAGTCAGTCCTCACACACAGCATCTCTGCCTGCAGGCCGCTTGCCTTCTCCACCACCACCAACAGGGCCCAGGACTCTAGGCGGTTTCCTGAATTTTTAAGGCCGCTGCTAGCAGCGGCCGCTATACTAATTTTTCTGGTGCATATACATGCCTGCCTAAATTTTCTGGCTGCACTGCGGGCGGCTGCAACAAAAAAACAAAAGGCATGTACATGTGCCCATCCCCCTTCATGATCATTACCTTGCCGCAGTGAAGGGGCTTGCATATCACAATGAAGCAATGACCGCCGGCTATATGAGTGTCTCGGATGGGGGTGGCACACCAAAGATAATAAGGTCATTGCTTCATTGTGGTCAGACCAAATTTTATCAGCTGGACAGTCACTGTTCTGTCATTCAGCTACATCAGCCGGGCGAGCATATGGGCTGTAAAGCCACCATCACCTGCACTCTCATCATGGTACGTACCAGTCCAGCACGGTCGTCACTACACAAACGGCTGTTTGAAGTCACTGCATACCTTTCACTGCATTCTCGTTAAAGGATTTAAAGTTGATTCATGACTTTAGGGCCTCAAAAGCTTCATTGTGGTCATGTTTCTTAAACTTTACGATTTTCATGATAGAGGTCCTTTTGTGTCAGGGAATGTTATTAACCACTTGACCCCCAAGGGTTTATAAAAATAATGAAAATGTATTTCATTTTTCTATGGGAAGGTGTATAATAGGGTATTTGGATGTGGTTTTACTTTTTGGCCACAAGATGGAGATACAGAGTTAGTGTGTTCTAAAAATAGAAACAGAGCCAAGTGTTTATTATTTGTTTATATTTGTGTAAACACAGGGGCGTAGAAACTCATACTGGGGGTGGTAATTTAATTGCTTGCACTCTGTTAGACATTTATACATTTTAGTCATCATGTTAAATTTGCAATTGTAATCAGCAGTGCTGTATTTTGTATCAGTGTTCATATTTGATGTATATCATTGTCTGTATCATTATATATCCCTTGTTTGTTTTCTTACATTGTACAGCACCACGGAATATGTCTGCGCTTTATAAATAAATAATAACAATAATAATAATAAAGTGTTTCAGTATGTATTGTCACCTTAAATGTTCCAAGTTGCAACAATTATTGAGGAGCTTAAAACTGCCATAAATTTAATTGCTATAAAAATTATTTGTTTGTTTGTTTTTTGACAAAACTTCAAAATAGTTTTTAACAAACCAAAGGCCCCGCCACACAGCACAGAATCTGTGTACAATTTGTTTTCTGTTGAATTTGTGTTCATCATATTGCACTTGACAATTTTTCACATGCAGAAATATTGGCCAACATGTCTGCTTCGTTCACACTGGACCTTCAATGCACATATCAATGCAATGGGCCCAGCTTAGATCCAGTACTACAGCCTGCCTGCCAGAATTCCCTGGAGAATGAGCCAGACTCTATTTGTGACATTTCCCTGTAATTACCCGAGAGGAAAGCATTGTCTGCGGAGAGCGAGGAAAGCTTCTCCTTCTGATTAATCTAATCAGTCCCAGCTGGCCAACAATGAGGCAAAACAACAGATGGTTCATTACAGCAAGCTGAATATTTACACTGTGATTTCATTATTCCCACAAGAGAAAGCAGAATGGCTACAAAAAAAAACTCATATTTCATATAGCAAAGACCGACAATGTACAAAAATACAATAACTTGTCAGCTTCCACCTGTTCTGCCTTGATATAACTTGTCACAGCCAATTAGCTTCCACCAGTTCTGGCCTGACATATCTTGGCACAGCCAATCAGCTTCCACCTGTTCTGATGGCCCAAACTGTTCGTCGTCAGACAGTTCTTGCGTATCACAATGAAGCAATGACCGCCGGCTATATGAGTGTCTCGGGTGGGGGTGGCACACCAAAGATAATAAGGTCGTTGCTTCATTGTGGTCAGACCAAATTTGATCAGCTGGACAGTCACTGTTCTGTCATTCATCTACATCAGTAGGGCGACCATATGGGCTGTAAAGCCAGCATCACCTGCACTCTCGTAATGGTGCGCACCAGTCCAGCATGGCTGTCACTACACAAAAGGCTGTTTGCAGTCACTGCATACCTTTCACTGCATCTGTGACTGCACATTGTATTATACCTGGCAGTCAGTGCATACCTTTCACTTGAATGGATGGCAGACTTGCCCTCCAGAACAGATTCTCATAAAAGAGGGTGATGATGGAATCATTGACCTCCATAACAGATTCTCGTTAAAGGATTTAAAGTTGATTTATTACATCAGAGCCTCAAAAGTACTCCTGTATTGTTATTTTTGGTCATTACCTCGGGGCGGGCATGCTATGCCTGCTGCCTTCCTTGCCTGGATGTGTGGTGGTAGCCGTTTCTTAGGCTCCAACTCCGGACCGGAATAGAATCAGGATTCCCCGGCCATTACCTGTGGTCACTCACAATGGCAGACTTGCCCTCCATAAAAGATTCTTGCCTCTTTGAGGAGAAGACCAACCTGGTGAATTGCAGTGAAGGCACCATCAGACTTGCCCTCCATAACAGATTCTAGTTAAAGGATTTAAAGTTGATTCATTTGACGTACACAGCAGGGCCTCGAAAGTCCTCCTGTATTGTTATTTTTAGTCACTACCTCGGGGCGGGCGTGCCATGCCTGCTGCCTTCCTTGCCTGGATGTGTGGTGGTAGCCGTTTCTTAGGCTCCAACTCTGGAACGGAATAGAAACCGGATTATCCGTGGTCAGTCATCACGGTACTGAGAAAGTAAGGGAGGGGAGTATGGGGTTATACAGTCCATAGGGGAGGGGAGTATGGGGTTATACAGTCCATAGGGGAGGGGGGTATAGGTATACAGTCCATAGGGGAGGGGGGTATAGGTATACAGTCCATAGGGGAGGGGAGTATGGGGTTATACAGTCCATAGGGGAGGGGAGTATGGGGTTATACAGTCCATAGGAGTGTGGAGGATGTAAGGGATTGTATGGGGGGATGAGATATATAGTCCATAGGGGAGGGGAGTATTGGGGGTTATACAGTCCATAGGGGAGGGGGTATGGGGTTATACAGTCCATGTGGTATTATGTTCCTCTCATTCTTGGCAAATGCTTTGGACTTGGTTTGTCTTCCGCTGGCTCAAGGGTCCATCTGACCACAGATGCCTGGTCTGCAAAGCACGGTCAGGGCAGCTACAGCATGGGTCTCAGCAGGCTCCCACTTCGGACCGGAATCCAACCTTCATTCCCCGGCCATTACCTGTGGTGTCAATGGCAGACTTGCCCTCCATAACAGATTCTCATTGCAGGTACTGAACTGCAAGTAGAAAATGTAATTTTAAAAAAATAGATGTAAGCTTTAACAATGGTAGAAAAAGAACCATCAAAAGTTGATAAGGCAGTCAGACATTACCTGCCATCACTGAGTGAGGAAGAGCAATCTCGCCATGTTGCGCACCGTCACTACACAATCAGCTGTTTGCGGTGCATTACACAGTGAGTTTGGTCTGTCAGTGTGAAGCAATACACTAATTACACTACCTGATTGATGTATACACATGCAAGATATTTTAAAAGCACTTTAGGCCTGCAATTTAGCATTCAATGTGATTTCTGCCCTTAAAACGCTGCTTTGTGTGAAATCCAGTTTTTTCCCCGGGACTTTTGGCATGTATCCCACTCCGCCATGCCCCCCTCCAGGTGTTAGACCCCTTGAAACATCTTTTCCATCACTTTTCTGACCAGCATAAGTGTTTCTAGTTGTCAAAGTTCTCCTCCCCATTGAAGTCTATTGTGGTTCGCAAACTTTTTCGCAAACCGAACCTTCCCCGGAAGTTGGCGAACCCGGTTCGCGAACCAAAAATTGGAGGTTTGGCCCATCTCTAGTCCTTGCCTGCGTGGACATGGGAGAAGGATTATTGGCAGTGGTACCTTTAATTGCGTTATGCTATCACATCACCCTAATATGCATTGTAAAGCATACTTGCCAGCTTGTTCTGCATGTGCTGCATCCTTTATGCCTACAGTTGACTTGGTAACATCTCCACCACTTTGTGCCTATACCGAGGGTCTAGTAGAGTGGCCACCCAGTACAGCTCATTCCCCTTGAGTTTTTTTTAATACGGGAATCCCTCAACAGGCTGGACAGCATGAAAGACGCCATTTGCACAAAGTTGGATCCAGACGTACTCTCCATCTCCTCTTGCTCTTCCTCAGTGACGTCAGGTACGTCTTCCTCCTTCCCCCAGCCACGAACAATACCACAGGGACGTTGAGCAGCACAAGCCCCCTGCGATGCCTGCTTCGGTTGTTCTTCTGCCGCTGCCTCCTCCTCCTCCACAGAAACACATTCCTCATCATCCAAGTCTGAATCCTCTTCCCCACACGACTCTTCGTCCTCCTCCCCACTCTGTGCTTCCGCAGGTGTTGAGGAAACATCTGGTTCTGATGTAAATTGCTCCCACAACTGTTCCTCCCATAACTGTTCCTCTTCACGCCAGTGATGCTCAAATACCTCTTTTCAAAATTCGAGTTAGGTCGAATTCGAATAGTAAATTATTCGAGGTCAGTCGAATATTCGAGTCGAATAATTTTTACTATTCGATTCGACCTCGGAATTCGAGCTCACTATTCGAGTCGGTATTCGAGCTCATTATTCGAGCTGACTATTCGAAATGGCCTTAAATAGCTTCCAACACTTGTTTTGAGGGTGAATGATGCAAGAAACCTCTTTTTTTCCAAGTAACAACAGCAAGTGATTATGTGGGGATGTTCCTTTAAAAAAAAAAGTTGAAAAGAGAAGTTGTGTCCAGAAATTTGTTCAGTACTGTATATACTTCTTCTTCTTCTTCTTTATCTTCTATATCTTCTTCTTCTTCTTCTTCTATATCTTCTTCTTCTATATCTTCTTCTTCTTTTATATTGTCTTCTTCTTCTTCTTCATCTTCTTCATCTTCTTCATCATCATCTTCTTCTTCTTCATCTTCTTTTTCTTCATCTTCTTCATCTTCTTCTTCATCTTCTTCAACTTCTTCTTCATCTTCTTCATCTTCTTCATCTTCTTCTTCTTCATCTTCTTCATCTTCTTCATCTTCTTCATCTTCTTCTTCTTCTTCATCTTCTTCTTCTTCATCTTCTTCTTCATCTTCTTCATCTTCTTCTTCATCTTCTTCTTCATCTTCTTCTTCTTCTTCATCTTCATCTTCTTCTTCTTCATCTTCTTCTTCTTCTTCATCATCTTCTTCTTCTTCATCTTCTTCATCTTCATCTTTTTCATCTTCTTCTTCTTCTTCTTCTTCTTCTTCTTCTTCTTCTTCTTCTTCTTCTTCTTCTTCTTCTTCTTCTTCTTCTTCTTCTTCTTCTTCTTCTTCTTCTTCTTCTTCTTCTTCTTCATCTTCTTCATCTTCTTCTTCTTCATCTTCTTCATCTTCTTCTTCATCATCTTCTTCTTCTTCATCTTCTTCATCTTCATCTTCTTCATCTTCTTCTTCTTCTTCATCATCTTCTTCTTCTTCATCTTCTTCATCTTCATCTTCTTCTTCTTCTTCTTCTTCTTCTTCTTCTTCTTCTTCTTCATCTTCTTCATCTTCTTCTTCTTCATCTTCTTCTTCTTCTTCTTCATCTTCTTCATCTTCTTCTTCTTCATCTTCTTCATCTTCTTCTTCATCATCTTCTTCTTCTTCATCTTCTTCATCTTCATCTTCTTCATCTTCTTCTTCTTCTTCATCATCTTCTTCTTCTTCATCTTCTTCATCTTCATCTTCTTCTTCTTCTTCTTCTTCTTCTTCTTCTTCATCTTCTTCATCTTCTTCTTCTTCATCTTCTTCATCTTCTTCTTCATCATCTTCTTCTTCTTCATCTTCTTCATCTTCATCTTCTTCATCTTCTTCTTCTTCTTCTTCTTCTTCTTCTTCTTCTTCTTCTTCTTCTTCTTCTTCTTCTTCTTCTTCTTCTTCTTCTTCTTCTTCTTCTTCTTCTTCTTCTTCTTCTTCTTCTTCTTCATCTTCTTCTTCTTCATCATCTTCTTCTTCTTCTTCATCTTCTTCATCTTCATCTTCTTCATCTTCTTCTTCTTCTTCATCTTCTTCTTCTTCATCTTCTTCTTCATCTTCTTCATCTTCTTCTTCATCTTCTTCTTCATCATCTTCTTCTTCTTCATCTTCATCTTCTTCTTCTTCATCTTCTTCTTCTTCTTCATCATCTTCTTCTTCTTCATCTTCTTCATCTTCTTCTTCTTCATCTTCTTCTTCTTCATCTTCTTCTTCTTCTTCATCATCTTCTTCTTCTTCATCTTCTTCATCTTCATCTTCTTCATCTTCTTCATCTTCTTCATCTTCTTCTTCTTCTTCTTCTTCTTCTTCATCTTCTTCTTCTTCATCATCTTCTTCTTCTTCTTCATCTTCTTCATCTTCATCTTCTTCTTCTTCTTCTTCTTCTTCTTCTTCTTCTTCTTCTTCTTCTTCTTCTTCTTCTTCTTCTTCTTCTTCATCTTCTTCTATATCGTCTTCTTCTTCACTTATTTCTCTTTTCAAATTTTTTTTTTAAAGAAATGCAGGCTATTTTTGAGCGTAACAAATAGCTGGTGGAGCACGCATGTTGGAAGCGCCATTGTATGTGCTCCCTGGCAGTGGAAACACACAGACAGCAGGAGGTAAATTCAGCAGCAGGAGGAGGAGGATGAGTGTGTGGCAGCAGGCAGTCAATGAGGCAGGCAGCGTGACATAATAGCCCTGGTACCTAGCAGTGATACCAGGGCTGTAAATAAACACAGCAGGCAGGAGGTCCCAGACAGCGGTCGTGCAGCCCACATTGTGTCCAATACACAACTGGGACAACACAGTTTTAAACCCGGGCACCTCAGAAAAATTAAACTTTTTTTTTGTTTTGTTTTTTTTTGTTTTGTTTTTACAACAAATTACACAGATATAGCTATTTTTTGACGTAATAGCTGGTGGCAGAGTGGCAGCAGAAGGTAAATCTGTGTACCCTGGCGTTGGGAAACACAGACAGACAGACAGCAGCAGCAGCAGGAGGAATGGAGGAGTAATGTGAGCAGCTATTGTTTGACGTAATAGCTGGTGGCAGAGTGGCAGCAGAAGCTAATTCTGTGTACCCTGGCAGTGGGAAACACAGACAGACAGCAGCATCAGCAGGAGGAATGGAGGAGTAGTGTGAGTGTGGCAGCAGGTAGGCAGCGTGACATAATAGCCCTGGTACCTAGCGGTGATACCAGGCCGTAAATGAACACAACAGGAGGTCCCAGACAGTGGTCGTGCAGCCCACATCGTGTCCAATACACAACTGGGACAACACAGTTTTCAACCCGGGCACCTCAGAAAAATTAAACCTTTTTTTTTGTAATGGTTTTGTAGTTTTGGTTTTACAACCAATTACACAGATATAGCTATTTTTTGACGTAATAGCTGGTGGCAGAGTGGCAGCAGAAGGTAAATCTGTGTACCCTGGCGTTGGGAAACACAGACAGACAGACAGCAGCAGCAGCAGGAGGAATGAAGGAGTAATGTGAGCAGCTATTGTTTGACGTAATAGCTGGTGGCAGACTGGCAGCAGAAGGTAATTCTGTGTACCCTGGCAGTGGGAAACACAGACAGACAGCAGCATCAGCAGGAGGAATGGAGGAGTAGTGTGAGTGTGGCAGCAGGCAGGCAGCGTGACATAATAGCCCTGGTACCTAGCGGTGATACCAGGCCGTAAATGAACACAACAGGAGGTCCCAGACAGCGGTCGTGCAGCCCACATCGTGTCCAATACACAACTGGGACAACACAGTTTTCAACCCGGGCACCTCAGAAAAATTAAACCTTTTTTTTTTGTAATGGTTTTGTAGTTTTGGTTTTACAACCAATTACACAGATATAGCTATTTTTTGACGTAATAGCTGGTGGCAGAGTGGCAGCAGAAGGTAAATCTGTGTACCCTGGCGTTGGGAAACACAGACAGACAGACAGCAGCAGCAGCAGGAGGAATGGAGGAGTAATTATGTGTGCAGCTATTGTTTGACGTAATAGCTGGTGGCAGACTGGCAGCAGAAGGTAATTCTGTGTACCCTGGCAGTGGGAAACACAGACAGACAGCAGCATCAGCAGGAGGAATGGAGGAGTAGTGTGAGTGTGGCAGCAGGCAGGCAGCGTGACATAATAGCCCTGGTACCTAGCGGTGATACCAGACCGTAAATGAACACAACAGGAGGTCCCAGACAGCGGTTGTGCAGCCCACATCGTGTCCAATACACAACTGGGACAACACAGTTTTCAACCCGGGCACCTCAGAAAAATTAAACCTTTTTTTTAATGTTTTTTTGGTTTTGTTTGTAAAACAAATTACACAGATATATAGCTATTGTTTGACATAATAGCTGGTGGCAGAGTGGCAGCAGAAGGTAAATCTGTGTACCCTGGCAGTGGGAAACACAGACAGACAGCAGAAGGGCAGTACACAGCAGCCCACTGTAGGTGTAAAATGTGTGGCTGCAGGCGACGTAATAGTCAAAGTGAACCAGGCTGGCTTAGTGAGCAGGAGCCAGGAGGTGGTAAAGGGTGGTAAGGCACATTAACTATGGTTCTTAGCCAGTTCATGTCCCCCTCTCGCCGACAACAGGGGCCAGGAACTCGCCTTCCAGCCACGCCTGGTTCATCTTGAGAAACGTCAGTCTGTCCACAGACTTGTGAGACAGACGTGAGCGTTTCTCGGTGACCACACCACCAGCTGCACTGAAGCAGCGCTCGGACAGCACGCTGGAAGGGGGGCAGGACAGCACTTCCAGGGCGTACTGCGCCAGCTCGCTCCAGATCTCCAGGCGCTTGACCCAATACTCCATGGGATCAACAGGGGCATCGCTGTCAAGCCCGCTGTAGGACCCCATGTAGTCAGCCACCATGCGAGTCAGGCGCTGGCTGTGACCGGTGGAGGATGCTGCTGCATGCACCTCCTCTCTAGTCACTGCTGCCGGAGCCTCTACAGTCCTGTAGAGCTCGTGGCTGAGAGACAGCAGGTCTGTGGGGCGCTTGCTGCTGGATGCAGGCACCTGCTGCTGCCTCTGTGCTGGCTGCTGGACAGTGGGGGTGGAAGGCTGGGGGAAGGCTTCCTCCAAGCGCTCAACAAGGGCCTGCTGCAAGCTCCTTATTTGTTGCGCTGGGTCTCCTCCTGCAGGCGGCAGGAACTGGCTCAACTTCCCCTTGAGGCGTGGGTCCAACATCATGCTGATCCAGATGTCCTCCCTCTGCTTCATCTGGATCACCCTGGGGTCTCTGCGCAGGCACGTCAGCATGTGCGCTGCCATTGGGAAGAGGCGGGCCACGTCTGCTGGCACATCGACGGCAGTGCTGCTGTCCTCATCCTCCTCCTCTGCCTCGTCAGCCTCATCCTCTCTCCACCCCCGCACCAACTCAGCTGCACTGTGCTGCTCCCCCTCATCAGCAGCAAGGTCAGGGACCTCCACCAAGTCCTCCTCCTCCTCCCCCTCAGAGGTGGACTGTGCAGCTGCTTGCCGCTCCTGCTGGTCCAAGGCTGCCGCTCCCTGTTCCAGCAAAGCATCGAGGGCCCTGTTCAGCAGACAAACCAGGGGCACCAACTCGCAGACCATAGCATGGTCCCTGCTCACCATGTTAGTGGCCTGCAGAAAGGGAGCCAGCACTAAGCACACCTGCTGCATGTGCCTCCAGTCATCATCGGGGACGATGGACGGGATGTTGCTGGTCTTGTCCCTTCTCTGAGCGGCGGAAACAGTGGCCAGGGCAAGGTACTGGTTGACAGCGTGCTTCTGTTCAACCAGACGCTCCAACATCGCCAGGGTGGAGTTCCAGCGAGTCGGAACGTCAAGGATCAGCCGATGGCGTGGCAGATCCAGCTCCTTTTGCACGTCTTCCAGGCTCGCACAGGCTGCAGCCGAGCGCCGGAAGTGACGCACAACGTTCCTTGCCGTTTCCAGCAGTTCGCCCATCCCCTGGTAGGTGCGCAAGAACTTCTGCACTACCAGGTTCAGCACGTGGGCAAGACAGGGGATGTGGGTCAGGTTTCCCCTGTCTATTGCGGCAACCAGATTGGCCCCATTGTCGGCCACCACCTCTCCGACTCTGAGGCCTCTGGGGGTCAGCCAAATCCTCTCCTGCTCCTGGAGTTTGGCCAACACATGGGTTGCCGTCAGCTTGGTCTTCCCAAGGCTGACCAAGTGCAGCAGCGCTTGGCAGTGGCGGGCCTTCACGCTGCTGCTGAGGCGGGGGGTTTGGCCAGGTGTGCCGGAGGATGGCAGAGGATCGGAGGAAACTGCTGCAGTTCCCCTGACCCTGCGGGGTGGCACCACCCACTGTGTTGCTGCTGCTGCTGTGCCCGCTGCTGCTTTCCCATCCTCACCCCCTTCCACCAAGCTGACCCAGTGGACAGTGAAGGACAGGTAGTGGCCTGTCCCGAAGCGGCTGCTCCAGGAGTCCATGGTGATGTGGACCCTTTCACCAACCGCGTGCTCCAGCCCTCGCTCCACATTGGCCATCACAAAGCGGTGCAGTGCAGGAATGGCCTTGCGGGAGAAAAAGTGTCTGCTGGGGAGCTGCCAGTCTGGGGCTGCGCAAGCAAGCAGCGCACGAATGTCGCTCCCCTCCTGCACGAGCGTGTACGGCAGGAGTTGGGAGCACATGGCCCATGCCAGCAAGCCGTTCAGCTGCCGCACGCGACGGCTGCTGGGAGGCAGAGCCCTAACCACCCCCTGGAAGGACTCGCTCAAAAGGCTCTGGCGTGGCCTTTTGCTGGCACGGGAATCAGCAGACACAGCGGAGGAGGCCACTGAGGACTGGCTGCCAGAACAGGCCTCAGTGTCGGCGGCAGGAGTTGCAGAGGGGGGAGGAGCAGTGCGTTTCCGCACTCCTGCTGGTGCTGCTAGAGGAGCAGGAGGGCGGGGTGCTGCTGCTGCTGAAGGCTGTGCAGTGATGGGGTGGTGCCACTGCCAGCACCAGATGCCTTCAGCCTCTGGAACTCCTCATGCTGGTGGAAATGTTTCGCAGCAAGGTGGTTGATGAGCGAGCTGGTGCTGAACTTTAAGGGGTCTGCACCTCTGCTCAACTTCCGCTGACAGTGGTTGCAAGTGGCGTACTTGCTGTACACAGTGGGCATGGTGAAATATCGCCAGATTGGTGACAGAAACATCCCCCTACGGCATGGAAGCGCTGCTGCCTGTCTCCCTGTGGTGGTTGGGGGGGGGGCTTGGGGGGCTTGGGTGCGGCTGGTGGTGGTACTGGCAGATGCTGCTGCTGCTGCTGCTGAGCCTGAGACACCAGCAGGCTGTGGGACCTGCCTACTGCTGCCAATGCTTGCAATGATGCGCCTCCTTGCAAGGCCCACAAGAGCATCCTCCTCCTCCTCCTCAGAGCTGCTGAGGACGACATCCCCTGGAGGTGGTGGCACCCAGTCTCTGTCTGTCACCGGGTCATCATCATCCTCCCCCTCCTGAAACATGTCCTGCTGGGATGATGACCCCCCAAACTCCTCTCCTGATGCATGGATGGGCTGCTTGACTGTCGCCACAGTCTTGCTGTCCAATCCCTCATCCCCCAAAGTGCCCATCAGCATCTCCTCCTCAAAATCGCCAACAACAGCAGCCAATACCCTGATGGTGCCTGGGGTAAAAAGACTGCTGAGTGACAGGTCGCCAACTTGTGACGGTGAACTGGCCTCCTCCCCAGACCCTGCTGGGCGGCTGCTGCGAACAGGGGTGGTGGTGGTGGTGAGGGTGGAGGCCTCGGATGCAGAGCTGATGGCGGGCTGCTCATCCTCCGTCATGAGTTGCACCACAGTGTCTGCATGCTTTTCCTCAATGGGACGTTTCCGACCCGGCTGGAGGAAAATGGGAGCAGGTGCTACACGCTGCTGCTGCTGTGTCTCTGCAGCGTGAGTTGCAGATGCTCCTGCTGGGTGGCGCCCAAGGCGTCCACGGCCAGTGGCTATGGGAGGAATGTTAGCCACTGACGCTGCTGCTGCGGAACTGTGCATGGTGGCGCGGCCGCGGCCTGCCACAATGCTGCTCCCTCTCCTCCTGATTCCCTTGCTGCCCTTCCCCTTGCCCAAACCGCGCTGGCTGCCACTTCCAGACATCTTCGATGTTTTGGGCGTATAGACAAAAGTTTTTTAAAAGGGCGGGCGAAAAGTGGGGTACTTTAATGGAGTGGGTTGGTGGGTGAGGTGACTGAGTGAGTGTCCCTAGTACATTAAGTAAGTAGTAACAGTCAGGAAGTACAACTAGCAGTTACAATAATCAGTAGTATTCACAAGTAAATTTAGTGTGTGTACACTACAGACAGTGAGTGCACGCACGCGCAAACACGCGCAGGAGCTAGCCTATGAACGGTGATTGAGTGAGTGTCCCTAGTACAGTAAGTAAGTAAGTAGTAACAGTCAGTAAGTACAACTAACTAATTACAATAATCAATCAGTTATCAGAAGGAAATAGAGTGTGTGTAGTGTGTGTACACAGACAGTGAGTGCACACACGCAGGAGCTAGTAGCCTATGAACAGTGACTGAGTGTCCTAGACTCCTAGTACAGTAAGAGTAAGTAGTAACAGTAAGTACAACTAACTAATTACAATAATCAATCAGTTATCAGAAGGAAATAGAGTGTGTGACTGTGTGTAGTGTGTGTACACAGACAGTGAGTGCACACACGCAGGAGCTAGTAGCCTATGAACAGTGACTGAGTGTCCTAGACTCCTAGTACAGTAAGAGTAAGTAGTAACAGTAAGTACAAACAACTAACTAATTACAATAATCAATCAGTTATCAGAAGGAAATAGAGTGTGTGTAGTGTGTGTACACAGACAGTGATTGCACACACGCAGGAGCTAGTAGCCTATGAACAGTGACTGAGTGTCCTAGACTCCTAGTACAGTAAGAGTAAGTAGTAACAGTAAGTACAACTAACTAATTACAATAATCAATCAGTTATCAGAAGGAAATAGAGTGTGTGTAGTGTGTGTACACAGACAGTGAGTGCACACACGCAGGAGCTAGTAGCCTATGAACAGTGACTGAGTGTCCTAGACTCCTAGTACAGTAAGAGTAAGTAGTAACAGTAAGTACAAACAACTAACTAATTACAATAATCAATCAGTTATCAGAAGGAAATAGAGTGTGTGTAGTGTGTACACAGACAGTGAGTGCACACACGCAGGAGCTAGTAGCCTATGAACAGTGACTGAGTGTCCTAGACTCCTAGTACATAAGAGTAAGTAGTAACAGTAAGTACAACTAACTAATTACAATAAGCAATCAGTTATCAGAAGGAAATAGAGTGTGTGTAGTGTGTGTACACAGACAGTGAGTGCACACACGCAGGAGCTAGTAGCCTATGAACAGTGACTGAGTGTCCTAGACTCCTAGTACAGTAAGAGTAAGTAGTAACAGTAAGTACAAACAACTAACTAATTACAATAATCAATCAGTTATCAGAAGGAAATAGAGTGTTTGTAGTGTGTACACAGACAGTGAGTGCACACACGCAGGAGCTAGTAGCCTATGAACAGTGACTGAGTGCCCTAGACTCCTAGTACAGTAAGTAGTAACAGTAAGTACAACTAACTAATTACAATAATCAATCAGTTATCAGAAGGAAATAGAGTGTGTGTAGTGTGTACACAGACAGTGAGTGCACACACGCAGGAGCTAGTAGCCTATGAACAGTGACTGAGTGTCCTAGACTCCTAGTACAGTAAGTAGTAACAGTAAGTACAACTAACTAATTACAATAATCAATTACAATAATCAATCAGTTATCAGAAGGAAATAGAGTGTGTGTAGTGTGTACACAGAAAGTGAGTGCACACACGCAGGAGCAGCTAGTAGCCTATGAACAGTGACAGTGAGTGTCCTAGTACAGTTACAGTATATAACTACAATACTAATACAATCAGTAGTAAAGGACAGCAGAAATACTGGTATAGAATAGAGAGAAATAAACAGAGGACAGGTGGACAGCTGCCCACACAGGCAAGGCCCTGAGGCCTAAAGCTGTAAGCCTGCAGCAGCTGGCCTGTCTCTATGTAACACAAAAGCTACTAACTAAAATACAATGTCTAACTAACTAACAACAATATAGGTGTGTATAGGAGGTGTATGTGAGCAAAAACGCTAGGTAAATGACCACAATAGAGCTCTTGCTAAGCCAAAGCACAAAGGAGCAACTCTCTTTCTGTACAAGTCTCAGGCAAGCACGGAGAAACCTAACATGGCGGCCGCTATTTATAGGGTAGGGGCTGGCCAGGGTCCCCCTCTGTGATTGGCTGCCGTCAGAGGGCCTGGGAGCCCTCTGATTGGCTCTAAGGACATCAATCTGGGCTATGACGCTATTCGAGCTCGGTACCGAGCTCGAATAGCGCCGTTTTGCTCGAATAGCTCGAATAGTGAATGGGCTATTCGAGTGTACTCGAATAGCCCATTCGAATAGCTACAGCTATTCGGAGCTCGAATACCGAGCTCGAATAGCTGGAAAAGAGCTCGAATATTCGAGCTACTCGAATATTCGAGCTCTGCTGAGCACCACTGCTTCACGCTCCTCCACAGCTTGATCCACCACTTTACACACGGCACGCTCCAGGAAGTAAGCGTTTTAGGAGATCAAGTCGCTGATGGTGTCTTCACTGCGACTCACCAGGTTGCTCAACTCCTCAAACGGCCGCATGAGCCTGCATGCATTTCGCATCAGTGTCCAATTGTTGGGCCACAACATCCTCATCTCCCCAGATTGGGTCCTTCTTCTGAAATTGTAGAGGTACTGGGTGATGGCTTTCTCCTGTTCTAGCAGGCTAGAGAACATGAACAGGGTCGAATTCCAGCAAGTTGGGCTATAACATATCAAGCGTCTCACCGGCAAGCTGTGTCCGCAAAGCATGCCATGGCCATGTAAGACCGCCTGAAATGCATACACAACTTCCTGGCCTGCTTCAGGACGTCCTCTAAGCCTGGGTACTTTGACACAAATCTTTGAATGACTAGATTCAGCACATGTGCCATGCAGGATACATGTGTCAGCTTTCCCAAATTCAAAGCGGAAAGGAGATTGCTGCTGTTGTCACACACCATGTTGCCGATCTTCAGCTGGTGCGGGGTCAGCCATTGCTCCACCTCTTTGTTAAGAGCAGCCAGGAGAGCTGCTCCAGTGTGACTCTCCGCTTTGAGGCAAGACATGTCTAAGATGGCGTGACACTGTAATGAATAATGAGGAGGCAGCTGCGGCGAACCACACTACCACAGCGGATGCCGCTATCTCACTGGCTAACGGTGCTCCCGTGCTTCGGTGTCTAGCACTAGTGATGGGCCGAACCTCCGATTTAAGGTTCGCGAACTGCCACGGAAGGTTCTGTTCACAGGAACTTCCGCGAACCGCAATAGACTTCAATGGGGAGGCGAACTTTGAAAACTAGAAACATTTCTGCTGGCCAGAAAAGTGATGGAAAAGATGTTTCAAGGTGTCTAACACCTGAGATCTTTCAGTGACTACAAGAGGGGAAATTTTTTTTCAAAAATACCTTATAGTTTTTGAGAAAATCAATTTTAAAGTAACTCCTTCTGACCGTGGGAAAATTAAGCGCCCGCCGACTTTAGCTGTTAATAGCAAAGCCGCTTTAAAAGCTAGAAACAGCAAACTAGCAGAAAATGTTAAGGAAAACAGTGGGAATAAGAGGACATTTTTTTTCAAAAAGACCTTATAGTTTTTGAGAAATTCAATTTTAAAGTTTCAATGTAAATTCTCCTTCTGACCGTGGGAAAATAAACCCCCGCCGACTTTAATGGTTAATTGCAAAGCCCCTTTAAAAGCTAGCAACACCAAAATTACTGGGAATGTTAAGAAGATTAGTGGGAACAAGAGGACATTTTTTTTTTCAAAAAGACCTTATAGTTTTTGAGAAAATCAATTTTAAAGTAAAAAAAAAAAAAGAGTCGATTCATAAAAAAAAGAACCGATTCATTAAAAAGATCCGGCTCATTCAGGAGCCGTTAGTATAGCAGAGAATGCGTCCTCGGAAGGACGTGAAGCTGCTGGCTCCCGCTGCTGTTTCTCCCCACCTGCCTGCACCTGTCAACCCCCAACTGGGCTGGCACCCAGTGCACCCATGGGTGCACTGGGTGCCAGCCTAGGTGGGGGTTGACAGGTGCAGGCAGGCAGGTGGGGAGAGACAGCGGGAGCTAGCAGCTATGCGTCCAAAAGGACTTTTGGACGCATTCTCTGCTATGTGGGTGGGGGGCTTCCGAGATCTTCAATCAACTTAATAGAAGATCGCAACATAAGAGGATACAGTTCGTTGGATCATTTACCGAGGATATTGCCGTGGGAACATTTTTTTAAAGGTACAGGTAAGTATTTCTGGTTAATTAAGAAAATTAAAGGACTTTTTTCGTGGTTGTGTTTTTATTTCATTTAACCCTTTGTGGAAATGGGTAAAGGGTACTTTGTACCTCTATACTCATTTCTCCTGGGAGGGGGTGGGCGTCTGGGGTCCCCTTCTTAAAGGGGACTCCCAGATGCCACCATGAACCCCCCCAGGGAGTCATCGCCCCCACCTCCTCCTGGGGCACCGGAGGTGGGGAAGAGCCCCTTGTCCATGGATTGGACAAGGGCTCCGGGGGGGGGGGGGGGAAGGGGAAGGCTTGGCTTCCCCTCCCCCCAGAGCCCCCCATACCATGGACCATGCAGGCTGGTACAGCTCAGGGTGCGAAGCCCCAGTCGGCCGGGGCTCCGCATTCTGGCTATCCCAGCCTGCATGGGGACAAGGGGTTACAGAGGCTCGGGAGGGGGGACCTCACGTCATTTTTTTTTCATTTATTTCCCACACTCAGCACATAAAAATAATATAAAATATACACATATATATATATATATATATATATATATATATATATATATACACACACATATATATATATATATATATATATGTATATATATATATATCTTTTTTTTTTTTTGCCCTTTCAAAAGATGTGAGATTTTGGAAAGTGAAATAGGGAGCCAATGAAAGCCTATGGGGTATTTTACTACATTTGCACCCCTGCAACTCTGGTTTGCAGAGATGTAGGGGCCCCATCTTTGGAATCCAAGTCTAACAATATGTCTTCTACCTGCATGAGACATTTTGTGAGATTCAGACGTTGCTAACGGCCATGGCTGTGATTTATGTACGTCAGAATCACTACCATTGAAATTTCACCAAATAAACAGGTTTTTGTGACCCTAGGCTATGACCTCTTCGGCCTAGGGGCCCGAAACTCACCAGTTATGATCCCCCTAACAGTTCCTACAATGCTAGAAAATTTGCCCCTGCTGAGCAATTGCCCTTTGAAAAGGTGTGAGATTTTGGAAAGTGAAATAGGGAGCCAATGAAAGCCTATGGGGGATTTTACTACATTTGCACCCCTGCAACTCTGGTTTGCAGAGATGTAGGGGTCCCATCTTTGGAATCCAAGTCTAACAATATGTCTTCTACCTGCATGAGACATTTCGTGAAATTCAGACGTTGCTAACGGCCATGGCTGCGATTTATGTATGTCAGAATCACTACCATTGAAATTGCCCAAATAAACAGGTTTTTGTGAGCCTAGGCTATGACCTCTTTGGCCTAGGGGCCCGAAACTCACCAGTTATGATCCCCTAACAGTTCCTACAATGCTAGAAAATTTGCCACTGCTGAGCAATTGCCCTTTGAAAAGATTTGAGATTTTGGAAGGTGAAATAGGGAGCCTAATGGAAGCCTATGGCAGAATTCAGCACTTTTGCACCCCTATAATTCTGGTTGGTTATCATCACCCGCCGACTTTAGCAGTTAATAGCAAAGGCCCCTTACATCCTAGCAACACCAAATTTGCAGGATATGTTAAAAAAAATAGCAGGAAACAATATTTAAAGGACTTCCGAGGCCACAAATGTGAAAAAAGTTAAATACCTTTTCATAATCCAGATCCATGGAGGACGCCATCCGCGCCCTCCCGTTCATTCCCCCATGGCTCCCGCAGTAATACCGGCCCCGGTCGGGTCCCGACTCCCGACCCCTCCGAACAGGTCGAGTTCTCATTCCCCACTCAATATGGCCGCCACAGATTGCCGCGGCTGTGCAGTCCGCACAGACGCGATTGCACCTGCGCAGCTCTAGGGCCTCCTTCTGCCGCGTCATCAATATGCGTGCATACATCGGACGCATCGGGAGGAGGACCTAGAGCTGTGCAGCCGCAATTGCGTCTATGTGGACTGCGCAGCCGTGGAAATCTGTGGCGGCCATATTGAGGGGGGAATGAGAACCCGACCCGTTTGGAGGGGTCGGGACCCGACCGGGGCCGGTATTACTGCGGGTTCCATGGCGGAATGAACGGGGGGCGCAGATGGCATCCTCCATGGATCTGGATTATGAAATGGTATTTAACTTTTTCATACTTGTGGCCTCGTAAGTCCTTTAAAAAAAAAAAAAATATATATATATGTGTATATATATATATATATATTTATTTATATGTATATATATATATATATATATATATATATATATATATATATATATATATATATATATATATATATATATATATATATATATATATATATATATATATATATATATATATATATATATATATATATATATATATATATATATATATATATATATATATAATTTTTATGTGCTAAGTGTGGGAAATAAATGAAAAAAAATGACGTGGGGTCCCCCCTCCCGAGCCTCTGTAACCTCTTGTCCCCCATGCAGGCTGGGATAGCCAGAATGCGGAGCCCCAGCCGACTGGGGCTTCGCACCCTGAGCTATACCAGCCTGCATGGTCCATGGTATGGGGGGGCTCTGGGGAGGGGGAGTGGTGACCAAGCCTTCCCCTCCTCTCCCCCCCGGAGCCCTTGTCCAATTCACGGACAAGGGGTTCTTCCCACCTCCGGTGCCCCAGGAGGAGGTGGGGGCGACAACTGCCTGGGTGGGTTCATGGTGGCATCTGGGAGTCCCCTTTAAGAAGGGGACCCCAGATGCCCACCCCCATCCCAGGAGAAATGAGTATAGGGGTACAAAGTACCCTTTACCCATTTCCACAAAGGGTTAAATGAAATAAAAACACAACCACGAGAAAAGTATTTTATTATTCTAAATTAACCATAAATACTTACCTGTACCTTTAAAAAAGTTTTCCCACGCCAATTTCCACGGTAAACGATCCAACGAACTGTATCCTCTATGTTGCGATCTTCCATTAAGTTGATTGAAGATCTCCGACGCCTCCCACATAGCAGAGAATGCCTCCTTTTGGACGCATAGCTACCGGGTCCTGCTGTCTCTCCCCACCTCCTCACCTGTCACCCTCACCTAGCCTGGCACCCATGGGTGCACCGGGTGCCAGGCTAGGTGAGGGTGACAGGTGCAGGCAGGTGGGGAGAGACAGCAGCGGAGCCGGCAGCTTCATGTCCTGCTCAGAACGCATTCTCTGCTATACTAACGGTTCTTAAATCTTCCGGTGCTTTTTAATGAATCAGTTCTTTTTTTAATGAATCGGCTCATTTTACTTTGAAACTTTAAAATGGATTTTCTCAAAAAGTATAAGGTTTTTTTGAAAAAAAAAATGTCCCTCTTGTTCCCACTATTCCACTTAACATTCCCAACAATTTTGGTGTTTCTACCATGTAAGGGGACTTTGCTATTAACCGTTAAAGTGGGCGGCCATTAAAGTCTATGGGCGAACCGAACTTTGAAAAAAAGTTCCCGGTTCTCTGCGAACGCAAACCACCAAAGTTCGCCTGGAACCATTCGCCGGCGAACCGTTCGGCCCATCTCTATTTACCACGCCGAGGACGGGTCTATCATCTGCACATAGGGTCGCATTGACGCGTGCGCACCGTCGCAACCTTTATGCGGCAAGGAGGCGCATCAGCTGACCTACGGGTCAGCTGACGTCATGCCAGGCATCCGCCGCTGCTGATTGGTTGGGCGTAGGGGGGCGTGCCTCAGGGTCTCCTCGGGCTCTTAAGCCCGGAGGAGTCAGTCGCAACTTGTCTGCTGTTGTGATCACTTTGTGTTAGCGCTCAGACCTTAGTTAGATCCGGTGTGCTTTGATCCGGGAGGAAACCGGGGATTTCACACAGCTATAGGATTGTGCATTACACTGTTTATTATCTGTGTATGACTCTGGCTCGTTCTGATTAATCTTACTCTCAGTGATTCTGTACCTTTGCACATCTGATCTTGTTGCCAACCCTGCCTGAATACCGTTCTGCCTTTGCCTTCTGCATTTGTACCTTATGTGCCTGTCTGTTGCCAAATCGATTAGTTTGACCTCTCTACTCTCACCAGGGAGCCCTTGTCTCTGGTGAGGGGCTACGTACTGTTAGTACCCACCAGCTCCTCTGGTGAGGTCTTGTCAAACCTATCAGTACTTACTGTTTGCACCAATCACTATACACAGTGCAATAAAGTGTGACTAAGGTCACGGTTTTTCCTTAGTGTTGCTATATTTGTATTATTGGTGATTCTGCAGATCACCATATAATCAGATATAGTATCTGCATTCAGAGCTGGGACAAGGTCCTCCAGCACCTAAGGCTGAGACACCAAAGTGCGCCCCTCCATCCCTCCCACCCCAGCTGTCACACACTGATTGCTATTAGACTAAGAAGTGCCACAGGGCCCACAACCTCCCCAACATCTTAATATCTAGTTATCTGGCTTGCAGTCACTGCCATGTATCCCCTTTTCTTATTTCTCTCTGCTTCAAACACAATTAGGAATGACAGCTGAATGAATTGTGCGCCCCCTCCTACACTGCACCCTGAGGCTGGAGCCTCTCCAGCCTATGCCTCGGCCCGGCCCTGTCTGCATTGTTTGGTGATATTGCACCAAATAATCAGCATAGGCTCTGGTTAGATGGGGTTGTATAGCTAGAGAGGAGATCGCGGCACCAGCCAAGGAGGAGGAGGATGACGACAGCGAAGAGGATGTAGCAGGTGGAGAGGAGGTGGCAGGAGGCCTGCCGGAAAGCCGTGGAGGTGTCACAAGCTGGTCCGCTGCCCAGCCACGTACTCCCTGCTTGCCATTGGTCACCAGGTTTACCCAATGGGCTGTGTAAGTAATTTAGCGGCCTTGACTGTGCTTGGCAGACCAGGCATCCATGGTCAGGTGAACCCTTGACCCAACGCTGTGTGCCAGAGATGACACCACTTGCCTCTCCACTTTACGGTGCAGTTTGAGTATCGCCTTTTTAGAGAAATAAGTGCGGCCTGGCATCTTCCACTGCGGTGTCCCGATGGCCACAAATTTACGGAAGGCCTCAGAGTCCACCAGCCGGTATGGTAACAGCTGGCGAGCTAACAGTTCCGCCACGCCAGCTGTCAGACGCCGGGCAAGGGGGTGACTGGCCGAAATTGGCTTCTTCCGCTCTAAGACTTCCTTCACAGACACCTGGCTACTGCTGTGGGCAGAGGAGCAGGAACCGCTGAAGGGAAGAGGCGGTGTGGAGGAGGGTGGCTTTGAAGGTGCAAGGGAGAAAGCGGCTGAAACGCTGCACCTGAAGGAGGAAGAGGAGAAGGAGGGTGGCTTTTCTTTTGTGTGCTGCTTTTCCTCTGGTGCTCTTCCCATTGCAGTTTGTGCCTTTTCTCCAGGTGCCTTCGTAAGGCACTTGTCCCTAAATGAGTGTTGGCCTTTCCCCGGCTCAATTTTTGGAGGCAGAAAGAACAGATGGCTTTGCTCTGATCTGAGGCAGACACACTAAAAAATGTCCAAACTGCTGAGCCCTCCTGGGGTGATAGCACTACGGTGGCCTCAGCAGCTGACGTTGAAGGGCATGTTGGCTGGCTGTTCATAGGTGGCGATACATGGCACCGGACACTGCCACCAGCTGTTTCTGACAACGAGCTCCCCCTGCTTCTTTCAGCAACTCGTCTCCTCCTACTCCTCTCTGACTCCCCCTCTGAACTGTCCCCCTGTTCATCTCCTCTATTGGGAACTTATGTGGGATCCGTATCATCATCATTATCATAATCATCCTGCCCAGCTTCAATTGCCTCAGACACCTCCAAAACTGCACCAACAGCAGGTACTTCATGATCCTCCTCCTCACACGTTACGTCCATAGTGTCGCCTAACTCACACATATGAGGTGGTGTAACTTGCTTAGTGCCTTCATCTTGTTGTTGCAGTAGTGGCTGGCAATCCGTGATTTCACCACCAAATAACTCCTGCGAAGTGTCAAATGCAGTGGATGTGGTGCTTGTAGTAGTGCTGGTGGCTGTGGGAGATGAGGTGTTCTGTGTTAAATAGTCAACCACGTCCTGACAATCTTGGGAGTTGATGGCACATGCCTTCTTCTGAACACTGTACTTTGGGCCAGGGCCGCACAAAATCACATTAACACGACCTCTCACAGACCTGCCGGTGCCAGGTGGCCTTCCTCTGGGTCTGCCTCTACCTGTTCCTCTACCTGTTTTGTCCGTTTTGTCCATATCGGGGGGGATGAAGTGAAAGGTATACACTGTCTTGACTAATACAATGTGCAGTCACACAGGTGCAGTTGACAGTTATGCACGGAATGGTATATCACACTGCGTGCACTAACGTAGGTAGGTGGGTGCACTGAACACTACAGGTAGGTATATGCAGTGATGAGGTGGGTTCACTGAACACAAAAGCTAGGTATATGCAGTGATGAGGTGGTTTCACTGAACACAACAGCTAGGTTTATGCTGTGATGAGGTGGGTTCACTGAACACAAAAGCTAGGTATATGCTGTGATGAGGTGGGTTCACTGAATACAACAGGTAGGTATATGCAGTGATGAGGTGGGTTGACTGAACACAACAGCTAGGTATATGCAGTGATGAGGTGGGTTCACTCAACACAAAAGGTAGGTATATGCAGTGATAAGGGTGGGTTCACTGAACACAACAAATAGATATATGCAGTGATGACGTGGGTTCACTCAACACAACAGCTAGGTATATGCAGTGATGAGGTGGGTTCACTGAACACAACAGGTAGATATATGCAGTGATAAGGGTGGGTTCACTGAACACAACAAATAGATATATGCAGTGATGACGTGGGTTCACTCAACACAATAGCTAGGTATATGCAGTGATGAGGTGGGTTCACTGAACACAACAGCTAGGTATATGCAGTGATAAGGGTGGGTTCACTGAACACAACAGCTAGGCATATGCAGTGATGAGGTGGGTTCACTGAACACAACAAATAGGTATATGCTGTGATGAGGTGGGTTCACTGAACACAAAATCTAGGTATACGCTGTGATGAGGTGGGTTCACTGAACACAACAGGTAGGTATATGCAGTGATGAGGTGGGTTCACTGAACACAACAGCTAGGTACATGCTGTGATTAGGTGGGTTCACTGAACACAGAAGGTAGGTATTAGGGATGATCGGAAAGAGCAAATTCCGTTCCGCCGTAATTTGCAGATTCCGCCAGCACTTAATTCCGTCGCTATGAAAATTCCGCCGGATTCCGGCGGAAAAATTAAAATAATCGCAAATGGAACCTTCTTTATGCTAAATGGTAGCCCATAGAACCTATTGACTGTTCCCTTAGTCCTTTTTCTCTTTCCTCCCTTCTTTCCCTTCTCCCTTCCTCCCTGCTGAATCTTCCTGGAGCAGACTTACTTCCTTCCTCCAAAAGACACACATAAATCCCCATAAAATCATTTAACAGCAACTGCGTGCACAGTCTTTGTGGTACACAGTCTCTGTGGCACAATTGGGTAGTGGTTGGTGGTGGTTGGTGGTTCAAGCCCACCCAGGCATGGCCTTGCCTTTTGTGTTCAACAGTAGTCCAAAGAGAACCCCAGATAGCCATGTAGATTCATCTCTCTCTCTCTCTCTCTTTCTCTCTCTCTCTCTCTCGTAGGGTTGGTCACCACTTTCCGCAGAATTGTATTTTCCACAATTTTGGGCGGGAATTGGTCATTCCATTCCATTTGGTCGGAATGGAATTGCTTTTTCAATCTGGCGGAATTTCCGAAATTGACTGTGAAATTCTGCCGGTATCCGTTGATGGTTTTAAGCTGAAAATGCAGTTCAATGGCATCAAGTCCTAGAAGAGAGAGAGAGAGAGAGAGAGAGATCATTTTTCTCTTGGGTATATCACAATGGTACATGCTAGGCTGGCTTCAGCATGTAGCATTGTAGTGTGTTGTGTTGGTGGTATAATGGTTAGGATAGCAGCCTACCAAGCGGTAGGCCTTGGTTCGATTCCCAGCCAATGTATGTGAGTTGGCTTTTAAAATCCTACAAATCCCTAAGCAAGCTCATTTTTCTCTTGGATATATCATAATGGTACATGCTAGACTGGCTTCAGCATATAGTGTTGTTGGTGGTATAGTGGTGAGGAGAGCTGCCTACCAGGCACTAGACCTGGGTTCGTTTTCTGGCCAATGTATGTAAGCTGGCTTTTGAAATCCTACAATTCCCTGGAAGACAAGACCCTCCTCCTCCCTCTGGAAGAAGGGAGTAAGTCTGTCAAGCAGAACTTTTTCATATTAGGCAGAAATCAGTTTGGTGGGGAAAAAAATTGCATTTCGTAAAATTCCGTGGAATTTTATATTTTTCCGCGGAAATTCCGCCATAGTGCTAAAGCAATTCCATTCCATCATAACGGAACGGAATCACCAAATTCTGGCCAGAATCACAGAATTCTTAATTCCGCGAAATCCAGCGACCATCCCTAGTAGGTATATGCAGTGATGAGGTGCGTTCACTGAACCCAAAAGGTAGGTATATGTAGTCATGAGGTGGGTTCACTCAATACAACCTCTCTACCCCTCACAAGTGCTCTAAACCCACAGCTGAACTCTGGTACCCTACCATTCGTGTCCTTACCTCTCCCTCTAGATTGTAAGCCTTTGGGCAGGGTCCTCCTCCTTTTGTGTCCTACCTGATCATGCACCTCCATTACTGTGAACCCATGCTATGCATCTGAGTGAACCTAACTTGCCTAATCTCCATGCTCCATCCAGTGACTGACTAAGCATTACCTTGTACTCATACTGTGCTGTGTGATCTCCATGCTCCCCATCCAGTGACTAAGCATTACCTTGTACTCATACTGTGCTGTGTGATCTCCATGCTCCATCCAGTGACTAAGCATTACCTTGTACTCATACTGTGCTGTGTGATCTCCATGCTCCCATCCAGTGACTAAGCATTACCTTGTACTCATACTGTGCTGTGTGATCTCCATGCTCCCTTCCAGTGACTAAGCATTACCTTGTACTCATACTGTGCTGTGTGATCTCCATGCTCCATCCAGTGACTAAGCATTACCTTGTACTCATACTGTGCTGTGTGATCTCCATGCTCCATCCAGTGACTAAGCATTACCTTGTACTCATACTGTGCAGTGTGATCTCCATGCTCCATCCAGTGACTAAGCATTACCTTGTACTCCTACTGTGCTGTGTGATCTCCTTGCTCCATCCAGTGACTAAGCATTACCTTGTACTCATACTGTGCTGTGTGATCCCCATGCTCCCATCCAGTGACTAAGCATGACCTTGTACTCATACTGTGCTGTGTGACCTCCATGCTCCCCATCCAGTGACTAAGCATTACCTTGTACTCATACTGTGCTGTGTGATCTCCATGCTCCATCCAGTGACTAAGCATTACCTTGTACTCATACTGTGCTGTGTGATCTCCATGTTCCATCCAGTGACTTACTAAGCATTACCTTGTACTCATACTGTGCTGTGTGATCTTCATGCTCCATCCAGTGACTGACTAAGCATTACCTGGTACTCATACTGTGCTGTGTGACCTCCATGCTCCCCATCCAGTGACTAAGCATTACCTTGTACTCATACTGTGCTGTGTGATCCCCATGCTCCATCCAGTGACTAAGCATTACCTTGTACTCCTACTGTGCTGTGTGATCTCCTTGCTCCATCCAGTGACTAAGCATTACCTTGTACTCATACTGTGCTGTGTGACCTCCATGCTCCCCATCCAGTGACTAAGCATTACCTTGTACTCATACTGTGCTGTGTGATCTCCATGCTCCATCCAGTGACTAAGCATTACCTTGTACTCATACTGTGCTGTGTGATCTCCATGCTCCATCCAGTGACTTACTAAGCATTACCTTGTACTCATACTGTGCTGTGTGATCTTCATGCTCCATCCAGTGACTGACTAAGCATTACCTGGTACTCATACTGTGCTGTGTGACCTCCATGCTCCCCATCCAGTGACTAAGCATTACCTTGTACTCATACTGTGCTGTGTGATCTCCATGCTCCATCCAGTGACTAAGCATTACCTTGTACTCATACTGTGCTGTGTGATCTCCATGCTCCATCCAGTGACTTTCTTGTATTCCTGTATTGTCATATTGCTGTATGTCACCCCTAAATATTGTCTGTAACCTAAACTAATGCCCAGCGCTGCGTAATATGTTGGCGTTTTATAAATACAATAAATAAATAAATAATATAAAAGGTAGGTGTAACGATTGGTGTAGCAACACAGACGTCTGATTATGTGTGATCTGCAGAATCACCGATAATACAGACGCTATACCTGATTATGTGGTGATCTGCAGAATTACCAATAATGCAAGTATAGCTATCAGAATAGCAAGGTGTATAGTGCTTGGTGCAACAGTACTGAATAGTTTAACTAGACCTCACCAGAGGAGCTGGTGGGTACTATTTGTACACAGTAATAGAATAGTATACTAGATCTCACCAGAGGAGCTGGTGGGTACTAATAGTACACAGTAATAGAATAGTAGACAAGATCCCACCAGAAGAGCTGGTGAGTACTAGCAAAGAGCACCTCACCAGTGACAGGGCTCACTGGTGAGTAGAAAGGTCAGACAGGCTGGGATCAGTAACAGGCGGGCAGGTACAGTACAAAATCGACAGGCAAGAGAGTAGTGAGATATCAGGCAGGGTTCAGCAACAGAGTCAGATGGGCAGAAGTACAGAATCAGTTAGCAAGAGCAGGGTCAGAGGATAGCCAGAGTCATACACAGAATATCAAATATACAGTAATACAAATAATCCTAGTCTTGTGTGAAATCCCTGGTTTCCTCCCAGACCAAAGCACACCGGATACTATCTAAGGTCTGAGTGCTAACATGTAAGTATTCGCAACAGCAGACAGGTTGCGAGTGAAGACTGAAGGCTTATGAAGCAGAGGAGACCCCACGGCCGCGCCCCCCACCAATCAGCCAATCCGGAGCGCCGTGAGTCTCCTCTGATGTCAGCCGACCAGCCGGTCAGCTGACGTGCCTCCTCCCCGCATAAAGGTCCTGTCTCCGCGCACGCCCGCGTGATACAGCAACCCTATGAGCAATGGACAGCCCCGTCCTCGGCATACTAGACGCCAGAGGAACGGGCAAAGTCCTAGAGCAGGGAAGTGAGGCGGCTGCAGAGACACCCTGAGTGCCCGCAGCCGCTGCTTTCGTGAATGTTACAATTGTGAAATGCTTCTCTTTTCACGATTATTTTGTGGTGAAATGCTGCTCTCTTTACGATTATTTTCCGGGTGAAATGCTGCTCGCTTTACGTTAATTTCTGGTGAAATGCTGCCCACTTCACGATTAATATGTATATATGGGATCCACCAGGCGCCCTTTTTTTACCGGCGCCCTTTTCATATAGACCCAGCCAGGGGTATATGTGCCCAGTATATGTAGTCAGGGGTATATGTGCCCAGTATATGTAGTAAGGGGTATATGTGTCCAGTATATATAGCCAAGGGTATATGTCCCAGTATATGTAGGCAGGGGTATATGTGTCCAGTATATATAGCCAGGGGTATATGTGCCCAGTATATGTAGCCAGGGGTATATGTGCCCAGTATATATAGCCAGGGGTATATGTGCCCAGTATATATAGCCAGGGGTATATGTGCCCAGTATATGTAGCCAGGGGTATATGTGCCCAGTATATGTAGTAAGGGGTATATGTGCCCAGTATATGTAGGCAGGGTTATATGTCCCCAGAATAAGTAGCCAGGTGTACCCCAGCAGGAGGGGAGCAGCGCAGTGGAAGGAGAGCCAGAGTGCCCATGTGAAGTATTTGAGACAATGGCACAGACATAGTATAGACAGCAAAGACAATAGGATTTGTTGTTCTGTAAACACTGGCAGAGGTAGAATTTGTTACATGTGTTAATTTTCAATAGACCAGGTTCTTAACAACAATGCATGAATAGCAGTGGTGCTCAGCAGAACTCGAATATTCGAGCTCTTTTTCAGCTATTCGAGCTCGGTATTCGAGCTCCGAATAGCTGCAGCTATTCGAATGGGCTATTCGCGTACACTCGAATAGCCCATTCACTATTCGAGCTATTCGAGCAAACGGCGCTATTCGAGCTCGGTACCGAGCTCGAATAGCGTCATAGCCCAGATTGATGTCCTTAGAGCCAATCAGAGGGCTCCCAGGCCCTCTGACGGCAGCCAATCACAGAGGGGGACCCTGGCCAGCCCCTACCCTATAAATAGCGGCCGCCATGTTACGTTTCTCCGTCCTTGCCTGAGACTTGCATAGAGAGAGAGTTGCTCCTTTGTGCTTTGGCTTAGCAAGAGCTTTATTGTGGTCATTTACCTAGCGTTTTTGCTCACATACACCTCCTATACACACCTATATTGTTGTTAGTTAGTTAGACATTGTATTTTAGTTAGTAGCTTTTGTGTTACATAGAGACAGACACAGCTGCTGCAGGCTTACAGCTTTAGGCCTCAGGGCCTGCCTGTGTGGGCAGCTGTCCTCCTGTCCTCTGTTTATTTCTCTCTATTCTATACCAGTATTTCTGCTGTCCTTTACTACTGATTGTATTAGTATTGTAGTTATATACTGTAACTGTACTAGGACACTCACTGTCACTGTTCATAGGCTACTAGCTGCTCCTGCGTGTGTGCACTCACTGTCTGTGTACACACACTACACACACTCTATTTCCAAGTTCTGATAACTGATTGATTATTGTAATTGAATATTGTAATTAGTTAGTTGTACTCACTGTTACTACTTACTGTACTAGGAGTCTCGGACACTCAGTCACTGTTCATAGGCTACTAGCTCCTGCGTGTGTGCACTCACTGTCTGTGTACACACTACACACACTCTATTTCCTTCTGATAACTGATTGATTATTGTAATTAGTTAGTTGTACTTACTGTTACTACTTACTGTACTAGGAGTCTAGGACACTCAGTCACTGTTCATAGGCTACTAGCTCCTGCGTGTGTGCACTCACTGTCTGTGTACACACTACACACACTCTATTTCCTTTTGATAACTGATTGATTATTGTAATTAGTTAGTTGTACTTACTGTTACTACTTACTGTACTAGGAGTCTAGGACACTCAGTCACTGTTCATAGGCTACTAGCTCCTGCGTGTGTGCACTCACTGTCTGTGTACACACTACACACACTCTATTTCCAAGTTCTGATAACTGATTGATTATTGTAATTGAATATTGTAATTAGTTAGTTGTACTCACTGTTACTACTTACTGTACTAGGAGTCTCGGACACTCAGTCACTGTTCATAGGCTACTAGCTCTTGCGTGTGTGCACTCACTGTCTGTGTACACACTACACACACTCTATTTCCTTCTGATAACTGATTGATTATTGTAATTAGTTAGTTGTACTTACTGTTACTACTTACTGTACTAGGAGTCTAGGACACTCAGTCACTGTTCATAGGCTACTAGCTGCTCCTGCGTGTGTGCACTCACTGTCTGTGTACACACTACACACACTCTATTTCCAAGTTCTGATAACTGATTGATTATTGTAATTGAATATTGTAATTAGTTAGTTGTACTCACTGTTACTACTTACTGTACTAGGAGTCTCGGACACTCAGTCACTGTTCATAGGCTACTAGCTCCTGCGTGTGTGCACTCACTGTCTGTGTACACACTACACACACTCTATTTCCTTCTGATAACTGATTGATTATTGTAATTAGTTAGTTGTACTTACTGTTACTACTTACTGTACTAGGAGTCTAGGACACTCAGTCACTGTTCATAGGCTACTAGCTCCTGCGTGTGTGCACTCACTGTCTGTGTACACACTACACACACTCTATTTCCTTCTGATAACTGATTGATTATTGTAATTAGTTAGTTGTACTTACTGACTGTTACTACTTACTTACTTACTGTACTAGGGACACTCACTCAGTCACTGTTCATAGGCTAGCTCCTGCGCGTGTTTGCGCGTGCGTGCACTCACTGTCTGTAGTGTACACACACTAAATTTACTTGTGATTACTACTGATTATTGTAAGTTGTAACTGCTAGTTGTACTTCCTGACTGTTACTACTTACTTACTGTACTAGGGACACTCACTCAGTCACCTCACCCACCAACCCACTCCATTAAAGTACCCCACTTTTCACCCGCCCTTTTAAAAAACTTTTGTCTATACGCCCAAAACATTGAAGATGTCTGGAAGTGGCAGCCAGCGCGGTTTGGGCAAGGGGAAGGGCAGCAAGGGAATCAGGAGGAGAGGGAGCAGCATTGTGGCAAGCCGCGGGCGCGGGCGCGCCACCATGCACAGTTCCGCAGCAGCAGCAGCAGCGTCAGTGGCTAACATTCCTCCCATAGCCACTGGCCGTGGACGCCTTGGGCGCCGCCCAGCAGGAGCATCTGCAACTCACGCTGCAGAGACACAGCAGCAGCAGCGTGTAGCACCTGCTCCGATTTTCCTCCAGCCGGGTCGGAAACGTCCCATTGAGGAAAAGCATGCAGACACTGTGGTGCAACTCATGATGGAGGATGAGCAGCCCGCCATCAGCTCTGCATCTGAGGCCTCCACCCTCACCACCACCACCACCACCCCTGTTCGCAGCAGCCGCCCAGCAGGGTCTGGGGAGGAGGCCAGTTCACCGTCACTCGCCGACCTGTCATTCAGCAGTCTTTTGACCCCAGGCATCATGAGTAAATTGTCTGCTGTTGTTGGCGATCTTGAGGAGGAGATGCTGATGGGCACTTTGGGGGATGAGGGATTGGACAGCAAGACTGTGGCGACAGTCAAGCAGCCCATCCATGCATCAGGAGAGGAGTTTGGGGGGTCCTCATCCCAGCAGGACATGTTTCAGGAGGGGGAGGATGTTGATGACCCGGTGACAGACAGAGACTGGGTGCCACCACCTCCAGGGGATGTCGTCCTCAGCAGCTCTGAGGAGGAGGAGGAGGATGCTCTTGTGGGCCTTGCAAGGAGGCGCATCATTGCAAGCATTGGCAGCAGCAGTAGGCAGGTCCCACAGCCTGCTGGTGTCTCAGGCTCAGCAGCAGCAGCAGCAGCATCTGCCAGTACCACCACCAGCCGCACCCAAGCCCCCCAAGCCCCCCCCCCAAACCACCACAGGGATACAGGCAGCAGCGCTTCCATGCCGTAGGGGGATGTTTCTGTCACCAATCTGGCGCTTTTTCACCATGCCCACAGTGTACAGCAAGTACGCCACTTGCAACCACTGTCAGCGGAAGTTGAGCAGAGGTGCAGACCCCTTAAAGTTCTGCACCAGCTCGCTCATCAACCACCTTGCTGCGAAACATTTCCACCAGCATCAGGAGTTCCAGAGGCTGAAGGCATCTGGTGCTGGCAGTGGCACCACACCCATCACTGCACAGCCTTCAGCAGCAGCAGCAACAGCAGCCACCCGCCCTCCTGCTCCTCCAGCAGCACCAGCAGGAGTGCGGAAACGCACTGCTCCTCCCCCCTCTGCAACTCCTGCCGCCGACACTGAGGCCTGTTCTGGCAGCCAGTCCTCAGTGGCCTCCTCCGCTTTGTCTGCTGATTCCCGTGCCAGCAAAAGGCCACGCCAGAGCCTTTTGAGCGAGTCCTTCCAGGGGGTGGTTAGGGCTCTGCCTCCCAGCAGCCGTCGCGTGCGGCAGCTGAACGGCTTGCTGGCACGGGCCATGTGCTCCCAACTCCTGCCGTACACGCTCGTGCAGGAGGAGAGCGACATTCGTGCGCTGCTTGCTTGCGCAGCCCCAGACTGGCAGCTCCCCAGCAGACACTTTTTCTCCCGCAAGGCCATTCCTGCACTGCACCGCTTTGTGATGGCCAATGTGGAGCGAGGGCTGGAGCACGCGGTTGGTGAAAGGGTCCACGTCACCATGGACTCCTGGAGCAGCCGCTTCGGGACAGGCCGCTACCTGTCCTTCACTGTCCACTGGGTCAGCTTGGTGGAAGGGGGTGAGGATGGGAGAGCAGCAGCGGGCACAGCAGCAGCAGCAACACAGTGGGTGGTGCCACCCCGCAGGGTCAGGGGAACTGCAGCAGGTTCCTCCGATCCTCTGCCATCCTCCGGCACACCTGGCCAAACCCCCCGCCTCAGCAGCAGCGTGAAGGCCCGCCACTGCCAAGCGCTGCTGCACTTGGTCAGCCTTGGGAAGACCAAGCTGACGGCAACCCATGTGTTGGCCAAACTCCAGGAGCAGGAGAGGATTTGGCTGACCCCCAGAGGCCTCAGAGTCGGAGAGGTGGTGGCCGACAATGGGGCCAATCTGGTTGCCGCAATAGACAGGGGAAACCTGACCCACATCCCCTGTCTTGCCCACGTGCTGAACCTGGTGGTGCAGAAGTTCTTGCGCACCTACCAGGGGATGGGCGAACTGCTGGAAACGGCAAGGAATGTTGTGCGTCACTTCCGGCGCTCAGCTGCAGCCTGTGCGAGCCTGGAAGACGTGCAAAAGGAGCTGGATCTGCCACGCCATCGGCTGATCCTTGACGTTCCGACTCGCTGGAACTCCACCCTGGCGATGTTGGAGCGTCTGGTTGAACAGAAGCGCGCTGTCAAACAGTACCTTGCCCTGGCCACTGTTTCCGCCGCTCAGAGAAGGGACAAGACCAGCAACATCCCCTCCATCGTCCCCGATGATGACTGGAGGCACATGCAGCAGGTGTGCTTAGTGCTGGCTCCCTTTCTGCAGGCCACTAACATGGTGAGCAGGGACCATGCTATGGTCTGCGAGTGGGTGCCCCTGGTTTGTCTGCTGAACAGGGCCCTCGATGCTTTGCTGGAACAGGGAGCGGCAGCCTTGGACCAGCAGGAGCGGCAAGCAGCTGCACAGTCCACCTCTGAGGGGGAGGAGGAGGAGGACTTGGTGGAGGTCCCTGACCTTGCTGCTGATGAGGGGGATCAGCACAGTGCAGCTGAGTTGGTGCGGGGGTGGAGAGAGGATGAGGCTGACGAGGCAGAGGAGGAGGATGAGGACAGCAGCACTGCTGTCGATGTGCCAGCAGACGTGGCCCGCCTCTTCCCAATGGCAGCGCACATGCTGACATGCCTGCGCAGAGACCCCAGGGTGATCCAGATGAAGCAGAGGGAGGACATCTGGATCAGCATGATGTTGGACCCACGCCTCAAGGGGAAGTTGAGCCAGTTCCTGCCGCCTGCAGGAGGAGACCCAGCGCAACAAATAAGGAGCTTGCAGCAGGCCCTTGTTGAGCGCTTGGAGGAAGCCTTCCCCCAGCCTTCCACCCCCACTGTCCAGCAGCCAGCACAGAGGCAGCAGCAGGTGCCTGCATCCAGCAGCAAGCGCCCCACAGACCTGCTGTCTCTCAGCCACGAGCTCTACAGGACTGTAGAGGCTCCGGCAGCAGTGACTAGAGAGGAGGTGCATGCAGCAGCATCCTCCACCGGTCACAGCCAGCGCCTGACCCGCATGGTGGCTGACTACATGGGGTCCTACAGCGGGCTTGACAGCGATGCCCCTGTTGATCCCATGGAGTATTGGGTCAAGCGCCTGGAGATCTGGAGCGAGCTGGCGCAGTACGCCCTGGAAGTGCTGTCCTGCCCCCCTTCCAGCGTGCTGTCCGAGCGCTGCTTCAGTGCAGCTGGTGGTGTGGTCACCGAGAAACGCTCACGTCTGTCTCACAAGTCTGTGGACAGACTGACGTTTCTCAAGATGAACCAGGCGTGGGTGGAAGGCGAGTTCCTGGCCCCTGTTGTCGGCGAGAGGGGGACATGAACTGGCTAAGAACCATCGTTAATGTGCCTTACCACCCTTTACCACCTCCTGGCTCCTGCTCACTAAGCCAGCCTGGTTCACTTTGACTATTACGTCGCCTGCAGCCACACATTTTACACCTACAGTGGGCTGCTGTGTACTGCCCTTCTGCTGTCTGTCTGTGTTTCCCACTGCCAGGGTACACAGATTTACCTTCTGCTGCCACTCTGCCACCAGCTATTACGTCAAACAATAGCTGCTCACATTACTCCTCCATTCCTCCTGCTGCTGCTGCTGCTGTCTGTCTGTCTGTGTTTTCCAACGCCAGGGTACACAGATTTACCTTCTGCTGCCACTCTGCCACCAGCTATTACGTCAAAAAATAGCTATATCTGTGTAATTGGTTGTAAAACCAAAACTACAAAACCATAAAAAAAAAAAAAAAAAGGTTTAATTTTTCTGAGGTGCCCGGGTTGAAAACTGTGTTGTCCCAGTTGTGTATTGGACACGATGTGGGCTGCACGACTGCTGTCTGGGACCTCCTGCCTGCTGTGTTTATTTACAGCCCTGGTATCACCGCTAGGTACCAGGGCTATTATGTCACGCTGCCTGCCTGCTGCCACACTCACACTACTCCTCCATTCCTCCTGCTGATGCTGCTGTCTGTCTGTGTTTCCCAACGCCAGGGTACACAGATTTACCTTCTGCTGCCACTCTGCCACCAGCTATTACGTCAAACAATAGCTGCTCACATTACTCCTCCATTCCTCCTGCTGCTGCTGCTGCTGTCTGTCTGTCTGTGTTTCCCAATGCCAGGGTACACAGATTTACCTTCTGCTGCCACTCTGCCACCAGCTATTACGTCAAAAAATAGCTATATCTGTGTAATTGGTTGTAAAACCAAAACTACAAAACCATAAAAAAAAAAAAAAAAAAAAGGTTTAATTTTTCTGAGGTGCCCGGGTTGAAAACTGTGTTGTCCCAGTTGTGTATTGGACACAATGTGGGCTGCACGACCGCTGTCTGGGACCTCCTGCCTGCTGTGTTTATTTACAGCCCTGGTATCACCGCTAGGTACCAGGGCTATTATGTCACGCTGCCTGCCTCATTGACTGCCTGCTACCACACACTCATCCTCCTCCTCCTGCTGCTGAATTTACCTCCTGCTGTCTGTGTGTTTCCACTGCCAGGGAGCACATACAATGGCGCTTCCAACATGCGTGCGCCACCAGCTATTTGTTACGCTCAAAAATAGCTGCATTTCTTTAAAAAAAAAAATTGAAAAGAGAAATAAGTGAAGAAGAAGACGATATAGAAGAAGATGAAGAAGATGAAGAAGAAGAAGATGAAGATGATGAAGAAGAAGAAGATGAAGAAGAAGAAGATGAAGATGATGAAGAAGAAGAAGATGAAGAAGAAGATGAAGATGATGAAGAAGAAGAAGATGAAGAAGATGAAGAAGATGAAGATGAAGAAGATGAAGATGATGAAGAAGAAGAAGAAGATGAAGAAGAAGATGAAGAAGATGAAGAAGAAGAAGAAGAAGATGAAGAAGATGAAGATGAAGAAGAAGATGAAGAAGATGAAGAAGATGAAGATGATGAAGAAGAAGAAGATGAAGAAGATGATGAAGATGATGAAGAAGAAGAAGATGAAGAAGATGAAGAAGATGAAGAAGATGAAGAAGATGAAGATGGTGAAGAAGATGAAGAAGAAGAAGAAGATGAAGAAGTTGAAGATGAAGTAGATGTAGAAGAAGAAGAAGAAGAAGATGAAGAAGATGAAGAAGAAGATGAAGAAGATGAAGAAGAAGATGAAGAAGATGAAGAAAAAGAAGATGAAGAAGAAGAAGATGATGATGAAGAAGATGAAGAAGAAGAAGAAGAAGATGAAGAAGATGAAGATGAAGAAGATGAAGAAGATGAAGAAGAAGATGATGAAGAAGAAGAAGATGAAGAAGAAGATGAAGATGATGAAGAAGAAGAAGATGAAGAAGATGATGATGAAGAAGATGAAGAAGATGAAGAAGATGAAGAAGAAGAAGAAGATGAAGAAGTTGAAGATGAAGTAGATGTAGAAGAAGAAGAAGAAGAAGATGAAGAAGATGAAGAAGAAGATGAAGAAGATGAAGAAGAAGATGAAGAAGAAGATGAAGAAGATGAAGAAAAAGAAGATGAAGAAGAAGAAGATGATGATGAAGAAGATGATGATGAAGAAGATGAAGAATAAGAAGAAGAAGACAATATAAAAGAAGAAGATATAGAAGAAGATATAGAAGAAGAAGATATAGAAGAAGAAGATATAGAAGAAGAAGAAGAAGAAGATATAGAAGATAAAGAAGAAGAAGAAGAAGTATATACAGTACTGAACAAATTTCTGGACACAACTTCTCTTTTCAACTTTTTTTTTTTAAAGGAACATCCCCACATAATCACTTGCTGTTGTTACTTGGAAAAAAAGAGGTTTCTTGCATCATTCACCCTCAAAACAAGTGTTGGAAGCTATTTAAGGCCATTTCGAATAGTCAGCTCGAATAATGAGCTCGAATACCGACTCGAATAGTGAGCTCGAATTCCGAGGTCGAATCGAATAGTAAAAATTATTCGACTCGAATATTCGACTGATCTCAAATAATTTACTATTCGAATTCGACCTAACTCGAATTTTGAAAAGGGGTATTTGAGCACCACTAATGAATAGGTCTGAGTCTTCAGATCTCTGTCACAGTGGCTTGTATGGTAATATACCAAGTGGGTATTCAAATGCAGGTTTAGTATTCTGTCTCTCAAAGATGCCTGGAACTTCTTCTAGAGTGTTAATTATTAATGTATCTGTAAAGCACCATCTGCAGGAATGTGCTGCTGACTAGTTGTAGCAATGATGTCATTTTAAGATATTTTGATGTGCTGTATATATTTTAATATTGGGGTGATTTAAGTAGCACATTAATAAAACCTTTCAACCCAACCTTTGATCCCAACCTTTTGTAAAAGGGCGGGATCACCCAGACCCTGAGAACAGCACTGCTTGAATGGGAACTCTTCCAGGAGTAGAGGTGTACATTGGCATTGTACTGATGCTTCCGTCTGGATCCAACTGGAACTCATCTGATACCGGTCACTCGCTCTGGTCCGCGCGTGTGGGACTCAGAGGTGGGGCTTCCTTCAATCGCGATGCGTGGATCCAAACAGGGGAGTCGTCTGTCAATACCGCAGTTCTGGTCACTGCCTGGACTGTCGCAGGGGGTCCGTAGGGTGGGTCCAGCGACTTCAACTTATGGAGGGCCTTCACCAGGACTCTGTCTCCAGGTTTGAATGGGTGGGTCGGTGCACCTGTTGGCAAAGGAAACGAGAGCGAAATATCACCATAATCACTATTTAATTTTTCAATCAATTTTGCTACATATTCCTCTTGTATCTGCTGCAAGTCTCCAGGTATCAGAATTAATGGACTCACTGTCCATGGGGTTGGGAAGGGTCTCCCCATCAAAATTTCGAAAGGAGATAACCTGGTTCTTGGATCTGGAGTCATTCTGACCTCAGCAAGAATCGCAGGTAAGTACTGGTCCCACTTATGGTAGGTACCCTCCGTTGCCTTCCTCAGTTTGTCCTTCAGTGTGCGATTCATTCTTTCAACAACACCTGCACTCTGGTGGTGATTAGTGTTGGGCGAACAGTGTTCGCCACTGTTCGGGTTCTGCAGAACATCACCCTGTTCGGGTGATGTTCGAGTTCGGCCGAACACCTGACGGTGCTCGGCCAAACCGTTCGGCCATATGGCCGAACTAAGAGCGCATGGCCGAACGTTCCCCGAACGTTCGGCTAGCGCTGTGATTGGCCGAACGGGTCACGTGGTTCGGACCCGAACGCGCTCTGATTGGCCGAACTGTCACGTGGTTCGGGTAAATAAATACCCGAACCACGTCATATCTCCGCCATTTGTCTGTGGGTTTAGCTTTGGGTAGGCAGGCAGGGTAGTTCGCGCTCCAGCCACGCTAGCCAGGGTCCCCCCCAGTCATTGTGTGTCGCTGCTGGGAATAGTAGTACACCGCTCGCTCAGCATTCTGTTTACTGCCACTCTGTGTACCTCGCTCAGCCACACTATATAGCATTCTGTTTACTGCCACTCTGTGTCTGCTGGGAATAGTAGTACACCGCTTGCACAGCCACACTATATAGCATTCTGTTTACTGCCACTCTGTGTACCTCGCTCAGCCACACTATATAGCATTCTGTTTACTGCCACTCTGTGTCTGCTGGGAATAGTGGTACACCGCTCGCTCAGCCACACTATATAGCATTCTGTTCACTGTTCTGTGTCTGCTTGGAATAGTGGTACACCGCTCGTTCAGCCACACTATATAGCATTCTGTGTACTGTTCTGTGTCTGCTGGGAACAGTAGTACACCGCTCGTTCAGCCACACTATATAGCATTCTGTGTACTGTTCTGTGTCTGCTGGGAACAGTAGTACACCGCTCGCTCAGCCACACTATATAGCATTCTGTTCACTGTTCTGTGTCTGCTGGGAATAGTGGTACACCGCTCGCTCAGCCACACTATATAGCATTCTGTTCACTGTTCTGTGTCTGCTGGGAATAGTGGTACACCGCTCGCTCAGCCACACTATATAGCATTCTGTTTACTGTTCTGTGTCTGCTGGGAATAGTGGTACACCGCTCGCTCATCCACACTATATAGCATTCTGTTCACTGTTCTGTGTCTGCTGGGAATAGTGGTACACCGCTCGCTCAGCCACACTATATAGCATTCTGTTCACTGTTCTGTGTCTGCTGGGAATAGTGGTACACCGCTCGCTCAGCCACACTATATAGCATTCTGTTTACTGCCACTCTGTGTACCTCGCTCAGCCACACTATATAGCATTCTGTTTACTGCCACTCTGTGTCTGCTGGGAATAGTGGTACACCGCTCGCTCAGCCACACTATATAGCATTCTGTTCACTGTTCTGTGTCTGCTTGGAATAGTGGTACACCGCTCGCTCAGCCACACTATATAGCATTCTGTTTACTGTTCTGTGTCTGCTGGGAATAGTGGTACACCGCTCGCTCAGCCACACTATATAGCATTCTGTTCACTGTTCTGTGTCTGCTGGGAATAGTGGTACACCGCTCGCTCAGCCACACTATATAGCATTCTGTTTACTGTTCTGTGTCTGCTGGGAACAGTAGTACACCGCTCGCTCAGCCAGAGTATATAGCATTGTGTTTACTGCCACTCTGTGTACACCGCTCAGCCAGACTATATACCATTGTTTACTGACACTCTGTGTACACCACTCAGCCACACTATATACCATTGTTTACTGACACTCTGTGTACACCGCTCAGCCAGACTATATACCATTGTTTACTGCCACTCTGATTCTGCTGGGAACAGTAGTACACCGCTCGCTCAGCCAGACTATATACCATTGTTTACTGACACTCTGTGTACACCGCTCAGCCAGACTATATACCATTGTTTACTGACACTCTGTGTACACCACTCAGCCACACTATATACCATTGTTTACTGACACTCTGTGTACACCGCTCAGCCAGACTATATACCATTGTTTACTGCCACTCTGATTCTGCTGGGAACAGTAGTACACCGCTCGCTCAGCCAGACTATATACCATTGTTTACTGACACTATATAGCAGACTATATAGCATTGTGTGTACACCGCTCAGCCAGACTATATACCATTGTTTACTGACACTCTGTGTACACCGCTCAGCCAGACTATATACCATTGTTTACTGCCACTCTGATTCTGCTGGGAACAGTAGTACACCGCTCGCTCAGCCAGACTATATACCATTGTTTACTGACACTCTGTGTACACCGCTCAGCCAGACTATATACCATTGTTTACTGACACTCTGTGTACACCACTCAGCCACACTATATACCATTGTTTACTGACACTCTGTGTACACCGCTCAGCCAGACTATATACCATTGTTTACTGCCACTCTGATTCTGCTGGGAACAGTAGTACACCGCTCGCTCAGCCAGACTATATACCATTGTTTACTGACACTATATAGCAGACTATATAGCATTGTGTGTACACCGCTCAGCCAGACTATATACCATTGTTTACTGACACTCTGTGTACACCGCTCAGCCAGACTATATACCATTGTTTACTGCCACTCTGATTCTGCTGGGAACAGTAGTACACCGCTCGCTCAGCCAGACTATATACCATTGTTTACTGACACTCTGTGTACACCGCTCAGCCAGACTATATACCATTGTTTACTGACACTATATAGCAGACTATATAGCATTGTGTGTACACCGCTCAGCCAGACTATATACCATTGTTTACTGACACTCTGTGTACACCGCTCAGCCAGACTATATACCATTGTTTACTGCCACTCTGATTCTGCTGGGAACAGTAGTACACCGCTCGCTCAGCCAGACTATATACCATTGTTTACTGACACTCTATGTACACCGCTCAGCCAGACTATATACCATTGTTTACTGCCACTCTGATTCTGCTGGGAACAGTAGTACACCGCTCGCTCAGCCAGACTATATACCATTGTTTACTGACACTCTATGTACACCGCTCAGCCAGACTATATACCATTGTTTACTGCCACTCTGATTCTGCTGGGAACAGTAGTACACCGCTCGCTCAGCCAGACTATATAGCATTGTGTTTACTGCCACTCTGTGTACACCGCTCAGCCACACTATATAGCATTGCGTACTCTGCCAGTCAGTGTGTATATTGCTGGGATCAGTAATACTCCACTCACCGTCAACCACTATATGAGCTCAACATGAGTTCCCCAGAGACCTCCGCTGTGAGCAGCACTCCCAACAACAGCAACAGCCAACGCCCCACGCAAGCTATAACATCCACCCCAGCAGCCAGTGGTCAGCAGCAGCCCTCCCCGGAGGAGAACGTTGTGTCCATCAGTCCGTCGCCAGAGCGATTAATGAGGGCTGCCATTGAGGAGATGATGGGGCCTGATGTGGAGGAGGAGGTCTGGCTCAGGCCAGCATCCCAAGTTAATGTTGAGGACGATGAGGGGTCTGTGTCTGGGGATGTTGGGGTGGCAGAGGTGGTGGGTGGGTCAGACTCAGGAGAAGAGTTGTATGATGAGGATGATGATCGGGACCATCTGTATGTGCCTCAGAGTCCGACCCCGGAAAACATGTTGTATCGTGTGTTTAGGTACTAAAATCTGCGTTCCCTCCCAGTAGTGTTGGGCGAACAGTGTTTGCCACTGTTCGGGTTCTGCAGAACATCACCCTGTTCGGGGTGACTATATAGCAGACTATATAGCATTGTGTTTAATGCCACTCTGTGTACACGGCTCAGCCACACTATATAGCATTGTGTTTACTTCCACTCTGTGTCTGCTGGGAACAGTAGTACACCGCTCACCCGCCACTGTATAGCATTGTGCTCTGTGTCACTGCTGACAATAGTGGTACACCGCTCACCCACCACTGTATAGCATTTCTGTACTGCCACTGTACTGCTGCCAGTCAGCGTGTACTTTAAGGATAAGTGAAATGAGGAAGAAATCCGGTGAAAGAGGGAGGGGCAAGGGAAGAGGTGTTTCCCCTGACGGTTCACGTACAGGCCACAGGGGAGCACCCAAGAAAACCCACTCAATACTGCCCATGTTGTCCAGGACAACAACCCTCACAGATCCAAAAGAACAGGACCAGATAATTACTTGGATGACCTCTCAAGCGTCCAGCAGTGGGTTAAGCAGCACCAGCACATCACGCACGAGGTCCGAGTCCTCAGCCAGTTAAAGTCTGGGCTTTCTTTGAAGACTGCACTGAGGATGTTACCATGGCGATTTGCAAGGTGTGCAAGACCCGCCTGAGCAGGGGGAAAAGTATTAACAACCTCTCCACCACCAGCATGAGCCGCCACATTCTATCCAAACATCCCACTCTGTGGGCAAACGCGGCAGGACAGGGTACCACCAGCAACACTGCCTCCCTTGGGTTCACCAGACTCACCACCAGACCCGCCTCAGCAGCAGCAGTAGCCCAGCCATTGCGTGGTTCACAACATTCACAAACATCAGACGATGCTGACACTGTCACTTTCCGGACTAGTGCTCTTGAGGTCTCCCAGTGTTCATCAAACACAACAACCAACAGCCCTTCGGTGTGCAGCGCTACGGTTGAGTTGTCTGTTTCTGAGATGTTTGAGCACAAGAGGAAATTGCCAGCAAATGACCCCCGGGCCGTGGCAGTAACAGCCAGCCAGCATAGCCAAGCTTCTGGCCTGCGAAATGCTGCCATATCGAGTGGTGGAGACAAACAGCTTCAAGGGCATGATGTCAGTGGCCATCCCACGTTACGTGGTTCCCAGCCGCTACCACTTTGCGCGCTCTGCAGTGCCTGAGTTGCATGAGCACGTGGTCAGCTAAATAACCCGAAGCTTGAAGAATGCCGTTGCCTGCAAGGTTCACCTCACCACTGACACCTGGACGAGTGCGTTCGGCCAGGGTCGATACATCTCCCTTACCGCGCACTGGGTGAACCTTGTGGAGCCTGGCAGCGATTCCTCACCTGCTACGGCGCGGGTGTTGCCCACGCCGCAAACAGCTGGATAACAACAGCAGCACCTACCTCTCTGACTCCTTCTCCTCCAACGCATCTCAAAGCTGTACCTCATCCGGAAATGCTAACCCAGCACCAGCAGCAGTAGGATCGTGGAAGCAGTGCAGCACAGCTGTTGGCATGCGTCAGCAAGCGTTGCTGAAGCTGATCTGCCTTGGGGATAAGCAGCACACAGGGGAGGAAATTTGGAGGGGAATAAAGGAACAGACGGATTTGTGGCTGGCACCGCTGGACCTGAAACCGGGCATGAAGCTAGACACCTGGCACGAACTGGCAATGTACGCAATAGAGGTGCTGGCTTGCCCGGCAGCCAGCGTTATGTCGGAACGCTGTTTCAGTGCTGCCGGAGGCATCATCACAGATCGGCGTATCCGCCTCTCCACAGAAAATGCAGACCGTCTGACTCAAATTAAAATGAATCAATCCTGGATTGGAAACGACTACGCAACACTCCTGGACCCCAACCAAGTAACATGACCGATGAACATCTGGGATGGTTTAGCGTTTCCGGTCCCTGTTTATTGAACCTCTCATCTGTATTACATTTATGACTGCATGGCGGCAAAAAGCATTGCTGCTATATCCGCACGCTTTTTGTCCTCATGCAAGGCCTGGGTTGTTGTGTCTCACAAAGCGTGGCCTTCTCCTCCTGCGCCTCCTCCTGTTCCATCACGTGTGCTGCTGCTGCTGCTGGGTTACCGTTGCCGCGTGGTCCCTGTTTATTGAACCTCTTATCTTTATTACATTTATGACTACATGGCGGTACAAAGCATGCTATCCGCACGCTTTTTGTCCTCATGCAAGGCCTGGGTTGTTGTGTCTCACAAAGCGTGGCCTTCTCCTCCTGCGCCTCCTCCTGTTCCATCACGTGTGCTGCTGCTGCTGCTGCTGCTGGGTTAGCGTTGCCGCGTGGTCCCTGTTTATTGAACCTCTTATCTTTATTACATTTATGACTACATGGCGGTACAAAGCATGCTATCCGCACGCTTTTTGTCCTCATGCAAGGCCTGGGTTGTTGTGTCTCACAAAGCGTGGCCTTCTCCTCCTGCGCCTCCTCCTGTTCCATCACGTGTGCTGCTGCTGCTGCTGCTGCTGGGTTACCGTTGCCGCGTGGTCCCTGTTTATTGAACCTCTTATCTTTATTACATTTATGACTACATGGCGGTACAAAGCATGCTATCCGCACGCTTTTTGTCCTCATGCAAGGCCTGGGTTGTTGTGTCTCACAAAGCGTGGCCTTCTCCTCCTGCGCCTCCTCCTGTTCCATCACGTGTGCTGCTGCTGGGTTAGCGTTGCCGCGTGGTCCCTGTTTATTGAACCACTTATCTTTATTACATTTATGACTGCATGGTGGTACAAAGCATGCTATCCGCACGCTTCTTGTCCTCATGCAAGGCCTGGGTTGTTGTGTCTCAAAGCGTGGCCTTCTCCTCCTGCGCCACCCTCCTCCTGTTCCATCACGTGTGCTGCTGCTGGGTTAGCATTACCGGTCCCTTTTCCTGGAACCTCTTATATGTATTACATTTATGACTGCATGCCGACAAAAAGCATGTTACCTGTGCAAAGAAAACAGACATTTCCCGCATTTAAAAGACAGTTTTCCCTTTGAAACTTTAAAATCGATTTTCTCAAAAACTATAAGCTCTTTTTGCTAAATTTTTTTTTCCTCTTGTACCCACTCCCAAGGTGCACATACCCTGTAAATTTGGGGTATGTAGCATATAAGGAGGCTTTACAAAGCACAAAAGTTCGGGTCCCCATTGACTTCCATTATGTTCGGAGTTCGGGTCGAACACCCGAACATCGCGGCCATGTTCGGCCTGTTCGGCCCGAACCCGAACATCTAGATGTTCGCCCAACACTAGTGGTGATATGACATGTGGAACTTCCAATCTATAGCCAACTGTTCAGCTATGGACTGTGTTACCTTTGCAGTGAATGGGGTTCCATTGTCAGAGCTGATTCTGACCAGACAACCCCACCTGGGAATAGAGATGAGCGTAATGACGTAATTACGATTTCGCGTAATTTCGCGTAATTAGTGTAATTACGATTATGGCCGTAAGTACATAATCGTAATGAAGAAGGATTTTGCGAAATTTTGCGTAAGCATAATTTTTCGCGTAATTTTCGCATTACTGTGGGTATTTTACGAAATGAATGCGTATGGCCATGCTCCCAAGCGGAAAAGTTGACGCATGGATCAATGTTAGGTAGTCGCCGACTTTAAGGGTTAATAGCAAAGCCCCCTTAAATGCTAAGAGCCTCAAATTTGGAGAATATATTAAGGAGATCAGGAGGAATAAGAGGAAATTTTTTTTTTCAAAAAGACCTTATAGTTTTTGAGAAAATCGATGTTAAAGTTTCAAAGTAAAAATGTATACAGTTAAAAACCCGCCGACTTTAACGGTTAATAGCAAAGCCTGCTTAAAGTTTAGGAACACCAAATCCCTAGGGTATATTAAGGGGATCAGTGGGAATAAGAGGAAACATTTTTTTTTCAAAAAGATCTTATAGTTTTTGAGAAAATCGATTTTTAAGTTTCAAGGGCAAAAATGTCTTTTAAATGCGGAAAATGTCAGTTTTTTTTGCACAGATAACAATAGTGTATTATTTTCATAGATTCCCCCAAGTGGGAAGAGTTTTACTTACTTCGTTCTGAGTGTGGGAAATATAAAAAAAAACGACGTGGGGTCCCCCCTCCCAGACCTCTTTAACCCCTTGTCCCCCATGCAGGCTGGGATAGCCAGAATGCGGAGCACCGGCCGCGTGGGGCTCCGCACCCTGACTATACCAGCCCGCATGGTCCATGGATTGGGGGGTCTCGGAAGGGGAGGGGCAGCCAAGCTTTCCCCTCCCCCTCCAAGCCCTTGTCCAATCCAAGGACAAGGGGCTCTTCTCCACCTCCGATGGGCGGTGGAGGTGGAGGCCGCGATTTCCTGGGGGGGGTTCATGGTGGCATCTGGGAGTCCCCTTTAAAAAGGGGTCCCCCAGATGCCCACCCCCCCTCCCAGGAGAAATGAGTATAGAGGTACTTGTACCCCTTACCCATTTCCTTTAAGAGTTAAAAGTAAATAAACAACAATAAGTTCCTGGCCCCTGTTGTCGGCGAGAGGGGGACATGAACTGGCTAAGAACCATCGTTAATGTGCCTTACCACCCTTTACCACCTCCTGGCTCCTGCTCACTAAGCCAGCCTGGTTCACTTTGACTATTACGTCGCCTGCAGCCACACATTTTACACCTACAGTGGGCTGCTGTGTACTGCCCTTCTGCTGTCTGTCTGTGTTTCCCACTGCCAGGGTACACAGATTTACCTTCTGCTGCCACTCTGCCACCAGCTATTACGTCAAACAATAGCTGCTCACATTACTCCTCCATTCCTCCTGCTGCTGCTGCTGCTGTCTGTCTGTCTGTGTTTCCCAACGCCAGGGTACACAGATTTACCTTCTGCTGCCACTCTGCCACCAGCTATTACGTCAAAAAATAGCTATATCTGTGTAATTGGTTGTAAAACCAAAACTACAAAACCATAAAAAAAAAAAAAAAAAAGGTTTAATTTTTCTGAGGTGCCCGGGTTGAAAACTGTGTTGTCCCAGTTGTGTATTGGACACGATGTGGGCTGCACGACTGCTGTCTGGGACCTCCTGCCTGCTGTGTTTATTTACAGCCCTGGTATCACCGCTAGGTACCAGGGCTATTATGTCACGCTGCCTGCCTGCTGCCACACTCACACTACTCCTCCATTCCTCCTGCTGATGCTGCTGTCTGTCTGTGTTTCCCAACGCCAGGGTACACAGATTTACCTTCTGCTGCCACTCTGCCACCAGCTATTACGTCAAACAATAGCTGCTCACATTACTCCTCCATTCCTCCTGCTGCTGCTGCTGTCTGTCTGTCTGTGTTTCCCAACGCCAGGGTACACAGATTTACCTTCTGCTGCCACTCTGCCACCAGCTATTACGTCAAAAAATAGCTATATCTGTGTAATTGGTTGTAAAACCAAAACTACAAAACCATAAAAAAAAAAAAAAAAAGGTTTAATTTTTCTGAGGTGCCCGGGTTGAAAACTGTGTTGTCCCAGTTGTGTATTGGACACAATGTGGGCTGCACGACCGCTGTCTGGGACCTCCTGCCTGCTGTGTTTATTTACAGCCCTGGTATCACCGCTAGGTACCAGGGCTATTATGTCACGCTGCCTGCCTCATTGACTGCCTGCTGCCACACACTCATCCTCCTCCTCCTGCTGCTGAATTTACCTCCTGCTGTCTGTGTGTTTCCACTGCCAGGGAGCACATACAATGGCGCTTCCAACATGCGTGCGCCACCAGCTATTTGTTACGCTCAAAAATAGCTGCATTTCTTTAAAAAAAAAAATTTGAAAAGAGAAATAAGTGAAGAAGAAGACGATATAGAAGAAGATGAAGAAGATGAAGAAGAAGAAGATGAAGATGATGAAGAAGAAGAAGATGAAGAAGAAGAAGATGAAGATGATGAAGAAGAAGAAGATGAAGAAGAAGATGAAGATGATGAAGAAGAAGAAGATGAAGAAGATGAAGAAGATGAAGATGAAGAAGATGAAGATGATGAAGAAGAAGAAGAAGATGAAGAAGAAGATGAAGAAGATGAAGAAGAAGAAGAAGAAGATGAAGAAGATGAAGATGAAGAAGATGAAGAAGATGAAGAAGAAGAAGATGAAGATGATGAAGAAGAAGAAGATGAAGAAGATGATGAAGATGATGAAGAAGAAGAAGATGAAGAAGATGAAGAAGATGAAGAAGATGAAGAAGATGAAGAAGAAGAAGATGAAGAAGATGAAGAAGATGAAGAAGATGAAGAAGATGAAGAAGATGAAGATGGTGAAGAAGATGAAGAAGAAGAAGAAGATGAAGAAGTTGAAGATGAAGTAGATGTAGAAGAAGAAGAAGAAGAAGAAGATGAAGAAGATGAAGAAGATGAAGAAGAAGATGAAGAAGATGAAGAAGAAGATGAAGAAGATGAAGAAAAAGAAGATGAAGAAGAAGAAGATGATGATGAAGAAGATGAATAAGAAGAAGAAGAAGATGATGAAGATGAAGATGAAGAAGATGAAGAAGATGAAGATGAAGAAGATGAAGAAGATGAAGAAGAAGAAGATGAAGATGATGAAGAAGAAGAAGATGAAGAAGAAGATGAAGATGATGAAGAAGAAGAAGATGAAGAAGAAGAAGATGATGATGAAGAAGATGAAGAAGATGAAGAAGATGAAGAAGAAGAAGAAGATGAAGAAGATGAAGAAGAAGAAGATGAAGAAGATGAAGAAGAAGATGAAGAAGAAGATGAAGATGATGATGAAGAAGATGATGATGAAGAAGATGAAGAATAAGAAGAAGAAGACAATATAAAAGAAGAAGATATAGAAGAAGATATAGAAGAAGAAGATATAGAAGAAGAAGATATAGAAGAAGAAGAAGAAGAAGAAGATATAGAAGATAAAGAAGAAGAAGAAGAAGTATATACAGTACTGAACAAATTTCTGGACACAACTTCTCTTTTCAACTTTTTTTTTTTAAAGGAACATCCCCACATAATCACTTGCTGTTGTTACTTGGAAAAAAAGAGGTTTCTTGCATCATTCACCCTCAAAACAAGTGTTGGAAGCTATTTAAGGCCATTTCGAACAGTCAGCTCGAATAATGAGCTCGAATACCGACTCGAATAGTGAGCTCGAATTCCGAGGTCGAATCGAATAGTAAAAATTATTCGACTCGAATATTCGACTGATCTCGAATAATTTACTATTCGAATTCGACCTAACTCGAATTTTGAAAAGGGGTATTTGAGCACCACTAATGAATAGGTCTGAGTCTTCAGATCTCTGTCACAGTGGCTTGTATGGTAATATACCAAGTGGGTATTCAAATGCAGGTTTAGTATTCTGTCTCTCAAAGATGCCTGGAACTTCTTCTAGAGTGTTAATTATTAATGTATCTGTAAAGCACCATCTGCAGGAATGTGCTGCTGACTAGTTGTAGCAATGATGTCATTTTAAGATATTTTGATGTGCTGTATATATTTTAATATTGGGGTGATTTAAGTAGCACATTAATAAAACCTTTCAACCCAACCTTTGATCCCAACCTTTTGTAAAAGGGCGGGATCACCCAGACCCTGAGAACAGCACTGCTTGAATGGGAACTCTTCCAGGAGTAGAGGTGTACATTGGCATTGTACTGATGCTTCCGTCTGGATCCAACTGGAACTCATCTGATACCGGTCACTCGCTCTGGTCCGCGCGTGTGGGACTCAGAGGTGGGGCTTCCTTCAATCGCGATGCGTGGATCCAAACAGGGGAGTCGTCTGTCAATACCGCAGTTCTGGTCACTGCCTGGACTGTCGCAGGGGGTCCGTAGGGTGGGTCCAGCGACTTCAACTTATGGAGGGCCTTCACCAGGACTCTGTCTCCAGGTTTGAATGGGTGGGTCGGTGCACCTGTTGGCAAAGGAAACGAGAGCGAAATATCACCATAATCACTATTTAATTTTTCAATCAATTTTGCTACATATTCCTCTTGTATCTGCTGCAAGTCTCCAGGTATCAGAATTAATGGACTCACTGTCCATGGGGTTGGGAAGGGTCTCCCCATCAAAATTTCGAAAGGAGATAACCTGGTTCTTGGATCTGGAGTCATTCTGACCTCAGCAAGAATCGCAGGTAAGTACTGGTCCCACTTATGGTAGGTACCCTCCGTTGCCTTCCTCAGTTTGTCCTTCAGTGTGCGATTCATTCTTTCAACAACACCTGCACTCTGGTGGTGATATGACATGTGGAACTTCCAATCTATAGCCAACTGTTCAGCTATGGACTGTGTTACCTTTGCAGTGAATGGGGTTCCATTGTCAGAGCTGATTCTGACCAGACAACCCCACCTGGGAATAGAGATGAGCGTAATGACGTAATTACGATTTCGCGTAATTTCGCGTAATTAGTGTAATTACGATTATGGCCGTAAGTACATAATCGTAATGAAGAAGGATTTTGCGAAATTTTGCGTAAGCATAATTTTTCGCGTAATTTTCGCATTACTGTGGGTATTTTACGAAATGAATGCGTATGGCCATGCTCCCAAGCGGAAAAGTTGACGCATGGATCAATGTTAGGTAGTCGCCGACTTTAAGGGTTAATAGCAAAGCCCCCTTAAATGCTAAGAGCCTCAAATTTGGAGAATATATTAAGGAGATCAGGAGGAATAAGAGGAAATTTTTTTTTTCAAAAAGACCTTATAGTTTTTGAGAAAATCGATGTTAAAGTTTCAAAGTATAAATGTATACAGTTAAAAACCCGCCGACTTTAACGGTTAATAGCAAAGCCTGCTTAAAGTTTAGGAACACCAAATCCCTAGGGTATATTAAGGGGATCAGTGGGAATAAGAGGAAACATTTTTTTTTTCAAAAAGATCTTATAGTTTTTGAGAAAATCGATTTTTAAGTTTCAAGGGCAAAAATGTCTTTTAAATGCGGAAAATGTCAGTTTTTTTTGCACAGATAACAATAGTGTATTATTTTCATAGATTCCCCCAAGTGGGAAGAGTTTTACTTACTTCGTTCTGAGTGTGGGAAATATAAAAAAAAAACGACGTGGGGTCCCCCCTCCCAGACCTCTTTAACCCCTTGTCCCCCATGCAGGCTGGGATAGCCAGAATGCGGAGCACCAGCCGCGTGGGGCTCCGCACCCTGACTATACCAGCCCGCATGGTCCATGGATTGGGGGGTCTCGGAAGGGGAGGGGCAGCCAAGCTTTCCCCTCCCCCTCCGAGCCCTTGTCCAATCCAAGGACAAGGGGCTCTTCTCCACCTCCGATGGGCGGTGGAGGTGGAGGCCGCGATTTCCTGGGGGGGGGGGGTTCATGGTGGCATCTGGGAGTCCCCTTTAAAAAGGGGTCCCCCAGATGCCCACCCCCCCCTCCCAGGAGAAATGAGTATAGAGGTACTTGTACCCCTTACCCATTTCCTTTAAGAGTTAAAAGTAAATAAACAACAATAAGTTCCTGGCCCCTGTTGTCGGCGAGAGGGGGACATGAACTGGCTAAGAACCATCGTTAATGTGCCTTACCACCCTTTACCACCTCCTGGCTCCTGCTCACTAAGCCAGCCTGGTTCACTTTGACTATTACGTCGCCTGCAGCCACACATTTTACACCTACAGTGGGCTGCTGTGTACTGCCCTTCTGCTGTCTGTCTGTGTTTCCCACTGCCAGGGTACACAGATTTACCTTCTGCTGCCACTCTGCCACCAGCTATTACGTCAAACAATAGCTGCTCACATTACTCCTCCATTCCTCCTGCTGCTGCTGCTGCTGTCTGTCTGTCTGTGTTTCCCAACGCCAGGGTATACAGATTTACCTTCTGCTGCCACTCTGCCACCAGCTATTACGTCAAAAAATAGCTATATCTGTGTAATTGGTTGTAAAACCAAAACTACAAAACCATAAAAAAAAAAAAAAAAAAAGGTTTAATTTTTCTGAGGTGCCCGGGTTGAAAACTGTGTTGTCCCAGTTGTGTATTGGACACGATGTGGGCTGCACGACTGCTGTCTGGGACCTCCTGCCTGCTGTGTTTATTTACAGCCCTGGTATCACCGCTAGGTACCAGGGCTATTATGTCACGCTGCCTGCCTGCTGCCACACTCACACTACTCCTCCATTCCTCCTGCTGATGCTGCTGTCTGTCTGTGTTTCCCAACGCCAGGGTACACAGATTTACCTTCTGCTGCCACTCTGCCACCAGCTATTACGTCAAACAATAGCTGCTCACATTACTCCTCCATTCCTCCTGCTGCTGCTGCTGCTGTCTGTCTGTCTGTGTTTCCCAACGCCAGGGTACACAGATTTACCTTCTGCTGCCACTCTGCCACCAGCTATTACGTCAAAAAATAGCTATATCTGTGTAATTGGTTGTAAAACCAAAACTACAAAACCATAAAAAAAAAAAAAAAAAGGTTTAATTTTTCTGAGGTGCCCGGGTTGAAAACTGTGTTGTCCCAGTTGTGTATTGGACACAATGTGGGCTGCACGACCGCTGTCTGGGACCTCCTGCCTGCTGTGTTTATTTACAGCCCTGGTATCACCGCTAGGTACCAGGGCTATTATGTCACGCTGCCTGCCTCATTGACTGCCTGCTGCCACACACTCATCCTCCTCCTCCTGCTGCTGAATTTACCTCCTGCTGTCTGTGTGTTTCCACTGCCAGGGAGCACATACAATGGCGCTTCCAACATGCGTGCGCCACCAGCTATTTGTTACGCTCAAAAATAGCTGCATTTCTTTAAAAAAAAAATTTGAAAAGAGAAATAAGTGAAGAAGAAGACGATATAGAAGAAGATGAAGAAGATGAAGAAGAAGAAGATGAAGATGATGAAGAAGAAGAAGATGAAGAAGAAGAAGATGAAGATGATGAAGAAGAAGAAGATGAAGAAGAAGATGAAGATGATGAAGAAGAAGAAGATGAAGAAGATGAAGAAGATGAAGATGAAGAAGATGAAGAAGATGAAGAAGATGAAGATGAAGAAGATGAAGATGATGAAGAAGAAGAAGAAGATGAAGAAGAAGATGAAGAAGATGAAGAAGAAGAAGAAGAAGATGAAGAAGATGAAGATGAAGAAGATGAAGAAGATGAAGAAGAAGAAGATGAAGATGATGAAGAAGAAGAAGATGAAGAAGATGATGAAGATGATGGAGAAGAAGAAGATGAAGAAGATGAAGAAGATGAAGAAGATGAAGAAGATGAAGATTATGAAGAAGATGATGAAGAAGAAGAAGATGAAGAAGTTGAAGATGAAGTAGATGTAGAAGAAGAAGAAGAAGAAGATGAAGAAGATGAAGAAGATGAAGAAGAAGATGAAGAAGATGAAGAAGAAGATGAAGAAGATGAAGAAAAAGAAGATGAAGAAGAAGAAGATGATGATGAAGAAGATGAAGAAGAAGAAGAAGAAGATGAAGAAGATGAAGATGAAGAAGATGAAGAAGATGAAGAAGAAGAAGATGAAGATGATGAAGAAGAAGAAGATGAAGAAGAAGATGAAGATGATGAAGAAGAAGAAGATGAAGATGAAGAAGATGATGATGAAGAAGATGAAGAAGATGAAGAAGAAGAAGAAGATGAAGAAGTTGAAGATGAAGTAGATGTAGAAGAAGAAGAAGAAGAAGATGAAGAAGATGAAGAAGAAGATGAAGAAGATGAAGAAGAAGATGAAGAAGAAGATGAAGAAGATGAAGAAAAAGAAGATGAAGAAGAAGAAGATGATGATGAAGAAGATGATGATGAAGAAGATGAAGAATAAGAAGAAGAAGACAATATAAAAGAAGAAGATATAGAAGAAGATATAGAAGAAGAAGATATAGAAGAAGAAGATATAGAAGAAGAAGAAGAAGAAGAAGATATAGAAGATAAAGAAGAAGAAGAAGAAGTATATACAGTACTGAACAAATTTCTGGACACAACTTCTCTTTTCAACTTTTTTTTTTTAAAGGAACATCCCCACATAATCACTTGCTGTTGTTACTTGGAAAAAAAGAGGTTTCTTGCATCATTCACCCTCAAAACAAGTGTTGGAAGCTATTTAAGGCCATTTCGAATAGTCAGCTCGAATAATGAGCTCGAATACCGACTCGAATAGTGAGCTCGAATTCCGAGGTCGAATCGAATAGTAAAAATTATTCGACTCGAATATTCGACTGATCTCGAATAATTTACTATTCGAATTCGACCTAACTCAAATTTTGAAAAGGGGTATTTGAGCACCACTAATGAATAGGTCTGAGTCTTCAGATCTCTGTCACAGTGGCTTGTATGGTAATATACCAAGTGGGTATTCAAATGCAGGTTTAGTATTCTGTCTCTCAAAGGTGCCTGGAACTTATTCTAGAGTGTTAATTATTAATGTATCTGTAAAGCACCATCTGCAGGAATGTGCTGCTGACTAGTTGTAGCAATGATGTCATTTTAAGATATTTTGATGTGCTGTATATATTTTAATATTGGGGTGATTTAAGTAGCACATTAATAAAACCTTTCAACCCAACCTTTGATCCCAACCTTTTGTAAAAGGGCGGGATCACCCAGACCCTGAGAACAGCACTGCTTGAATGGGAACTCTTCCAGGAGTAGAGGTGTACATTGGCATTGTACTGATGCTTCCGTCTGGATCCAACTGGAACTCATCTGATACCGGTCACTCGCTCTGGTCCGCGCGTGTGGGACTCAGAGGTGGGGCTTCCTTCAATCGCGATGCGTGGATCCAAACAGGGGAGTCGTCTGTCAATACCGCAGTTCTGGTCACTGCCTGGACTGTCGCAGGGGGTCCGTAGGGTGGGTCCAGCGACTTCAACTTATGGAGGGCCTTCACCAGGACTCTGTCTCCAGGTTTGAATGGGTGGGTCGGTGCACCTGTTGGCAAAGGAAACGAGAGCGAAATATCACCATAATCACTATTTAATTTTTCAATCAATTTTGCTACATATTCCTCTTGTATCTGCTGCAAGTCTCCAGGTATCAGAATTAATGGACTCACTGTCCATGGGGTTGGGAAGGGTCTCCCCATCAAAATTTCGAAAGGAGATAACCTGGTTCTTGGATCTGGAGTCATTCTGACCTCAGCAAGAATCACAGGTAAGTACTGGTCCCACTTATGGTAGGTACCCTCCGTTGCCTTCCTCAGTTTGTCCTTCAGTGTGCGATTCATTCTTTCAACAACACCTGCACTCTGGTGGTGATATGACATGTGGAACTTCCAATCTATAGCCAACTGTTCAGCTATGGACTGTGTTACCTTTGCAGTGAATGGGGTTCCATTGTCAGAGCTGATTCTGACCAGACAACCCCACCTGGGAATAGAGATGAGCGTAATGACGTAATTACGATTTCGCGTAATTTCGCGTAATTAGTGTAATTACGATTATGGCCGTAAGTACATAATCGTAATGAAGAAGGATTTTGCGAAATTTTGCGTAAGCATAATTTTTCGCGTAATTTTCGCATTACTGTGGGTATTTTACGAAATGAATGCGTATGGCCATGCTCCCAAGCGGAAAAGTTGACGCATGGATCAATGTTAGGTAGTCGCCGACTTTAAGGGTTAATAGCAAAGCCCCCTTAAATGCTAAGAGCCTCAAATTTGGAGAATATATTAAGGAGATCAGGAGGAATAAGAGGAAATTTTTTTTTTCAAAAAGACCTTATAGTTTTTGAGAAAATCGATGTTAAAGTTTCAAAGTATAAATGTATACAGTTAAAAACCCGCCGACTTTAATGGTTAATAGCAAAGCCTGCTTAAAGTTTAGGAACACCAAATCCCTAGGGTATATTAAGGGGATCAGTGGGAATAAGAGGAAACATTTTTTTTTTCAAAAAGATCTTATAGTTTTTGAGAAAATCGATTTTTAAGTTTCAAGGGCAAAAATGTCTTTTAAATGCGGAAAATGTCAGTTTTTTTTGCACAGATAACAATAGTGTATTATTTTCATAGATTCCCCCAAGTGGGAAGAGTTTTACTTACTTCGTTCTGAGTGTGGGAAATATAAAAAAAAAACGACGTGGGGTCCCCCCTCCCAGACCTCTTTAACCCCTTGTCCCCCATGCAGGCTGGGATAGCCAGAATGCGGAGCACCGGCCGCGTGGGGCTCCGCACCCTGACTATACCAGCCCGCATGGTCCATGGATTGGGGGGTCTCGGAAGGGGAGGGGCAGCCAAGCTTTCCCCTCCCCCTCCGAGCCCTTGTCCAATCCAAGGACAAGGGGCTCTTCTCCACCTCCGATGGGCGGTGGAGGTGGAGGCCGCGATTTCCTGGGGGGGGTTCATGGTGGCATCTGGGAGTCCCCTTTAAAAAGGGGTCCCCCAGATGCCCACCCCCCCTCCCAGGAGAAATGAGTATAGAGGTACTTGTACCCCTTACCCATTTCCTTTAAGAGTTAAAAGTAAATAAACAACAATAAGTTCCTGGCCCCTGTTGTCGGCGAGAGGGGGACATGAACTGGCTAAGAACCATCGTTAATGTGCCTTACCACCCTTTACCACCTCCTGGCTCCTGCTCACTAAGCCAGCCTGGTTCACTTTGACTATTACGTCGCCTGCAGCCACACATTTTACACCTACAGTGGGCTGCTGTGTACTGCCCTTCTGCTGTCTGTCTGTGTTTCCCACTGCCAGGGTACACAGATTTACCTTCTGCTGCCACTCTGCCACCAGCTATTACGTCAAACAATAGCTGCTCACATTACTCCTCCATTCCTCCTGCTGCTGCTGCTGCTGTCTGTCTGTCTGTGTTTCCCAACGCCAGGGTATACAGATTTACCTTCTGCTGCCACTCTGCCACCAGCTATTACGTCAAAAAATAGCTATATCTGTGTAATTGGTTGTAAAACCAAAACTACAAAACCATAAAAAAAAAAAAAAAAAAAGGTTTAATTTTTCTGAGGTGCCCGGGTTGAAAACTGTGTTGTCCCAGTTGTGTATTGGACACGATGTGGGCTGCACGACTGCTGTCTGGGACCTCCTGCCTGCTGTGTTTATTTACAGCCCTGGTATCACCGCTAGGTACCAGGGCTATTATGTCACGCTGCCTGCCTGCTGCCACACTCACACTACTCCTCCATTCCTCCTGCTGATGCTGCTGTCTGTCTGTGTTTCCCAACGCCAGGGTACACAGATTTACCTTCTGCTGCCACTCTGCCACCAGCTATTACGTCAAACAATAGCTGCTCACATTACTCCTCCATTCCTCCTGCTGCTGCTGCTGCTGTCTGTCTGTCTGTGTTTCCCAACGCCAGGGTACACAGATTTACCTTCTGCTGCCACTCTGCCACCAGCTATTACGTCAAAAAATAGCTATATCTGTGTAATTGGTTGTAAAACCAAAACTACAAAACCATAAAAAAAAAAAAAAAAAGGTTTAATTTTTCTGAGGTGCCCGGGTTGAAAACTGTGTTGTCCCAGTTGTGTATTGGACACAATGTGGGCTGCACAACCGCTGTCTGGGACCTCCTGCCTGCTGTGTTTATTTACAGCCCTGGTATCACCGCTAGGTACCAGGGCTATTATGTCACGCTGCCTGCCTCATTGACTGCCTGCTGCCACACACTCATCCTCCTCCTCCTGCTGCTGAATTTACCTCCTGCTGTCTGTGTGTTTCCACTGCCAGGGAGCACATACAATGGCGCTTCCAACATGCGTGCGCCACCAGCTATTTGTTACGCTCAAAAATAGCTGCATTTCTTTAAAAAAAAAAATTTGAAAAGAGAAATAAGTGAAGAAGAAGACGATATAGAAGAAGATGAAGAAGATGAAGAAGAAGAAGATGAAGATGATGAAGAAGAAGAAGATGAAGAAGAAGAAGATGAAGATGATGAAGAAGAAGAAGATGAAGAAGAAGATGAAGATGATGAAGAAGAAGAAGATGAAGAAGATGAAGAAGATGAAGATGAAGAAGATGAAGATGATGAAGAAGAAGAAGAAGATGAAGAAGAAGATGAAGAAGATGAAGAAGAAGAAGAAGAAGATGAAGAAGATGAAGATGAAGAAGATGAAGAAGATGAAGAAGAAGAAGATGAAGATGATGAAGAAGAAGAAGATGAAGAAGATGATGAAGAAGAAGAAGATGAAGAAGAAGAAGATGAAGAAGATGAAGAAGATGAAGAAGATGAAGAAAAAGAAGATGAAGAAGAAGAAGATGATGATGAAGAAGATGAAGAAGAAGAAGATGAAGAAGATGAAGATGAAGAAGATGAAGAAGAAGATGAAGAAGAAGATGAAGAAGATGAAGAAAAAGAAGATGAAGAAGAAGAAGATGATGATGAAGAAGATGATGATGAAGAAGATGAAGAATAAGAAGAAGAAGACAATATAAAAGAAGAAGATATAGAAGAAGATATAGAAGAAGAAGATATAGAAGAAGAAGATATAGAAGAAGAAGAAGAAGATATAGAAGATAAAGAAGAAGAAGAAGAAGTATATACAGTACTGAACAAATTTCTGGACACAACTTCTCTTTTCAACTTTTTTTTTTTAAAGGAACATCCCCACATAATCACTTGCTGTTGTTACTTGGAAAAAAAGAGGTTTCTTGCATCATTCACCCTCAAAACAAGTGTTGGAAGCTATTTAAGGCCATTTCGAATAGTCAGCTCGAATAATGAGCTCGAATACCGACTCGAATAGTGAGCTCGAATTCCGAGGTCGAATCGAATAGTAAAAATTATTCGACTCGAATATTCGACTGATCTCGAATAATTTACTATTCGAATTCGACCTAACTCGAATTTTGAAAAGGGGTATTTGAGCACCACTAATGAATAGGTCTGAGTCTTCAGATCTCTGTCACAGTGGCTTGTATGGTAATATACCAAGTGGGTATTCAAATGCAGGTTTAGTATTCTGTCTCTCAAAGATGCCTGGAACTTCTTCTAGAGTGTTAATTATTAATGTATCTGTAAAGCACCATCTGCAGGAATGTGCTGCTGACTAGTTGTAGCAATGATGTCATTTTAAGATATTTTGATGTGCTGTATATATTTTAATATTGGGGTGATTTAAGTAGCACATTAATAAAACCTTTCAACCCAACCTTTGATCCCAACCTTTTGTAAAAGGGCGGGATCACCCAGACCCTGAGAACAGCACTGCTTGAATGGGAACTCTTCCAGGAGTAGAGGTGTACATTGGCATTGTACTGATGCTTCCGTCTGGATCCAACTGGAACTCATCTGATACCGGTCACTCGCTCTGGTCCGCGCGTGTGGGACTCAGAGGTGGGGCTTCCTTCAATCGCGATGCGTGGATCCAAACAGGGGAGTCGTCTGTCAATACCGCAGTTCTGGTCACTGCCTGGACTGTCGCAGGGGGTCCGTAGGGTGGGTCCAGCGACTTCAACTTATGGAGGGCCTTCACCAGGACTCTGTCTCCAGGTTTGAATGGGTGGGTCGGTGCACCTGTTGGCAAAGGAAACGAGAGCGAAATATCACCATAATCACTATTTAATTTTTCAATCAATTTTGCTACATATTCCTCTTGTATCTGCTGCAAGTCTCCAGGTATCAGAATTAATGGACTCACTGTCCATGGGGTTGGGAAGGGTCTCCCCATCAAAATTTCGAAAGGAGATAACCTGGTTCTTGGATCTGGAGTCATTCTGACCTCAGCAAGAATCGCAGGTAAGTACTGGTCCCACTTATGGTAGGTACCCTCCGTTGCCTTCCTCAGTTTGTCCTTCAGTGTGCGATTCATTCTTTCAACAACACCTGCACTCTGGTGGTGATATGACATGTGGAACTTCCAATCTATAGCCAACTGTTCAGCTATGGACTGTGTTACCTTTGCAGTGAATGGGGTTCCATTGTCAGAGCTGATTCTGACCAGACAACCCCACCTGGGAATAGAGATGAGCGTAATGACGTAATTACGATTTCGCGTAATTTCGCGTAATTAGTGTAATTACGATTATGGCCGTAAGTACATAATCGTAATGAAGAAGGATTTTGCGAAATTTTGCGTAAGCATAATTTTTCGCGTAATTTTCGCATTACTGTGGGTATTTTACGAAATGAATGCGTATGGCCATGCTCCCAAGCGGAAAAGTTGACGCATGGATCAATGTTAGGTAGTCGCCGACTTTAAGGGTTAATAGCAAAGCCCCCTTAAATGCTAAGAGCCTCAAATTTGGAGAATATATTAAGGAGATCAGGAGGAATAAGAGGAAATTTTTTTTTTCAAAAAGACCTTATAGTTTTTGAGAAAATCGATGTTAAAGTTTCAAAGTAAAAATGTATACAGTTAAAAACCCGCCGACTTTAACGGTTAATAGCAAAGCCTGCTTAAAGTTTAGGAACACCAAATCCCTAGGGTATATTAAGGGGATCAGTGGGAATAAGAGGAAACATTTTTTTTTCAAAAAGATCTTATAGTTTTTGAGAAAATCGATTTTTAAGTTTCAAGGGCAAAAATGTCTTTTAAATGCGGAAAATGTCAGTTTTTTTTGCACAGATAACAATAGCGTATTATTTTCATAGATTCCCCCAAGTGGGAAGAGTTTTACTTACTTCGTTCTGAGTGTGGGAAATATAAAAAAAAACGACGTGGGGTCCCCCCTCCCAGACCTCTTTAACCCCTTGTCCCCCATGCAGGCTGGGATAGCCAGAATGCGGAGCACCGGCCGCGTGGGGCTCCGCACCCTGACTATACCAGCCCGCATGGTCCATGGATTGGGGGGTCTCGGAAGGGGAGGGGCAGCCAAGCTTTCCCCTCCCCCTCCGAGCCCTTGTCCAATCCAAGGACAAGGGGCTCTTCTCCACCTCCGATGGGCGGTGGAGGTGGAGGCCGCGATTTCCTGGGGGGGGTTCATGGTGGCATCTGGGAGTCCCCTTTAAAAAGGGGTCCCCCAGATGCCCACCCCCCCTCCCAGGAGAAATGAGTATAGAGGTACTTGTACCCCTTACCCATTTCCTTTAAGAGTTAAAAGTAAATAAACACACAAACACTTAGAAAAAGTATTTTAATTGAACAAAAAACATAACCACGAAAAAAGTCCTTTAATATTCTTAATTAACCAATAATACTTACCTGTCCCTTTAAATAAATGATCCCTCGCAATATCCTCGGAAATGTTCTATCAGTTACAATGTAACAAAGTTATTACAATGTAACAACTTTGTTACATTGTAACTACGCCGCACCCGATGCCACTCGCCGCTCAGCCGCCGCATACGCGTCCGTGCAGGACGCTAAGTCCCCGCTGGCCCCCGCTGTCCACCCCGCCCACATCTGTCACCCACATGTCACCCACATGTGGGTGACATGTGGGTGACATGTGGGAGAGGCGGGGAGGGCAGCGGAGCCGGCGGAACTTAGCGTCCTGCACGGAGTCCGGACCCGACAGAGCTCTGAGCTATATAGCTCAGAGCTCTCTAAGCATCTTTGTATTTGGGCTCCAAGGAGCCCCATTGGTCCTTAGCAGACCAATGGGGTTCCTTTAAATCAGAAGGAACCCCATTGGTCTGCTAAGGACCAATGGGGCTCCTTGGAGCCCAAATACAAAGATGCTTAGAGAGCTCTGAGCTATATAGCTCAGAGCTCTGTCGGGTCCGTGCAGCGGCTGAGCGGCGAGTGGCATCGGGTGCGGTGTAGTTACAATGTAACAAAGTTGTTACATTGTAATAACTTTGTTACATTGTAACTGATAGAACATTTCCGAGGATATTGCGAGGGATCATTTATTTAAAGGGACAGGTAAGTATTATTGGTTAATTAAGAATATTAAAGGACTTTTTTCGTGGTTATGTTTTTTGTTCAATTAAAATACTTTTTCTAAGTGTTTGTGTGTTTATTTACTTTTAACTCTTAAAGGAAATGGGTAAGGGGTACAAGTACCTCTATACTCATTTCTCCTGGGAGGGGGGGTGGGCATCTGGGGGACCCCTTTTTAAAGGGGACTCCCAGATGCCGCCATGAACCCCCCCCCAGGAAATCGCGGCCTCCACCTCCACCGCCCATCGGAGGTAGAGAAGAGCCCCTTGTCCTTGGATTGGACAAGGGCTCGGAGGGGGAGGGGAAAGCTTGGCTGTCCCTCCCCTTCCGAGACCCCCCAATCCATGGACCATGCGGGCTGGTATAGTCAGGGTGCGGAGCCCCACGCGGCCGGTGCTCCGCATTCTGGCTATCCCAGCCTGCATGGGGGACAAGGGGTTAAAGGGGTCTGGGAGGGGGGACCCCACGTCATTTTTTTTTTATATTTCCCACACTCAGAACGAAGTAAGTAAAACTCTTCCCACTTGGGGGAATCTATGAAAATAATACACTATTGTTATCTGTGCAAAAAAAACTGACATTTTCCGCATTTAAAAGACATTTTTGCCCTTGAAACTTAAAAATCGATTTTCTCAAAAACTATAAAGTCTTTTTGAAAAAAATGTTTTTCCTCTTATTCCCACTGATCCCCGTAATATACCCTGGGAATTTGGTGTTCCTAAACTTTAAGCAGGCTTTGCTATTAACCGTTAAAGTCGGCGGGTTTTTAAATGTATACATTTTTACTTTGAAACTTTAACATCGATTTTCTCAAAAACTATAAGGTCTTTTTGAAAAAAAAAATTTTCCTCTTATTCCTCCCGATCTCCTTAATATACTCTCCAAATTTGAGGCTCTTAGCATTTAAGGGGGCTTTGCTATTAACCCTTAAAGTCGGCGGCTTTTTTATATTATACGGAGCGTTACGGTTTAACGCGAAATTACGGCATAAACTAAACGCGAAATTACGCGTTGAAAATTACGCTTACGGTATTTTCAATTACGATTTTAATGGCAATTACGCTACTGTAAAATTTCGGCTCAACCCCACCTGGGAATAGTTTCTTTGCAGAAAATCTTTGCTACAGTTTTTGCATCCTCTTTCCTTTCCACAAAAGCCTCTGGCCATCTGCTGAATCTGTCAACAATTACCAAAAGAATTTTACACCCGTTTGTTGCCTTTGGCATGTGTGTAAAATCGATGTGTAATTCCTGAAATGGCCCTTGTGGGGGCAGTAGGTGTTCATGGTGGCCTACTTTTTTACCTTGGACATTGTTTCTAGCACAAGTGAGACATCTTCAAATCATACTTTCTGTGACTTGTTTTACATTTTCTGCACAAAACCTTTTACTTACCTCCTCCATTGTTTGCTTGAGTCCCTTGTGGCCTAAACCATGTATTTGTCGTATAAGAACGGGGGCTGCTACTTGAGGAATTCCTACCACTCCTCCTTTTGACCATAGACCGTTAGAGTCTTTGGTCAACCCTTGGGACTCCCAATAAGTAATGTCTGCCAGTGTTGCAAATGCTTGGAGTTGGGACAGCATGACGTTATTTTCAGGTGTGAGCGGTACCAGCGGGGCATTTAGGAGAACCTCAGTTGCATGATTAAGTGTGACACGAGAAGCTGCTTTTGCATGCTTGTCTGCTAACCTGTTTCCCTGAGCAACTAGTGTCATTGAGGTTGTGTGCGCCTGGCTCTTAATGACTGCAATGGCTTCTGGGAGTTGAATCGCTGCAAGGAGATTTGTAATGAGCTGTGCATGTGCAATTGGTTTACCTGCCGCTGTCGTAAACCCTCTATGCTGCCATATTACCCCAAAGTCGTGACACACTGAAAATGCGAATCTAGAGTCTGTGTACACATTTACTCGCTTGTTAGCCATGATTTCACAAGCTCTGGTGAGTGCGATTAACTCAGCAGCTTGTGCAGATGATACAGGAGCTGGCATGGCCTCCAGAACTGTATCAGGCAATTGTACAACTGCATAACCAGCATGAAATGTGTCATCAACTGGTCGTGTGCAGGAGCCATCTGGCTTCGATACAGGGTTCAATGGCGTGTTGTATGGAGAGGTGGTGAACTTTAGCATGTTCTGTTTGAGGAATGCCTCAATCATTGGCGCTAGAGCTTCTTCCTTTGCTTTCTGGATGGGATATTGATTTAAGTACACAGGCGTATGTGGCTTAACAGTTGCCTTGTACGGTGTGCAGGGGAGAAAACCAACATCAAATGAATCTTGTGCCCATGTCTCTTGAGGGATTTCTTCAAGAGAACTGGGAACAAGTGCTTGCTCACAAGTTAGAGTATGTACACAGTCAATAGAGAATCCCAATCCCCCGTTTGGCAGGAGAGAGATGCCTAAAGCTATCATTAAATCCCTCTCCAGTAAATTTGAGGGACAAGTCGGCAATATGGCAAAAGAATGATCTGTTAAACATTCCTTCCACTGATTATACACCTGTATAGAGGGGGTACGTCTGGTGGGGGTTAATACTCCATTTATTCCCACAGAAGGTTCGCCAGGATAAGTTTCTTTACCTGTCCACTGCCTGATGACTGAGACTTTTGCTCCACTATCAATTAAGAAATATTCTTTCCTATACCTAGGTGGTTGTCTATCATCTGTTAAAATAAGTTTGACCATGGGCTTCTCTTCTGCAGTGTAGGTTAAATCATACATGGCGACGGAGTTTGGGCACCTTCATTGTGGGTTAGCTGTATTCATTCCCCACTGGATGGGATATTTTATCTGTGCCTGCTGGGTCTGTGTAGGCATTGGTTGGGCCTGGTCTGGGGGCAGGCAGGGGCAATCTCTAATGAAGTGCCCTGGTTGCTTACACCTGTAGCAGACATGTGGGTTTTTGTCTGGACCCTGCATGCTGCTGAAAGCTGCGCTTATCTGTATATCTCCCCCTATTGTCATGGCGGGGGTGGGGCTGGGAGTAATGAATACTATGAGCTGAAGAATTGGTGGTCTGCTTATGGACCTCAAAGCATCCTGCCGAGTCTTTAGCTATAGCCTGCTTCATTGTTTGTGTTGGGGTTAATGTTGGCCAGTTATCAACAATCATTTTATACGTTTTAGCAACATCAGGCAGTAAATTTGCAACAAATGTCTGTGTGTACACTAATCCCATATCATCTGCAGTTGCTAAACCTGCCTCTTCTATCCAGGTCTGTCTAAATCTTTTTGCAAAATCTGACACACTTTCTCCAGGTTTTTGTTTGCATGGTGTGGCTATCCCAATATCTTTTCTATCACCATGCATTTCCTTAAATTGTGCCAACACTTGTGTCCACATTTTTTTCTATCTGGACAGAAGTCCTTAAGGGATAATCGGCAGGCGTGATATCTGCACTGGGTATTTCAAGAGTGTCACATTTTGCAAAGTCAAAACCACCTTCTGCTGAATCCTGGTATCCTGTAACCCCTTCAAGAATGAATCTATAATCCTCTACAGTAAATTGTTGACCTTTACACATTCTTTTCAAATAAGATACAGTGGCAGCAGGAGTTTTCCTGGGATCAGGGAAATTCTTTATATTATCATTTAAAACAGTAGATGGTAAAGGCTTCATTACCATTCGATTCCCCATTACGACAAATGGGAATGCTTCAGCTGCTATGGGGGAAGTGTTTGTCTTTGCTGCACGAGGATACATTGTTCTACTAGGCTGTGCAGACTGGACAATAGGTTGATTAGCACTTTCAGAGAAATCCTGTATTTCAGGCTCTGTAGAACCAGAAACTTGTGGGGCAGTTAATTGTGTGCATATCTCATCATCTGACTCTGTTGTTAATTTAGTTAAGACAGGGTATAATGGCACATAAGGAGGCGGAGCAGAAGTTGGGGATACAATGGGGGCTTTGATCTGCTGCTTTTCAGTTACACAGCTAAGATCAGTCCAGAAAGTTTGCAATGATAACCATGCCTGCCCACAGGTTTTCATAGAACTTTTATCCCAGTGTGGATCTCCATGATACCATGGAAAAGCACCTATGTCATTTAGACACAACCCCTTTATCATGGTAACATGAAATTCTGAAAAAGATCCCTCTCTTGGAAATGGATCACTACATCTCATTCCCTCAGTCCAATTTGACATATTATCCACCCATGGGTCAGTATAAAATGAACCTAGACACCTCTGGACAAACATTTTAGGTGTTTCCCCCAATTCATTCTTGGGAGACACTTTCACCAGAGAGTGGTTTGCAGCAGACTTAGGAACATGCTTTTCAGTTCTAAACTTACATTTCAAATTTCCCTTAGGCTTCTCCATACCTTGAGAATTGCCCATTAAGCTAAGCTAAAAAATACAATAAAATAAAATAGAGTGAGATTAGCTGAGTTTGAAGGTTTATCTAGGGATGGTGACGTCAGTATTAGACTTTACTGGCAAACCTGGTCTCCAGCTTATGTGATTCTTCTATAGTTTCTAATCAGGTTTATCTACACCCGATTTATGGTTTGACTTTTAACTATCCTCTGTGGACGAGTTTATACCTTCAATCTCAGCTTAACCTCGCATACAATCTGTACACAAATCTATACAGTAACATGCAATCTTATATAACAACTAAAATTCACTTAAGCGACTATACAACAATATACAAGGTTTGGTGAGACTATTCACTATTTCACACGGTACTGCTTTCTTAATTGGGGCATCAGACCCGCTATTTACTTTAGGAATATCAGATTCCTGGGAGGCGCTACAGAAGCACTTTCCGGGTTCTGCTAATCCGCTCTGACAGTATAGGGTGGTAATATTATATATAAAAAAAATAGTATTACTCACCCGATACTGTGTATGGAAAATCCCTCTTCTTGACACCAAACTGTTAGCTCGATTCCTTCCGAGTTGCCTGCAAGTTCACTTTAGCAGCAGTCAGACCTATGGATTCAACTCCCTGGTTCTAAGTGAGTAGTCTCCCTCCAGCTGGGAGATGCAACAACACGACACTTAAGTTGGTGAAAATGCATCTGAAATCTTTATTTACAGGTCAATCTTATATACACACTGATGTTGGGGGAAGAACGAAGTATTTGAGACAATGGCACAGACACAGTATAGACAGCAAAGACAATAGGATTTGTTGTTCTGTAAACACTGGCAGAGGTAGAATTTGTTACATGTGTTAATTTTCAATAGACCAGGTTCTTAACAACAATGCATGAATAGGTCTGAGTCTTCAGATCTCTGTCACAGTGGCTTATATGGTAATATACCAAGTGGGTATTCAAATGCAGGTTTAGTATTCTGTCTCTCAAAGATGCCTGGAACTTCTTCTAGAGTGTTAATTATTAATGTATCTGTAAAGCACCATCTGCAGGAATGTGCTGCTGACTAGTTGGAGCAATGATGTCATTTTAAGATATTTTGATGTGCTGTATATATTTTAATATCGGGGTGATTTAAGTAGCACATTAATAAAACCTTTCACTATATGGTACACTGTAGAAAAGAACAAGTCACTTGGCACTCAGCTGGTTAGGGAAGGGGTAGAGCGCGGCTCCTATAAGTCTGCATTAGCTTCACCCCGTGTGCTTACACCTGTGTTGTTAGGCTGACAGTCCTAGTAAAGGGAAGTACGGCAGGCCTTGGTTAGTGCAGAGCACAAACTGTAACACAAAAGAGATGCTGCGCACCTTCCTCTTGTATTCAGGCATTCCACTAACAGCCAGCGTAAATGACATAGGAAACGAGAGAGGTGCAGAGGTGAGTAGGGAAGAGGTGACCAGGGGATGTATGGACGGCACTACAGCCATTTCACGCCGTCTGGTGCTTGCTCACGTGCGTATGTCCTCTGCACCTCCGTGAATCCAGGTTTGACAACTCTCGTTTCCTATGTCATTTACGCTGGCTGTTAGTGGAATGCCTGAATAAAAGCAATACGAGAGGAAGGTGCGCAGCATCTCTTTTGTGTACCAAACCTTTCAATATATATGGTGAGTGTTTGGTGTAACAGTATAACTTTGAGCAACCCACCTGAAGAGCAGGTGACCCTAAGCAGTACAGAAGATACTGCTATGGAGGGTACAGAAACCTTCCAGCAGCCTGAGACTCTCCAGGGGGTGGAGTCAGGCTGGAGACAGGAAGGACCAGAGAGTGAGTGACACCTGAAGGTGGATGTCACTGACTGATCTGGAGACTATCTCCTAAGTGGAGAGAGATAGCTCTCGAGGTCGGGCTAGCCAGGTCGGCAACACACAGACAGATAAAGTACAAAGACAGAAGGCTGATTCGGTATCCAAGTCAGGCAGGGTTTGGCAACGTGATATCAGAGATGCGTGGTACCGAATCAGAAAGCAGAGGGATAGTCAGGAAAGCAACAGGTCATAACAAATAACAAACAATGCTTATTCTTGGGTGTGAGGTCCGTGGTCTCTACACCCTGGAACTAGTCTGATGAATAACAGAATGATAATACAAGTTCCCTAGTCTTGGGTGTGAGGTCCGTGGTCTCTACACCCTGGAACTAGTCTGAAGTATAACAGAATGATAATGCAAGTTCCCTAGTCTTGGGTGTGAGGTCCGTGGTCTCTACACCCTGCAACTAGTCTGAAGTATAACAGAATGATAATGCAAGTTCCTTAGTCTTGGTGGGAGGTCCGTGGTCTCTACACCCTGGAACTAGTCTGAAGTATAACAGAATGATAGTACAAGTTCCCTAGTCTTGGGTGTCAGTTCCATGGTCTCTACACCCTGGAACTAGTCTGAAGTATAACAGAATAATAACACAAGTAATCTGGCTCAGTGTGAATTCCCAGGTCCTCCTGGTTCAAACACACTGTTGGATCTGACTAAGGTCTGAGTGCTTCCACGTAGTGATCGCAACGGCAGACAACTTGAGAGTGGCCAGCAGTAACGATATATAGTGCAGTGCTCTCTGGCGCCACCCTGAAGTGATTAACCAATGGTTACCAGCTCTGAGGTCAGCTGACCGGCCTGGTCAGCTGATCCCTCCTTGACCATCATAAAAGTTCTGCCTTTCAGCGCGTGCACGCGTATTCCTAAACCTGTGTGAACTAACAGGCTCAGCCACACTAGCTGCATGCTGCTGCGTGCAAACCGCCGCGCTGGACGTGGAACCAGCTGCCCTGCTGTCAGTACATGTGGTGGCTTTTCCGCATTCTGCCATGTCACTAGATGCAGGCTTCCGCATGCAAACCGCCGCGTTGGAAGCGGAATCAGTCGCCTTGCTGTCAGTACACGCGGCGGCTTTTCCGCATTCTCTCACATGTGAAAAAGGAAAAACATCCAGTATGCGGCAGTCCTGTGGGGCGAAAATGCCTTGTTGATGCTAGAGGTCGAAGGAGGATGGACCAACTAATTTAAGCTGATAGAAGAGCAACGTTGATGGTGGTGGTGTAATGGTGTGGGGTATGTTTTCTTGCAGAGCCGGGTCAAGGTCCTCCAGCACCCAAGGCTGAGACACCAAAGTGCGCCCCTCCATCCCTGCCACCCGAGCCATCACACACTGATTGCTATTAGACTAAGAGGCGCCACAGAGCCCACAACCTCCCCAACACCTTAATATCTAGTTATCTGGCTTGCAGTCACTGCCATGTATCCCCTTTTCTTATTTCTTTCTGCTTCAAACACAATTAGGAATAACAGCTGAATAAATTCTGCGCCCCCTCCTACACTGCGCCCTGAGGCTGGAGCCTCTCCAGCCTATGCCTCGGCCCAGCCCTGTTTTCTTGGCACACTTTAGGTCCCTTAGTGCCAATTGGGCATTGTTTAAATGCCACGGGCTACCTGAGCATTGTTTCTGACCATGTCCATCCCTTCATGACCACAATGTACCCATCCTCTGATGGCTACTTCCAGCAGGATAATGCACCATGTCACAAAGCTCCAATCATTTCACATTGGTTTCTTGAACATGACAATGAGATCACTGTACTAAAATGGCCCCACAGTCACCAGATCTCAACCCAATAGAGCATCTTTGGGATGTGATGGAACGGGAGCTTCTTGCCCTGGATGTGCATCCCACAAATCTCCATCATCTGCAAGATGCTATCCTATCAATATGGGCCAACATCTCTAAAGAATGTTTCAGCACCTTGTTGAATCAATGCCAGGTAGAGATGGCCCGAACCTCCGATTTTCGGTTCACAACTTCCGCAAAAGTTCGGTTCGCGCAAACTTTTGCGAACTGCAATAGACTTCAATGGGGAGGCGAACTTAGAAAACTAGAAAAAATTATGCTGGCCACAAAAGTGATGGAAAAGATATTTCATGGGGTCTAACACCTGGAGGGGGACATGGCGGAGTGGGATACATGCCAAAAGACCTGGGAAAAAATCTGGATTTGATGTAAAGCAGCGTTTTAAGGTCAGAAATCACATTGAATACTAAATTGCAGGCCTAAACTGCTTTCACACATCTTGCATACATCAATCAGGGAGTGTAATCCACTTCCTCCCTCCTCCTTTCCTCTCTCTCTATCTGATTTTGTCTTCCAGGGATTTGTGTAACGGTCTTGTGTTGTAGCTCAGATGTCTGATTATGTGGTGATCTGCAGAATCACCAATAATGCAGATGCTATAACCGATTATGTGTGATCTGCTTAATCACCAATAATACCAGTATAGCAGACAAGGAACTGAGTGTGTAGTGATTTGGTGCAACCGTAACTTTAATAGTTTAATGAGACCTCACCAGAGGGGCTGGTGAGGTATATCAGTACACTGACCGTGCACTAAGGTACAAGCTCCAGCAAGCTGGAGAAACAATACTGAAAAGGCTGAATCTCCCGAGGAGCGGGTGATTCAGAATGTACTGCAGCCAAATGAACACCCGAGGAGCGGGTGACTCAGACTGTACTGCAGCCTAGGAGAAATAATAATAATGCAATAACAGATCACCTAAGGAGCAGGCGATTAAGGCTGTACTGCAGCCTAGAAGATCCGCTTCACCAGAGGAGCTGGTGGAGCTCACACCTCACCAGTGGCGAGGGCCCACTGGTGAGTAGAATGGTCAGGCAGGCAAGGTACGGCAACAGAGAGGTAAGTAATGGTACAGAATTGTGAGGCAGGTGTGACAATCTGTCAGCTAGAGCACTGAGATCTGATTACATGATTATCTGCAGTACAACCACTAATGCAGATATATATGAGCAAGGTAATCAGTATCTTCCTGATGGTAATTCACCCAGCACCTTGATTATTGGGGATCCGCAGAATCACCAATAATACAAAGACAGACCCGATTATATAGCAATCTGCGGAATTGCTTATAATGCAAGCTGATCAAAACAGGGTAATCGACACACGAATAAATGAGGTAACAATAAATGCTGTAACAATTCACAACGTAGTGGAAATATCCACCACACGGCGATTCCTCAGAGGTGTGGTTACCTCTGAATGGGAACCAAGTGTGTGAGATCCTTCAATGCGGCAGAGGAAGAATCTCGGCCTCTAGCAGTAACGGTCTGCTAGGGCAAGCGTCTCGGAGAGGCAAGCCTCAGAGAGAACCCTACAGTGGGAGACGTTCCACTGAAGGGAGAAAGGTCAGATGGCCAGAGGTTCAGCAACAGTACAGGTGGCAACAGTACAGAGACGTGAGACGAGAGAATAGTCAGAAACCAAGCCAATAGTCGTTAACGGTGTGGGCTGGCAAGGTACAGAAACAGAAGGCTGATTCAGAGTCGGTAAACAGGCAGGGTCGGCAACTTGAATCAGATAGGCGGAAGTACAATAATGATTAGAGTAAAGAATAGTCAGGGATAGCCAGAGTCATACACAGATAAACAATGAAGTATAATCCTAATCTGAGGTGTGAAGTCCTTGGTTTCGATACCTGGGATCTAGCCTAAGGTCTGAGCGCTAACACAGAAGTAATTATAGCAGCAGACAACTTGCTACTGACAAGCAAGTCCTATATGTAGCCAGAGAGCTGCCCAGCGCCGCCCCAGAGCCCCAGCCAATCCAAGGACCTGCTGGAGTCAGCTGACCGGCCTGGTCAGCTGACTCCCCTTCTGGAGGCATAAAGTTCCTGTCTACTCGCACGTGCGCGCGTAAGGCGGAGACACTGAGCCGGCGACGGAGCTGATGACCCCCCAGGCAGCAACTGTGCGGCAGAGTCCGCCAAGCTCATGGACTCCGCCGCCTGCCCTACTCCGCCCGCCGGCAAGGATGCAGAGGCTCCCACTTGTAATGCGGAACCCGCTGCCACGTGCGTTCTGGTGGCGGTTCCGCTAGTTATTACAGCAGGAGAGTAAACGGTAATCAGGCAGAGGTTCAGCAACAGGAAGGTACGTATCGGTACAGAATCGTGAGGCAAGAGAGTAATCAGTAATCAGGCAGAGGTTCAGCAACAGGAAGGTACGTATCGGTATAGAATTGTGAGACAAGAGAGTAATCGGTAATCAGGCAGAGGTTCAGCAACAGGAAGGTACGTATCGGTATAGAATCGTGAGACAAGAGAGTAATCAGTAATCAGGCAGAGGTTCAGCAACAGGAAGGTACGTATCTGTATAGAATCGTGAGACAAGAGAGTAATCGGTAATCAGGCAGAGGTTCAGCAACAGGAAGGTACGTATCGGTATAGAATCGTGAGACAAGAGAGTAATCGGTAATCAGGCAGAGGTTCAGCAACAGGAAGGTACGTATCGGTACAGAATCGTGAGGCAAGGAGAGTAATCGGTAATCAGGCAGAGGTTCAGCAACAGGAAGGTATGTATCGATACAGAATCGTGAGACAAGAGAGTAATTGGTAATCAGGCAGAGGTTCAGCAACTAGGCGGCAGATAGGCAAAAGTACAGGATCAGAAAACAGGATCAGAGTCAGAGTAATAGCTAAGAGTCATACACAGGAGATCTATATAATAAGCAATATCCTAGACTAAGTGTGAAATCCTTAGCATCAACACCTGGGATCTAGTCTAAGGTCTGAGCGCTAACACGCAAGTATTCACGACAACAGACAGCGTGTGAATGAAGCCCGGAGGCTTAAGAAGCAGAGGAGATCCCACTGGCATGCCCCCCTCCATCAGCCAATCCTGGCTGCCGTGGGACTCCTCTGACGTCAGCCGATCAGCAGGTCAGCTGACGGGCTTCCTCCCCGCATAAAGGTCCCGTCTGTGCGCGCCTGCGCAAGATGGCGACCCCTGTACAATTGAACGTTCCGTCCTCGGCGTCCTAGACGCCGGACGGACGGATGGCCGCATGGAGGCAGCTGCGGCGGCGGTGCTGTTCGCCGCAGCTGCCTCGTATATTGCAATTTGTAGGCTGTCAAAAGCAAGCTTACATACATTGGCCAGGAATCAAACCCAGGTCAACTGCTTGGGCTATAATGCTGGGCGAATCTCTGGTGGGGGGTTACTATTTATTATTTGTACACTGTGTCTTATTTCTTGACGAAGCTCTTTTCATAGAGTGCAACTGGTTCTAGTTGAATTAACCCGTGAGCACTGTAATTAATGTACATATCACCCTTTCTACCTCAGCTTTATACCTTTTGTGAGGGCATTTTTATACTAATATGTAGGAGCAGCCTGGTTGGTTTGTGACTGTTGGTAATTGTTTACCAATCATTCACTGCTGAGATATTAACCGCACTCCTAAATGCCATATATAAGTTTCTGTATTTGCTCTATCACCTTGCTGTGATGTGAATAGCTACACCCCAGTATTTGTTGACTGAGTTCCAGCCACCTGGGGGGGATCAGCAAAGACCTCTCATTACAAAGCATTGTGTTTTTAATAAATATATGTATTGATACTGACTGGTGCGAGACAGACCTACAATGGCAATCATTTTCTAGTTGCTGATCACGCATATAAATTGTTTATGTTTGTGACCTGTTGATCACGGGTATACATCACTCCATACCCAGCTGACCAACTGTAATAGATTGCGGAGGAGCCGCCGCGCAGACTGGCGGCGAGGCGGCTGATTCCGCATCCAGTGCGGCGGTTTGCATGCAGCAGCGTGCGTCTGAGGTGGCTGGGCCTGTTAGTGCACACAGACTGAGGAATACGCGTGCGCGCGCTGAGAGGCTGAACCTTTATGCCAAACGGGGAGGGATCAGCTGACCAGGTTGGTCAGCTGATCCCAGAACAAGTGGCCATTGGTTGATCAGCGGTGGGTGGCGCCGGAGAGCGCCACTCTATATATACCTATTGATGGTCAGTCTCAAGTTGTCTGCCGTTGCGAACACTTACGTGAAAGCACTCAGACCATAGTCAGATCCCACTGTGTGTTTGAACCAGGAGGACCTGGGAATTCACACTGAGCCAGTTTACTGCTGTATTATCATTGTGTTATACTTCAGACTAGTTCCAGGGTGTCGAGACCACGGACCTCACACCCAAGACTAGGGATTCTGTGTTATCATTGTGTTATACTTCAGACTAGTTCCAGGGTGTCGAGACCACGGACCTCACACCCAAGACTAGGGATTCTGTGTTATCATTGTGTTATACTTCAGACTAGTTCCAGGGTGTCGAGACCACGGACCTCATACCCAAGACTAGGGATTCTGTGTTATCATTGTGTTATACTTCAGACTAGTTCCAGGGTGTCGAGACCACGGACCTCACACCCAAGACTAGGGATTCTGTGTTATCATTGCGTTATACTTAAGACTAGTTCCAGGGTTTCGAGACCACGGACCTCACACCCAAGACTAGGGATTCTGTGTTATCATTGTGTTATACTTCAGACTAGTTTCAGGGTGTTGAGACCACGGACCTCACACCCAAGACTAGGGATACTGTCTACCATCATATTATACTTCAGACTAGTTCCAGGGTGTTGAGACCACGGACCTTACACCCAAGACTAGGCATTGTTTGATATCTGTTATGACCTTCTGCATTCTTGACTATCCCTCTGCTTTCTGATTCGGTACCTACGCATATCTGATACCCTGTTGCCAAACCTGCCTGTCCCTGGTTACTGAATCAGCCTTCTGTCTCTGTACCTTATCTGCTCGTGTGTTGCCAACCTGGCCTGCCCGACCTTGAGAGCTATCCCTCTCCGTTGAGAGATTAGTCTCCAGACCTGCTTGTGACGCCCACCTTCTAGGTGTCACTTAGCCTCAGGGCCTTTCTGCTATTCAACCTGGGGCTCCACCCCTTTGGACGTCTCAGGCTGCTGAAAGGTCTTTGCACTTATCAGAGGGAGGTAACTCCCATACGGCCAATCACCACCTGCTCCTCGGGTGGTCCCACTCAAAGTCATTACTGTTGCACCAAACACTCACATTACATAGGTGTCCAGAGGTTAGTTATATCTGTATTATTGGTGATTCTGCAGATCATTAATAATCAGGTATATATCTGTATTCTTGGTGATACTGCAGATCACCAATAATCAGATTCTCTCTGTGTGCTGACACCAATCGTTACACCAATTCCCATAATATACCAAGTGCCCAAAATTCCTAAAGATAAACAGAACCCCCCTGGCAGGCCCATTGTCAGTGGAATTGGCTCGGTGACCCATCGTTTGGGGCAATACCTTGATGAATATCTTCAGCCGTTGGTGGACTCACTTCCTAATGTATTAAGGGATACCAAACATATGCTGCAGAAATTGGAGGGTCAAAAATTGGGAGAAGGGGATGTAATGGTAACAGCAGATGTCGCCTCATTGTATACTAATATAAGTCATGATTTAGGAATAGAGGCTGTCAAATACTATGTGGATAAGGATAATATATTCTGAGGCTGTTGAGGTTCGCATTAGAAAGAAGTTATTTTTGGCATGATGGACGATTTTACAAGCAACATAGGGGATGTGCTATGGGTAACTAGTTATGCCCCCAGTTTAGCAAATTTGTTCATGGGAAAATGGGAGAAATCAATTGTGGGGGGTGACATCAATTTAAAACTATGGAGTAGATTTTTTGATGATTTGTTTTTTGTTTGGGAGGGTGGGAGGGAAAATTTGGATACGTTTTTGAACTTTTTGAACAACAACAGCCTTGGAATAGCTCTAACAGCGGAGGTAGAACAAAATAGTATACACTTTTTGGATCTGGAAATTATGAGGAAAGAGGAGTCGGTCCAGACAAAAAGTTTTTTTTAAAGAGACTGACAGAAATGGCTACATTTTGGTACTTAGCTGTCACCACCCCACCTGGATAAAAGGGATCCCAAAGGGACAATTTCTAAGAATGAGAAGGAATTGCACTGATATTAGGGATTTTGACCAACAGGCAGATATTCTTAAGAATAGATTTTTGGAAAAAGGGTATGATCCCATTTTTTTTGGAGGAGAAATGAGAAATGTGAGGGACAGGGAAAGGAAAGTACTCATTGAGGATAAAAAAGAGGATAGGAGAGAAGGTGAGTATGAATTGGCTTTTATTACTGGATATAGTACGCAGTATAGGGGGATCCAAAAGATCATTGAAAAGCATTGGGAAATATTGGGGACAGATTATACATTGAGGGGTATACTCCCCCAAAGACCAAAGTTCATTTACAGGAAAGCACAGAATTTGAAGCAAATTGTAGCACCTAGCTGTGTGGAGCCTAAGAAAAAGGAGAGGATGCAGGGATGGCAAAGCCCGGGTTTCTTTCCATGTAGGATCTGTAAAAGCTGTAGGGAGAGTAAGGGGGTCAAAACTGAAAAGGTAACATACAGTAATGGAAAAGAGTATCCTATCAGAAAGATAGGTATGTTGTCTATCTAGCATGGTGTACATGTGAATGGCAGTACATTGGTAGGACCACCCGTACCCTCAAAGAACGGATGGGGGAGCATGTGCGGAATATAAGAAAGGGGTATATGAATCATAGTTTGTCCGCACATTTTGCCCGAGAGCATGGATGTGATCCAAGGGACTTGTCCTTCTGTGCCTTAGATAAAATGACCCCAGACTGGAGGGGATCCAATAAGGTGAAGCAGGTGTCGCAGGCAGAAACAAAATGGATCTACAGCATGGGCACCTTGAGACCCAAGGGGTTGAATATTGATATAGACCTGGTTTGTTTTTTGGGGGATTAGAGGAGGGTGTCTGGTGCCTATGTTGCAGATCCTAATAGGGGGGGATTTGTTCTATTGGCCTGTGTAACAGTAAGATATTGGTAAATAGATGACATATGGAGATATCATGTATACCACAGGGGCAGGATCTTGTGGAGGGTGGGGGAGAAATAGATGTTTATGTATATATGGGGCTGGCATGATCAATTTCCACCGTTACCCCAGTTATTTGTAACACCTGAGGGACATATATTTTGGGTTTATAGGGGTATTAAGAGTGGAGGATTCAATGGGTAGTGTATTATGTGGCCAATTAGTAGGGGATATAGTACAGTCAAAGCAGGGGGATAGGTGGGAGGGAGCATGCCAGAGATCATTATTTGCTCTTTTTTCTCACATAGCGTATTTTAAGATGTCTTACAATCTTATTATTATATATATTTTTACCTAATTCTTTGAAGTATCTTGTTGGGTCTTGCTGCATGGCAGTAGGACATTAATTTGTATGAGAATGCAATACGTAAGGCTGATTGGCTGGGTTCTAGAACGCTGGCCCAGAATACTAGGGAGAATACGGTAGGAGCAGCGTACTAGATGGATTAAGGTGACAGAGCGGCGAATCGGCGCATTGAGGGGCGGGAGCTTAAAAGGCTGTCAGTAGCGTTAGGCCCCAGCTTCTGATGAGTCACGGTGTGACGAAACATGTAAGGCGGGGCCTAACACGGAAGATACAGCAGGATACACGTGGCTACGGCGGGACCCAGGACGCTAGAGGAGGACAAAGCTGACTGAGCGCGCGGCGGTCGGAAGTCCACCATAGGCGAAGGGAGACCCAAGCCAGCCGGCCATCTAGGCGGGGGAGAGCCCGCAGGATAAATTACTCTGGGCTGAGATGTTGCTGTGGAAATTGTAAGTGCAATTGTTTTTAAAAGTTTTAATTAAAGTGACAGTATTACGCTATATGGTGCATTTTTATTGAGGTTCATTGAGGAGGACATAGAGCTCGCTAGATTTCCTGGAGTCTGTTGAATCTTGCCAAAGGGGTGAAGGATGACCCTGTGACTGTCCCAAAGTGCCATCTGACCTATCAGCAGGTCTAAGCATCTGGTGAGTGTATCTCACAGAGGTGTGGTGACGGGCCTTGTCTTCTGGATATATAACCTGCCAGCAATATAAGAAGTGTGATTTGCGATTTGTGTACTTTATACTGGTTGAACTCGGTGGACGTATGTCTTTTTTCAACCAAAATAACTATGTAACTATGTAACTATGATTGAGCTACAGACTATAATTGGACCTTCTCGTATATACAGACTGTTGATGCTGGAATAGGAATTGGTTTAGGCTGCAGCCTGGTTTATATTCATATCTAACCCTGGAAACAACTTTATAAGTGGACACTGTGTATATAACCACTGACCCATACATATTTTGCATCTTAAAGGGGAAATACCTATTAAGGAAAAGTTGGGGGGTGGGTGGCATTGTGAACGCCAACCTCTGATTTTGGTGATATTCTCTATGTCACTAATTTTGTACATATAGGTGAGGTCCCCTGTTGGGACATAGTTTGTTATTGTGTATTCACCTCCTGTACTCCAATTCGGATTGTTTGTGCTAGTCAACTGCTTGGAAGGCAGCTATGCTCACCACTATACCACCATTGGCCAGGAATCAAACCCAGGTCAACTAACATTACAGGCTGAAGCCAGCCATTTCACTCATCTCCAACTACAAGAAAGGCCCCGGAGTAGTCTTAGCTACCATAATATCTATGTTACGGCAGGGCCCTTATTACACTTTCTCTTACAGGGCTATGGAAACCGTTTTGCCCATGCGATAAAGCGTGGTGCAAAAATGAAATTATGCCTAGCAGAGAATGGTTTCAAACCATCAACCTCTGGGTTATGGGCCCAGCACACTTCCACTGCGCCACTCTGCAGGCTGTTTACATTTGTATACAATCTTCAAGTTTAAGAAGGGTACATTAGTTCCCTTCACAAAACACAAAGCCATCCCTGGGTGGGCTTGAACCACCAACCTTTCGGTTAACAGCCAAATGCGCTAACCAATTGTGCCACAGAGACCGTGTGTATATAGTAGCTGCTAAATGGCTATCTGGGGTTCTCTTCAGACAACTGTTGAACACAAAAGGCAAGGCTGTCCCTGGGTGGGTTTGAACCACCAACCTTTTGGTTAACAGCCAAATGTGCTAAGTGATTGCACCACAAGAAGTTAAACACCACTTTTTTCCTACAACAAAGCATTCACTGTGTGGCAGCACAGTGGTGCAGCGGAAGTATGCTGGGCCCATAACCCAGAGGTTGATGGATTGAAACCATCATCTGCTAGGTGTACTTTGTTTTTTACACCTTGCTTTACCACATGGGCCAATCGGCGGGCATAGCCCCTTAAGAGAAAGTGTCATTAGGGTCTTGCTGTAACATAGGTTGTAGTGTAACTATTTCAACTAATGAACCCTTATTAAACTTGAAGATTGTATACAAATGTAAGCAGACTGCAGAGTGGTGCTGCAGAAGTGTGCTGGGCCCATAACCCAGAGATTGATGGATTGAAACCATCCCCTGCTAGGCATGATTTCATTTTTGCACCTCGCTTTATCACATGGGCAAAACGGTTTCCATAGCCCTGTAAGAGAAAGTGTAATAAGGGCCCTGGCGTAACATAGATATTATGGTAGCTAAGACAACTCCTGTGCCTTTCTTGTAAGTGAAGAGATGAGTGAAATGGCTGGCTTCAGCCTGTAATGTTAGTTTACCTGGGTTCAACTCCCGGCCATTGGTGGTATAGTGGTGAGCATAGCTGCCTTCCAAGCAGTTGACCTGGGTTAAATTCCTGGCCAATGTATGTGAGCGTGCTTTTGACAGCCTACAAATCCCTGGAAGATAAAATCAAATAGAGAGAGAGAGAGGAGGGGAGGTAAAAAAAAAAAGCATAAGAACAAGATTATCTCTCAAAAGAGCTGTTGTGGGGTGCTATTTTAGGAATAACAATCAGCCAGGAGCAAGCTAACAAGCTTACAAGAGCCTAACTAATCTTTCCCTATGAGAGACTGCCAGCTTTCCCTTCACTAATTACTACAGGGACACAAACGACTATAATGGCCAGCGCTGCCTGCCTTATATAAGGGGAGGAAGGGGGGGTGGCTGCAGGAGATAGCATAGCCTGATTGGCTACAAAGGGCCTGCTGACTGGGATGTAGAGGGTCAAAGTTGACCCTAATGGTGCACTATGGGAGCGAACCGACGTTCCGGAAAACTTTGCGTTACATGGCGAACGCGAACCACCGGAAGTTCGCCGGGAACTGTTTGCCAGTGAACCATTCAGGCCATCTCTAATGCCACATAGAATTAAGGCAGTTCTGAAGGAGAAAGGGGGTCAAACACCGTATTAGTATGGTGTTCCTAATAATCCTTTAGGTGAGTGTATATGTGTGTGGCCCACCAATTTCTGATGTCAGCCCCTATCAGCTTTAATCTGGTACTTCTCTTCAAGAAACATTTCTGAAGCACTTACAGAAACATTTAAGAGATCTTAATTATCATCACATCCAGCAACCCCATGGGAATATAATCAGGACAAACCTAGCTGGGATTAGTCTGCTGTCTGCAAAGAAGATTTTCCACAGAGAGAAGATTACTCAAGGGAATGTCCTTATGGATCAGATAAGAAGGAGCTGCATTCATGAGAAGCACTGCTTGCTTCTCATCCCTCTGCAGGTACAAGAGGTAAGTGCACATTATACTCCTGTAATGGTCAGACACAGCAGCACACAGTCTTTCCTGACTACTGAAAGTCTTCCAACAAGAAACAAAGGTGACAATGCAGTCCGCACAGACTAGAATTCAATGATTAAACTCCAGAAGAAATAGAAGACTAACGTCTATCACTGGTGGCCACTGGAGAGATCAGATTTGTATGAGTATATACTTGGGAAGGCTCTTTTCAATGGGAAAGGCAAAAACACCCCAGCCTACTGGAGAAGGACAGCAATATCAGTGTAACATTCATGGAAGCAGCGGCTGCAGGCACACAGGGTGTCTCCACACCCGCCTCGCTTCCCTGCTCTGGGACTTTGCCCGTTCCTCTGGCGTCTAGTATGCCGAGGACAGGGCTGTCCATTGCTCATAGGGTTGCTGTATCACGCGGGCGTGCGCGGAGACAGGACCTTTATGCGGGGAGGAGGCGCGTCAGCTGACCGGCTGGTCGGCTGACGTCAGAGGAGACTCAGGGCGCTCCGGATTGGCTGATTGGTGGTGGGCGCAGCAGTGGGGTCTCCTGTGCTTCATAAGCCTTCAGTCTTCACTCGCAACCTGTCTGCTGTTGCGAATACTTACATGTTAGCGCTCAGACCTTAGATAGTATCCGGTGTGCTTTAATCTGGGAGGAAACCAGGGATTTCACACAAGACTAGGACTATTAATATTACTGTATATTTGATATTCTGTGTATGACTCTGGCTATCCTCTGACCCTGCTCTTGCTAACTGATTTTGTACTTCTGCCCATCTGACTCTGTTGCTGAACTCTGCCTGATATCTCACTACACTCTTGCTTGTCGATTTTGTACTGTACCTGCCCGCCTGTTACTGATCCTAGCCTGTCTGACCTTTTTACTCACCAGTGAGCCCTGTCACTGATGAGGTGCTCTTTGCTAGTACTCATCAGCTCCTCTGGTGAGATCTAGTATACTATTTTATTACTGTGTACTATACTATAGTACCCACCAGCTCCTCTGGTGAGGTTTAGCCAAACTATTCAGTTACTGTGTACAAATAATACCCACCAGCTCCTCTGGTGAGGTCTAGTTAAACTATTCAGTTACTGTTGCATGAAGCACTATACACCTTGCTATTCTGATAGCTATACTTGCATTATTGGTGATACTGCAGATCACCACATAATCAGGTATATTGTCTGTATTATCGGTGATTCTGCAGATCACACATAATCAGACGTCAGTGTTGCTACACCAATCATTACAGAACAGCAGACCAAAATATTATGGAGGCACTGTGCAATCGGGTTGAGCTTTTGACCACGACCATTAACGATCTTATCAAGACAGTTAACATACAGCAGACTCAGATAGACCAGCTGGCTGAGACAGTTAACCATCTTAAAGGTCCTAATGCACAAGTGTCCTCTCCTCCAGTTATTGAGCCCAGGATGCCCCCTCCCAAAAGATTCTCGGGGCATCACTCTGATTTCCGAAGTTTCAAGTACCGGTGCTTATCATATTTTGAGTTACGGCCAGTATCTTCAGGTACAGAGAGTCAAAGGGTTACATTTATAAAGACCTTATTAACTGGGGATTCCCAGTCTTGGGCCTACAGTCTCCCCGAGGGTAGTGAGGCTTTGGCCTCTGTTCAGGATTTTTTCAAAGCTATGGCAGTTATATATGATGATCCCGATTTGGCTACGACATCAGAGAGGACTTAAGACCCTCAGGCAGGGGCATAGCTCTGTAGAGACTTACGCTGCTGAGTTTAGAAGGTGGGCGGTGTCAGCCAGATGGGGGCAGTATGCTCTTTTAGATTGTTTTCTGACGGGATTGTCTGATGCTGTAGCCGATTTAATGTTGGGTCACCCTGAGCCTAAGTCCTTGGATGAGGCCATATCCTTGGCAATCAAGATTGATTGGTGAGTTCTCTATCAAAGGCAGACCCAGGGTAAAGTCCCAGGGAGGATTGCTTCTGGTACTTTCTCGCCTCCTGTTCCTTCCCCTCCTCCTCTGGATGAGCCAATGAAGATTAGACAAGCCAAACTCACTGAGGTCAAAAAGAACAGGATACATGCTGAGAGACTCTGTCTTTATTGCGCAGAGAAAGGACATATAGTGTCAATTATTCCCAGAAAGGCGGAAAACTCTATCGCCTAGGTGTAGCTGGAGGTACTACCCTAGGCGATCCAGTTTTACCTCTAAAAAGCAATCATTTACTTCTCCCATGTTCTATTGCCTGGGAGGGTCAAGTTCATTCTACCCAGGCCTTTATAGACTCAGGTAGAGATGAGCGTAATGACGTAATTACGATTTCGCGAAATTTCGCGTAATTAATGTAATTACGATTATGGCTGTAAGTACATACTCGTAATGAAGAAGGATTTCACGAAATTTCGCGTAAGCGTAATTTTCGCATTACAGTGGGTATTACAAAATTAATGCGTATGGCCATGCTCCCAAGCGGAAAAGTTGACGCATGTATCAATATTAGAAAGCCGCCGACTTTAAGGGTTAATAGCAAAGCCCCCTTAAATGCTAAGAGCCTCAACTTTGGAGAGTATATTAAGGAGATCAGAAGGAATAAGAGGAAAAATTTTTTTTTCAAAAAGACCTTACAGTTTTTCAGAAAATCGATGTTAAAGTTTCAAAGGAAAAATGTATACATTTAAAAACCCACCGACTTTAACGGTTAATAGCAAAGCCTGCTTAAAATTTAGGAACACCAAATTCACAGGGTATATTAAGGGGATCAGTGGGAATAAGAGGAAAATTTTTTTTTTCAAAAAGACCTGACATGTGGGTGACATGTGGGTGAGGCGAGGAGGGCAGCGGGAGCCGGCGGAACTTAGCGTCCTGCACGGACCCGACAGAGCTCTGAGCTATATAGCTCAGAGCTCTCTAAGCATCATTGTATTTGGGCTCCAAGGAGCCCCATTGGTCCTTAGCAGACCAATGGGGTTCCTTTAAATCAGAAGGAACCCCATTGGTCTGCTAAGGACCAATGGGGCTCCTTGGAGCCCAAATACAAAGATGCTTAGAGAGCTCTGAGCTATATAGCTCAGAGCTCTGTCGGGTCCGTGCAGGATGCTAAGTCCCCGCCGGCTCCCGCTGCCCTCCCCGCCTCTCCCACATGTCACCCACAGAACTAGTGCGCCTGCGCAGTACAGCCCGGAGCACGTCCGATGACGTCAGTGCACCGGCGTGGGACGCAGAAGTTCCGGGCCTTGGAGCGCAGAAGAGCCCGACCTGGCAGCCGGCCTGGCCAGGTCGGGTCGGCCACCGGAGACCACCGGGAGCCTGCGGAGCGGCAGTGAGTGCACCTCCTGCCTGCCACGGGCTGGAGGAAGCCCCAGGTAAGTGGAAATTGATTTTTATTTTTTACCAACCCTCCCTGAACCTTCCCTTTAAAGGAACCCTATTGGTCTGCTAAGGACCAATGGGGCTCCTTGGAGCCCAAATACAAAGGTGCTTAGAGAGCTCTGAGCTATATAGCTCAGAGCTCTGTCGGGTCCGTGCAGGACGCTACATTGTAACTGATTAGCCAATTTCCGAGGATATTGCGAGGGATCATTTATTTAAAGGGACAGGTAAGTATTAATGGTTAATTAAGAATATTAAAGGACTTTTTTCGTGGTTATGTTTTTTGTTCAATTAAAATACTTTTTCTAAGTGTTTTTGTGTTTATTTACTTTTAACTCTTAAAGGAAATGGGTAAGGGGTACAAGTACCTCTGTACCTCAAGTACCTCTATACTCATTTCTCCTGGGAGGGGGGGTGGTCATCTGGGGGACCCCTTTTTAAAGGGGACTCCCAGATGCCACCATGAAATCGTGGCCTCCACCTCCACCGCCCATCGGAGGTGGAGAAGAGCCCCTTGTCCTTGGATTGGACAAGGGCTTGGAGGGGGAGGGGAAAGCTTGGCTGCCGCTCCCCTTCCGAGACCCCCCAATCCATGGACCATGCGGGCTGGTATAGTCAGGGTGCGGAGCCCCACGCGGCCGGTGCTCCGCATTCTGGCTATCCCAGCCTGCATGGGGGACAAGGGGTTAAAGAGGTCTGGGAGGGGGGACCCCACGTCGTTTTTTTTTATATTTCCCACACTCAGAACGAAGTAAGTAAAACTCTTCCCACTTGGGGGAATCTATGAAAATAATACACTATTGTTACCTGTGCAAAAAAAAAACTGACATTTTCCGCATTTGAAAGACATTTTCCCCTTGAAACTTAAAAATCGATTTTCTCAAAAACTATAAGGTCTTTTTGAAAAAAAAATGTTTTCCTCTTATTCCTACTGATCCCCTTAATATACCCTGTGAATTTGGTGTTCCTAAACTTTAAGCAGGCTTTGCTATTAACCGTTAAAGTCGGCGGGTTTTTAAATGTATACATTTTTTCTTTGAAACTTTAACATCGATTTTCTAAAAAACTATGAGGTCTTTTTGAAAAAAATTTTTTTCCTCTTATTCCTTCTGATCTCCTTAATATACTCTCCAAATTTGAGGCTCTTAGCATTTAAGGGGGCTTTGCTATTAACCCTTAAAGTCGGCGGCTTTTTTATACGGGAGCGTTATGGTTTAATGCGAAATTACGGTATGAACGAAACGCAAAATTATGCGTTGAAAATTACGCTTACGGTATTTTCAATTACGATTTTAATGGCAATTACGCTACCGTAATTTCGCATCGTAATCGCAAATTTCGCATGCGTAATTATAGTAATGCGAAATTACGAAAATTTCGGCTCAACTCTAGACTCAGGTTCCGCAGTTAATGTAATGGCCTATGATTTTGCCATTAAATTTGGTTTTCCTCTCCTTTCTGTGGGATGCCAGTAGTGTTGGGCGAACAGTGTTCGCCACTGTTCGGGTTCTGCAGAACATCACCCTGTTCGGGTGATGTTCGAGTTCGGCCGAAAACCTGACGGTGCTCGGCCAAACCGTTCGGCCATATGGCCGAACTAAGAGCGCATGGCCGAACGTTCCCCGAACGTTCGGCTAGCGCTGTGATTGGCCGAACGGGTCACGTGGTTCGGACCCGAACGCGCTCTGATTGGCCGAACTGTCACGTGGTTCGGGTAAATAAATACCCGAACCACGTCATATCTCCGCCATTTGTCTGTGGGTTTAGCTTTGGGTAGGCAGGCAGGGTAGTTCGCGCTCCAGCCACGCTAGCCAGGGTCCCCCCCCAGTCATTGTGTGTCACTGCTGGGAACAGTAGTACACCGCTCGTTCAGCCACACTATATAGCATTCTGTGTACTGTTCTGTGTCTGCTGGGAACAGTGGTACACCGCTCGTTCAGCCACACTATATAGCATTCTGTGTACTGTTCTGTGTCTGCTGGGAACAGTAGTACACCGCTCGTTCAGCCACACTATATAGCATTCTGTGTACTGTTCTGTGTCTGCTGGGAACAGTAGTACACCGCTCGTTCAGCCACACTATATAGCATTCTGTGTACTGTTCTGTGTCTGCTGGGAACAGTAGTACACCGCTCGTTCAGCCACACTATATAGCATTCTGTGTACTGTTCTGTGTCTGCTGGGAACAGTGGTACACCGCTCGTTCAGCCACACTATATAGCATTCTGTGTACTGTTCTGTGTCTGCTGGGAACAGTAGTACACCGCTCGTTCAGCCACACTATATAGCATTCTGTGTACTGTTCTGTGTCTGCTGGGAACAGTAGTACACCGCTCGTTCAGCCACACTATATAGCATTCTGTGTACTGTTCTGTGTCTGCTGGGAACAGTAGTACACCGCTCGTTCAGCCACACTATATAGCATTCTGTGTACTGTTCTGTGTCTGCTGGGAACAGTAGTACACCGCTCGTTCAGCCACACTATATAGCATTCTGTGTACTGTTCTGTGTCTGCTGGGAACAGTAGTACACCGCTCATTCAGCCACACTATATAGCATTCTGTGTACTGTTCTGTGTCTGCTGGGAACAGTAGTACACCGCTCGTTCAGCCACACTATATAGCATTCTGTGTACTGTTCTGTGTCTGCTGGGAACAGTGGTACACCGCTCGTTCAGCCACACTATATAGCATTCTGTGTACTGTTCTGTGTCTGCTGGGAACAGTGGTACACCGCTCGTTCAGCCACACTATATAGCATTCTGTGTACTGTTCTGTGTCTGCTGGGAATAGTGGTACACCGCTCGTTCAGCCACACTATATAGCATTCTGTGTACTGTTCTGTGTCTGCTGGGAACAGTAGTACACCGCTCGTTCAGCCACACTATATAGCATTCTGTGTACTGTTCTGTGTCTGCTGGGAACAGTAGTACACCGCTCGTTCAGCCACACTATATAGCATTCTGTGTACTGTTCTGTGTCTGCTGGGAATAGTGGTACACCGCTCGTTCAGCCACACTATATAGCATTCTGTGTACTGTTCTGTGTCTGCTGGGAATAGTGGTACACCGCTCGTTCAGCCACACTATATAGCATTCTGTGTACTGTTCTGTGTCTGCTGGGAACAGTGGTACACCGCTCGTTCAGCCACACTATATAGCATTCTGTGTACTGTTCTGTGTCTGCTGGGAACAGTAGTACACCGCTCGTTCAGCCACACTATATAGCATTCTGTGTACTGTTCTGTGTCTGCTGGGAACAGTAGTACACCGCTCGTTCAGCCACACTATATAGCATTCTGTGTACTGTTCTGTGTCTGCTGGGAATAGTGGTACACCGCTCGTTCAGCCACACTATATAGCATTCTGTGTACTGTTCTGTGTCTGCTGGGAATAGTGGTACACCGCTCGTTCAGCCACACTATATAGCATTCTGTGTACTGTTCTGTGTCTGCTGGGAACAGTGGTACACCGCTCGTTCAGCCACACTATATAGCATTCTGTGTACTGTTCTGTGTCTGCTGGGAACAGTAGTACACCGCTCGTTCAGCCACACTATATAGCATTCTGTGTACTGTTCTGTGTCTGCTGGGAACAGTAGTACACCGCTCGTTCAGCCACACTATATAGCATTCTGTGTACTGTTCTGTGTCTGCTGGGAATAGTGGTACACCGCTCGTTCAGCCACACTATATAGCATTCTGTGTACTGTTCTGTGTCTGCTGGGAATAGTGGTACACCACTCGTTCGCCACTGTATAGCATTGTGCTCTGTGTCGCTGCTGGGAATAGTGGTACACCGCTCACCCGTCACTGTATAGCATTGTGCTTTGTGTCGCTGCTGGGAATAGTGGTACACCGCTCACCCGTCACTGTATAGCATTGTGCTCTGTGTCGCTGCTGGGAATAGTGGTACACCGCTCACCCGTCACTGTATAGCATTGTGCTCTGTGTCGCTGCTGGGAATAGTGGTACTGTATAGCATTTCTGTACTGCCACTGTACTGCTGCCAGTCAGCGTGTACTGTAAGGATAAGTGAAATGAGGAAGAAATCCGGTGAAAGAGGGAGGGGCAAGGGAAGAGGTGTTTCCCCTGACGGTTCACGTACAGGCCACAGGGGAGCACCCAAGAAAACCCACTCAATACCGCCCATGTTGTCCAGGACAACAACCCTCACAAATCCAAAAGAACAGGACCAGATAATTACTTGGATGACCTCTCAAGCGTCCAGCAGTGGGTTAAGCAGCACCAGCACATCACACACGAGGTCCGAGTCCTCAGCCAGTTACAAGGAGCCAGTGGGCACAAAGCTGACACAACCGGCAGCGACACCACGCACACAACTGCCAGATAACCAGTCCGATGAATTACCTCAGGACACAATGGGGTATTCGCAGGAGCTATTCCCAGCCCAACAAACTTCCACCTTTCAAAGGTCAATGGAGGAACAGCCAGAAATGTTGTGCCTGGATTCACAACCGTTAACTGTGGGAAATGCACCGCGCACTGAAATACAAGGCGAGTCCGAAGAGGACTCGGAAACCCAAATCCCAGAGCAATTTGGGCAGGAGGGGTTGCAATTGCAGGAGGTCGGCCGACAAGATCTGGAAGACGACGTTGGAGTGTGCTGCGCAGAGGTTGTTGTGGGGAGCTCTACTCCACGGCGGTGGCCCACAATGACATATGACGAGTTTGAGGAGATGGAAGAGGAGGGTATGGACAATGTGGACAGAGACCCAGATTTTGTTTGTGAACGAGAACATCGCCGTCGTAGCAGCAGCACAGATGAGTCTGTTGAAGAACACACTGCTGCACGAGTTCGCCTTGTGCCACAAGGTAGGCGGCGCGCAATTTCAGGCACCACAAGCGTGGAAGTTCAAGTGAGAGGCAAAAGAGGAGCAAACAGAAATCGCCAGCAAGGAGGCAGGTGCTCCAAAGTCTGGGCTTTCTTTGAAGACTGCACTGAGGATGTTACCATGGCGATTTGCAAGGTGTGCAAGACCCGCCTGAGCAGGGGGAAAAATATTAACAACCTCTCCACCACCAGCATGAGCCGTCACATGCTATCCAAACATCCCACTCTTTGGGCAAACGCGTCAGGACAGGGTACCAGAAACAACACTGCCTCCCTTGGGTTCACCAGACCCGCCTCAGCAGCAGCAGTAGCCCAGCCATTGCGTGGTTCACAACATTCACAAACATCAGACGACGCTGACACTGTCACTTTCCGGAGTAGTGCTCTTGAGGTCTCCCAGTGTTCATCAAACACAACAACCAACAGCCCTTCCGTGTGCAGCGCTACGGTTCAGTTGTCTGTGTCGGAGATGTTTGAGCGCAAGAGGAAATTGCCAGCAAATGACCCCCGGGCCGTGGCAGTAACAGCCAGCATAGCCAAGCTTCTGGCCTGCGAAATGCTGCCATATCGATTGGTGGAGACAAACAGCTTCAAGGGCATGATGTCAGTGGCCATCCCACGTTACGTGGTTCCCAGCCGCTACCACTTTGCACGCTCTGCAGTGCCTGAGTTGCATGAGCACGTGGTCAGCAAAATAACCCGAAGCTTGAAGAATGCCGTTGCCTGCAAGGTTCACCTCACCACTGACACCTGGACGAGTGCGTTCGGCCAGGGTCGATACATCTCCCTTACCGCGCACTGGGTGAACCTTGTGGAGCCTGGCAGCGATTCCTCACCTGCTACGGCACGGGTGTTGCCCACGCCACAAACAGCTGCACCGCCGTCCCTCCCACTGGATAACAGCAGCACCTACCTCTCTGACTCCTTCTCCTCCAACGCATCTCAAAGCTGTACCTCATCCGGAAACGCTAACCCAGCAGCAGTAGGATCGTGGAAGCAGTGCAGCACAGCTGTTGGCATGCGTCAGCAAGCGTTGCTGAAGCTAATCTGCCTTGGGGATAAGCAGCACACAGGGGAGGAAATTTGGAGGGGAATAAAGGAACAGACGGATTTGTGGCTGGCACCGCTGGACCTGAAACCGGGCATGGTTGTGTGTGATAATGGGAGTAATCTCATTCGCGCTTTAAGGTTGGCTAAGCTGACACACATCCCTTGCCTGGCGCACGTGATGAACCTAGTAGTTCAGCGGTTCCTGAGGACATACCCAGGCGTGCCCGATCTGCTGTTGAAGGTGCGTCGAGTGTCCAAACATTGTAGAAATTCCAGTACTGCTTCGGGGGCACTCGCCAAGATGCAGGAGCGCTTCAATCTCCCCCACCATCGCTTGCTGTGTGATGTCCCTACGCGCTGGAATTCTACGCTGCACATGCTAGCCCGCTTTTGCGAGCAGAAGAGTGCAGTGGTCCAGTACATGACGGCGCAGTACCGAGGCGCATCCGGCCAGCTGCCAAGCTTCTGTGGATCCGATTGGGCCAACATGTTGGACCTCTGCCAAGTCCTCCAAAATTTTGAGCAATCCACGTTGCTTGTGAGCAGTGACAACTCTTCAGTCAGCATTACCATACCACTGCTGTGTTTACTGAAGAGGTCGATGTTAAAAATCAAGGAAACAGCTGTCATGATGCAACTGGGGGAATCTGAAGGAGAAAACGATCAGCGTGATGGTACCAACATCAGGCCATCCGCCTCAGGGAACGCTGGCCCCAGCAGCTATGACGAAGAAGAGGAGGAGGAAAAGCTGGAGTTGGAGCAGGAATTTCATGCCACCACTGACGAGGGCCAGAGCGGTGCACGTTGGACTTCCACAATTCAACGCGAATGGTCAGCAGAAGCAGACCAGGAGGAAGGTGACGACTATGATGCATCACAACAACTATCACAACGCTCACAAGAGGATGATGAGGATTCTGGTAGGACTCTGGCACACATGGCTCAATTCATGCTAGACTGCATTGAACGTGACCCACGCATTGTGCGCATTCTGGACAACACCAATTACTGGGTTTATACCCTTCTGGATCCACGGTACAAACACAATGTTCCAAAACTGCTTGAAGAAAGAGTCAGACAGGTCAAAATGGAAGAATACCAGCAGGCCCTTGTGGAGACTTTAGAGAGGAGATTGACATCCTCCCCCTCCTCTAGCCAGTTGTACGCAGACAGACTGACTTCCGCAAACCCAGGACGACCAGGAGGGCAGCAAACAACGCAAGCCGCAGCTAGTACCCAAAAGGGAATGGTATCGGCAGTGTCCTTGGAGTGGGAAAATTTTCTGACACCCATGCAGCCGCAGCCCACTGAACAGCAAGCGTGCAGATCCACCTCCAACACCGATCGCCTGGAGAAGATGGTCAAGGACTACATGTCAGATGGCGTAGCTGTGTCGAACCATCCATCTGCACCCTTCAACTATTGGGTATCGAAGCTAGACACCTGGCACGAACTGGCAATGTACGCAATAGAGGTGCTGGCTTGCCCGGCAGCCAGCGTTATGTCGGAACGCTGTTTCAGTGCTGCCGGAGGCATCGTCACAGATCGGCGTATCCGCCTCTCTACAGAAAATGCAGACCGTCTGACTCAAATTAAAATGAATCAATCCTGGATTGGAAATGACTACGCAACACTCCAGGACCCCAACCAAGTAACATGACCAATGAACATCTGGGATGGTGTTGCGTTTCCGGGCCCTGTTTATTGAACCTCTCATCTGTATAACATTTATGACTGCATGGCGGCAAAAAGCATTGCTGCTATATCCGCACGCTTTTTGTCCACATGCAAGGCCTGGGTTGTTGTGTCTCACAAAGCGTGGCCTTCTCCTCCTGCGCCTGCTCCTGTTCCATCACGTCTGCTGCTGCTGGGTTAGCGTTGCCGCGTGGTCCCTGTTTATTGAACCACTTATCTTTATTACATTTATGACTGCATGGCGGTACAAAGCATGCTATCCGCACGCTTCTTGCCCTCATGCAAGGCCTGGGTTGTTGTGTCTCACAAAGCGTGGCCTTCTCCTCCTGCGCCTGCTCCTGTTCCATCACGTGTGCTGCTGCTGGGTTAGCGTTACCGGTCCCTTTTCCTGGAACCTCTTATATGTATTACATTTATGACTGCATGCCGACAAAAAACATGTTACCTGTGCAAAGAAAACAGACATTTCCCGCATTTAAAAGACAGTTTTCCCTTTGAAACTTTAAAATCGATTTTCTCAAAAACTATAAGCTCTTTTTGCTAATTTTTTTTTCCTCTTGTACCCACTCCCAAGGTGCACATACCCTGTAAATTTGGGGTATGTAGCATGTAAGGAGGCTTTACAAACCACAAAAGTTCGGGTCCCCATTGACTTCCATTATGTTCGGAGTTCGGGTCGAACACCCGAACATCGCGGCCATGTTCGGCCTGTTCGGCCCGAACCCGAACATCTAGATGTTCGCCCAACACTAGATGCCAGGTGGTGGTTACCGCAATGGACGATTCACCATTGCAGGGGAAACAACTACTCACTCAGACTCCTATGTTAGAATGTCAGTTAGGAGTTTTGCATAAAGAACAAATACAGTTCCTGGTTCTCGAGATGTCCACCTCCACTGTAATTTTGGGTATGCCGTGGCTAAAGAAACACTCTCCTCAGATCGACTGGAGTTCCAGACAATTATTAAGTTGGCCCTCTTATTGTCGTCATCTTTGTTTGGAGAAAGTCACTATAGCCGCTACCGAGATTCAAGTAGAGGGGGTGTCTTCTCAGTCCTCTGAAACCTCTGATATTGAGACCTGGAGGGATTGGGCATCAGTTCTGAGCCCTTTTCAGCTGAAGGTTCCCGAAGGGAAACCAGATGGGGTTCTCTTTGTCCCACTCCAGTTCAGATTCAAGATTCTACATGTTTTTCATGCCCATAAGAATGCAGGTCACCCAGGGGATGCCCGCACGCAGGAGTTGCTAGACAGATGTGTCTGGTGGCCCTCAATTGCTTCCGACTGTAAGGAGTTTGTTGGAACCTGCTCTGTCTGCGCCAGGAGTAAGTCATCTAGACAAGCTCCTGTGGGTACACTACAGTCACTTCCGGTGCCTGAGCAGCCATGGACCCACTTGTCCATGGACTTTGTGGGTAAACTGCCTAGATCAGATGGGAAAACAGTCATATGGGTGGTAGTCGATAGGTTCAGCAAGATGGCCCATTCCTTTCCCTTGGACGGACTCCCCTCTGCACAGGAATTAGCGGAGCTCTTCATCCACCACATTTTCAGACTGCATGGTATTCCGGAGAATGTGGTGTCAGATAGGGGAGTCCAGTTCGTTTTCCAAGTTTTGGAGGGCCTTCTGTCATCATATGGGAATGAATCTATTGTTTTCCTCCGGCTACCACCCACAGACTAACAGGCAGACCGAAAGGGTCAACCAGTCTTTAGAGCAGTTTCTTAGATGCTACGTGGCTGATGTCCAGTTGGATTAGATCAAATTTAAACCCTTCATGGAATTTGCCCATAATAATTTAAAGTGTACCTCCTCAGGGTTCTCCCCGTTTCAGGTTGTGACCGGGAGATCACCAAAATTCTCTCCTCTGCCCGTGGTCTCATCTCCTTTCCCGGTCTTGCAAGAGTGGCAGGGAACTTCAAAGGAGATCTGGGGTATGGTCAAGAGAAATCTTAGGAAGGCCTTTGCGACCCAGAAAAAGCAAGCAGATAAGAGACGGTCTTTGGAGTGGGACTTTGCACCAGGTGATATGGTGTAGATCTCTACTCGGCATCTGGCCTTAAAGCAGCCCTCTGCAAAACTGGGTCCCAGATTCATAGGTCCGTACCCTGTATCCAGAAAACTCAATAATGTTACTTATGTTATTTCACTTCCACCCAGTATGAGAGGTGTTAAATATTTCCACGTGTCCCTCTTGAAGCCTGCTGTACATGTGGATTCCTCTCCCCCCCCTCCCCCCCTGTCGTGATTGATGGGGAACCGGAGTGCGAGATAGAGCAGATCTTGCATTCTCGGGTGGTGCGTAACTCCATATAGTACCTGGTTCATTGGAGGGGGTATGGGCCTGAGGAGAGGTCTTGGGTGTCAGCTTCTCGCATGCATGCAGAATGGAACTTAGGGAAGAATTTCATAAATTGCATCCTGACAGACCAGGTGGACCGTGTCAGGAGTCCACGCCTCAAGGGGCGAGGGGGGGTACTGTAACATTCACGGAAGCAGCGGCTGCAGGCACGCAGGGTGCCTCCGCAGCCGCCTCGCTTCCCTGCTCTGGGACTTTGCCCGTTCCTCCTGCGTCTAGTACGCCGAGGACGGGGCTGTCCGTTGCTCATAGGGTTGCTGTATCGCGCGGGAGAGTGCGGAGACAGGACCTTTATGTGGGGAGGAGGCGCGTCAGCTGACCGGCTGGTCGGCTGACGTCAGAAGAGACTCAAGGCGCTCCGGATTTGCTGATTGGTAGGGGGCGTGGCCGTGGGGTCTCCTCTGCTTCATAAGCCTTCAGTCTTCACTCACAACCTGTCTGCTGTTGCGAATACTTACGTGTTAGTGCTCAGACCTTAGATAGTATCCGGAGTGCTTTGATCTGGGAGGAAACCAGGGATTTCACACAAGACTAGGATTATTTGTATTACTGTATATTTGATATTCTGTGTATGACTCTTGCTATCCTCTGACCCTGCTCTTGCTAAACGATTCTGTACTTCTGCCCATCTGACTCTGTTGCTGAACCCTGCCTGATATCTCACTACTCTCTTGCCTGTCGATTTTGTACTGTACCTGCCCGCCTGTTACTGATTCTAGCCTGTCTGACCTTTCTACTCTCCAGTGAGCCCTGTCACTGGTGAGGTGCTCTGTGCTAGTACTCATCAGCTCCTCTGGTGAGATCTAGTATACTATTCTATTACTGTGTACTATTAGTACCCACCAGCTCCTCTGGTGAGGTTTAGCCAAACTATTCAGTTATTGTGTACAAATAGTACCCACCAGCTCCTCTGGTGGGATCTTGTCTACTATTCTATTACTGTGTACTATTAGTACCCACCAGCTCCTCTGGTGAGGTCTAGTTAAACTATTCAGCTACTGTTGCACCAATCACTATACACCTTGCTATTCTGATAGCTATACTTGCATTATTGGTGATTCTGCAGATCACCACATAATCAGGTATAGCGTCTGTATTATCGGTGATTCTGCAGATCACACATAATCAGACGTCTGTGTTGCTACACCAATCGTTACAATTAGCTTATAATAGCTCATATTGTGGTCCCTCTCCCCATATAAAGAAAGAAGTGATAGAGAACATAATTATATATGTGTAGTATGAATCCATAACGTGTAGAGTGTGAGCTCACAAGGGTGGCTTCCTCCTCCTCCTCATGTTTCCCCCTCCGTAGTACTTATTCTATGATCTGATCATGTACAGTGGGATGTGAAAGTTTGGGCAACCTTGTTAATCGTCATGATTTTCCTGTATAAATCGTTGGTTGTTATGATAAAAAAGGTCAGTTAAATGTATCATATAGAAGACATACACAGTGATATTTGAGAAGTGAAATGACATTTATTGGATTTACAGAAAGTGTGCAATAATTGTTTAAATAAAATTAGGCAAGTGCATACATTTTCCTACAGCACAAACAGAGCCACTTGAAGTATGCAAAAGCACATTTGGACAAGCCAGCTTCATTTTGGAATAAGGTGCTGTGGACTGATGAAACTAAAATTGAGCTCTTTGGGCATAACAAGGAGCGTTATGCATGGAGGAAAAACAACACAGCATTCCAAGGAAAACACCTGCTACCTACAGTAAAACATGGTGGTGGTTCCATCATGCTGAGGGGCTGTGTGGCCAGTGCAGGGACTGGGAATCTTGTCAAAGTTGAGGGACGCATGGATTCCACTCAGTATCAGCAGAGACCAATGTCCAGGAATCAGTGAAAAAGCTGAAGCTGTACCAGGGCTGGATCTTTCAACAAGACAACAACCCTAAACACTGCTCAAAATCCACTAAGCTCGATCACAAGAAAATGTATGCGTGCTCTACACCAAGCTTAACCCTTTTTTAAGTCTAGCTGTGCAAATCTGGCTAAAATGGCTTACCATGAGACATGCTCATGCAGAAATGCATCTGCTTTCGCATGCCAAACTTTGCAGGGTCAAAAACCAATACCGCGAAGCGGTTGCCCTGCGGGAATTAGTTCATGCTATACAGCACTATCCAGGAGTGCCTCGGGGAGGCTTCCCATTGCCCCCATACAACCGGGGGGGCTGCGGGGCCCCAGGCTCTCTCACTGCCTAGGGACCACAGCAACACCCTGGAGGTGGAGGCTGGGTAGTGCAGACGACCCCCCCAAGCGTGGCCGGCACCGGGGGGGGCCATCCGCACCCATCTCCCAAAAATTTAAAAACAGGCACTTACCTGAACGTCCATTGCGTTCTGCTGCTGCGCATCGACTCGGGGCACTGCATGGGAAAGGAGTGACGGATGGGTCACCCCGAGCTGTGGGGCTCAGGGCTGGCTCACACACATCACTCCAGAAGGGGGGGGAGGACAGGCACAGACAGCCCACTTATAGAGCAAACCATCCACCACCTGCCTCCAAAGGACAGAATGCAAATATGCTCAATTACAAGAAAATGTATGCGTGCTCTACACCAAGCTTAACCCTTTCAAGTCTAGCTGTGCAAATCTGGCTAAAATGGCTTACCATGAGACATGCTCACGCAGAAATGCATCTGCTTTCGCATGCCAAACTTTGCAGGGTCAAAAACCAATACCGCGAAGCGGTTGCCCTGCGGGAATTAGTTCATGCTATACAGCACTATCCAGGAGCGCCTCAGGGAGGCTTCCCATTGCCCCCATACAACCGGGGGGGCTGCGGGGCCCCAGGCTCTCTCACTGCCTAGGGACCACAGCAACACCCCGGAGGTGGAGGCTGGGTAGTGCAGACGACACCCCCAAGCGTGGCCGGCGCCGGGGGGGGCCATCCGCACCCATCTCCCAAAAATTTAAAGACAGGAACTTACCTGAATGTCCATTGCGTTCTGCTGCTGCGGATCGACTCGGGGCACTGCATGGGAAAGGAGTGACGCATGGGTCACCCCGAGCTGTGGGGCTCAGGGCTGGCTCACACACATCACTCCAGAAGGGGGGGAGGACAGGTACAGACAGCCCACTCATAGAGCAAACCACCTTAGAGCCTGGGGCCCCGCAGCCCCCCCGGTTGTATGGGGGCAATGGGAAGCCTCCCCGAGGCGCTCCTGGATAATGCTGTATAGCATGAACTAATTCCCGCAGGGCAACCGCTTCGCGGTATTAGTTTTTGACCCTGCAAAGTTTGGCATGCGAAAGCAGATGCATTTCTGCATGAGCATGTCTCATGGTTAGCCATTTTAGCCAGATTTGCACAGCTAGACTTGAAAGGGTTAAGCTTGGTGTAGAGCACGCATACATTTTCTTGTGATCAAAATCCACTAAGGCATTCATGCAGAGGAACAAGTACAACATTCTGGAATGGCCATCTCAGTCCCCAGACCTGAATATAATTGAAAATGTGTGGTGTGAGTTAGAGGAGTTATCAGGCAAAAAATAAATGCACCGCCAGCTAGTTTTGTTTTTGCTGACCTCGGGGTCGGCGGCCGCATTGCATACATTTTTACGCATTCCCACTGATGCAGGAACATTAACACATACATTTTACGTGTTTGTTAACCACTAACGCGTAAAAATGTATGTGTTTATGCTCCTGCATCAGCGGGAATGCGTAAAAATTTACGCAATGCGTCCTGCAAACCCCGAGGTCAGCAAAAACAAAACTAGCGGGTGGTGGTGGAACTGAGCAGCAGTGAGTGACTACGAGGGCACAGGATGGCTGCAGGGGGCTGGTAGAAGCAGGACTAGCTGGCGGCGTGGGACTGGAGCAGCAGTGAGTGACTACGAGGGCACAGGATGGCTGCAGGGGGCTGGTAGAAGCAGAACTAGTTGGTGGCGGGGGACTGGAGCAGCAGTGAGTGACTACGAGGGCACAGGATGGCTGCAGGGGGCTGGTAGAAGCAGAACTAGCTGGTGGCAGGGGACTGGAGCAGCAGTGAGTGACTACGAGGGCGCAGGATGGCTGCATGGGGCTGGTAGAAGCAGAACTAGCTGGTGGCGGGGGACCGGAGCAGCAGTGAGTGACTACGAGGGCACAGGATGGTTGCATGGGGCTGGTAGAAGCAGAACTAGCTGGCGGCGTGGGACTGGAGCAGCAGTGAGTGACTACGAGGGCACAGGATGGCTGCAGGGGGCTGGTAGAAGCAGAACTAGCTGGTGGCGGGGGACTGGAGCAGCAGTGAGTGACTACGAGGGCACAGGATGGCTGCAGGGGGCTGGTAGAAGCAGAACTAGCTGGTGGCAGGGGACTGGAGCAGCAGTGAGTGACTACGAGGGCGCAGGATGGCTGCAGGGGGCTGGTAGAAGCAGAACTAGCTGGTGGCGGGGGACCGGAGCAGCAGTGAGTGACTACGAGGGCGCAGGATGGCTGCATGGGGCTGGTAGAAGCAGAACTAGCTGGTGCCGGGGGACTGGAGCAGCAGTGAGTGACTACGAGGGCACAGGATGGCTGCATGGGGCTGGTAGAAGCAGAACTAGCTGGTGGCGGGGGACTGGAGCAGCAGTGAGTGACTACGAGGGCACAGGATGGCTGCAGGAGGCTGCTAGAAGCAGAACTAGCTGGTGGCGGGGGACTGGAGCAGCAGTGAGTGACTACGAGGGCACAGGATGGCTGCAGGAGGCTGGTAGAAGCAGAACTAGCTGGTGGCGGGGGACTGGAGCAGCAGTGAGTTACTACGAGGGCACAGGATGGCTGCATGGGGCTGGTAGAAGCAGAACTAGCTGGTGGCGGGGGACTGGAGCAGCAGTGAGTTACTACGAGGGCACAGGATGGCTGCAGGAGGCTGGTAGAAGCAGAACTAGCTGGTGGCGGGGGACTGGAGCAGCAGTGAGTTACTACGAGGGCACAGGATGGCTGCATGGGGCTGGTAGAAGCAGAACTAGCTGGTGGCGGGGGACTGGAGCAGCAGTGAGTAACTACGAGGGCACAGGATGGCTGCAGGGGGCTGGTAGAAGCAGAACTAGCTGGTGGCAGGGGACTGGAGCAGCAGTGAGTGACTACGAGGGCACAGGATGGCTGCATGGGGCTGGTAGAAGCAGAACTAGCTGGCAGCGGGAGACTGGAGCAGCAGTGAGTGACTACGAGGGCACAGGATGGCTGCATGGGGCTGGTAGAAGCAGAACTAGCTGGCGGCGGGGGACTGGAGCAGCAGTGACTACGAGGGCACAGGATGGCTGCAGGGGGCTGGTAGAAGCAGAACTAGCTGGTGGCGGGGGACTGGAGCAGCAGTGAGTGACTACGAGGGCACAGGATGGCTGCAGGGGGCTGGTAGAAGCAGAACTAGCTGGTGGCGGGGGACTGGAGCAGCAGTGAGTGACTACGAGGGCACAGGATGGCTGCATGGGGCTGGTAGAAGCAGAACTAGCTGGTGGAGGGGGACTGGAGCAGCAGTGAGTGACTACGAGGGCACAGGATGGCTGCATGGGGTTGGTAGAAGCAGAACTAGCTGGAGGCGGGGGACTGGAGCAGCAGAGAGTGACTACGAGGGCACAGGATGGCTGCAGGGGGCTGGTAGAAGCAGAACTAGCTGGTGGTGGGGGACTGGAGCAGCAGTGAGTGACTACGAGGGCACAGGATGGCTGCAGGAGGCTGGTAGAAGCAGAACTAGCTGGTGGCGGGGGACTGGAGCAGCAGTGAGTGACTACGAGGGCACAGGATGGCTGCAGGAGGCTGGTAGAAGCAGAACTAGCTGGTGGCGGGGGACTGGAGCAGCAGAGAGTGACTACGAGGGCACAGGATGGCTGCAGGGGGCTGGTAGAAGTAGAACTAGCTGGCAGCGGGGGACTGGAGCAGCAGTGAGTGACTGCGAGGGCACAGGATGGCTGCATGGGGCTGGTAGAAGCAGGACTAGCTGGCGGCGTGGGACTGGAGCAGCAGTGAGTGACTACGAGGGCACAGGATGGCTGCATGGGGCTGGTAGAAGCAGGACTAGCTGGCGGCGTGGGACTGGAGCAGCAGTGAGTGACTACGAGGGCACAGGATGGCTGCAGGGGGCTGGTAGAAGCAGGACTAGCTGGTGGCGGGGGACTGGAGCAGCAGTGAGTGACTACGAGGGCACAGGATGGCTGCAGGGGGCTGGTAGAAGCAGAACTAGCTGGTGGCGGGGGACTGGAGCAGCAGTGAGTGACTACGAGGGCACAGGATGGCTGCAGGAGGCTGGTAGAAGCAGAACTAGCTGGTGGCGGGGGACTGGAGCAGCAGTGAGTGACTACGAGGGCACAGGATGGCTGCATGGGGCTGGTAGAAGCAGAACTAGCTGGTGGAGGGGGACTGGAGCAGCAGTGAGTGACTACGAGGGCACAGGATGGCTGCATGGGGTTGGTAGAAGCAGAACTAGCTGGAGGCGGGGGACTGGAGCAGCAGAGAGTGACTACGAGGGCACAGGATGGCTGCAGGGGGCTGGTAGAAGCAGAACTAGCTGGTGGTGGGGGACTGGAGCAGCAGTGAGTGACTACGAGGGCACAGGATGGCTGCAGGAGGCTGGTAGAAGCAGAACTAGCTGGTGGCGGGGGACTGGAGCAGCAGTGAGTGACTACGAGGGCACAGGAATGCTGCAGGAGGCTGGTAGAAGCAGAACTAGCTGGTGGCGGGGGACTGGAGCAGCAGAGAGTGACTACGAGGGCACAGGATGGCTGCAGGGGGCTGGTAGAAGTAGAACTAGCTGGCAGCGGGGGACTGGAGCAGCAGTGAGTGACTGCGAGGGCACAGGATGGCTGCATGGGGCTGGTAGAAGCAGGACTAGCTGGCGGCGTGGGACTGGAGCAGCAGTGAGTGACTACGAGGGCACAGGATGGCTGCATGGGGCTGGTAGAAGCAGGACTAGCTGGCGGCGTGGGACTGGAGCAGCAGTGAGTGACTACGAGGGCACAGGATGGCTGCAGGGGGCTGGTAGAAGCAGGACTAGCTGGTGGCGGGGGACTGGAGCAGCAGTGAGTGACTACGAGGGCACAGGATGGCTGCAGGGGGCTGGTAGAAGCAGAACTAGCTGGTGGCGGGGGACTGGAGCAGCAGTGAGTGACTACGAGGGCACAGGATGGCTGCAGGAGGCTGGTAGAAGCAGAACTAGCTGGTGGCGGGGGACTGGAGCAGCAGTGAGTGACTACGAGGGCACAGGATGGCTGCAGGGGGCTGGTAGAAGCAGAACTAGCTGGTGGTGGGGGACTGGAGCAGCAGTGAGTGACTGCGAGGGCACAGGATGGCTGCAGGGGGCTGGTAGAAGCAGAACTAGCTGGTGGCGGGGGACTGGAGCAGCAGTGAGTGACTACGAGGGCACAGGATGGCTGCATGGGGCTGGTAAAAGCAGAACTAACTGGTGGTGGGGGACTGGAGCAGCAGTGAGTGACTACGAGGGCACAGGATGGCTGCAGGGGGCTGGTAGAAGCAGGACTAGCTGGTGGCGGGGGACTGGAGCAGCAGTTAGTGACTACAAGGGCACAGGATGGCTGCATGGGGCTGGTAGAAGCAGAACTAGCTGGTGGCGGGGGACTGGAGCAGCAGTGAGTGACTACGAGGGCACAGGATGGCTGCATGGGGCTGGTAAAAGCAGAACTAGCTGGTGGTGGGGGACTGGAGCAGCAGTGAGTGACTACGAGGGCACAGGATGGCTGCAGGGGGCTGGTAGAAGCAGGACTAGCTGGCGGCGTGGGACTGGAGCAGCAGTGAGTGACTACGAGGGCACAGGATGGCTGCATGGGGCTGGTAAAAGCAGAACTAGCTGGTGGTGGGGGACTGGAGCAGCAGTGAGTGACTACGAGGGCACAGGATGGCTGCATGGGGCTGGTAGAAGCAGAACTAGCTGGTGGTGGGTGCCTGGAGCAGCAGTGAGTGACTACGAGGGCACAGGATGGCTGCAGGGGGCTGGTAGAAGCAGGACTAGCTGGCGGCGTGGGACTGGAGCAGCAGTGAGTGACTACGAGGGCACCGGATGGCTGCATGGGGCTGGTAGAAGCAGAACTAGCTGGTGGTGGGGGACTGGAGCAGCAGTGAGTGACTACGAGGGCACAGGATGGCTGCAGGGGGCTGGTAGAAGCAGAACTAGCTGGTGGCGGGGGACTGGAGCAGCAGTGAGTGACTACGAGGGCACAGGATGGCTGCATGGGGCTGGTAAAAGCAGAACTAGCTGGTGGTGGGGGACTGGAGCAGCAGTGAGTGACTACGAGGGCACAGGATGGCTGCAGGGGGCTGGTAGAAGCAGAACTAGCTGGTGGCGGGGGACTGGAGCAGCAGTGAGTGACTACGAGGGCACAGGATGGCTGCATGGGGCTGGTAAAAGCAGAACTAGCTGGTGGTGGGGGACTGGAGCAGCAGTGAGTGACTACGAGGGCACAGGATGGCTGCAGGGGGCTGGTAGAAGCAGGACTAGCTGGCGGCGTGGGACTGGAGCAGCAGTGAGTGACTACGAGGGCACAGGATGGCTGCAGGGGGCTGGTAGAAGCAGAACTAGCTGGTGGCGGGGGACTGGAGCAGCAGTGAGTGACTACGAGGGCACAGGATGGCTGCAGGAGGCTGGTAGAAGCAGAACTAGCTGGTGGTGGGGGACTGGAGCAGCAGTGAGTGACTACGAGGGCACAGGATGGCTGCAGGGGGCTGGTAGAAGCAGAACTAGCTGGAGACGGGGGACTGGAGCAGCAGTGAGTTACTACGAGGGCACAGGATGGCTGCATGGGGCTGGTAGAAGCAGAACTAGCTGGCAGCGGGAGACTGGAGCAGCAGTGAGTTACTACGAGGGCACAGGATGGCTGAAGGGGGCTGGTAGAAGCAGAACTAGCTGGAGGCGTGGGACTGGAGCAGCAGTGAGTGACTGCGAGGGCACAGGATGGCTGCAGGGGGCTGGTAGAAGCAGAACTAGCTGGCAGCGGGTGACTGGAGCAGCAGTGAGTTACTACGAGGGCACAGGATGGCTGAAGGGGGCTGGTAGAAGCAGAACTAGCTGGAGGCGTGGGACTGGAGCAGCAGTGAGTGACTGCGAGGGCACAGGATGGCTGCAGGGGGCTGGTAGAAGCAGAACTAGCTGGAGGCGGGGGACTGGAGCAGCAGTGAGTGACTGCGAGGGCACAGGATGGCTGCATGGGGCTGGTAGAAGCAGAACTAGCTGGTGGCGGGGGACTGGAGCAGCAGTGAGTTACTACGAGGGAACAGGATGGCTGCATGCAGCTGGTAGAAGTAGAACTAGCTGGAGGCGGGGGACAAGAGCAGCAGTGAGTTACTACGAGGGCACAGGATGGCTGCATGGGGCTGGTAGAAGCAGAACTAGCTGGCGGCGGGGGACTGGAGCAGCAGTGAGTGACTACGAGGGCACAGGATGGCTGCAAGGGGGCTGGTAGAAGCATAACTATCTGGCAGCGGGGGACTGGAGCAGAAGTGACTGCGAGGGAACAGGATGGCTGCAGGGGGCTGGTAGAAGCAGAACTAGCTGGCAGCGGGGGACTGGAGCAGCAGTGAGTGACTATGAGGGCACAGGATGGCTGCATGGGGCTGGTAGAAGCAGAACTAGCTGGAGGCGGGGGACTGGAGCAGCAGTGAGTGACTAGGAGGGCACAGGATGGCTGCATGGGGCTGGTAGAAGCAGAACTAGCTGGAGGCGGGGGACTGGAGCAGCAGTGAGTGACTACGAGGGCACAGGATGGCTGCATGGGGCTGGTAGAAGCAGAACTATCTGGCAGCGGGGGACTGGAGCAGCAGTGGGTGACTACGAGGGCACAGGATGGCTGCATGAGGCTGGCCTGGTAGAAGCCCCAGGTAAGTGAAAGTCATTTTTTTTTTTTGCCTGATAATTCCTTTAAAGAGAGCTGTCCATGCTCAGAAGTCATCAAGACTGAATGAACTAGAGATGTTTTGTAAAGAGGAATGATCCAAAATACCTTCAACCACAATCCAGACTCACATTGGAACCTACAGGAAGCGTTTAGAGGCTGTAATTTCTGCAAACGGAGGATCTACTAAATATTGATTTCATTTCTTTTTTGTGGTGCCCAAATTTATGCACCTGCCTAATTTTGTTTAAACAATTATTGCACACTTTCTGTAAATCCAATAAACTTCATTTCACTTCTCAAATATCACTCTGTGTGTCTCCTATATGATATATTTATCTGGCATTTCTTATCATAACAACCAAATATTTATACAGGAAAATCATGACGATTAACAAGGTTGCCCAAATTTTCGCATCCCACTGTATCTGCATCACTGCTGCTTTATACAACACACATATGTATAATGGAGGAAGTGATAGAGAACATAATCATATATGCGTACTATGAGTGTGGGCTCACAAGGGTGGCTTCCTCCTCCTCATGTTTCCCCTCCCTGTAGTACTTATTCTATGATGTGATCATGTATTGATATCACTGATGCTTTATACGACACACATATATATGATGGAGGAAGTGATAGAGAACATAATCATGTATGTGTAGTATGAATCCATAACGTGTAGAGTGTGGGCTCACAAGGGTGGCTTCCTCCTCCTCATGTTTCCCCTCCCTGTAGTACTTATTCTATGATGTGATCATGTGTCTGCATCACTGCTGCGTTTCTGGGTTATTGTAATAGATAGCGGAGATACCGCCGCAGAGGCAAGCGGCATGGCGGCTATCTCCGCATATCAGCCGGCCACCTCTGCCGTGCAGTTACATGCTGGTGCTCTGCCTGGTCCTTCTATTGCACATAGATTGAGGGCTACGCTCGCGCGCGCCAGGCGACGGGACCTTTATGCGAATAGAAGGGGAGTCAGCTGATCTGCCAAGTCAGCTGACTCCAACAGTACGCTGATTGGCTGAATGACTGGGGCGGCGCTGTGGAGCACTTTCTGTATATATAGTACTAGCCCGACAGTTGCTCCGTGTCTGCTGTTGCGAATGCTAAGGTGTTAGCGCTCAGACCTTAGTCAGATCCCAAAGTGTGCTAGAACCAGCCGGAGCTGGGGATCCACACTTAGCCAGATTTTGTTGATAGCTTAAAGTACTAATTGCATTGTATTATCTGTTATGACCTTCTGCTTGCCTTGACTATTCTCCTGCCTTCTGATTCTGTGCTTTCGCCTATCTGATCCAGTTGCCGACTTAGTATGGCTTATGCAATCCCTGAGGACATCCATCTAGATATCAAGGCAACTTTTAAAGTTGGAGGTAGTTAGCTCAGACCAAGAAATTAAAAAGCTATGCATACAGCATAGGAAATTAACATTGAAACACTTGAGGAGGAAATGGAACATTTCCACCCTGGAGTCCTACAAGGAAGCTAGGGTTTTACCGTAGGGGATCCGTGAACGGATCATACCAGCTGAACATCTGCAAAATGACCGTTTTCTTGGTAAGTGGAAGGTGGCCTCCATTGAGCATGGATTTGTAATTTTAGGCTTAATCATTGAAGAGGAAACACTTAGGGGGGGGGGGGTTGCGTGGCCAGCTATGCAGGAGTGAGGATGCGACTTCCTGCGGCTCCTCCATCTCACCGCTAATCCTGTGACATCCTTGTCACAGACCGCTAGGCCGGTCTGCGGATGGGGTAAATCGATCAGCGTTAGAAATCCTCTCACACGGTCATTTGTTCATCACGAAGGGTGACCCGCGTTCGCAATTTGATGAACTGACTCGCGAAGGGAGCGTTCTGATACCAACCGATTCACCACACGCATAAAATTCAAAGATCTGCCACCAAGTGAGTTACACAGCCCGCTACTGTAATTATACTAGGACTTCGAGAACGCTCTATTAACCCTTAGCAGTATGCAGGAATCTGGGTCAGATCGTTATATCTGGGCCGGGTTCTCGCATATGGGTTATAAGTGTATACTTCTATTAAACACAGGGTAGCGATTTCAGGAGAATAGGTACGATTGTGTATGTTCAGCAACAGGTCATAACCGCTAAACGATTTTTAAACGTTTAATAACAAAAATGCATTACATACAGTTATATACACCTATTAACACATAAACACAGAGCTTAAAAATAAAAAGGAATAAACTCAGAAAGTTCTTACTTAGCTAGCTGAGCAGTCCATTTGAAGCATGAAGAAAATAGTCCAGTTTAAAAGTAGGCATTCAGGTTAAAAGTCCTTTGTACACAACATGCGCCCGGTTCTCCGTGAGCACATGTCTGGACTTCCCTGGTAGATGGAAATTGAAGAACTGAGGAGGAGTTCCTCGCAAACACTTTTTACTGACCTCAGTTTTGGGGCGGTCACTACCTGGAAAGTAGGTGGGTTTAAGGCAGGGTTACCTCCTGGCAGTCAGGTTGTCACTAGTGTTGGGCGAACACCTGGATGTTCGGGTTCGGGCCGAACAGGCCGAACATGGGCCAGATGTTCGGCATGTTCGGCCCGAACGCCGAACTCAATGGGAGTCAATGGGACCCCCGAACATGCCCATTTTGGGGGCCCTATGGGGTCGCAGGCATAAGGGGGGAGCATGCCCCGGTCGCGGGGGGGGTCGGAAATTCCCCCCACCCCCTCCGCTAGCGCTCCCCCCTCCGCCCGCTTCCCCATAAAAAAAGTTTAAAGCAAGTTCAATAGTACCTGGGCTGGTGGCACTGGCTGGCAGTGGAGTGAGGAGGAGGAGGAGTCCGAGTAGCAGAGTGACGTTGAGGCCGGGCAGCGGGCGGTTCAGCGCTAGTACCCTTGTGGTACTTCCGCCCTTTCTCTGACCTCACGTCCTCTGCGTGATGACGCATACGAGGACGTGAGGTCAGAGAAAGGGCGGAAGTACCACAAGGGTACTAGCGCTGAACCGCCCGCTGCCCGGCCTCAACGTCACTCTGCTACTCGGACTCCTCCTCCTCCTCACTCCACTGCCAGCCAGTGCCACCAGGTACTATTGAACTTGCTTTAAACTTTTTGTATGGGGAAGCGGGCAGAGGGGGGAGCGCTAGCGGAGGGGGTGGGGGGAATTTCCGACCCCCCCCGCGATCGGGGCATGCTCCCCCCTTATGCCTGCGACCCCATGGGGGGCAGTATTCGGCCGAACAGGGCCCTGTTCGGCCGAACAGGGGCCCTGTTCGGCCATGCATTCAGCAGTTCGGCGAACCCCGAACAGTTTGGCCGAACACCACCAGGTGTTCGGCCGAACTCGAACATCACCCGAACAGGGTGATGTTCTGCAGAACCCGAACAGTGGCGAACACTGTTCGCCCAACACTAGTTGTCACCCACAGACTCAGAGCAAGAAATGTACCAATTTATTAATAATTTGTGTGACTCGGCCCAAGATTAGTGTATCGCAAATTTGTGACTATATTCGTAAACGGCTCGCGACCCTCTATTAAACGAGGCTATGCATGCCTAGTCTGTCGCATTCGCTCTATGCAGGCCGGATAAAGTGGTTTCTATATGGATTCCTGATAGCTAGAAACGTGCACTTTAGGTGAACGATAGAACTGTTTCCTAGGTATCAGAAAATGTAATTTTGGTCTTGCTGTGCCAAACCTATTTTGAATTATTAATAAAGTAAATGTTCCCATTGTGTGAAGCTATGAGCTTGGAGGGAAATTTGAATCTCAACCAGTTTGAGCTGGTTTGGTGGAGATGAGCTGAGTGACCAAATGGCTTGTCCCCAGGGAAGCGAGCCACTTGTGACATTCTTTCCTGACACAGGATGTGGGGGGAAGGTCACTGTACTCTCTGCAATGCTCTCAGAGGGGGAAATAGAAAGGAAGGGCATTTCTTTTTGTACAGTTACACAACACTGACAGTAATGGCTGCACCATACGAAAATCGTTGGCGATTTTGCGCACGACTTTCCGTAATGTCCGTCACATCTCCCCCCTACCAGTCGGACGCACAGAGTGGGTCTGCATGACCCGCTCTACGTGCCGCTTAGCTACTGAACGGGTACTCAACTTCTTATCTGACTGCCCTTTAGACAACTCACCAGAAGCATAAGGCCTCATGGTCCGGTGTGTCCTAGTGTCCGCTTTGCGGACGGTGCGATGCACACCCACAGGCTTACCTCTAAAGGCCTGGCTGGGTTTGCGTAGCGCTTCCTGTAAGGGAGAGAGTCGTTGGCTGACATCCGGGTCACTTCCTGACTCTCGGGTGTCAGCCTGCGAATCTGGAAGCAGCGTAGCATACCCCTGCTCTAACTGACTACACCTTGGCACAACATTTTGGTCAGCAAAACCTAGGTGGACATTAGAGAACATTTTAAAAACCGAATTAGCCTCCACCTGGGTGGCGAGGCTTGCCCCTTCTTCAGGAAGGCTAGAAGGTGGACCTCTGGGCAGTTTTGCACTGGGTTGCTTCTGCAAGGGGAAGACGTGCAAGGGTGAGACAGGGAAGGCACGGCCTGTCTCCACCAGCTGTTTGTTAACAGTAGGCAATGGTGGAGCACTCTGGATGTCATAGCAGGAGGGGAGGTCTAGGCCCCCAGCTGCCTACTCTGACACCTGGCCTGCTTCCACTGCCCTGCACGGATATGACCCAGGCAAAGCAAGACTGTTACCTCTTAGATTAGAGACTGTCTCATTTAAACATACATCATTTTTAGCACTGTGAGATTCAGCATGAAAGCTATTGGCAACATCTGGTACAACATTAACATCACAATTACGTTCATTTTTCACATCATGTACACAGGTATCTGGAACAACAGTGACAGGTTTAGAATCAGACAAACCGTGATTAGGCAGCTGTCCATTAGAAACAGGTACCTCTTCCTTGCCTTCTCCCCTAGGAGGGCTAGGTACCATTACCCTGGCTGCCTCCCTCTGTCCCACCCCAAGCTTGTACAGTACCTGAGTGGGTCCAGACTGGCAATCCGGGGTTTTGATCACAGGTTCATAAAAGGATCATAGGGTGCCAAGATCGGTGCCCAACAGCACAGGCACTGGGATGTCATCTGTCACCCCCACAACTTTTGACTGGCGGCCAGTGGTGCTCGGATACCCCTTTTTATTATTCGAGTTTGGTCGAATTCGAATAGTAAATTATTCGAGTTCGGTCGAATATTCGAGTCGAATATTTTTTACTATTCGATTCGACCTCGGACTTCGAGCTCACTATTCGAGTCGGTATTCGAGCTCATTATTCGAGCTGACTATTCGAATTGGCCTTAAATAGCTTCCAACACTTGTTTTGAGGGTGAATGATGCAAGAAACATCTTTTTTTCCAAGTAACAACAGCAAGTGATTATGTGGGGATGTTCCTTTAAAAAAAAAAGGTGGAAAGAGAAGTTGTGTCCAAAATTCTGTTCAGTACAGTGTATATACTTCTTCTTCTTCTTCTTCTTCATCTTCTATATCTTCTTCTTCTTCTTCTTCTATATCTTCTTCTTCTTCTTCTTCTTCTTCTTCATCTTCTTCTTCTTCTTCTATATCTTCTTCTTCTATATCTTCTTCTTCTTCTATATCTTCTTCTTCTATATCTTCTTCTTCTTCTTCTTCTATATCGTCTTTTTCTTCTTCTTCTTCTTCTTCTTCTTCTTCATCTTCTATATCTTCTTCTTCTTCTTCTTCTTCTATATCTTCTTCTTCTTCTTCTTCTTCATCTTCTTCTTCTTCTTCTATATCTTCTTCTTCTATATCTTCTTCTATATCTTCTTCTTCTATATCTTCTTCTTCTTCTTCTTCTATATCGTCTTTTTCTTCTTCATCTTCTTCTTCTTCATCTTCTTCTTCTTCTTCTTCATCTTCTTCTTCTTCTTCTTCATCTTCTTCTTCATCTTCTTCATCTTCATCTTCTTCTTCATCTTCTTCTTCTTCATCTTCTTCTTCTTCATCTTCTTCTTCTATATCTTTTTCTATATCTTCTTTTTTTATATCTTCTTATTATTATTATTTTTCTATTTCGTCTTCTTCTTTTTCTATATCTTCTTCTTCTTCTCCTTCTTCTTCTTCTTCTCCTTCTTCTTCTTCTTTTTCTATATCTTCTTCTTCTTCTATATCGTCTTCTTCTTCTTCACTTATTTCTCTTTTATTTTTATTTTTTTTAAAGAAATGCAGCTATTTTTGAGCGTAATAAATAGCTGGTGGCGCACGCATGTTGGAAGCGTCATTGTATGTGCTCCCTGGCAGTGGAAACACAGACAGCAGGAGGTAAATTCAGCAGCAGCAGCAGGAGGAGGTGGATGATTGTGTGGCAGCAGGCAGTCAATGAGGCAGGCAGCGAGACATAATAGGCAGTGGTACCTAGCGGTGGAACCAGGCCGTAAATACACAGCATGAGGTTCCAGACAGCGGTCATGAAGCCCACATCATGTCCAATACACAACTGGGACAACACAGTTTTCAACCCGGACACCTCTAAAAATAATATCACAAAGTATTAATAAAAAGTATATATATTTTTATCTTTCTTTTAAAGAAATGCAGCTATTTTTGAGCGTAACAAATATCTGGTGGCGCATGGTGGAAGCGCCATTGTATGTGCTCCCTGGCAGTGGAAACACACAGACAGCAGGAGATAAATTCAGCAGCAGGAGGAGGAGGATGAGTGTGTGGCAGCAGGCAGTCAATGAGGCAGGCAGCATGACATAATAGCCCTGGTACCTAGCGGTGATACCAGGGCATAAATAAACACAACAGGAGGTCCCAGACAGCGGTCGTGCAGCCCACATCATGTCCAATACACAACTGGGACAACACAGTTTTCAATCCGGGCACCTCAGAAAAATTAAACCTTTTTTTTTTTTAATGGATTACTTTTTTTTTTACAGCAAATTACACAGATATAGCTATTGTTTGACGTAATAACTGGTGGCAGAGTGGCAGCAGAAGGTAAAATCTGTGTACCCTTGGCAGTGGGAAACACAGACAGACAGCAGCAGCAGCAGGAGGAATGGAGGAGTAATGTGAGTAGCTATTGTTTGAAGTAATAGCTGGTGGCAGAGTGGCAGCAGAAGGTAAATCTGTGTACCCTTGGCAGTGGGAAACACAGACAGACAGCAGCAGCAGCAGGAGGAATGGAGGAGTAGTGTGAGTGTGGCAGCAGGTAGGTAGGCAGCGTGACATAATAGCCCTGGTACCTAGCATTGATACCAGGGCTGTAAATAAACACAACAGGAGGTCCCAGACAGCAGTCGTGCAGCCCACATCGTGTCCAATACACAACTGGGACAACACAGTTTTCAACCCGGGCACCTCAGAAAAATTAAACTTTTTTTTTTTTGAATGGTTTACTTTTTTTTTTTACAAAGCAAATTACACAGATATAGCTATTGTTTGACGTAATAGCTGGTGGCAGAGTGGCAGCAGAAGGTAAAATCTGTGTACCCTTGGCAGTGGGAAACACAGACAGACAGCAGCAGCAGCAGGAGGAATGGAGGAGTAGTGTGAGTGTGGCAGCAGGTAGGTAGGCAGCGTGACATAATAGCCCTGGTACCTAGCATTGATACCAGGGCTGTAAATAAACACAACAGGAGGTCCCAGACAGCGGTCGTGCAGCCCACATCGTGTCCAATACACAACTGGGACAACACAGTTTTCAACCCGGGCACCTCAGAAAAATTAAACCTTTTTTTTTAATGGTTTACTTTTTTTTTTTTTTTACAGCAAATTACACAGATATAGCTATTGTTTGACGTAATAGCTGGTGGCAGAGCGGCAGCAGAAGGTAAATCTGTGTACCCTGGCAGTGGGAAACACAGACAGACAGACAGCAGAAGGGCAGTACACAGCAGCCCACTGTAGATGTAAAATGTGTGGCTGCAGGCGACGTAATAGTCAAAGTGAACCAGGCTGGCTTAGTGAGCAGGAGCCAGGAGGTGGTAAAGGGTGGTAAGGCACATTAACGATGGTTCTTCTGGCAGCCAGTTCATGTCCCCCTCTCGCCGACAACAGGGGCCAGGAACTCGCCTTCCACCCACGCCTGGTTCATCTTGAGAAACGTCAGTCTGTCCACAGACTTGTGAGACAGACGTGGGCGTTTCTCGGTGACCACGCCACCAGCTGCTCTGAAGCAGCGCTCGAACAGCACGCTGGAAGGGGGGCAGGACAGCACTTCCAGGGCGTACTGCGCCAGCTCGCTCCAGATCTCCAGGCGCTTCACCCAATACTCCATGGGATCAACAGGGGCATCACTGTCAAGCCCGCTGTAGGACCCCATGTAGTCAGCCACCATGCAGGTCAGGCGCTGGCTGTGACCTTTGCTGCTGGATGCAGGCACCTGCTGCTGCCTCTGTGCTGGCTGGACAGTGGGGGTGGAAGGCTGGGGGAAGGCTTCCTCCAAGCGCTCAACAAGGGCCTGCTGCAAGCTCCTTATTTGTTGCGCTGGCTCTCCTCCTGCAGGCGGCAGGAACTGGCTCAACTTCCCCTTGAGGCGTGGGTCCAACATCATGCTGATCCAGATGTCCTCCCTCTGCTTCATCTGGATCACCCTGGGGTCCTTGCGCAGGCACGTCAGCATGTGCGCTGCCATTGGGAAGAGGCGGGCCACGTGTGCTGGCACATCGACGGCAGTGCTGTCCTCATCCTCCTCCGCCTCCTCAGCCTCATCCTCTCTCCACCCCCGCACCAACTCAGCTGCGCTGTGCTGATCCCCCTCATCAGCAGCAAGGTCAGGGACCTCCACCAAGTCCTCCTCCTCCTCCCCCTCAGAGGTGGACTGTGCAGCTGCATGCCGCTCCTGCTGGGCCAAGGCTGCCGCTCCCTGTTCCAGCAAAGCATCGAGGGCCCTGTTCAGCAGACAAACCAGGGGCACCCACTCGCAGACCATAGCATGGTCCCTGCTCACCATGTTAGTGGCCTGCAGAAAGGGAGCCAGCACTAAGCACACCTGCTGCATGTGCCTCCAGTCATCATCGGGGATGATGGACGGGATGTTGCTGGTCTTGTCCCTTTTCTGAGCGGCGGAAACAGTGGCCAGGGCAAGGTACTGGTTGACAGCGTGCTTCTGTTCAACCAGACGCTCCAACATCGCCAGGGTGGAGTTCCAGCGAGTTGGAACGTCAAGGATCAGCCGATGGCGTGGCAGCTCCAGCTCCTTTTGCACATCTTCCAGGCTCGCACAGGCTGCAGCCGAGCGCTGGAAGTGACGCACAACATTCCTTGCCATTTCCAGCAGTTTGCCCATCCCCTGGTAGGTGCGCAAGAACTTCTGCACCACCAGGTTCAGCACGTGGGCAAGACAGGGGATGTGGGTCAGGTTTCCCCTGTCTATTGCGGCAACCAGATTGGCCCCATTGTCGGCCACCACCTCTCCGACTCTGAGGCCATTGGGGGTCAGCCAAATCCTCTCCTGCTCCTGGAGTTTGGCCAACACATGGGTTGCCATCAGTTTGGTCTTCCCAAGGCTGACCAACTGCAGCAGCGCTTGGCAGTGGGGTGTCTTCACGCTGCTGCTGAGGCGGGGGGGTTTGGCCAGGTGTGCCGGAGGATGGCAGAGGATCGGAGGAACCTGCTGCAGTTCCCCTGACCCTGCGGGGTGGCACCACCCACTGTGTTGCTGCTGCTGCTGTGCCCGCTGCTGCTCTCCCATCCTCACCCCCTTCCACCAAGCTGACCCAGTGGACAGTGAAGGACAGGTAGCGGCCTGTCCCGAAGCGGCTGCTCCAGGAGTCCATGGTGACGTGGACCCTTTCACCAACCGCGTGCTCCAGCCCTCACTCCACATTGGCCATCACAAAGCGGTGCAGTGCAGGAATGGCCTTGCGGGCAAAGTAGTGTCTGCTGGGGAGCTGCCAGTCTGGGGCTGCACAAGCAAGCAGCGCACGCATGTCGCTCCCTTCCTGCACGAGCGTGTACGGCAGGAGTTGGGAGCACATGGCCCGTGCCAGCAAGCCGTTCAGCTGACGCACGCGACGGCTGCTGGGAGGCAGAGCCCTAACCACCCCCTGGAAGGACTCGCTCAAAAGGCTCTGGCGTGGCCTTTTACTAGCACGGGAATCAGCGGACACAGCAGAGGAGGCCACTGAGGACTGGCTGCCAGAACAGGCCTCAGTGTCGGCGGCAGGAGTTGCAGAGGGGGGAGGAGCAGTGCGTTTCCGCACTCCTGCTGGTGCTGCTGGAGGAGCAGGAGGGCGGGTGGCTGCTGTTGCTGCTGCTGCTGCTGAAGGCTGTGCAGTGATGGGTGTGGTGCCACTGCCAGCACCAGATGCCTTCAGCCTCTGGAACTCCTCATGCTGGTGGAAATGTTTAGCAGCAAGGTGGTTGATGAGCGAGCTGGTGCTGAACTTTAAGGGGTCTGCACCTCTGCTCAACTTCCACTGACAGTGGTTGCAAGTGGCGTACTTGCTGAAAACTGTGGGCATTGTGAAAAATCGCCAGATTGGTGACAAGAACAACCCCCTACGGCATCCTCCTCCTCCTCCTCCTCAGAGCTGCTGCTGATGACATCCCCAGGTGCTGGTGGTGACGGCACCCAGTCTTTGTCTGTCACCACGTAATCATCATCATCATCCTCCCCCTCCTGAAACATATCCTGCTGGGATGATGACCCCCCAAACTCCTCTCCTGATGCATGGATGGGCTGCTTGACTGTCGCCACAGTCTTGCTGTCCAATCCCTCATCCCCCAAAGTGCCCATCAGCATCTCCTCCAACAACAGCCGACAATACCCTGATGGTGCCTGGGGTAAAAATACTGCTGAGTGACAGGTCGCCAACTTGTGACGGTGAACTTGCCTCCTCCCCAGGTCCTGCTGGGCGGCTTCTGCGAACAGGGGTGGTGGTGGTGGTGAGGGTGGAGGCCTCGGATGCAGAGCTGATGGCGGACTGCTCATCCTCCGTCATCAGTTGCACCACAGTGGCTGCATCCTTTTCCTCAATGGGAAGTTTCCGACCCGGCTGGAGGAAAATAGGAGCAGGTACTACACGCTGCTGCTGCTGCTGTGTCTCTGCAGCGTGAGTTGCTCCTGCTGGGCGGCGCCCAAGGCATCCACGGCCAGTGGCTATAGGAGGAATGTTAGCCACTGACGCAGCTGCTGCTGCTGCGGAACTGTGCATGGTGGCGCGGCCGCGGCTTGCCACAATGCTGCTCCCTCTCCTCCTGATTTCCTTGCTGCCCTTCCCCTTGCCCAAACCGCGCTGGCTGCCACTTCCAGACATCTTAGATGTTTTTTGAACAAAAAAGTTTTTTAAAAGGGCGGGTGAAAAAGTGGGGTACTTTAATGGAGTGGGTTGGTGGGTGAGGTGACACTAATCACTAAGTGATTAGATCGCTAAGTGATTACTAGTACAGTACTAATACAAAATACAATAATTCAGTAATCAGTAAGTGTGAACAGTGAACAGTGAGTGTGTCCCCTAGTACACTAACTAGAAAATACAATAATCAGTAGTAATCAGATTAAGTAGAAGGAAATAGAGTGTGTGTACTGAGTGCACGCACACACACACGCCGGAGCTAGCCTATGAACAGTGACTGAGTGTCCCTCCCTAGTAGTAAGTAGTAACAGTAAGTAGTACAACTAGAAATTACAATAAGTAATCAGAAGGAAATAGAGTGTGTGTACTGTACTGACAGTGCATGCACACACACACACACACGCAGGAGCTAGCCTATGAACAGTGACTGAGTGTCCCTCCCTAGTAGTAAGTAGTAACAGTAAGTACAACTAGAAATTACAATAATCAGTAGTAATCAGAAGGAAATAGAGTGTGTGTACTGCACGCACACACGCAGGAGCTATGAACAAACAGTGACAGTGAGTGTCCTAGTACAGTTACAGTATAACTACAAAATGAAAATACAATCACTCAGTAGTAAAGGACAGCAGAAACACTGGTATAATAAACTAACAGAGGACAGGAGGACAGCTGCCCACACAGGCAAGGCCCTGAGGCCTAAAGCTGTGTAAGCTTGCCTGCAGCAGCTGCCTGTCTCTATGTAACACACAAGCTACTAACTAAAATACAATCTCTATCTAGCTAACAACAATATAGGTGTATAGAGCAGGTGTATGTGAGCAAAAACGCTAGGTAGTTGACCACTATAGAGCACTTGCTAAGCCAAAGCACAAAGGAGCAGATCTCTCTCTGTACAAAGTCAGGCAAGGACGGAAAAACGGAACATGGCGGCCGCTATTTATAGGGTAGGGGCTGGCCAGGGTCCCCCTCTGTGATTGGCTGCCGTCAGAGGGCCTGGGAGCCCTCTGATTGGCTCTAAGGACATCAATCTGGGCTATGACGCTATTCGAGCTCGGTATTCGAGCTCGAATAGCGCTGTTTGCTCGAATAGCTCGAATAGTGAGTGGGCTACTCGAGTTCACTCGAATAGCCCAATCGAATATCTGCAGCTATTCGAGCTCGGTATTCGAGCTCGATTAGCTAAAAAAAGAGCTTGAATATTCGAGCTACTCGAATATTCGAGCTCTGCTGAGCACCCCTGCTGGCCCAATCGAGAACAACACGAGCTTTGGCGATGCGTGCGCGTGCGCCACCAACTCCCACAAGTGTGACACTCTCATTAGGCAGGAAATTCTCCCTGGCTACAAGATGAGAGTGAACCAAGGTAAGCTCTGCGCCTGTGTCGCGGAAACCAACAGCGATCTGGTCGTTAACTTCCACGACTTGATGATTTCCGGAAAGTCGAGGATTTGCTGCTCCCATGACGAGGTAGGCGTGTGCAGTAGAGGATGCGCTAGCCACTTCTGCGCTAGGCTCTGGAGACGGCGTACTCACCTCGGGACAGGCAGACTTGAGGTGTCCTCGCTGTCCACAGTGGAAACACTTCGGAACATATGTGGCATCAGGCGGATGAGTAGCAGGTGCAGCATACGGCCTCTGTGGCTGTGGGACTTGATTCCCATGGTTAGTAGGGGGAGAAGAGCTGGGTTGCATAGGTCTCCCCCCTTTCCAGCTCTGGGCTGGAGGTTTGTGGCTGTCCGGTACACGGGTGGCCACAAAAGTGTCTGCAAGTTCTGCTGCAGTTTTGGCGGATTCAGGCTTCCACTCCAAGACAAACTGCCGGACATCTGGAGTGCTCCTGCATGATGAAGTCCTCCAGACCTTGGTGAGAGTCTTTTTTGAGGCCCCGCGACCACTGCCTGAACACGGTCAGCAGGCGACTCTCCAGGTCGGTGTAAGAGTCGGTGTGGCCTTTCTGCAGGGAGCGAAACTTTTTGCGATAGACCTCTGGGGTCAGCTGGTATTTGGCGATAATCGCAGCTTTTATCGCCTCATAGTCATTGTCTTTCTCAGCGGGTAAGTCCACAAACACCTCAAGCGCTTTGTCCCGCAAGTTGGGTGTCAGATATCTCGCCCACTGCTCCTGGGGCAGATGATGCTGACGACAAGTCTTTTCAAAGGAGTGTAAGTAAGTGTCCGGGTCGGTTCCCTTCTCCATTTCTGGGAACTTAAACTTTGGAGTCCCAAATGGGCCTGCTGTGGGCCGGGGTTCTGGAGCACTTTGCGAGGGATTTTGGCCTGGTGCTCACAGTCTGGCCATTTCAAGGTCATGTCTGTGTGCGGCTGCTCTCTCCTCTCTTTGCACTTCTTTCTCGGCAAGCCACCTGCGTTCCGAGGCTTCCCGTTCCGCCTGGCGTTTTGAGCGGTCAGCGTTTTCTCTGACAATCTGCAGGTACAGCTCAGGATTTGTATCCGCCAGTCTTTGTAAAGCATGCTGCATTCCAGCCTCAGGAACACAGGAACGGTTGGCATGGGCGGGCTCCTGCCTGCCGTCATGCTCCTCAGCATTTAAAGCGATCAGTTCTGATGTGGTTCTGTTTTCCTCTGGGTCTGGAAGTGGGTTACTGTGCTCCAACCGCTCACTTCCCTCTACCCCAGTTACAGCACCGTCTGAACCAGGAGTGTGCTCTCCCAGCATCTGCTCCGGCTGGGTATTCAGTCGCAACAAGTCCTCGACCAATTGCGCTTTCTTTTTTCTATAAGTCACAATGCCTTTTTCTTCACACAAGTTCACTAGGTCTGCCACTGACATTTTCTTGTATCTTGCTGCAGCCATTTTTGCCAAATAAAAGATAGGATAGCAAAAGAGATTGGGGGGGAACTCTGTGCTACACGTTTAGTCTATATAAATGGTAATGCACTGGTTATCGACCACAGATTTTTTTATCTGTTCTGGCAGGTTAATCAAATAACGTTGCCGTCGATGTTCTGAACATACACAAATCCCAATAAACTGCCAAACAATGTCACAGACAGCTAGGCCGGTCTGCGGATGGGGTAAATCAAACAGCGTCAGAAATCCTCTCACACGGTCATTTGTTCATCGCGAAGGGTAACCCGCGTTCGCAATTTGATGAACTGACTCGCGAAGGGAGCGTTCTGATACCAACCGATTCACCACACACATACAATTCAAAGATCTGCCACCAAGCGAGTTACACAGCCCGCTACTGTAATTATACTAGGACTTCGAGAACGCTCTATTAACCCTTAGCAGTATGCAGGAATCTGGGTCAGATCGTTATATCTGGGCCGGGTTCTCGCATACGGGTTATAAGTGTATACTTCTATTAAACACAGGGTAGCGATTTCAGGAGAATAGGTACAATTGTGTATGTTCAGCAACAGGTCATAACCGCTAAACGATTTTTAAACGTTTAATAACAAAAATGCATTACATACAGTTATATACACCTATTAACACATAAACACAGAGCTTAAAAATAAAAAGGAATAAACTCAGAAAGTTCTTACTTAGTTAGCTGAGCAGTCCATTTGAAGCATGAAGAAAATAGTCCAGTTTAAAAGTAGGCATTCAGGTTAAAAGTCCTTTGTACACAACATGCGCCCGGTTCTCCATGAGCACATGTCTGGACTTCCCTGGTAGATGGAAATTGAAGAACTGAGGAGGAGTTCCTCACAAACACTTTTTACTGACCTCAGTTTTGGGGCTGTCACTACCTGGAAAGTAGGTGGGTTTAAGGCAGGGTTACCTCCTGGCAGTCAGGTTGCCACCCACAGACTCAGAGCAAGAAATGTACCAATTTAATAATAATTTGTGTGACTCGGCCCAAGATTAGTGTATCGCAAATTCGAGACTATATTCGTAAATGGCTCGCGACCCTCTATTAAACGAGGCTATGCATGCCTTGTCTGTCGCATTCGCTCTACGCAGGCCGGATAAAGTGGTTTCTATATGGATTCCTGATAGCTAGAAACGTGCACTTTAGGTGAACGATAGAACTGTTTCCTAGGTATCAGAAAATGTAATTTTGGTCTTGCTGTGCCAAACCTATTTTGAATTATTAATAAAGTAAATGTTCCCATTGTGTGAAGCTATGAGCTTGGAGGGAAATTTGAATCTCAACCAGTTTGAGCTGGTTTGGTGGAGATGAGCTGAGTGACCAAATGGCTTCTCCCCAGGGAAGCGAGCCACTTGTGACATTCTTTCCTGACACAGGATGTGGGGGGAAGGTCACTGTACTCTCTGCAATGCTCTCAGAGGGGGAAAGAGAAAGGAAGGGCCTTTTTTTGTACAGTTACACAACACTGACAGTAATGGCTGGACCATACGAAAATCGTTGGCGATTTTGCGCACGACTTTCCGTAATGTTCGTCACAATCCTGACTTCCCCAGCACCCAGATCGCCACACTACCCACCCCACGAGACGGCAGAACAACTCAGCTCCCAGCCGGTATTATGCCGACACCCGGACAATCCAAAGCCGAGGAGGCGGCCGCAAAGCTGGCCAAGTATGCGCATGGATTGGGCCAAGATGGCGACGCACCGTTCCCAGCCACTACGCCGTTGGCAGCACAAACACACAGCTCCTCTGGCGAAGAATCCAACATGGAGCATGGAAACCATGAGGAGGATTCTCTGACCACAAGCGTGCAAACAGTGAGTAGGTGCCACAGTCCCAGGTCACATAAGGGGGAATTGAGTAGAAAGAAAAAATGAGCACAGGCCTCCAGTGACGGAGATTCAGACAAGGGGGACAGAGAACTTTCCAGGGCTGAACTACTAGAAGCCATTAAATCACTACAGCTCAATGTTACTGCAAAATTAGACACTGTACAATCGGATCTCTCCCTTGTGAAGGATCATCTGAAGAAATTATGAGAAAGAGCTGCAGAGTCAGATAGGAGAATTAGTGACATAGAAGATGCCATGAAACCTATGCAAGTAACACAATCTGACATTACAAAAACCTCAGCAGCACAGGCTCTAAAGATAGATGATTTAGAAAACAGGTCTCGGCGCTCTAACCTGCGCTTTGTGGGGTTTCCTGAGAAATCAGAGGGGTTTACCCCAGAGAACTTTCTGGAAAACTGGCTGAAATCCGCCATCCCTAACCTAGAGCTTACACAGTCCTTTTCTATAGAAAGGGCACACAGAGTTCTGGGCGGTAATCCAACTCCAGGCAAACCCCCCAGACCCATGATTGCCAAATTCTTAAACTACAGAGACAAGACTGAGATTCTCCGGAAAACGAGACTGTGTCCTCAGATGGAATATAATGGTGCAAAAATCTCTGTGTATCAAGACTTTTCTGTTGAAATACAAAAACTCAGGGCTATATTTTAAGCTGTGAAAACAGGCCTCAGGAATAAACAGATTAACTACAGTATGCTTTTCCCAGCAAAATTGAGAATCCTGTTTAATGACAAAGCTCTTTTCTTTACATCACCTGCTGAAGCAGCTACCTGGATGGAAGCCCAAGGTATTCCAATACCAGTAATTCCTCCTAAACCAAAACGCTGATTGATGAAACTATAACACTAAAGGTGCCCATACACTTGTCAGATTGGCAACAGATAGATAAGAAATGCATCTGATGATCTATCTGATGCGTTTTTAGAACATTTTTTACCAGGATAGAATTCCAATAGATTTCAGTTTGAAATCTATTGAAATTCGATCTGATGGCATTTTTTTGCCATCAGATTTCCATTAAGGCCAATGCAAACTGATAAGCAATCTCATCAGATCGACCTAAATTTTCCACCCTGCAAGTTCGATGGAAATCCATCGAAATCGGCCGTCGATCGGTCGATTGGCCAACCGATTTGCAATCGATCGATCGATCGATCGATCGGGATCGATCGGTCGGCCAGAAAATCGGCTGAGTGTATGGGCTGCTTTAGCCTATAAGCTTTGATGGACATCACAATGACTGCATGCAACACTGCCACCTACTGACGCAAGTTGGAATTTAAAGCTTCACTGTGTTTCTACTATGTTTTTCCGGTTGGAAGCTGGTTGCTCTTCCCTCCCCCAATTTCTTCATATGATTGCTGCAGGCCTTCTAACACTGACATTGCACTCATGTGCAGCCCGATATTACAATGCCTTAACCTTAACATTACTCATCTCTATTTCCGGTGCAAATATTAGACTGCTGCCCTAACACTTATAGCAAAATATGCACTATAGTACCTTAAAAGCTGACTTAAACCCTTCATAACCCCCCCCCCATATTTCCCCTCCCCTCCTATCTCCTCCCCCCTCCCTCCCACCTTATCCTCGGGCTCTTTGACAAGATAAGAGGTTAAAATGTTATTGCAAAGGTGGGCAACCAGGATATAATTAACATGTTATAAAAATGCTGGAATTATAAGTATATCTGTGAGGAAGTTATAAGTATATAGTTCATTAAGTGGTGAGATGGACATAGCGGACCTATTACTGCTCTCCACTTTAGACAGTTTAGGGTATAAGACTCTCTGTTAGTTAGAAACAGGGGGTAGGGTGTTAGGTTTTACGTGGGGGTGTTCCCGTGCTGACAGGACACCCTCTTAGGGGTTCTTATTTTGTTTCTTATGTTATTTTTCCTTTTGCTACTATCCTCTTTTTTGTTTTTTCCTCTCCAGCAGAATTGTACTAAGCAAGTCTCATCTCATAGCTTTATCCGAGAAGGTGTAATATTGAGTAACCCAGTCTTTAATAAATATAATAAATTCAATTTATGGTGATGATTTCAATACTTTCGTGGAATGTAAGGGGCATGAACAATTCAATTAAACGTAAACTGATTTTCAATCACATTCGCAAATTAAACCCTCATATAATCTGCCTACAAGAAACTCACCTACTAGGAGCCAGAGCATTTCTTCTTAAGAAGCCCTGGATAGCGCAATACCACTTGGCTCACTATTCCTCCTTCTCAAGGGGCACAGCTATCTTGATCACTAAAGCATTCCCAGGTAGTGTTGGGTGAACACCTAGATGTTCGGGTTCGCGAACGTTTGCCGAACATCGCCGCGATGTTCGGGTGTTCGAGCCGAACTCCGAACATAATGGAAGTCAATGGTCATCATCATCATCCTCCCCCCCTGAAACATGTCCTGCTGGGATGATGACCCGCCAAACTCCTCTCCTGATGCATGGATGGGCTGCTTGACTGTCGCCACAGTCTTGCTGTCCAATCCCTCATCCCCCAAAGTGCCCATCAGCATCTCCTCCTCCAAATTGCCAACAACAGCCGACAATACCCTGATGGTGCCTGGGGTAAAAATATTGCTGAGTGACAGGTCGCCAACTTGTGACGGTGAACTGGCCTCCTCCTCCCCCCCAGGCCCTGCTGGGCGGCTGCTGCGAACAGGGGTGGTGGTGGTGGTGAGGGTGGAGGCCTCGGATGCAGAGCTGATGGCGGGCTGCTCATCCTCCGTCATCAGTTGCACCACAGTGGCTGCATCCTTTTCCTCAATGGGACGTTTCCGACCCGGCTGGACGAAAATAGGAGCAGGTACTACACGCTGCTGCTGCTGCTGTGTCTCTGCAGCGTGAGTTGCTCCTGCTGGGCGGCGCCCAAGAAGTCCACGGCCAGTGGCTATAGGCGGAATGTTAGCCCCTGACGCAGCTGCTGCTGCTGCGGAACTGTGCATGGTGGCGCGGCCGCGGCTTGCCACAATGCTGCTCCCTCTCCTCTTGATTCCCTTGCTGCCCTTCCCCTTGCCCAAACCGCGCTGGCTGCCACTTCCAGACATCTTAGATGTTTTGGGCGTAAACAAAAAAGTTTTTTAAAAGGGCGGGTGAAAAGTGGGGTACTTTAATGGAGTGGGTTGGTGGGTGAGGTGACACTAATCACTAAGTGATTAGATCGCTAAGTGATTACTAGTACAGTACTAATACAAAATACAATAATCAGTAATCAGTAAGTGTGAACAGTGAGTGTGTCCCCTAGTACACTAACTAGAAATTTCAATAATCAGTAGTAATCAGAAGGAAATAGAGTGTGTGTGCACTACAGACAGTGCACACACACACACACACGCAGGAGCTAGCCTATGAACAGTGACTGAGTGTCCCTAGTAGTAAGTAGTAACAGTAGTAAGTACAACTAGAAATTACAATAATCAGTAGTAATCAGAAGGAAATAGAGTGTGTACTGTGCACCCACACACGCAGGAGCAAAACAGTGACAGTGAGTGTCCTAGTACAGTTACAGTATAATAACTACACAATACAATCACTCAGTAGTAAAGGACAGCAGAAACACTGGTATAGATAAGATGAGAAATAAAGTAACAGAGGACAGGAGGACAGCTGCCCACACAGGCAAGGCCCTGAGGCCTATATCTGTGTAAGCTTGCCTGCAGCAGCTGTCTGTCTCTATGTAACACACAAGCTACTAACTAAAATACAATGTCTATCTAAATAACAACAATATAGGTGTGTATAGGAGGTGTATGTGAGCAAAAACGCTAGGTGAATGACCACAATAGAGCACTTGCTAAGCCAAAGCACAAAGGAGCAACTCTCTCTCTGTACAAAGTCAGGCAAGGACGGAAAAACAGAACATGGCGGACGCTATTTATAGGGTAGGGGCTGGCCAGGGTCCCCCTCTGTGATTGGCTGCCGTCAGAGGGCCTGGGAGCCCTCTGATTGGCTCTAAGGACATCAATCTGGGCTATGACGCTATTCGAGCTCGGTATTCGAGCTCGAATAGCGCTGTTGCTCGAATAGCTCGAATAGTGAGTGGGCTACTCGAGTTCACTCGAATAGCCCAATCGAATATCTGCAGCTATTCAAGCTCGGTATTCGAGCTCGAATAGCTGAAAAAGAGCTCGAATATTCGAGCTTCTCGAATATTCGAGCTCTGCTGAGCACCACTGGTGGCAATAAGACAATGCTATATAGTATGCTATATACTGGTGATGATGGACAGAAGTACTACTGATCCCAGCAGTACACGCTGACTGTGGCAGTACAGTGCCAATAAGACAATGCTATATAGTATATACTGGTGACGGACGGGAGTACTACTGATCCCAGCAGTACACGCTGACTGTGGCAGTACAGTAGCAATAAGACAATGCTATATAGTATATACTGGTGACGGACGGAAGTACTACTGATCCCAGCAGTACACGCTGACTGTGGCAGTACAGTGGCAATAAGACAATGCTATATAGTATGCTATATACTGGTGATGGACGGATGTACTACTGATCCCAGCAGTACACGCTGACTGTGGCAGTACAGTGGCAATAAGACAATGCTATATAGTATACACTGGTGACGGACGGAAGTACTACTGATCCCAGCAGTACACGCTGACTGTGGCAGTACAGTAGCAATAAGACAATGCTATATAGTATATACTGGTGACGGACGGAAGTACTACTGATCCCAGCAGTACACGCTGACTGTGGCAATACAGTGGCAATAAGACAATGCTATATAGTATGCTATATACTGGTGATGACGGACAGAAGTACTACTGATCTCAGCAGTACACGCTGATTGTGGCAGTACAGTGGCAATAAGACAATGTTATATAGTATACACTGGTGACGGACGGAAGTACTACTGATCCCAGCAGTACACGCTGACTGTGGCAGTACAGTGGCAATAAGACAATGCTATATAGTATACACTGGTGACGGACGGAAGTACTACTGATCCCAGCAGTACACGCTGACTGTGGCAGTACAGTGGCAATAAGACAATGCTATATAGTATATACTGGTGACGGACGGAAGTACTACTGATCCCAGCAGTACACGCTGACTGTGGCAATACAGTGGCAATAAGACAATGCTATATAGTATATACTGGTGATGGGCGGATGTACTACTGATCCCAGCAGTACACGCTGACTGTGGCAGTACAGTGGCAATAAGACAATGCTATATAGTATACACTGGTGACGGACGGAAGTACTACTGATCCCAGCAGTACACACTGACTGGCAGTACAGTGGCAATAAGACAATGCTATATAGTATATACTGGTGACGGACGGAAGTACTACTGATCCCAGCAGCACACACTGACTGTGGCAGTACAGTGGCAATAAGACAATGCTATATAGTATGCTATATACTGGTGATGACGGACGGAAGTACTACTGATCCCAGCAGTACACGCTGACTGTGGCAGTACAGTGGCAATAAGACAATGCTATATAGTATGCTATATACTGGTGACGGACGGAAGTACTACTGATCCCAGCAGTACACGCTGACTGTGGCAGTACAGTGGCAATAAGACAATGCTATATAGTATGCTATATACTGGTGACGGATGGAAGTACTACTGATCCCAGCAGTACACGCTGACTGTGGCAGTACAGTGGCAATAAGACAATGCTATATAGTATATACTGGTGACGGACGGAAGTACTACTGATCCCAGCAGTACATGCTGACTGTGGCAGTACAGTGGCAATAGACAATGCTATATAGTATGCTATATACTGGTGACGGACGGAAGTACTACTGATCCCAGCAGTACACACTGACTATGGCAGTACAGTGGCAATAAGACAATGCTATATAGTATGCTATATACTGGTGACGGACGGAAGTACTACTGATCCCAGCAGTACACGCTGACTGTGGCAATACAGTGACAATAAGACGATGTTATATAGTATACACTGGTGACGGACGGAAGTACTACTGATCCCAGCAGTACACGCTGACTGTGGCAATACAGTGGCAATAAGACAATGCTATATAGTATATACTGGTGACGGACGGAAGTACTACTGATCCCAGCAGTACACGCTGACTGTGGCAGTACAGTGGCAATAAGACAATGCTATATAGTATGTTATACACTGGTGACGGACGGAAGTACTACTGATCCCAGCAGTACACGCTGACTGTGGCAATACAGTGGCAATAAGACAATGCTATATAGTATATACTGGTGACGGACGGAAGTACTACTGATCCCAGCAGTACACGCTGACTGTGGCAATACAGTGACAATAAGACGATGTTATATAGTATACACTGGTGACGGACGGAAGTACTACTGATCCCAGCAGTACACGCTGACTGTGGCAGTACAGTGGCAATAAGACAATGCTATATAGTATATACTGGTGACAGACGGAAGTACTACTGATCCCAGCAGTACACGCTGACTGTGGCAGTACAGTGGCAATAAGACAATGCTATATAGTATGCTATATACTGGTGACGGACGGAAGTACTACTGATCCCAGCAGTACACGCTGACTGTGGCAGTACAGTGGCAATAAGACAATGCTATATAGTATATACTGGTGATGGACGGAAGTACTACTGATTCCAGCAGTACACGCTGACTGGCAGTACAGTGGCAATAGACAATGCTATATACTGGTGGCGGAAGTACTACTGATCCCAGCAGTACAAGCACGCTGACTGGCACTACAGTAGTATTACTAGGAGGCTGGGGGGGCCCTGGCTAGCCTAGCTGGTGAGAGAGTCTAACCTGCCTGCCTACCCAAAGCTAAACCCAACTTCAAGTGGTGGAGAAATGACGCGGTTCTGGTATTTATTTACCCGAACCACGTGACCCGCTCGGCCAATCGCAGTGCGAGCCGCGTGTTCGAGCCCGAACCACGTGACCCGCTCGGCCAATCACAGCGCGAGCCGAACGTTCGGGGAACGTTCGGCCATGCGCTGTCAGGCCGAACATAAGTTCGGCCACATGGCCGAACACATGGCCGAACACCACGAGGTGTCCGGCGGAGCCCGAATCAAACTCGAACAGCCCGAAATCCGGGCGTACCCGAACAGTGGCGAACACTGTTCGCCCATCACTAGTGAGGAGACAGGTTAAATCCACAAGAAGGAATGTACAGTATTTCCATTTGTCACATATTTACATAAAGAACATCATTAGGGAGCAAAAAAATCTGGTGACTGGTTCTTTATGTACATTGTGAGTTTGACAGGAGCCGGAGACATAACCCTTTTTACCTAAGAGGCTCATGACAGGAGTAAGGTATTATATCCTACCACATCAATTAAATTCTGTATATATTAGCAGACTAAAATATAAGAACTATCCCAGAAATCGAAGAGAAGGTATTCATGTATAATTATGCAGTGTCTCTGTTAGAGGTCCAGAGCCCCCACACCTTTTTAAACTTAGATGGGCAACCCCTTGCTATATAGGCGGCCTTGTATAGATGAAGAGAATTATTGACCAATTGTTTCCAATAGTGGCAGGATGGAGGGTCTGGTTTAGTGTTGGGCGAACAGTGTTCGCCACTGTTCGGGTTCTGCAGAACATCACCCTGTTCGGGTGATGTTCGAGTTCGGCCGAACACCTGATGGTGTTCGGCCAAACCGTTCGGCCACATGGCCGAACTAAGAGCGCATGGCCGAACGTTCCCCGAACGTTCGGCTAGCGCTGTGATTGGCCGAACGGGTCACGTGGTTCGGACCCCGAACGCGCTCTGATTGGCCGAACGGGTCACGTGGTTCGGGTAAATAAATACCCGAACCACGTCATATCTCCGCCATTTCTCTGTGGGTTTAGCTTTGGGTAGGCAGGCAGGGTAGTTCGCGCTCCAGCCACGCTAGCCAGGGTCCCCCCAGTCATTGTGTCGCTGCTGGGAATAGTAGTACACCGCTCGCTCAGCATTCTGTTTACTGCCACTCTGTGTACCTCGCTCAGCCACACTATATAGCATTCTGTTTACTGTTCTGTGTCTGCTGGGAATAGTAGTACACCGCTCGCTCAGCCACACTATATAGCATTCTGTTTTTTTTTTTCATTATTCAAGAAGTTTTTATTAAGAGATAATAAAGTTGGTCATACAAAGTAGATAAGCTGTGCCAGATCCTTTAAACAATGGTTTACATGAGTACAATACATACAGCTCCAATATGTATATAAAGGACAATATACATCACATTGTACAATACAGATAAAGTCTAATATGATATATGCTTATTATTAATTGAGTGAGAATAGTATTACAGTGTGGGCTAGGGTTCTTTAAGATAATCTCTTGCTTGACTTTTACTTTACCCAGTGGGCAGCCAAGCAGAGAGTATCCATTATTTGTGGGAATACTATGTATTCTAGTGGTACCAGTGGGCCAGAACGGACCCCCACTAGAACGTTGATTTGAATTCTGATTTTATACAGCAGTCTATCTTGTATTGGTTGTAGTCTGGAGAAATGTATTAAGTATAGGTTACGTATGAACGGATCGGCTGGAACTGATAGTAAACTAACTTGTTAGATTTTAGTCGGAGAAGCATGGATATAGGCAACAACATGAGCCTAAACATAAACACAACAGATAGTTGCAGACCCAGGGTTTTGAAAGAAAAGTGTACCAAGGGAGTGGTCTAATTTGGCACTCTATTCTGTTATTTTAGGAGATTTTATACCATATGTTATCTAGGGAGGGGATACTCAGGCATTATTCATTGTATTGATCAGTCCAACTTAAAGGAATATTGAAGTTGGAGCAGTCAATTGCTAGTCTAGTTCTTATTTTTTGTTCTAAAAATATATTGTTCTTCGTGTGTGAAAGGAGCAGATAGGGTGATATTTTCTCTTGGGATTTCCAATTACTTGTTATTAGATGAAGTGCAGTCAGTATTAGATGGATGATCGAGGGGCGTATTTTTGCGGGAATCGGCTCTTCCTGTATGAAAAGAAGGGCGAATTCCGGTTTGAGAATGAAGTTCGGTTTATGAATTTTACGAATATATTTTTCTACATGGTGCCAGAGGTGAGCTACAAGTGGACAATGCCAGAACATGTGTAGGTATGTACCTGCAGAGGATTTGCATTTCCAACAGATTGGGGAGTTAGTAGCAGAGAATGTGGCTAATTGTCTAGGGGTTATGTACCATTTAAATAGTATTTTCTTTGCCATTTCCCAGTGTGAGTTACAACGGGAGATTTTTGATATTAGGGTGTTAGCAGTTATTAATTTGGCAGGCGAAATTTCGCTATTGAGGTCTAATGACCACACTGTAGCATACCTGTTAAGGGGGGAGATGGCTCCTGTTGTGAGATATTTATACCAGACAGAGATACTGCCTTTGAAGTAACCTGCATGATTTAACATGTTCAAGATGGAAGGGTGGATTTTTGGGGAGGAGATTTTGTCCTTTTTGATTGCGTGGAAGAGTCTGTGGTATGTAAATGTTTGGGATAGTGGAAGATTGTATTGTGTTTGTAGGTCTGAGAAGTGTTTAGGCTGTGAGTCTTTGAGAAGATCTTGTAATGATATAATGCCTGAGTTTATCCAAGGTCGTAGGTTGATATTAGTGATATAATGTTCAAGGGCTTCGAGGGCAACTGGTAGAGTGGTAGATTCATTGGATGGAGGTGGGTTTTTGATAAAATATTCCCAGGATCTTAAAGAGGCTTGTATAGATGGGTAAGGGGACTGAGGAGGTTTTGCGCCTATATATATACTTGTTAGTATAGCTCTTGGATTTGCCCCTAGGAGGATCGTGTCGAGTTTGACCCATGGTTTTGGTGAGTGTGTATTCCACCATTGTTTTGTTAGTTCTAAATTGGCTGCATGGTAGTATCTTTCGATATCGGGCAGACCCATGCCCCCGTGGTGTTTTGGGAGTGTCATTACTTGAAAGGAAGTTCTGATTTTTTTTCCTTGCCATATAAAGGCATTTATAACTTTTCTCATTTCTGTAAACCATGATTTGGGAATTGGGATCTGTAAAGTGCGTAGTATGTATAAAATTTTGGGTAGTAGGAATAGTTTAAAAGCAGCGATGCGGCCCGACCAAGACATCCAGAACTTTGACATTGAGGTACATTCCTCTTTAATTTCTGTTAGTAGTGGACTGAAGTTGAGTCTAAATAGTTCAGATGAATTATGGGAGAGCTTAATACCTAGGTAAGATACCGCCCCGTCTGCCCAAGAGAACGCGAACATCCCCTTAAGTTGAGATATTGTTTCAGCGGGTAAATTCAGGGGGAGTACATATGATTTATTATGGTTCAGTTTATAGAGGGAAACTTTGGAGAAGGAGTTCAGATCTTCTAAGAGGTGTGGAATAGACAGTGTAGGGTTTGATATGAGTAAAGCAACATCATCAGCAAACATGCTAATCAAGTGGTGGGTATTATTAATCTGGATGCCTGAAATTAAGGGGTTTGATCTAATTTTTTGTGCGATGGTTTCCATGATTAGGACAAAAATAATAGGAGAAAGTGGGCATCCCTGTCGTGTACCGTTGGTAATGGGGAAAGATTTGGAAATAAAACCAGCCGCGTTCACTCGGGCAGACGGAGCAGCATACAGGGCCATAATGGCTGATAATATTGTGCCTGAAATTCCAAATTTGGTCAAGGTGGCTTTAAGAAACTGCCAGTGAACTCTGTCGAATGCCTTCTCCGCATCCAAAGTTAGGAGCAGAGAAGGCATCCGACAGAGCTGTGCGTACTTTACTACCGTAGCTACTCGTCTGGTGGCGTCCAGCGCTTGGCGACCAGGTGTGAAACCCACCTGGTCTTGATCCAGTAGAATGGGTGTGTATTTCATCAGCCTGTTAGCTAACAACTTTGCGTACACTTTTGTATCTGAATTTAATAATGAGATTGGCCTGTAATTAGACGTTAATGTTTGATCTTTTCCAGGTTTGGGAATGACCGTGATAATGGCCTGTAGGTGTTCTTCTGGGATTACACCTGAGCTAGCATATTTATTGAATAGGTCTGTGAGTAGAGGTGCAATGCTTGGGTTGACAGCTAAGTAGAATTCATTACCAAATCCGTCAGGACCTGGTGTTTTGTTACGTTTAAGTGATTTGATTGTTGAGATGATTTCTTCTGTTTGGAATGGAGAATTGAGGTGCTCCAGTTGTGAGGGAGTGAGAGAGGGTAGATTGATGGCGTTTAAGAATTCCGAAATAGACTCTTCAGAGGGTTGGTGAGTAGATTTGTCAGATTGCAGATTGTAAAGAGTAGCGTAATAGTCACAAAATGCATCTGCAATTAATTTGGGGTTGGCTATTTGTTTGTTAGAGATGGGGTGTCTAACTGAGTGTATCTTAGTTCTAACTTGTTTTGATTTTATAATTCTAGCTAGGTATGATCCTGTCTTATTGCTTAAAGAATAGGTATCTAGGTTTAGTTTCTGTCTTAGGTATTCATATTTAGATTGCAGAATATTGTTCAGTTCCTGTCTCAGGTTAAATAATTGCCTTTCTTTCCCTATGGTGGGGGATTGTTTATGTTGTTTTTCCTGTTCTTGGATTTGTTTTAGCAATGAATTATACTTCTCTGTCCGTTTTCTTTTCTCAAAGGCTCCTTTTCTTATTAATATACCTCTTGTATAAGCTTTTAATGCTGCCCAGATCACATCCACACCCATATCCGGAGTACGGTTCAGTTGTATGAATGAGTTAATATCAGATTTTAACTTGTCAGCAAAGTTGTTGTCTAACAATAGGGAGGTGTTTAATCTCCAAAGAGGGGGTTTCGTATTTGACAGATTACCGTCTAGTATTATATGAATTGGGGCATGGTCCGACCATGTCTTAGTATCAATAAGGGAATCTGAAACTTTTTGCAATAGCATTTTGTCAGTTACAAATAGGTCGATTCTGGAGTACGTTTTGTGTACTGGGGAGAAAAAGGTAAAATCTTTGGCTGAGGGATTGAAAATGCGCCATGGGTCGAATAAGTCGTGCCACTGTAGTTGTTTATCTATGGTGGCTATATGGTGGCGAGCCTTGGAGGTGGTATCAGTAGGTGAGGGGCAGGCGTTAAAGTCTCCTCCTATCAGTAACTGACCCTTCTGAACTGATTTAGCCTTTGCAAAGAGTTTTTGGTGGAAGGTTTTTTGAGCATTGTTTGGGCCGTATACTACAACCAGTGTCATTAATTGGTCGTTGATATAACCAATGAAGATCAAAAATCTGCCATTTATATCTCTGATGATCTCAAGGGTATCAACTTTAAGGTCCTTGTGGAATGCCATCATGACACCTCTTTTTTTCTTTGAAAAGGTACTATGGAGAATCAATGGGTATTGTTTATTTACACATAAATGTGTGTCTTTCTCTACCAAATGAGTCTCTTGTGCAAAAATAATTTGGGAGTTGTGCTGTTTGATCTCATTCCACAAGAGGTATCTTTTGTATGGTGAGTTTAACCCGCGAACATTAATAGATGTAATCTTTAGAGACATATTAATGACTAGTCAGCGCGTACATTGCTATATAAAACCTCAGGTGAACAATAGGTGCCATAACGCTATACTGCTTCCTTTTGCAACAAAGGGGGGTTAGGTATATGATGGGAGAACCCTTGGTTGGTTCGACTTGTATAAGGTCTGCAAACCTTGGGTACAGGAAACATAAAAAACTGTTTAACACAAAACCATATAACTTGTATTCAACTTTGAAAATACAAAAAAAAGCTTTGAGAGCAAGCTTGGTTTGCTCTCCTTGTGCAAGCATAGCACTAGTAACAGCTAATAGTGCAAGATGCCGAATTAGCAATAGAACAAATTGTTCCTTGTTCTATACACTGGGGGAAAACCAGGTAAGTACCTGTGGGAGTGTCAGTTGTAGATGTGGACACTGCCAAAGAGAAGTACTAAAGTTAGGCCCAATAGGTGCAGGCCCCGGCTTATGATGTTGCGGAGCGCCAGTCTTGGTTTATCTTTGAGGAGGGAAGATTCCTTAAAGAAGTATTGGGATCTTCCTGGATATTTATGTTCAGGGCTTTCAATAGGCTGCGGCCTGCTGTGATAGAGGGAATGATGTGCTGTTGTCCTTGGAAAGTGAAGATAATCTTTGTGGGGAAGCCCCATTTGTATGGCACGTTCGCTGATCTTAAAGCTAAGGTGATTGGCTGAAGAATCTTCCTAAGTTGTAGTGTCTGTTGGGATAGGTCAGCAAACACTTTGAATTTCTCAAAGGGGTCAGGAAGCGTACCGTTCTTTCGTATTGAGAAGAGTAAGTTATCTTTAACATGATAACAGAGGTATCTCACGATCACGTCTCTGGGCACCTGCGGTGGCAGGTAGGTTGGTTTGGGCAGGCGATGGGCCCTGTCTATTATGAGTTCCGTATCGCTGACATTGGGCAAGGCAGCTTTAGTAATTCGTTGGATGTAGGTTCTCAGTTCGTTGGTGGGGACATTCTCTGGGATGCCCCTGAACTTGATGTTATTTCTTCTTGATCTGTCCTCTAGATCTGCTGATTTGGACTTGAGCCATTTAATGTCAGTGGTCTGTGCTTCAGAGACTTCCACCATGACATTGTGCTCTTTTATGATCTCTGTGATTTTGTTCTCTATCCCATCTACTCTGTCGCCTAGATCCGTTATATCGTTTTGTAGGGATGTAGATAAGTTAGCAAAGTCTGATAGCAGGGAGGTTCTAAATGAAAATAGAATCTCTTTAATAAAGGCCTGCGATGCAGTTTGATCTGTGGCTGGGAAGTCTGCAAAGATGGCCGCTGCTTGTGTGATGCTGGGAGGGTCTTTATCTCTTACCGTGCTCTCTGCATCTTTTCCTTCCACCCGAAGTTTGGATCTCGCCGGGCTTTTGAAGGGAGAGGATTCGGGTGAGATTAGCGGTTGGACGTCCTCTAGGTCCTGTTGTGCGCCGGTGGTGTTTGTTTGCTTTGCGCTGGGTGGTTCAGCGTGTCGGGCGCCATCTTGGGTTCTCCGGGCAGGCTTTGTTCCAAAGTAGTCCGTAAGTTTGTGCGGTTTCAGAGTACCGAGTTTGCGTTTTTTAGTGCTGTCCTGCTCAGTCTCCATCTCCTCTTGTGTGCTGTGAGTGTCGGGAGCGGAATGCGCCATGGTTTGTGCCGGGTTAGATTCGCCGGAGCGGGAGCTGCTCTATCTAGCGTCCGTCTTGCCTGACGTCGCGGCCACGCCCCCTATATAGCATTCTGTTTACTGCCACTCTGTGTACCTCGCTCAGCCACACTATATAGCATTCTGTTTACTGTTCTGTGTCTGCTGGGAATAGTAGTACACCGCTCGCTCAGCCACACTATATAGCATTCTGTTTACTGCCACTCTGTGTCTGCTGGGAATAGTAGTACACCGCTCGCTCAGCCACACTATATAGCATTCTGTTTACTGCCACTCTGTGTACCTCGCTCAGCCACACTATATAGCATTCTGTTTACTGCCACTCTGTGTCTGCTGGGAATAGTAGTACACCGCTCGCTCAGCCACACTATATAGCATTCTGTTTACTGCCATTCTGTGTACCTCGCTCAGCCACACTATATAGCATTCTGTTTACTGCCATTCTGTGTACCTCGCTCAGCCACACTATATAGCATTCTGTGTACTGTTCTGTGTCTGCTGGGAATAGTAGTACACCGCTCGCTCAGCCACACTATATAGCATTCTGTTTACTGCCACTCTGTGTACCTCGCTCAGCCACACTATATAGCATTCTGTTTACTGCCACTCTGTGTCTGCTGGGAATAGTAGTACACCGCTCGCTCAGCCACACTATATAGCATTCTGTTTACTGCCATTCTGTGTACCTCGCTCAGCCACACTATATAGCATTCTGTTTACTGCCACTCTGTGTCTGCTGGGAATAGTAGTACACCGCTCGCTCAGCCACACTATATAGCATTCTGTTTACTGCCACTCTGTGTACCTCGCTCAGCCACACTATATAGCATTCTGTTTACTGCCACTCTGTGTCTGCTGGGAATAGTAGTACACCGCTCGCTCAGCCACACTATATAGCATTCTGTTTACTGCCATTCTGTGTACCTCGCTCAGCCACACTATATAGCATTCTGTTTACTGCCACTCTGTGTCTGCTGGGAATAGTAGTACACCGCTCGCTCAGCCACACTATATAGCATTCTGTTTACTGCCATTCTGTGTACCTCGCTCAGCCACACTATATAGCATTCTGTTTACTGTTCTGTGTCTGCTGGGAATAGTAGTACACCGCTCGCTCAGCATTCTGTTTACTGCCACTCTGTGTACCTCGCTCAGCCACACTATATAGCATTCTGTTTACTGTTCTGTGTCTGCTGGGAATAGTAGTACACCGCTCGCTCAGCCACACTATATAGCATTCTGTTTACTGCCACTCTGTGTACCTCGCTCAGCCACACTATATAGCATTCTGTTTACTGTTCTGTGTCTGCTGGGAATAGTAGTACACCGCTCGCTCAGCCACACTATATAGCATTCTGTTTACTGCCACTCTGTGTACCTCGCTCAGCCACACTATATAGCATTCTGTTTACTGCCACTCTGTGTCTGCTGGGAATAGTAGTACACCGCTCACCCGCCACTGTATAGCATTGTGCTCTGTGTCGCTGCTGGGAATAGTGGTACACCGCTCACCCACCACTGTATAGCATTGTGCTCTGTGTCGCTGCAGGGAATAGTGGTACACCGCTCACCCGCCACTGTATAGCATTGTGTTCTGTGTCGCTGCTGGGAATAGTGGTACACCGCTCACCCGCCACTGTATAGCATTGTGCTCTGTGTCACTGCTGGGAATAGTGGTACTGTATAGCATTTCTGTACTGCCACTGTACTGCTGCCAGTCAGCGTGTACTGTAAGGATAAGTGAAATGAGGAAGAAATCGGGTGAAAGAGGGAGGGGCAAGGGAAGAGGTGGTTCCCCTAACGGTTCACGTACAGGCCACAGGGGAGCACCCAAGAAAACCCACTCAATACCGCCCATGTTGTCCAGGACAACAACCCTCACAGATCCAAAAGAACAGGACCAGATAATTACTTGGATGACCTCTCAAGCGTCCAGCAGTGGGTTAAGCAGCACCAGCACATCACGCACGAGGTCCGAGTCCTCAGCTAGTTACAAGGAGCCAGTGGGCACAAAGCTGACACAACCGGCAGCGACACCACGCACACAACTGCCAGATAACCAGTCCGATGAATTACCTCAGGACACAATGGGGTATTCGCAGGAGCTATTCCCAGCCCAACAAACTTCCACCTTTCAAAGGTCAATGGAGGAACAGCCAGAAATGTTGTGCCTGGATTCACAACCATTAACTGTGGGAAATGCACCGCGCACTGAAATACAAGGCGAGTCCGAGGAGGACTCGGAAACCCAAATCCCAGAGCAAGTTGGGCAGGAGGGGTTGCAATTGCAGGAGGTCGGCCGACAAGATCTGGAAGACGACGTTGGAGTGAGCTGCGCAGAGGTTGTTCTGGGGAGCTCTACTCCACGGCGGCGGCCCCCCACAATGACATATGACGAGTTTCAGGAGATGGAAGAGGAGGGTATGGACAATGTGGACAGAGACCCAGATTTTGTTTGTGAACAAGAACATCACCGTCGTAGCAGCAGCACAGATGAGTCTGTTGAAGAACCCACTGCTGCACGAGTTCGCCTTGTGCCACAAGGTAGGCGGCGCGCAATTTCAGGCACCACAAGCGTGGAAGTTCAAGTGAGAGGCAAAAGAGGAGCAAACAGAAATCGCCAGCAAGGCAGGTGCTCCAAAGTCTGGGCTTTCTTTGAAGACTGCACTGAGGATGTTACCATGGCGATTTGCAAGGTGTGCAAGACCCGCCTGAGCAGGGGGAAAAGTATTAACAACCTCTCCACCACCAGCATGAGCCGCCACATGCTATCCAAACATCCCACTCTGTGGGCAAACGCGGCAGGACAGGGTACCAGCAACACTGCCTCCCTTGGGTTCACCAGACTCACCACCAGACCCGCCTCAGCAGCAGCAGTAGCCCAGCCATTGCGTGGTTCACAACATTCACAAACATCAGACGACGCTGACACTGTCACTTTCCGGAGTAGTGCTCTTGAGGTCTCCCAGTCTTCATCAAACACAACAACCAACAGCCCTTCCGTGTGCAGCGCTACGGTTCAGTTGTCTGTGTCGGAGATGTTTGAGCGCAAGAGGAAATTGCCAGCAAATGACCCCCGGGCCGTGGCAGTAACAGCCAGCATAGCCAAGCTTCTGGCCTGCGAAATGCTGCCATATCGAGTGGTGGAGACAAACAGCTTCAAGGGCATGATGTCAGTGGCCATCCCACGTTACGTGGTTCCCAGCTGCTACCACTTTGCGCGCTCTGCAGTGCCTGAGTTGCATGAGCACGTGGTCAGCAAAATAACCCGAAGCTTGAAGAATGCCGTTGCCTGCAAGGTTCACCTCACCACTGACACCTGGACGAGTGCGTTCGGCCAGGGTCAATACATCTCCCTTACCGCGCACTGGATGAACCTTGTGGAGCCTGGCAGCGATTCCTCACCTGCTACGGCGTGGGTGTTGCCCACGCCGCAAACAGCTGCACCGCCGTCCCTCCCACTGGATAACAACAGCAGCACCTACCTCTCTGACTCCTTCTCCTCCAACGCATCTCAAAGCTGTACCTCATCCGGAAACGCTAACCCAGCAGCAGTAGGATCGTGGAAGCAGTGCAGCACAGCTGTTGGCATGCGTCAGCAAGCATTGCTGAAGCTGATCTGCCTTGGGGATAAGCAGCACACAGGGGAGAAAATTTGGAAGGGAATAAAGGAACAGACGGATTTGTGGTTGGCACCACTGGACCTGAAACCGGGCATGGTTGTGTGTGATAATGGGAGTAATCTCATTCGCGCTTTAAGGTTGGCTAAGCTGACACACATCCCTTGCCTGGCGCACGTGATGAACCTAGTAGTTCAGCGGTTCCTGAGGACATACCCAGGCGTGGCCGATCTTCTGTTGAAGGTGCGTCGAGTGGCCAAACATTGTAGAAATTCCAGTACTGCTTCGGGGGCACTCGCCAAGATGCAGGAGCGCTTCAATCTCCCCCACCATCGCTTGCTGTGTGATGTCCCTACGCGCTGGAATTCTATGCTGCACATGCTAGCCCTCTTTTGTGAGCAGAAGAGTGCAGTGGTCCAGTACATGACGGCGCAGTACCGAGGCACATCCGGACCGCTGCCAAGCTTCTGTGGATCCGATTGGGCCAACATGTTGGACCTCTGCCAAGTCCTCCAAAATTTTGAGCAATCCACGTTGCTTGTGAGCAGTGACAACTCTTCAGTCAGCATTACCATACCACTGCTGTGTTTACTGAAGAGGTCAATGTTGAAAATCAAGGAAACAGCTGTCATGATGCAACTGGGGGAATCTGAAGGAGAAAACAATCAGCGTGATGGTACCAACATCAGGCCATCCGCCTCAGGGAACGCTGGCCCCAGCAGCTATGACAAAGAAGAGGAGGAGGAACAGCTGGAGTTGGAGCAGGAATTTCATGCCACCACTGACGAGGGCCAGAGCGGTGCACGTTGGACTTCCACAATTCAGCGCGAATGGTCAGCAGAAGCAGACCAGGAGGAAGGTGACGACTATGATGCATCACAACAACTATCACAACGCTCACAAGAGGATGAGGAGGATTCTGGTAGGACTCTGGCACACATGGCTCAATTCATGCTAGACTGCATTGAACGTGACCCACGCATTGTGCGCATTTTGGACAACACCAATTACTGGGTTTATACCCTTCTGGATCCACGGTACAAACACAATGTTCCAAAACTGCTTGAAGAAAGAGTCAGACAGGTCAAAATGGAAGAATACCAGCAGGCCCTTGTGGAGACTTTAGAGAGGAGATTGACATCCTCCCCCTCCTCTAGCCAGTTGTACGCCGACAGACTGACTTCCGCAAACCCAGGACGACCAGGAGGGCAGCAAACAACGCAAGCCACAACTAGTGCCCAAAAGGGAATGGTATCGGCAGTGTCCTTGGAGTGGGAAAATTTTCTGACACCCATGCAGCAGCAGCCCACTGAACAGCAAGCGTGCAGATCCACCTCCAACACCTGGAGAAGATGGTCAAGGACTACATGTCAGATGACGTAGCTGTGTCGAACAATCCATCTGCACCCTTCAACTATTGGGTATCGAAGCTAGACACCTGGCACGAACTGGCAATGTACGCAATAGAGGTGCTGGCTTGCCCGGCAGCCAGCGTTATGTCGGAACGCTGTTTCAGTGCTGCCGGAGGCATCGTCACAGATCGGCGTATTCGCCTCTCCACAGAACATGCAGACCGTCTGACTCAAATTAAAATGAATCAATCCTGGATTGGAAATGACTACGCAACACTCCAGGACCCCAACCAAGTAACATGACCAATGAACATCTGGGATGGTGTAGCGTTTCTGGTCCCTGTTTATTGAACCTCTCATCTGTATTACATTTATGACTACATGGCGGCAAAAAGCATTGCTGCTATATCCGCACGCTTTTTGTCCTCATGCAAGGCCTGGGTTGTTGTGTCTCAAAAAGCATGGCCTTCTCCTCCTGCGCCTCCTCCTGTTCCATCACGTCTGCTTCTGCTGGGTTAGCGTTGCCGCGTGGTCCCTGTTTATTGAACCACTTATCTTTATTACATTTATGACTGCATGGCGGTACAAAGCATGCTATCCGCACGCTTCTTGTCCTCATGCAAGGCCTGGGTTGTTGTGTCTCACAAAGCGTGGCCTTCTCCTCCTGCGCCTCCTCCTGTTCCATCACGTCTGCTGCTGCTGGGTTAGCGTTGCCGCGTGGTCCCTGTTTATTGAACCACTTATCTTTATTACATTTATGACTGCATGGCGGTACAAAGCATGCTATCCGCACGCTTCTTGTCCTCATGCAAGGCCTGGGTTGTTGTGTCTCACAAAGCGTGGCCTTCTCCTCCTGCGCCTCCTCCTGTTCCATCACGTCTGCTGCTGCTGGGTTAGCGTTGCCGCGTGGTCCCTGTTTATTGAACCACTTATCTTTATTACATTTATGACTGCATGGCGGTACAAAGCATGCTATCCGCACGCTTCTTGTCCTCATGCAAGGCCTGGGTTGTTGTGTCTCACAAAGCGTGGCCTTCTCCTCCTGCGCCTCCTCCTGTTCCATCACGTCTGCTGCTGCTGGGTTAGCGTTGCCGCGTGGTCCCTGTTTATTGAACCACTTATCTTTATTACATTTATGACTGCATGGCGGTACAAAGCATGCTATCCGCATGCTTCTTGTCCTCATGCAAGGCCTGGGTTGTTGTGTCTCACAAAGCGTGGCCTTCTCCTCCTGCGCCTCCTCCTGTTCCATCACGTCTGCTGCTGCTGGGTTAGCGTTGCTGCGTGGTCCCTGTTTATTGAACCACTTATCTTTATTACATTTATGACTGCATGGCGGTACAAAGCATGCTATCCGCACGATTCTTGTCCTCATGCAAGGCCTGGGTTGTTGTGTCTCAAAGCGTGGCCTTCTCCTCCTGCGCCTCCTCCTGTTCCATCACGTGTGCTGCTGCTGGTGTTGGGTTAGCGTTACCGGTCCCTTTTCGTGGAACCTCTTCTCTGTATTACATTTATGACTGCATAGCGAAAAAAAGCATGTTACCTGTGCAAAGAAACATGACATTTTCCACATTTAAAAGACAGTTTTTCCTTTGAAACTTTACAATCAATTTTCTCAAAAACTATAAGCTCTTTTTCAAATATTTTTTTTCCTCTTGTACCCACTCCCAAGGTGCACATACCCTGCTAATTTGGGGTATGTAGCATGTAAGGAAGCTTTACAAAGCACAAAAGTTCGGGTCCCCATTGACTTCCATTATGTTCGGAGTTCGGCGCGAACACCCGAACATCGCGGCGATGTTCGGCGAACGTTCGCGAACCCGAACATCTAGGTGTTCGCCCAACACTAGTCTGGTTGCTTCCATTTCAGGACAATTGCTTTCCTATAATAAAATAGCAGTAGGCCAATCAGATGTCTCTGAGGTCTAGAGGTGGCAAGAATTTGCACATTACCTAACAAACAGGTCATGGGTTCGGGTGTAATATGAGTCTTTGTGATTGAGCTTACAAAATCACATACTTCCCTCCAAGTATCGGCAATCGGGGGACAATCCCAGAATACGTGGGAAAAATCAGCTCTATCAAGACCACAACGCCAGCATGAGCTGGAGCCCTCCCTGTTAAACTTGCTTAATTTATATGGGGTCAAATAAGCCTGATGGATGATTTTAAATTGAATTAATTTGTCTCTGGTTGTTATCAAATACTCAAAAGGCTTTATTAACGTATCTTCCCAATTCTCATCGTCTAACGTGGGTATCATTGTGAGCCAGGGTTGCTTATAAACTGTAACGTGAGGTTCAGTAATTAAGATTATGCTTTGGTAGATTGCTGAGAGAGCTTTTGTGAGATTCCTATTTATAATTATATCCTCTATAGCAGAGGAAAGAAGCCTGACCGGCTCTCGCCCAAACTGTGCTGCGAATGCGTGTCTCAGCTGCAAATACCTAAAAAAGTAGTTGTTTGGGAGTGAGAAAGTAGCTTTAAGAGTGTCAAAGTCCATTAACTCACTATTTAGGACAATATGTTCTAGACAAGTTATCCCTTTCCTAATCCATAAAACTGGGTCAGGGATCTTAAAAAATTGTGGTAAAGTGGGATTGTTCCAGAGTGGAACCTTTGGAGAGAAGGGATTACTAGATGGGAAAAACCAAGATTGGACAATACTCCAAGCCCTTAACACTACTTTCAAGTTGATGGTTAAAGGGTACGGTGCCCGCGTTCCTCTATACAGTATCTGAGCAAGTGCCTCATAAGAACCCAGGAGGGCTGCGTCTAAAACTATTGAAGCATTTGTCTTATCTTGCGCAAGCCACCAATGGGCCGTAACCAGCTGGCTAGCCATAAAATATTTATAGAGGTCCGGGAATGCCAGGTCCCCCTCTGTCCATGGCCTCTGGAGTTTTTTAAGACTAAGTTTCGGAGTTTTATTGTACCAGATGAAGCTAGACAGAAGTGAGTTGAGCTGTTTAAAAAAGCTTTTATGTAGCCAGATTGGGCAGTTTCTGAGCAAATATAGATATTTAGGGAGGAGCTTCATCTTAATAAGGTTAATTCTCCGAATCAAAGAGAGAGGGAGAGCCTGCCACCCCAGGAGCCTCTTTTTGGTGTATTGTATTAGTGGTAGTATGTTGTCAGAGAAGTAATCTGCAGAGTTATTTGAGACAATTATTCCTAAATATTTGGTTCTGGATACAACTTCTAGTTGGGTTTGTACTGATAGAGTATAGTTTAAAGGAAGTATCTTGGACTTTCCCCAGTTTACATTTAAACCAGTATAAGATGAAAACAGTTTAAATAGCTCTAAGACTCCTTTAAGGGAATCCACGGGGTCCTCTAAATATAGTACCATGTCATCAGCATATAGAGACACCCTCTCGTCCAGCCCCCCCAACTGAAAAACCACAGATCCCAGGATGCCGACGGACAGCAGCAGCAATAGGCTCCATGGCCAACGCGAAGAGGGCCGGAGAGAGGGGGCATCCCTATCTAGTGCCCCGTTTCAGTTGAATGTCCTGCGACAGGTCTGAGCCAATCTTGATATTAGTGCACGGGTGCTTGTATATGGTTTTGAGCCAGGATACCAGCCGGGGGCCAAACCTAAATTTAGAGAGAACGGCCCACAGGTACTCCTACTCCACTGAATCAAAGGCCCTTTGTATGTCTAAGAACGCTATAGCACGGGGGGAAGAAATCTTTTCTGAGGCCTGGATGTGGGTATATATGCGTCTCAGATTGATGTCAGTAGTCTTATGGGGCATAAACCCTGTCTGGTCCGGGTCAACTATGTCTGCTATGTATTTGTTGATACGGGTAGTTAGTATTTTAGTTAAGATCTTTAAGTCATTGTTAAGAAGCGAAATAGGTCTATATGAGCTACAGTCCAGAGGATCTTTGTCCTGCTTGAGAATTAGGATAACATGAGCCTGTGAGAAAGTATTAGGCAATTCTCCAGTGCTCAGACAGTTGTTATAAGTTGTTTTTAAGTGGGGAGCAAGGATGCGCATAAATCTTTTATAGAACTCAATAGGAATTCCGTCTGGACCAGGTGTTTTTTGAGGGGGGAAAGACAGGATTGAGTCTAGGATTTCCTCCTCAGAAATATCCGCATCCAGAGCAATGGAAATTTCCTCTTCCAGCATTGGCAAATGTATATTTGCCAGCAACGTATATAAATCAGTTGAGGAGCGCGTGAACTGAGAGGCATATAATCCCTCATAGTAGTGTTGGAATCTATGGAGGATATCTTTAGGAGACGAGAGCACGTCATTCGACTCTGCCCTTATCTCAGGGATGTTAGAGTGTTCTAAGGGGTCTCTTGCAATATTAGCTAGAAGCTTGCCATTTTTATCACCTTTCTCGAAGGTGGCCTGTTGCCACTCAACAAGTGATGTTCTAGTGAGGTCCGTCATGTGTATATTAAGGGCACGTTTACTATGCATCATATCTGCATACGTGAGGTCTAAGGGGGCATCAGCAAAGGTTTGTGTGGCATTTTCTTCGTTACCAATCAATAAATTTAAAGTATTGCTAAACTCCTTCCTGCAGGCGCTAATCTGGTTTATGTACTCCCCCCTGATTGTTGCCTTAAAGGCATCCCATACAGTCTGAGTGGAGGCCGTGTCAGTATTTATATCCCAGTATTGGTTGATAGCGGTTGTGATTTTCCCTGTGATAGTATCATCAGTGATCCATTTCGGGTTTAGCCTCCATAGTGTTCTATTGTTAGGAGCGGGGAACTTGCACGTTATCTCTAAGGGAGCATGATCCGAAAGGCCGCTAGGGAGGTATGTAGCTGCAGACACAGAAGCCAGTAATTCATTGTTACCAAAGGCTAGATCAATGCATGAGGCAGATTTGTGTGTAGCAGAGAAATAAGAAAATGCAGTTTTTTGGGAGTTCTTCCACCTCCTTATCTCTGTTAGAGATAGGGAATCTGCCCAGTTAGTTAAGTCAGTGTTGCCAGTGCGTGCCTTATTGGTAGAGTCAAGTTGTGAAGTAATGATGTCATTGAAGTCACCTATAATGAGAAGCTTAGCAGGTAAGTATTTCTGGAGTCTGAGAGTTATTTCCTCCAATAGTGATTTTTGTAGAGGGGGAGGCACATATATACCCACTATGCAGTAGATGGTGCCGCAAATAGCTAGGTGCAATATAATATATCTGCCATCTGTATCAGGGAATGCTGCAAGAAATTTATACGTAAGAGATTTGTTGAGGAGGATTGTAACCCCTCTGGCAAAAGTAGAATAGGTGGAGTGGAAGGCCCTATGCACCCATGGCTTAGCAAGGGATTTGGCTAGAGTTCCATCCATATGCGTTTCCTGGATTATCAGTATGTGGGGCTTATTTTTGGAAAGGTACTGAAACATTAAAGACCTCTTGAAAGGCGATCTTAAGCCTCTAATATTCCAAGATAATATTTTTAAGGGGGTCTCCATCTTTGAATGAGATTTTCAATTTTAATACTGACTCCTGCCTTGGTAAGACATAGCTGTGACATATAAGATTGATATGGTACAAATTCAACATTCAGCATACTTGTGGAAAAAAAACAAAAACCCTGCTGTGGTATTGAACTGGAACTACAACCGTAACCACAGCTTATTCCCGAAACCCACAAAACCAGTGTTCTGGATCAAATTCGGGGACCCAGAATAAAAATTGTAGGAGGATATCCTACGTGGGGGGTGGCAGTGGAGCAGGTAAGATGAGTCCGCTGCCTAGCAACACCTAAAATTAGGAGGACTATCACTTAAGTCACAATAATTGGCATGGGGAGAACTAACACAACAGGGGGAGGCAGGGCAAAGCAGATTAATCGCAGTATATATAGACATATATTGAACAATGCTAGGCTATACAGTGGGATTCTGATCATTAAGCAGGGCTTTACATATTGCCCCCTAGAGGATCAAACAGCACATGTGGGGTAGGGGTATGGGAGAAAGAGGACCTCCTCCTTAATGAAGAAATAAGCTAGAATTGTACATGCACCATTAGAGAGCGCAACATAATCACATATCTAGTCGTACTGTTCCAAGGATTTGTCCCCCCCCTCCCCCCAATAGGGCCCCTCCTGAACTGGAAAACACCAGGGCGCTAAGAGTAGCTGTCACGAACGGTTGCGGGGCCGCAGGCGTGTCCTGGAACCGCCCGTGAAGAAAAAGCGATCGCACTCAATTCCCTGCATCGATTGCGCTTCAGATCAATAGAACCAAGATTTGATGTGTAGTATCCCTCTGCCTAGGAACAGCTGGGGGATCTGTCTTAGCTGAGTGGAAGCCTGGGGGGGAGGTGTTAATTAGCTTGGACATCTTCCCTGTGTAAGGCACAATTCCCCTTTCTGTTCTGGGAACCAGGTGACACCTAGCTGGTCTCATGTAGATGTTAATTAACCAAAGGGTGATAAGGATGCCTAGGTGCAGCCAGGCAGGCTACGAATCCCCGGGAGGTCTTGACAAATTGCTCCCTGGTAAAGATCAAAGGGAAGTCAGCTGTTAGCAGCTAGAACACATCCTGAATAACCGTGAGTCTTATAGCATAATCCATAACTTCCCAGATCTGTCATATTTCTGGGGTTCCTGAGATGGCAGCTTCGCCAAACGTGGGGGAAGTGTAGCATGAGTCCCGGTGCTGGTTCTGAGGAAGTTTCAGAGCATTCTGAGGTAAAGACTGCCAGTTAGGCAGTTTGAAAGTGCCCTGATGATACCACAGGGGTCCCACCCCTCATGTCTGGTATCAGGGCGCTGGGTAAATCGAGGCAGACCTGAAAATATTAGTAAATCTGCCCTGACCTGTACGGTTCTGTGAGATAGAGCCCATATATGGTTAAGGCATGATTTCTGGTCCCCCAGGACAAGGGGAGGACTCATCTCATGTTCTAAGGGGGTGTGTGGGCCCGCCCTCACTCCCTCCTACTGAATCAGGGGCATAAGAATGGCAGAGGAGCCAAACTCAGTGTCCTCCACCCTGAAAACATCTTGAACTCATCGGTGCCAGCTTGAGGATATGCTGGCATCCACCTGGTCTGAACTCTGAACTTTGATTGAAACCCGGAACTCTGATTTTTCCCACAAAAAGGACATCTTTCCAAGAACTAAGTATTTTTCTCCCTTCTTTTATTTTTTATACTGGCTATTACTGTTTTAATAATTGTTGATTTTAATAATTGTCTGTATATATTAATTATTTATATTGCGTGAATAAACGACTTTCTCCAAGTCATTCACTGTCCGCTACCCTGCTTATCAGCAAACACAGAACTGATCCCGGGTCTCTGAAGATACGCTACTGTTTGTTTGTTGTTGGCTAGACAGAATACCGTGTGTTTAACCGTTTTATTCGCAGGACTAGTCAGTCAGTAAATCTGGTCCACTGGCCCATACCAGTGGTGGTGGCAGATACCGTGGAATCGTGTGTACGTTGTAATTACCCGTGTCTCACAGGTAATGTTGGGCGAACACCTAGATGTTCGGGTTCGCGAACGTTCGCCGAACATCGCCGCGATGTTCGGGTGTTCGCGCCAAACTCCGAACATAATGGAAGTCAATAGGGACCCGAACTTTCATGCTTTGTAAAGCTTCCTTACATGCTACATACCCCAAATTAGCAGGGTATGTGCACCTTGGGAGTGGGTACAAGAGGAAAAAAAATATTTGAAAAAGAGCTTATAGTTTTTGAGAAAATTGATTGTAAAGTTTCAAAGGAAAAACTGTCTTTTAAATGTGGAAAATGTCATGTTTCTTTGCACAGGTAACATGCTTTTTGTCGCCATGCAGTCATAAATGTAATACAGAGAAGAGGTTCCAGGAAAAGGGACCGGTAACGCTAACCCAGCAGCAGCAGCAGCACACGTGATGGAACAGGAGGAGGAGGCGCAGGAGGAGAAGGCCACGCTTTTTGAGACACAACAACCCAGGCCTTGCATGAGGACAAGAAGCGTGCGGATAGCATGCTTTTTACCGCCATGCAGTCATAAATGTAATAAAGATGAGAGGTTCCATAAACAGGGACCGGCAATGCTAACCCAGCAGCAGCAGACGTGATGGAACAGGAGGAGGCGCAGGAGGAGAAGGCCACGCTTTCAGGTGCAACTCAGGCCTTGCATGAGGACAAAAAAATGTGTGCGCAAAGCAATGCAATGAGTAGTTTTCAGGACACAATGGGCTATTCGGAGGAGCTATTCCCACCCCCACAATCTTCTACCTGTGAAAGGTCAATGGAACAGCCACAAATGTTGTGCCCGGATTCACAACCTTTTTCTGTGGAAAATGCACCTCGCACTGAAATGCAAGGCGAGGCCGAGGATGAACATGACGTCAACAACTCAACATGACGCAAAATGGGGGCGGAACAGAAAGCTGCTTTCGATGTTTTGAAGGCCTTAATTGCCTCCGGTGGCCAGTTAGATGCATCATTCATCACACCCAAATCCCAGAGCAATGTGTGCAGGAATTTGAATCTCAGGAGGTGTACCGAGATCATCTAGACAAGTGACCAAGTGACAAGTGACAAAGTGACCAGTGACAAAGTGACAAAGTGACAAAATGACAAAGTGACAAAATGACAAAGTGACAAGTGACAAAGTGACAAGTGACAAAATGACAAAGTGACAAGTGACAAAGTGAGAAGTGACAAGTGACAAAGTGACAAGTGACAAAATGACAAAGTGACAAGTGACAAAGTGAGAAGTGACAAGTGACAAAGTGACAAGTGACAAAATGACAAAGTGACAAAGTGACCAGTGACAAAGTGACAACTGACAAAGTGACAAAATGACAAAGTGACAAAGTGACAAAGTGACCAGTGACAAAGTGACAACTGAGAGGTTGTTCTGGGGAGCTCCACTGCACTCAGTCGCATATGAGGAGAGGTCTCGTCGGGACTGCTGATCCTCCTCAGCTTGCTTAAAGCCTTGAGGGTTCCTGAAGATCCTCTGCTTGGAGTTCGCCGGGGTTCAGCTTGGTGTCGGGGTCGGCGGCGTCCTCCTCACTCCAACGTGGCAGATCTTCTGTTGAAGGAAAAAAAAAAAACATTGTTAAAAGTCCAGTACCGCTTCTGAAGGACTCACCAAGAGATGCAGGAGCGCTTCAATCTAGCGCACCATCGCTCGCTGGGTGATGTCCCTGCCTACGCGCTGGAATTCTATGCTGCACATGCTAGCACGCTTTTGCGCAGTGCCGAGGCGCATTCCAGCAGCTAGTAGCTACCAAGCTTCTGTGGGTCTGATTGGGCCACCATGTTGGATCTCTGCCAAGTCCTCCAAAATTTTGAGCAATCCACGTTGCGTGACTGAGCAGTGACAACTCTACAGTCAGCATTACAATACCACTGCTGTGTTTACTGAAGAAATCAATGTTGAAGATGGAAACCGCTGGCATGATGCAAGTGGGGGATTCTGAAGATGAAAACAATCAGCGTGATGATACCAACATCAGGCAACCTGCCTCAGGAAACGCTGGTCCCAGCTATGACAAAGAACAGGACGAGGAACAGCTGGAGTTGGAGCAGGAATTGGATGCCCCCACTGCCGAGGGACAGAGCGGTGCACGTTGGACTTCCACAATTTAGCGGGAAAGGACAGCAGAAGAGGAAGAAAGTGATGCTGGTGATGAATATGGTGCATCACAACAATCACAACGCTTACAAGAACATGAAGATAGAGGAGTCTGGCAGGACTCTCTGGCACACATGGCTCAATTCATGCTAGACTGCATTGAACGCGGCCCGCGCATTATTCACTATTCATTATTATTCATTATTCTGGAATCTGGACAACACCAATTACTGGGTTTATACCCAGTTTATACAAAAACAATGTTAAAAAACTGATTGAAGAAAGTGTCAGACAGGTCAAAAATGGAACAATTCCAGCAGGCCCTTGAGGATGGAGACTTTAGAGAGGAGATTGACATCCTCCTCCTTCTCTAGCCAGTTGTACGCCGACAGACTGACTTCAGCAAACCCAGGAGGACCAGGAGGGCAGCAAAGAACACAAGCTGCTGCTAGTGCCCAAAAGGGAATGGTATTGGCAGTGTCCTTGGCGTGGGAACATTTTCTGACACCCATGCAGCAGCCCACAGAACAGCAATCGGGCAGTTCCACGTCCTCCAACACCAATCGCCTAGAGAAGATGGTCAAGGTCCAGGACTACATGTCAGATGGCGTAGCTGTGTTGACCAATCCATCTGCAGACAGACGGTGAGTGTGACAGGCAGCACAGAAGGACCATGGCAACTCACTCATAGTACCACAGTTTGATAGTGCTGCCCAAAAAATTATATGGATCGGTGGACCCGGGCACTGCGGGCAGTACTGGGAAGTGGGAACGCATATTTTAGTACCTAAACACACGATACAACATGTTTTCCGGGGTCGGACTCTGAGGCACATACAGATGGTCCCGATCATCATCCTCATCATACAATTCTTCTCCTGATTCTGACCCACCCACCACCTCTGCCACCCCAACATCCCCAGACACAGACCCCTCATCGTCCTCAACATTAACTTGGGATGCTGGCCTGAGCCCGACCTCCTCCTCCACATCAGGCCCCATCATCTCCTCAATGGCAGCCCTCATTAATCGTTCTGGCGACGGACCGATGGACACAACATTCTCCTCCGGAGAGGGCTGCTGCTGACCACTGGCTGCTGGGGTGGATGTTATAGCTTGCGTGGGGCGTTGGCTGTTGCTGTTGTTGGGAGTGCTGCTCACAGCGGAGGTCTCTGAGGAACTCATGGTGAGCTCATATAGTGGTTGGCGGTGAGTGGAGTATTACTGATCCCAGCAATATACACACTGACTGGCAGAGTACGCAATGCTATATAGTCTGGCTGAGCGGTGTACACAGAGTGGCAGTACACACAATGCTATATAGTCTGGCTGAGCCGTGTACACAGAGTGGCAGTACACACAATGCTATATAGTCTGGCTGAGCGGTGTACACAGAGTGGCAGTACACACAATGCTATATAGTCTGGCTGAGCCGTGTACACAGAGTGGCAGTACACACAATGCTATATAGTCTGGCTGAGCGGTGTACACAGTGGCAGTACACACAATGCTATATAGTCTGGCTGAGCGGTGTACACAGAGTGGAAGTACACACAATGCTATATAGTCTGGCTGAGCCGTGTACACAGAGTGTCAGTAAACAATGCTATATATAGCGTGGCTGAGCGAGGTACACAGTGGCAGTACACACAATGCTATATAGTCAGGCTGAGCCGTGTACACAGAGTGTCAGTAAACAATGGTATATAGTCTGGCTGAGCGGTGTACACAGAGTGTCAGTAAACAATGGTATATAGTCTGGCTGAGCGGTGTACACAGAGTGGCAGTAAACACAATGCTATATATAGCGTGGCTGAGCGAGGTGCACAGTGGCAGTACACACAATGCTATATAGTCAGGCTAAGCCGTGTACACAGAGAGTCAGAAAACACAATGCTATATATAGCGTGGCTGAGCGAGGTGCACAGTGGCAGTACACACAATGCTATATAGTCTGGCTGAGCCGTGTACACAGAGTGGCAGTAAACACAATGCTATATATAGCTTGGCTGAGCGAGGTACACAGTGGCAGTACACGCAATGCTATATAGTCAGGCTAAGCCGTGTACACAGAGTGTCAGAAAACACAATGCTATATATAGCGTGGCTGAGCGAGGTGCACAGTGGCAGTACACACAATGCTATATAGCCAGGCTAAGCCGTGTACACAGAGTGTCAGAAAACACAATGCTATATATAGCGTGGGTGAGCGTGGTACACAGTGGCAGTAAACAATGCTATATATAGTGTGGCTGAGCGAGCGGTGTACTACTGTTCCCAGCAGCGACACACAATGACTGGGGGAGACCCTGGCTAGCGTGGCTGGAGAGCGAACTACCCTGCCTGCCTACCCAAAGCTAAACCCACAGACAAATGGAGGAGATATGACGTGGTTCGGGTATTTATTTACCTGAACCACGTGACCGTTCGGCCAATCAGAGCGCGTTCGGGCCCGAACCACATGACCCGTTCGGCCATGCGCTCTTAGTTCGGCCATGTGGCCGAACGGTTTGGCCGAGCACCGTCAGGTGTTCGGCCGAACTCGAACATCACCCGAACAGGGTGATGTTCTGCAGAACCTGAACAGTGGCGAACACTGTTCGCCCAACACTACTCACAGGCTCCCTTCTGAGTTGTCTGCGGCTAATTCTTAAAGGGACTCCGAGCAGTGCAGAAACTATGGAAAGATGCATATCATTTTAAAGCTCTCTTTCTCCTCTTTCCAATGATATATAAACCACCACCCTACGCCTTTTAGTTTTCGCTATTTTCGCGATTGAATTTGCAGCAGCCGCGATTTCGATCGAAAATAGAGAAAACTAAAAGGCGTAGGGCAACGATTTAGGTGTCGTCAGAAAGAGGAGAAAGAGAGCTTTAAAATGATATCCATCTTTCCATAGTTATATTGTATTACACAGGGCGACTTTTTGTCAAAGTCAGCAGCTGCATTCAGCAGAATGGAGCTGCTGACACTGGGGAAAGTGTCGTCCTGTGTAATACAATATAACTATGGCTTGATGGATATCATTTTAAAGCTCTCTTTCTCCTCTTTCTGATGACACCTAAATCGTTGCCCTACACCTTTTAGTTTTCTCTATTTTCGCGATCGAAATCGCGGCCGCGGCAATTTCAATCGCGAAAATAGCGAAAACTAAAAGACGTAGGGTGGTGGTTTATATATCATTGGAAAGAGGAGAAAGAGAGCTTTAAAATGATATGCATCTTTCCATAGTTTCTGCACTGCTCGGAGTCCCTTTAACGGTTCCTGCGCATTGACTGCGACCAGAGTTCGCACGATCCGTGCGCTGGCACCGTTTAGAAGGCTAAGTGCGGTCAGCCACTAGGGCTCCTGTGACAGTGTTAGGCAGCGCTTGGGACCTGTGTTGTGCTGAAAGTATCTAAGATAGCGCTAGCACTATCAAGAAATGAACTAATTCGTTGGTGTAGCTGGAAGGCAATATATTTTTTATATATACAGAGAGACTGTGTAGCCAGTACCCCTCCCCAAAAGTTTTATTTTATTTGGCGTGGAAATGTCCGGGAACTACAAGAAAATGTGCCTGGCGGACCTGCAAAATCTTTGCCAAGAGAGAGGCATTGATGTCGGCCGCAAGAAACAAGGGGACCTGGTAACGGAATTGTTTCAATGGGATACCCAGCAACTGCAGGAGCTGGATGTGTCTGCTGAGGTAGACGCTGACCCATCTGACTCAAGGCAAGGGGAACCAGAGACTGAGACTCCTGACCGTACAGAGGTTGTGCATCCTGAGGGCCCTGCATCAACAGTTACGCAGGAGAATGTCAGTGTGGACCCCAATCCCAGAGTTTCTGAAAGTACTCGCCCGGAACTGGCCAGTACTGGACTGTCCGTTTGTACTGATCCGATAATGCAGCAGGCATTACGACAGCTGATGGAGACGGACCTGGACAAGTACCTGCAGTACATGCGTGAGGAGCGCCAATCTGCTGCTGCTGCAGAACGCCACGCGGAGAGGGATGCCGCTGAGCGAGAACGGGAGCGCCAACGACAGCATGAGCTAAACATGGCAAAAGTGCAACAGGCCAGCCGGAGTTCACCGCCCAGCCTCCCTGCTGAAGGAGCTGCACCACCCGTAAGTGCAAAATTTAAATTTGCTAATATTGAAAAGGACAAAGACATTGACTTGTTTTTGCGGTCTTTTGAAAAAGCATGCCGTCAGTACCGTCTGTCCCAAGACCAGTGGGCCAGACATCTGACACCTTTGCTGCGCTACAAAGCGCTTGATGCCTTTGCAGAATTGCCTGCGGAGAAGGATAATGATTATGCTGCTATAAAAGACGCTATCATTACTAAGTACCAGCTGACGCCAGAAGCCTATCGGAAAAAGTTCAGGGCCTGGCAGAAAAAGTCTTCTGATTCGTACCGAGATGTGGTCAGCAGCTTGCTCACCACACTCCGCCAGTGGACTCTAGGCCTCACCAAAGGGTCTTATGGTGTCCTGGAGGACTTGATAGTCCTGGAACAATTTCTGAACATTTGCCCTGCTGATGTACGCCAGTTTGTGCTAGAACGCAGGCCGGCTTCAGCCACTGTCGCTGCATACCTTGCTGAGACTTTTGCAACTACCCGGGAGGCTGATACCCGCAGAACTGTCCCATCCAGCTGGAGAGGAGGTCAGCCCAATACCTCGGCAGACTCTCCTGCCCCTGTGAGCCGTCAGCCACAGAGGCCATCCAGCACAGCTTCTGCACCCAGGGCTGCAGCCCCTGGAGAGGTCACCTGTCACTACTGCCGCCAGCCGGGACACATGAAATTCGACTGTCCGGAGAGGAGACAGACACCACCAGCACCTGGATCATCTGCATCACCTGTACCTCACCCACAGCAGAGGCAACCCGCCAGCGAACCACAGCCTGGATCATCAGATTTTGTCCTGTTTGCCCGCGGAAAGGAAATCCGCGACCGAACCGACCAGCAGCAACTTGTTAGAGTGAACGGCAAAGTTGTCACCGGATTTCGAGACACCGGAGCTGACATCACGTTAGTTCACTCACACCTTGTGCCAAAGGAGAGCATCAGATCCAGCCGATCCCTTGCCCTTACTGGAGTAGAGGGCACCCTTTTTCACATAGCCCACGCGAGAGTGAAGCTGGATTCGGGAGGAGGGGTCCACGAAAGGGTTGTTGGGGTTATGAAGGATCTCCCAGTCCCTGTGTTGCTGGGGACTGATTTGGGCAAGCTTGTGTCCTACTATGAACCTGCCCCGACCACCTTGTCGCTCACGGAAGGAGACGGACTCTCCACCCACCACCAGGTACTTTATACACTTGGGGGAGCACCAGGGGGAGGTGGGTTGAATGTGCCCAGTTCAAGGGTACCAGGTTCAATAGTGCCTGCTTCAAAGGCACCTGAGTTTGATGTACAGACTGTCTGTTGTGATGATGCTGTAACTGTACCTGCGTTTACTGTACAACCTGTCTGTAATGAAAAAATGTCTATACCTGTCAATGTCATTACTGCATGCAATGCTGATTTGAATAATGTCCGTCTGTGCCATTCTGACAGTGTACCTGTGCTAGCAGTACCGCGCAGCTGCACTGCTCAGAACCCGAGCTCAGAACAGGTGGAGGGGGTTCCGGCCTCCTCCCCCTCCTCTGACCGCAGGGATGAGACCTTTCAGCCGCTGGCCTCGTGTGACATGAGCCAGTTGGCTGAAACTGACAGCGCCGTATTCTCAGCCGCACTACAAAGTGACCCAAGCCTGGAGGTGCTCAGGCAGCAAGCCGCTGAGCCCCTCGCAGACGGGGCCGCTTTCAAGGTGTACTGGGAAGGTGGGAGACTGTACAGTGAGTCTGTACAGCCCCCTACAGGTAGATCCCACGCGAATACCAAATGGCTTGTGGTCCCGAGTGCGTTCAGGGGACATGTGCAGAAATCCGCACATGGTAATCCTCTGACAGGGCACTCGGGTGTCCGCAAGACACTTGCCGGTATTCAGAACCAGTTTTATTGGCCCCGGATGAACAGGGATGGAGCAAACTACTGCAGGGCATGTGCCGTCTGTCAGGAGCTGGGAAGGTCCAGGGATTCCCGCGGGGTTCCCTTAGGTCCACAGCCACTTAGCAGGGGAACCCTGCGTGGGCTGGCTGTTGACCTGACCAACCCACTGCCCGTTGTCAGCAGTCCCGGCAGACACCACGTCCGACTGCAGTGGCGCAAACGCCCTGTCCAGAACGGTCCATGTTGGGTCAACCCTGAGGGTAGCAGACCGCGTCCGGTCCAGGGGAACCGAGCCACAGGCTCCAATAGGTTTTCCCGCCATACCGGCAACTCGAGGCCCGTCAGCCAGGTTAGCGGCGCCGCCACACATCTTGCGGATGTGTGGCTAAGCCGCAGACAAGGGGGAGAGCTGTCACGGACGGTTGTGGGGCCGCAGGCGCGTCCTGGAACCGCCCGTGAAGAAAAAGCGATCGCACTCAATTCCCTGCATCGATTGCGCTTCAGATCAATAGAACCAAGATTTGATGTGTAGTATCCCTCTGCCTAGGAACAGCTGGGGGATCTGTCTTAGCTGAGTGGAAGCCTGGGGGGGAGGTGTTAATTAGCTTGGACATCTTCCCTGTGTAAGGCACAATTCCCCTTTCTGTTCTGGGAACCAGGTGACACCTAGCTGGTCTCATGTAGATGTTAATTAACCAAAGGGTGATAAGGATGCCTAGGTGCAGCCAGGCAGGCTACGAATCCCCGGGAGGTCTTGACAAATTGCTCCCTGGTAAAGATCAAAGGGAAGTCAGCTGTTAGCAGCTAGAACACATCCTGAATAACCGTGAGTCTTATAGCATAATCCATAACTTCCCAGATCTGTCATATTTCTGGGGTTCCTGAGATGGCAGCTTCGCCAAACGTGGGGGAAGTGTAGCATGAGTCCCGGTGCTGGTTCTGAGGAAGTTTCAGAACATTCTGAGGTAAAGACTGCCAGTTAGGCAGTTTGAAAGTGCCCTGATGATACCACAGGGGTCCCACCCCTCATGTCTGGTATCAGGGCGCTGGGTAAATCGAGGCAGACCTGAAAATATTAGTAAATCTGCCCTGACCTGTACGGTTCTGTGAGATAGAGCCCATATATGGTTAAGGCATGATTTCTGGTCCCCCAGGACAAGGGGAGGACTCATCTCATGTTCTAAGGGGGTGTGTGGGCCCGCCCTCACTCCCTCCTACTGAATCAGGGGCATAAGAATGGCAGAGGAGCCAAACTCAGTGTCCTCCACCCTGAAAACATCTTGAACTCATCGGTGCCAGCTTGAGGATATGCTGGCATCCACCTGGTCTGAACTCTGAACTTTGATTGAAACCCAGAACTCTGATTTTTCCCACAAAAAGGTCATCTTTCCAGGAACTAAGTATTTTTCTCCCTTCTTTTATTTTTTATACTGGCTATTACTGTTTTAATAATTGTTGATTTTAATAATTGTCTGTATATATTAATTATTTATATTGCGTGAATAAACGACTTTCTCCAAGTCATTCACTGTCCGCTACCCTGCTTATCAGCACACACAGAACTGATCCCGGGTCTCTGAAGATACGCTACTGTTTGTTTGTTGTTGGCTAGACAGAATACCGTGTGTTTAACCGTTTTATTCGCAGGACTAGTCAGTCAGTAAATCTGGTCCACTGGCCCATACCTGTGGTGGTGGCAGATACCGTGGAATCGTGTGTACGTTGTAATTACCCGTGTCTCACAGGCTCCCTTCTGAGTTGTCTGCAGCTAATTCTTAACGGTTCCTGCGCATTGACTGCGACCAGAGTTCGCACGATCCGTGCGCTGGCACCGTTTAGAAGGCTAAGTGCGGTCTGCCACTAGGGCTCCTGTGACAGTAGAAGTTAGGAACATTTCCAGGAGTGCCAAAATTATAAAAACCATCTTGGTCTCAAAATAATTAAACTTACGGAGTCGAAAAGAAAAAGAAAAAAAAATACGTGTCATAAACAAATCTTATCATTTCAATAGGAAATATATAGGGAAAGCAGCTGTAGATCTTCTGCAAAGTATGATGGGTACAGGAGGACAGTGTAAACCTAGTCAAAGGTCACAGGCCGTGAACTGAAATAATGCTGTGAGATGTTATGGGGGCGGTAAATTGAATGTATAACAAGGTGGGGATGGTTGCCATGGAACCAAAAATCCCCCGTGTAGAAATAACATACTGTATTATTATGCACAGCCCGTGGATCTGCTGGGAGAGAGGTGCTGATTATTAGCCAACACTGCCCTCCTGTGGCAAAGATAAGCAATAGCACCTTATCCACCAGTGAAGTGCCGCTGGTACTGTGCTGATCTCACCCATATTTGTTATACCAGATATGGACCAGGGGCATCAACTCTCCTCCGTATTGGCAGGTTAACAATATGATGTAATGATATACAACGTGAGCTGTTTGTGGAAGAGCAAAAACTCCTATCTCATATATAAGAAACAATTCACTTCCCAGCATGTTCCCACCTTGGATGTAGCCTCAGCATTTTATTCCCTTTATGCCCCGTGCAGGTTCCCCATGCCTCATTGACATGTTTCATAACCTCAACACAGTGAAACCGTCACATAACATTAACTTTATACCCCAAAAACCAATTTGCCTGTTAGCAGAGATCACCTCTTACAAAGGTATCATGTGCATTAAGTATATATATTCTTAACCTCAATCTTTAAAATACAACATTGCATATACAGGAAGAATATGAGAATACTGCCCTGCTATTAGTAAGTATACAAAATGACCTATAAAACCAACGAAATAGAAAGGTATAGCCAGTAAATTAACTAGTTGATGGACTCTCATCTTCAGTCTTCGGCATTCTAATCAGCAAGGAACATAACAAGCACAACACAGTGAGTTATATGTCCAAAAGTGGGACATGTTAGATCATCTCAGATTATAACCCATAAATTAATAAGATGATTGTTCCTTTGTACCCTTAAGGTTTGCACTTCAGTTAGTCTCTTGTCCAGGACAGACACAAGCACAGTTCCTACGCAGGAGAGCCGTTAGGGCTGTTGGCTGTTTATCACATAAAGCATATAGAAGTCTTACTTTCCCGAGCATAGAGAGTGCAAGAAGAAGGGCGGGGTAAACTTTAAAAAGAGCGCCTTCAGAGCTGTCTATAGGAGCAGCCTCCATGTTTTAATCTGAAGTTACTTCAAAAAAGGGGAACAGTTCAACTAAGTAAAAAATAGATATAAAGTACCCCGAAACTATCCCAAACTCAGAATACAGCTGTGCCACTTACCGACTTAGTTATGAGAGATCCATACCTTCTAGAGTTTTAGAGTGTCAACGTTCAAATAAACTGCACATGTAGGGTGATATATCCAGGCAAAGGAAGCGTGGGTAGTAGAATTACTTAGCAGGGAGGGCTTCTATCCACTTCAAAGCCTCAGCAGGAGTTTCAAAAAAGAGAGTTTTATCCCCATCCTGCACCCGGAGCTTGGCTGGGAACAGCATAGCATATGTTAACTGCCTTTCACGTAGTTTGGTCTTTACCTGCTGGAAAGATTGCCGTTGGCGCTGTGTTTCTAGTGTGTAATCAGGGAAAATCATCAACTTGTTGTTCTGGAAGAGCAGTTCTCCAGCTTCTCGTGCAGCAGATAAAATCGCATCTCTGTCTTTGAAGTTAAGCAGTTTAAAGATTACTGGCCTCGGAAGCACTCCAGGGGGATTCTTTTTAATTGTCATGCGGTGGGTTCTCTCGATTACAAAAAAGGAAGAGAAGGTAGAATCCAGCAGAAGTTGCTTTAGAAGATTCTCAAGGAAAGAGATCATGTCATTACCTTCAGCTTTCTCAGGTATGCTGAGTATTCTCAAATTATTTCTTCTGTTTCTATTTTCGGCATCCACAGCCCTATTTTCAAGCTGAGAAAGACGCTGCTGCATGGCAGGGATGGCAATGCGGTGTGTCTGGACAGTGTCTTCTAAGTCAGAGGTGCGCTGTTCTAATTCCTTGGTTCTATCCCTAATTTTACTCATGTCACTTCTGAGTAGACCCAGGTTCACCTCCATGTTATCAATCTTTTGGGTGAGAGTCGACTGACACATCTTTATGGCATCTAGCAGCTCGGCAGAGTTAGGCATCTGGGGATCTTCAGCCACACATTCAGCCAGATTGTCTCCGTCCTTGTTTTGCTTGCCTTGCGTAGCTGGTCGATGCTGGGCTGGGATATTTGGGATTTCTTCAGAAGCTTCATTAATCTCCCCTTTATCCTTGTTTTTGGAGTTTTTCGGAGGCATGTCTGTGTAGGGGTGATATCTCCTGGGAGATCTTTGAGGTCTGGCAGGCCCACTGGCAAAAACCCAATTCTGTGAGGTGGATGCTCGGGCAGATTTTTCTTCCCTCTCCCACTCAGGCGGCGGGTCACTCCAGGAATCCAGCGTGGGTCAGTAGATTAAGGGGTGAGACACAGTATATTTGGCAGCTTCAACTGTGCTAAAAATGTTAAAGAATATCAGCTAAGGTGCAGCCAGGCAGCAGAGCTCTGAAAAGAACGTCCTGCTACAGTGCCATCTTGGCCACGCCCCATAAGCTTTATACTTAAATAAGTATATTAGAAGCCCTGTATGTTTCAATAAGCCTTAAACCACTTAAGCCTAACTGGACGAAAATTTTCGGCCAGTTAGGCTGTGCGCACTCCCGCGGGTCCTGCGCGCTCCTGCGGGCCTCCCCGTGCGCGCCCCCGCTGCTGGCCACTAGCCCACCGATCAGTGAAAGGGATTATAAATCCCTTTCGCTGATCGGACCCCCCCCCCCCCCCTGGAGAAAAGCCGACAGCGTCTCTTCAGACGCTGCGGCTTTTCTGAGCTCTGGTCTCCTTTCTTCTGCCTGGGAGCGAGATCGATCGCTCCCAGAACTTTATGATTGTGGCCATCTTGTGACCAAATAGCTAACTACACCAAAAACACTTACACCTGAATAAAATACATTTACAAACATTTACAATTCCCTGTTTACCTCCCACACCAAAAAATACCCACATACAAGTTTAAATTAAAAAAAAAAATTACAATAATAAAAAACAAAACAAAAACATAAATAGTTACCTAAGGGTCGGAACTTTTTAAATGTGCATGTCAAAGGAGTATATCAATATGATTTAATAAATTATGGGCTTCTAAATAGTGATGGACGCAAATTGAAAAAATGCACATTTATTTCCAAATAAAATATTGTCGCCATACATTGTGATAGGGAGATAATTTTAACGGTGTAATACCCGGGGCATATGGGCAACTACAATACGTGAGTTTTAATTATGGAGGCATGTAATATTTTAAAACTATAATGGCTGAAAACTGAGAAATAATGATTTTTTTTCCGTTTTTTTCTTATTCTTCCTGTTAAAATGCATTTACAGTAAAGTGGCTCTTAGCAAAATGTACCACCCACAGAAAGCCTAATTGGTGGCGGAAAAAAACAAGATATAGATCAATTCATTGTCATGAGTAGTGATAAAGTTATTGGCAAATGAATGGGAGGTGAAAGTTGCTCGGATGTAAAAAAATTTCAACCCCTCGGGCTTAAGTGGTTAAATTGCTGAAGACTTTCACAGGTCTGTCACTCTGTGTTAGTGTCAACCTGACCAATCTTATGTCTGGGAAAGGACAGACACATTCCAAACTAATTAGCAGAAGGACACATTATCAGAAATGTGTCATGAATGACATTGTTCAATGTTTAAAAGTCCACATGTCTGGGGCAAATAAGTCAACCAGCAGACAAGATGGCTGGTGACATCCATTTTTAATTAACTGCGTCAGAAATTACCTACTCAAATGTCACTATGTATAAACAAAAATCTGTTTTGGCTATTTTAAATGTCAGCTATTTACAGTATTCAAAACAAAGATAGCGAGCTACGCACAGAAGTTTCAGCCAATCAGATAAGAAAGAATAGAGCGCGCCATAGTGCATTAAACGTTTTCAGGGTATTTTATTGACACATAAAAGTTCTACTCACAAACATAGGAGTTAAAATCGCATGTCAGCGGAATGCCAGCCGCTTCCCTCAGCGGTGGAGGATGACGCGCTGTGGTCAGCAGCGCGGATACCGATGTCCTGGGCTCCGTTTCGCTCCGTTTCGCTGGGGAGTGGGCGTGGCTGGGTCAGTAAGCGTGTGACGTCATGACGCGTTTCGGCGCACGGCGCCTTCGTCAGATGACGTCTACACGCTGTGCTAGGCTTACTTGTAGTGTTTCCTTGTCTGGTCGCCATGGCGACTGTGGGAAACTCAAAACAACTTTATTGAACACACATTGTGGGGCATCAAAGCTTGGAGGGGAGGCGTGTGTATAGGTGCATTAGCCAGCACGTCATCCTCCATAGCTGTAAGTAGATTCTCGCTTGAATAGACATAAATGGATTACAAAGAGACCTTATTATAAAAAATTTTTTTTTTTCAGCCAATCAGAACCTGGGATTTAGGGAAAGTCCAGATTAGGCAGCCATATTGCATCCAATCACTATAAAAGTAGGAGCTGAAAGCTCATAGTTTGCACAAGCCTACCAATCTTCTGAGAAGACACTAGTGTTGGGCAAACACCTGGATGTTCGGGTTCGCGAACGTTTGCCGAACATGGCCGCGATGTTCGGGTGTTCGCGCCGAACTCCGAACATAATGGAAGTCAATGGGGACCCGAACTTTTGTGCTTTGTAAAGCTTCCTTACATGCTACATACCACAAATTTGCAGGGTATGTGCACCTTGGGAGTGGGTACAAGAGGAAAAAAAATATTTGAAAAAGAGCTTATAGTTTTTGAGAAAATTGATTGTAAAGTTTCAAAGGAAAAAATGTCTTTTAAATGCGGAAAATGTCATTTTTCTTTGCACAGGTAACATGCTTTTTGTCGCCATGCAGTCATAAATGTAATACAGATAAGAGGTTCCAGGAAAAGGGACCGGTAACGCTAACCCAGCAGCAGCACACATGATGGAACAGGAGGAGGGCGGCGCAGGAGGAGAAGGCCACGTTTTGAGACACAACAACCCAGGCCTTGCATGAGGACAAGAAGCGTGCGGATAGCAATGCATTTTGTCGCCATGCAGTCATAAATGTAATACAGATAAGAGGTTCCGTAAAAAGGGACCGGCAACGCTAACCCAGCAGCAGCACACGTGATGGAACAGGAGGAGGCGCAGGAGAAGAAGGCAACGCTTTCAGGCGCAACCCAGGCCTTGCATGAGGACAAGAAGCGTGCAGATAGCAATGCATTTTGTCAATAACCTCTGCGCAGCTCACTCCAACGTCGTCTTCCAGATCTTCTCGGCCGACCTCCTGCAACTGAAACCCCTCCTGCCCAACTTGCTCTGGGATTTGGGTTTCAAAGTCCTCGGACTTGCCTTGCATTTCAGTGCGTGGTGCATTTCCCACAGTAAATGGTTGTGAATCCGGGCACAACATTTCTGGCTGTTCCATTGACCTTTGAAAGGTGGAAGTTTGTTGGGCTGGGAATAGCTCCTGCGAATACCCCATTGTGTCCTGAGGAAATACTTCGGACTGGTTATTTGGCAGTTGTGTGCGTGGTGTCACTGCCGGTTGTGTCAGCTTTGTGCCCACTGGCTCCTTGTAACTGGCTGAGGATTCGGACCTCGTGCGTGATGTGCTGGTGCTGCTTACCCCACTGCTGGACGCTTGAGAGGTCATCCAATTAATTATCTGGTCCTGTTCTTTTGGATTTGTGAGGGTTGATTTCCTGGACAACATGGGCGGTATTGAGTGGGTTTTCTTCGGTGCTCCACTGTGGCCTGTACATGAACCGTCAGGGGAAACACCTCTTCCCTTGCCCCTTCCTCTTTCACCGGATTTCTTCTTCATTTCACTTATCCTTAAAGTACATGCTGACTGGCAGCAGTACAGTGGCAGTACAGAAATGCTGTACAGTGGCGGGTGAGCGGTGTACTACTATTCCCAGCAGCGACACAGAGCACAATGCTATACAGTGGTGGGTGGGCGGTGTACTACTATTCCCAGCAGCGACACAGAGCACAATGCTATACAGTGGTGGGTGAGTGGTGTACTACTGTTCCCAGCAGCGACACAGAGCACAATGCTATACAGTGATGGGTGAGCGGTGTACTACTATTCCCAGCAGCGACACAGAGCACAATGCTATACAGTGGTGGGTGAGCGGTGTACTACTGTTCCCAGCAGCGACACAAAACAAAATGATATACAGTGGTGGGTGAGCGGTGTACTACTGTTCCCAGCAGCGACACAGAGTGGCAGTAAACACAATGCTATACAGTGGTGGGTGAGCGGTGTACACAGAGTGGCAGTAAACACAATGCTCTATAGTGTGGGTGAGCGGTGTACTACTGTTCTCAGCAGCAACAGAATGACTGGGGGACCCTGGCTAGCCTGGCTGGAGAGAGAACTACCCTGCCTGCCTACCCAAAGCTAAACCCACAGACAAATGGCGGAGAAATGACGTGGATTGGGTATTTATTTACCCGAACCACGTGACCCGTTCGGCCAATCAGAGCGCGTTCGGGTCCGAACCACGTGACCCGTTCGCCCAATCACAGCGCTAGCCGAACGTTCAGGGAACGTTTGGCCATGCGCTCTTAGTTCTGCCATATGGCCAAATGGTTTGGCCGAACACCATCAGGTGTTCGGTCGAACTCGAACATCACCGGAACAGAGTGATGTTCTGCAGAACCTGAACAGTGGCGAACACTGTTCGTCCAACACTAGAAGACACACGAGGCAGAAGCTACATTCCCACATGTGGTTCTAGATGCTAAAGAGATGACAGAGAAGGGGTAATATGCTTAATATTCTGGTGATTTACTTTATTCATTTTTCAGCATTAAGTTTTATTAAGATGTTAGCAAGAAGTTTTTTAGAAGCTATTTTTTATGCTATTTCTTTAAGCAGATTGCTACAAGTTTTACACAGCTACTAGATACACAGCTATTGATACAGATGAGACTACTTTTGAACTTATTCTACATAACACAACTGTTATTATATTCTTTTTTGAATGTACTTAGAAGATTGATAATTGCTTGGCTCTAAAGCCTTGATGAGATGGACTACTGTTAGAAGGAAACACTACTTGGAACTGTTCATATTCTGTATATATGCTGTATGATAAGCAAATACAATTTTTTTTAATATAAAATCATATACTGAGTGCTCTGATTCATTTCAAGATATACCGTCAATCTATATTTACTGTTATAGAGGGTTCAGACCCCGCTATGCCGGATTTATATGATAGCAACGCTTTAAAGGCTGGTCCTTTACTGAGTTAGCAATCATGAAAAAGGCAAAAACCGCTCAGGTTTTTGACAGTGTCACACAGCCGACTGCACAGTTGAGCAGACAGTGTCAAAAACCTGTGCGGTTCTTGCCTTTTTCATGATTGCTAACTCAGTAAAGGACCAGCCTTTAAAGTGTTGCTATCATATACATCCGGCATAGTGGGGTCTGAACCCTCTATAACAGTAATTATAGATTGACGGTATACCTTGAAATGAATCAGAGCACTCAGTATATGATTTTATATAAAAATTGTATTTGCTTATCATACAGCATATATACAAAATATGAACAGTTCCAAGTAGTGTTTCCTTATAACAGTTTTCCATCTTATTAAGGCTTTATAGCCAAACGATCATCAATCTTCTAAGTACATTTAAAAAAGAATATAACAGTTGTGTTATGTAGAATAAGATCAAAAGTAGTCTCATCTGTATCAATAGCTGTGTATCTAGTAGCTGTGTAAAACTTGTAGTAATCTTCTTAAAGAAATAGCATAATAAATAGCTTCTAAAAAACTTCTTGCTAACATCTTAACAAAACTTAATGCTGAAAAATTAATAAAGTAAATCACCAGAATATTAAGCATATTACCCCTTCTCTGTCATCTCTTCAGCATCTAGAACCACTTGTGGGAAGGTAGCTTCTGCCTCATGTGATTTCTCAGGAGATTGTTGGGCTTCTGCATACTATGAGCTTACAGCTCCTACTTTTATAGGGGTTGGAGGCAATATGGCTGCCTAATCTGGAACTTTCCTGGATCCCAGGTTCTGATTGGCTAAAGCTTTTGTGCGTCAATGCTTTATCATGTTTTGATTTCCTAAGTCACAATATTATTGTTTATAAATTCTTAATTACCTTATCTTGTGGGAATTTACGTCATTTGGAGTGCTTGACATTTGATATAGGGTTATTTCTGATGCACTTAATTAAAAATGGATGTCAACAGCCATCTTATCTGTTGGCTGACCCAGACATGGAGACTAAACAATATCATTCATGACGCATTTCTGATAAAGTGTTCGCTGCTAATTAGTTTTTGGAATGTGTCTGTACTTTCCCAGGTCAACTTGACACTATAACACTGCACACAGTTCTGTAAGAGCCTTCAGCAATTTAAGGCTTATTGAAACATACAAGGCTTCTTATATACTTATTTAAATATAAAGCTTATTATATAATTCTTCTTAAAACAATTAATATAAGATATAATTGCATATTAATTACTGATAATATAAAATCATTGTCTATATTTTTGTCTTTCTGATGAAGAAATAAATGTAATATTTTTCCACCGGCAGGGGTCATCATTGAATCATCTTTAACTAATTGGGAAAACCCCTTGTTTTATTATTTTATCTTTTCCTATTTTGACTTCTCTGTCTGGGAAATCTTTATCTTTTCTTGCTGGCTGTAATGGCCTTCAAGCCAAGGAACATGTCAACAGTTCTTCCAGAACCAAAACAATCCTATGAGAATGTTTTACTGTCTCATCTTTCACGGGTAGAATACAGCTTTTACATGTTTTTCAGAGTAATAGATTCTATTATATAGGGTTTAACAATAACTATTCCTTTCTTTAGAAGGATTGTATTGATCATTAATATTTAGACTAATAATATCTGTGTGTAATAATTATGTGCATTTATAATTACTGCAGTAATGTAAGTTTAACTTGCTTCTCTGTCTTCACACAGAAGCCTCTTTAAATGTCAAGGCCACGCACTAGCATAAACAATAATGCTCTGGCTTTTTGTAACTAGAATAATCTTATAGGCCTCACAGCCTGGAATATGCTATGTCACAGAGCAATATAAAGTACTCTAACTTTTCACTTTACCATGAAATTTTGCATAGAACATTAAAACTTAACACATATACATATGACATCTTTTCCTGCATAAATAAAACCGCTAGAATTCTGACAACAGGAGAGTACTGCTCACAGGCAGGCTCCTGACCACGCAGGCAGCAGCAGAGACTGCATGTTTAGGCAAGGACGTACTTGTGCCCACTGACTGCAATGCACCCTTGGTCATGAGGCACCCTAGGCCATGGCCTCTGTGGCCTTGGCTGAAAATTCGGCCATGTTACTAAGCATGCTCTAGTGGTTGCAGCTCAAGCACTTCAAGTCACCCAGAAGAAAAGTGAAATAAATGTTATTTGTCTTGTTCATGGACTAGACAAGGGCTCTGGGGGAGAGGGAGATGCTTGGCCACCCCTCTCTTCCAGAGCCCCCATCAATGGATCATGTGGGATAGTATAGCTCAGTAGAGATGCTCATTCATATACAAAAAATTGAAATTTCCACATTTCTGATTGGAAATCGACTTTTCTAATTGGAAATCAGAATTGCACAGAAATCCAATTTACCACAACTCAGTAATATTAACCCAATCACAGAACTCGGAAGCATTAGACCAATGAGAGAATGCAGAATTTTGTATTTATTTTTTGCAAGGTTTGGATTACTGTGGTCATTTTAGACCAATCACAAGATTCCATTTTTCTGATTTCTGATTTTCATGTTTTAGTATTTTTTGCATTGTCTGATGTAAAAAATGACAAATAAAATACTCCTCCGATATTGGAAAAATCAGAAAAATAGAAAATTGGAAAAATGGAAATCAATAAAATGGAAAATCCAAAAATTCAAAAAAATGGAGAATACTAAAAAATAGAAATGGATGGCAGAAATTGGAATTTCCATAGAATGGGAAATGGTAATGTCCTACCATCCCTATAGCTCAGACTGCAGAGCCCCACACAGCACGGGTGACAAGGGGTTACAGAAGCTCTGGAGGGGGGACCAACTCACATGATTTTCTTAATAACCTTTTAATGGCCAAATCATGGCTTGTTTTAGAAGTCCTGCCTAACATGTACTGCTTCTCCTGTGTAACTTTGTCATCAGACAGAACTACATGAGACTGAATTACCATGCTTCAGAACAGCACAGCAGTCACCAGCTTCATCCTAGTGGGATTCACTAATCGGAAGGAAGTCCTTATTGTTCTATTCATCATATTCTGTTTGATTTACATCTTCACATTATTGGGGAATGTCTGCATAATAGCGGTTACGTGTTGGAATCCTGGCCTGCATAAGCCAATGTATTTCTTTCTAGCAAACCTTGCATTATTTGATATTATCTATTCTACAGTAATTGCACCCAAAATGCTGTCCCTTTTTTTAATGAAAGACAAGTCTATCAGCTATACAGCGTGTGTTTCTCAGATGTTCCTCTTTGCAGTGTTGATAACATCGGAGAGTGTTCTCCTGGCCATTATGGCCTATGATCGCTATCTCGCCATTTGCAATCCTCTGAGGTATTCATCCATAATGAGCACAAGATTCTGTATGCAGCTGATCTCTGGAGCTTATATAAATGGTTTTGTGCAATCATTATTTCACACTTCTTTTACTTTCCAGTTATCTTTTTGTAGGACTGAAATCAATTACTTTTTCTGTGATATTCCACCTCTGCTGAAACTGTCTTGTTCTGACACTTCTGTCAACGAGATGATCTTATTCACCTTCTGTGGGTTCAATGAGGGTGGATCCGCTCTGGTAGTTCTTATTTGCTACTTTTTTATAGTCTTTTCTCTATTTAAAATCCGATTGGCACATGGAGGAAGTAAAGCGGCATCAACCTGCGTCTCTCACTTTGTGGTTTTTACATTATACTATGGAAGTCTGTTCTTCATCTACTTGAGACCAACGACCATCCATTCCATGGAGGTAGACAGAGTGGCATCGGTGGTGTATACTGTGGCCATACCTATGCTGAATCCCATTATCTACAGCTTGAGAAACAGCGAATTTAAAAGTTCATTCAAAAAACTTCTATCATGTAGCTTTTTGTAGTTAGAATGAAGTGATCACCATTTATTGCACATAAAGACATTTCTGCTGTTCACCAATATTAACACCAATGAGACATGGAAGCTCTCTGAAGCCTTTGAATTTGTTATCGTTCCTGAACTGAACTTGAATAGACCATTTCTTGTATTCTGCTGCCCCATACTATATAGTGGTGGCTGGATGGTGTACTGGTTAAGGGCTCTGCCTCTGACATGGGAGACCAGGATTCGAATCTTGGCTCTGCCTGTTCAGTAAGCCAGTAATTCAGTAAGGAGTTCATTGGGCAAGACTCCCTAACACTGCTACTGCCTACTGAGTGCGCTCTAGTGGCTGCCTCGCAAGCGCTTTGAGTCCGACAGGAGAAAGGCGCTATACAAATACTGCCATTATTATTATTATTATTATTATACAATCTAATTCCATTCAGTCCAGAGACCTGAAACTGTGATGAGTGAAGTTCCTATCTCACAGCAGATAAATGTTCACCCCAATAGGCATGGCAGGACAGTTCTCAAGGGGAAAAGTTTGCCGTTCGCATTCTACTGCAAATTTTCATGCTAAAAGTTTGCATTGGAATTTAACATTGAAGTCCATGGCTGCTGAATTTAGCAAAGCCCCCATACTGAATCGCCACATTTTCAGGGAACAAGAGGGAAAAATATTTTTCAAAAAGTGTTAGGGTTATTTTATGTCACCTCAGTTCAGGGCCTTTACCACTTTACAAACCAATACACTGAGCAGCATGAAAGTGTCCACAAAACCTACATTTGCTTCCTTGTGTTAAAAAAATATGAATAAATTATACTTATTTAATTTATTTTTAGTATTTATATAGCGCTGACATATTATGCAGTGCTGTACAGACTATATTGTCTTGTCACTACCATAGCCATCATTGATGCTCGGATGGAGGTCGTGATCATGACTTGCCACGATTCCACGACCATTTTTCAGCTATCCTCCATGGGTATTCGTCGCCATGGATCAATTTTCATTCACTAACATCCACTTCGGCAGACTGTGAATGAATGCATTCATGCTCATGAAAATGGGGCAGAACTCGTGGTTAGGTCATGAATAGCGGAAGTAGGTGGAAGTGACTTCCCTGGCCCAATCAGAGGCCCCCAGCCAGGCCCTAGCAACCAATCACAGGAGGGGAGGCTATGCCCTCCCCTCCTGCATATAAAGCGGCGGCCATGATGGAAAAGCTCCATCCTTGCTAGACTCCGGTACTGAGATGATCATCTCCAGGACATTGTTCCTTCAGCAAGTGTGTTTTCTGTGTCAAAGCCCAGCGTTTTTACTGCTAACAATGCTCTTATATTGTACTTGTCAGTTGTATTTAGTTAGCTAGCCAGTGAGTCATTGCTGTAGTCAGTGTAGTCAGAGTGTAGTGGTGATTAGTGTGTTTAGTGCAGGCAGGCAGGTTCAGAGTGCTCACTTGTATTCAGCTAGCCAGTCATACACTTCAGCTACTACTTACAGACAGTCACACTGCCACTGCCAGTGCTGGTCATTCAGTAAGTTTTGTGAGTGACATTGTGTACTGTGCTCACTGTTCAATGGTATTATTCATCTCATTACCCAGTGATACCCTTCAGTTAGGTTGTACTCTGCTCACTGCTCACTGGTATTATTCATCTCATTTGGCAGTGATACAATTCAGTTAGGTTGTACTCTGCTCACTGCTCACTAGTATTATTCATCTCATTTGGCAGTGATACCATTCACGTAGGTTGTACTGTTCTCACTGATCACTGGTATTAATCATCTCATTACCCAGTGATACCATTCACGTAGGTTGTACTGTGCTCACTGCTCACTGGTATTAATTAGTGTTGATCGAACACCCAGATATTCGGGCTCAGGTAGGCTCGGCTGAACATGGTCCGGATGTTCAGGATAATTGACCGAACACCGAGCCTAATTGAAGTCAATGGGAACCCGAGCAGGCCTGAAAAAACTTGCAAAATGAGGGAAACTTCTGCAAAATGGGTTGGAAATAGTGTGGAGGGGGGAATTTACACATAGATGTTAGGCTCAGAATAAAAGCAGGGACTCATGTTTGCAGAGCAGTGCACCAATTATACTTGACTGCCAATAAAACAAATAAAACTCCCAAAAAAAGGCATACGTGTATGGGGAAAAAATGCACGCTTAAGGCCAATGCAGTTTATCGCCATGCATTTATACATTTTATACAAATGAGATCCTGAAAAGCTGTCCTAGTACTAATGGGACAGGCAACGCTAACCCAGCACACAGGATTGAAGAGAAGGTACAGGAGAACAAGGCCACGCTTTGTGACACAACCCAGGCCTTGCACAAGGACAAAATGCAGGCTTAAAGAGAACCCGAGGCAGGTTCTGACAATGAAATCCGCATACAGAGGCTGGGTCTACCTATACAGCCCAGCCTCTCTTGCTATCCAAATCACCCATAAATGTGTTTACCTCTGTATTGTCAGTTTCAGCGCTCCCCCGCCTCCTGCATAGCCGCCCGTGTCCCTTCCCTCCAATCAGCGGGGAAAGAAGGGATGCAGGCGGGGATTGGAGCTATGCAGGAGGCAGGGGGAGCACCAAGACTGACAATACAGAGGTAAACACAGCCCACTATGACATGCTGCATGTCGTCAGCGTGGCTGTGATTTATGGGGGATAGCAGAGCGCAGGAGGGCCTTAGGGGGGGTTCTGTATAGCAACAGAGACTGGGAAGTGTAGGCAGACCCAGCCTCTGTATGCGGATTTCATTGTCAGTACACCACCTCGGGATCTCTTTAAAGGAGTTATCAGGCACTTTTTAATAAAATAAACGCTACTTACCGGGGGCTTCCTCCAGCCCCAATCTCCCAGGACCTCCCTCACCACATCTCTGTGCGCAGCCGTTTGCCAGAGCTCCGACCCGCTCCCCGGCGATGACGTCAGAGCGACCTGGAGGTTGCTCTCTCTCTACTGCGCCTGCGCGATCCGCACTGTCAATCACCGCCATGTGGGCCAGAGCGGACTGCGCAGGCACAGTAGTTCTGCGCCTGCACAGTCTGCTCCAGCCCACGTGGTGGTGATTGACCGCACCAATCACGCAGGCGCAGTACAGAGCTTCCTCCAGGTCACTCTGACATCATCGCCGGGGACCGGGTCAGAGCTCCGGCAAATGGCTGCACGCAGAGCTGCGGGGAGGGAGGTCCTGGGCGGTTGGGGCTGGAGGAATCCCCGGGTAAGTAGTGTTTATTTTATTAAAAAGTGCCTGATAACTCCTTTAAAGCAATGCATTTTGTCGGGGGCGTGGCCTACGCGGCATGGCGACAGGACGTCTTTCAGAGCAGCTCCTGAGCCCTCTCATCTAAATCCCCCGTCTCACGCAGCTGACAGACCCACGAGCCGGGAAAACCAACTATCACCCGCTGCAAACCTCAAAGCACCTCCCGACCTGAGCCCAGCCACCGGAGCGGACAAGAACACGCAGTCCCTCCGTCATCACCAGACGGCAAGGTAGGCCGCGCGGCCAGCAGCTATCTCGCAGCCCGCTCCAGTAGGGCAATCTAAGCAACCCACAAGCCAATTAACTAGCCCAGCAGGGACTGAGAATCCCCTCAATCCCCCTCATAGCAGCAGCTTCTTTCCGGGCTGTCCGCCACTACATCCACGCTGAGCTTTCCTCGCCGGCGGGAAGCGTCTCCTAATTGAGGCCCCGGCTTCTCCACCCAACTAGGCCGCATTCTGCGCATAAATCCCCAGAGAGACAGTCTGCCGCAGTGGGCTACCTGAACAGCCCACACACCCCCCTGGGTCTCCACAAACCACCCACTCTCAGACAACACTTCTTTGCAAGAGACCCCAGTGTGCAAAAAAGGACTTTTCTGCTATCAGCAATGTTTTAACCTCTATATATAGAGCACGTGTACACTGACACATCCAATAATCCTGCAAACCTTCCTATAAAGACCTGAAACAACACCTCAGTATCACAATGGCATCTAAAAATGGGAAAACCAACCCATCCACTACTCCACCTGCAGACTTCTTTAAACTAAAAGAAAAGAGAAACCAAATACCCCCTCCTGATCAACCTCACAATAAGGGAGAGGAATCAGAACCTGTCATTGATGCAAGCGACAATAGAAACTTTTCCCTCAAAGACATCTCGGATTTGCTTTCTGAACTAAAAGACTCCCTTAGGCAAGAAATTCGCTCCTCCACCCAAACTCTCTCAGCCCAAATTGATGATTTAGGTGAAAGAACACACTCACTGGAAAATCGTATGGACGAAACTGCCGAAGTAGTCAATGCAATGCAAGACAAATTCACAACATATGATGAGCAATTCACATCACAAGACTCTAAGATAGAAGACCTCGACAACAGGGGGAGACGTGATAATCTGCGACTCAAAGCAATCCCTGAAACAATAACTGATATCAAACCCTTCGTCTTAGCACTATTTAAAGCGCTTGTCCCAAATCAACCTGAGGAACTTTTTCGGTTTGACCGAATACACAGAGCGCTAAAACCCTACAAAACAGGAGATAACCCGAGAGACATCATTCTAAAACTCCACTACCCAGAATCAAAAGAACCAATACTGAGAGCCGCTCGAGATCTTGACTCAGCAGGAATAGGGGAACACAAAATCCAGATATTTCCTGACATCTCCCCAATAACCTTGGCAAAACATTGAGCACTTAAACCTGTTACTACTGTTCTTCAAAGAAAAGCCATCCAATATAGGTGGGGTTTCCCCTTTATGCTCAAATTCAAACTGGGTCACCAAAAAGCCCAAATCATCTCCCTCCAAAAAGGCCTCCAACTGCTCAAGAAACACAACATGCTTGAACACCAAGATGAGGAACCTATGGACGCCTCCAGCTCTAACAAAAGGCTCCGCAAAGAATGGCAGAGTTCCCCTCAAGCCAACTCTAAGAAACTTAAAGATAACCTCATGTCTCCCTCAAGAATTCCTAAGGTCCAACGAGCCCTATCTCTCACCGAACCAACTTGAACTATTACAACCTTTAAGCTAGTCTTTCACTCAACTATTACCCAACATCCAATTCCCACGTATTTCAGTCACCCTTTTTAGGAGTATTCCTCCTCCCCCACCCCCAACACCCGTGACTTTATAGACTGCATCAACAATGTATCCAGTCCGCTGGTTTTCCCCACTTAGTCAAGCTTCAGAGATTGTTCTTCTTATATAACCCTTACGCTTAAAGTTCTTTCATTCCGCATAGATAAATATGCAGTTGAATGTTTTCAATTATTGCTCTTCAGTGTTAAAGTGTACAGTGCTTTATGCCTAACCGTTTCTCTCATGTCCTCAGCTTTCTCAGTTCCCCAGGAGACAGGTGAGTTCATCTGCCCCCGGGGGCACTTGATAAAAGCTGTTGTACACTTCCTGAGGCTTTGTTTATGCCTCATACTTTACTTGTTTATTTCTTTCTATAAATTGTTTATTACCCTTGTTATCACTGTAGACCAGGATGTACCATGTAGACCGAAAGCCAGTCAAACCACTGATTGTCAACTAACTGTGATTGACTACCCAAGCCTCCTCCGCCTCGTGCTGTACCAAATCGCAAGGCAGGTTAGTACTAACATACCCGCTAAAGCCCAGGTAAAAGTCCCACTATCTTCCTCCCCCTTCCTCCATCATGAGTATTAAAATACTTTCCATCAATGCGCATGGGTTAAATGCGCCGCAAAAAAGAAATTGCCTTTGGAAAGAAGCCATAATTCATAAAGCCCAAGTGCTTTTCACTCAAGAAACTCACTTTGCCGAAGGAAAAATGCCTCGATGCACCCACCCTCAATTCCCCCAAATTTTTCTAGCCAATTCTAGGGAAAAAAAAGCTGGAGTTCTCATAGCCTTCCACTCCGCACTAATAGTGAAAATTGTAAAGTATCTACGAGATCCCCAAGGCAGATTCTTAATCCTAATATGCACTATTAATGATGAAACATATACCCTTGTAAACTTATATGCCCCAAATACCAACCAAAGAAACTTCCTTAGATCCCTGATCTCTAAAGTCCAAGACCTTAAAAGAGGCACAGTAATTATAGGCGGGGATTTCAACGCTATTGATAATCCATCCCTGGACACCTCTCATAAAGGAGAAAAGAAGAGTACTTCCATACATAAAATCCTGTTAGATGAAAATTTGTACGACGCATGGAGATCCCTCCACGCGTCTGAAAGAGATTATACCTTCTTTTCCCACGTCCATAAAACCTTTTCCATAATCGACTTTTTCCTCACAGACAAATACTCCCTACAGAAAATATCAGATACGTCAATCAACCCTATAACCTGGTCTGACCATGCATCCATATCGATCACTGTCTTATCCTCTGGCCACAGAACTGACCGTCCTTTATGGAGGTTAAATTCCTCTCTTCTCCACAATACCAAACACAAAACTCTCATCCAAAATCACCTAGAAGACTATTTCCAATCTAATGGCAAGACAGAGGCTAGGATAGACTCGATATGGAACGCCCACAAAGCAGTCATTCGAGGACACTTTATCCAGCTAGGAGCAAGAGCTAAAAAAAGACAAAACCTTACACCTACATTCAATCTTGGAAAAAATCCAAACCACAGAGAATAAAATCAAGGACAAATATTCCCCCCAATTAGAAAAAGAACTATTCTACCTTAGACAGGACTTAAGAATGATCCTAGCCGATACCTATAACTTCCAACTCCAAAAATTAAAGCTAAAGCAATATTCCCAAAGCAATAAAGCAGGAACTTACCTAGCCAAACTTTTGAAACATAGACTAAATCTATAATTCCAAAACTGATCCATCCCTTCACTAAAGCTCCCCTGTATAACCCTAGAGAAATCTCAAATGCCTTCAGTGATTACTACGGGGCACTATATAATCTAAAGAATGACCCAGCTACGGTCCAGCCTTCTCCCGCACTCATTCAAAATTTCCTTGATCCCTTAAAACTACCCAAATTATCTCCCCAACAACAATCCTTCCTAAACAGTCCCTTTACCCTCCAAGAAATCTTAAACGTTATTAAATCCCTAAAAACAGGCAAGTCCCCTGGACCTGATGGATTTTCCAACGAATATTACAAAGAATTCGGCAACATTCTAGCCCCTACAATGTTAGACCTTTTCTCCTCGTTTGTGAAACTTAAACAGATGCCTGAACAACAAACCCAGGCTGTTTTTTCTGTAATCCCAAAACCGGGCAAAAGTACAGACTCCCCGTCCAACTTTAGACCCATCTCCCTTCTAAACTCCGACACAAAAATTTATGCTAAACTCCTAGCCAACAGACTCCTCAACATTCTCCCACAGTTAATTAGCTGGGATCAGGTGGGCTTCACTAAGGGGCGCCAATCGACAGATGCTACCAGGAGGACTATCGACTTGATCAAGTTCTCGGAGCTGGGTCGAAGGCCTTCTCTGTTTCTTACCCTGGATGCAGAGAAGGCCTTTGACCGGGTACACTGGGGATTTATAGAGGCGACATTGGCCAAATTTGGTATCAGTGGCTCCTTCCTCTCAGCCATTATGGCATTGTACTCCTCACCCTCAGCCATGGTCAATGTAGCAGGCTTTTATTCTAAAAAGTTTAACATATCCAACGGCACTCGCCAAGGGTGCCCCTTATCACCATTAATATTTGTACTCACAATAGAAACTCTAGCAGAAGCAATAAGGACTAATAGCAATATCTCAGGAATAGAACTGCAAGATCAATCTCACAAGATTGGACTCTTTGCGGACAATATCATTATCTACATAACCGACCCTCTTAAATCCCTACCACATATTATTAGCACCCTAAATGCATATTCTGCAATTTCATATTACAAAGTAAACGGAAGTAAATCTTTAATGCTAGGAATCAATATACCACATTCTCTAAAACAACAAATCTCCTCTATCTGCTCCTTCCCCTGGGCAAAAAAAACCAGTCCCTTACCTAGGCATAAAGTTATCCAACTCAGTAAACAAACTGTACGAAGACAACTTCCTCCCTCTTCTACTCTCCTTACCCAAAGAACTAGAAACCATTGCCAAATTCGAGCTGTCTTGGTTTGGCAAAATAGCAGCCTTCCAAATGAAAGTCCTCTCAAAAATCCTATACTTATTCAGAACAATACATATCTCCCTGCCTAAGAACTACTTCACTAAACTTAATAAAATAATTGCTAATTTCCTCTGGGGGAAAAAGAAACACAGAATAGCGTACACCAACTTAATAATTCCGAAAGCAGCAGGAGGAATAGGGGTTCCTTGTCTGAAATCCTACTATTACGCTTGTCTTCTGGAAACTTCTAAAGACTGGTGGAAAGTAGGGATGCTCATTCAGATTCCGCGGAAATGCAATTTCCGAAATTCCGATCGGAAATTGCATTTCCGCATCGGAATGCGGAAATCGGTAATGTAAGTGCCATAGGCGGATTTCCGCCGGAAATCACAGAAATTTCCGCCGGAAATCGCGGAAATTCCACCCGACTTTAACATCGATTTTCTCAAAAACTATAAGGTCTTTTTGAAAACTTTTTTTTGCATCTTGTTCACAAGGTTCTGTTTAATAAACGCTGAAAATTTGGTGTTTCTAGGACTTAAGGGGGCTTTTCTATTAACCGCTAAAGTCGGCTGATTTTTACTGTAATGAAAAATGCAGAAAATCTGCATCTGCCTATTTTCTGCATTTTACATTACAGTAAAAATCCGCCGAGTTTAGCAGGTAATAGAAAAGCCCCCGTAAGTCCTAGAAACACCAAATGTTCAGGGTTTATTAAACAGAACATTCTGAGCAAGATGCAAAAAAAAGTTTTCAAAAAGACCTTATAGTTTTTGAGAAAATCGATGTTAAAGTCGGGTGGAATTTCCGCGATTTCCGGCGGAAATTCCGCCTTGGAATGCGGAAATTGGTAGCGGAAAGTGGAATCGGTAATCGGTACATGACGGAATGCGGAATTACCGCGGAATCGGAATTGGGCATTCCGACCATCCCTAGTGGAAAGAAGAATCTCCTAAAAAATGGGTTAATATTGAAAGAGCCATCTCATCTTGTAACCCCCTGCATCTCCTAACACTCCAATTGCTAAAAGCCTAAAGCAATAAATCACCCTATCCACCTATCCAAGCTACTTTTAGTGCGTGGGCCCACTATATCAAATTCTCTACACCCCAACCAGAAAGGTCCATACTTAAATTACCCATTGAAGCTCTCTCCCTCTTCACACCAAATTTAGGAATGAGAAGATGGATGGAGGCTGGTATTTCCCTAATAGCGGATCTATTCTCAAAAGATGACTTCACCCTACTTGATTTTCCAGAACTAAGAAATAGGTCCCAACTTCCACCTAAAGAAGTCTTTACCTTCCTACGTATTAAACACCTCCTAACAGAATCTAAATGCACTCTACCTATAGTATCTAGACACATCACTTCCTACCTATCGTCACCTCTAGAAATTAAAGGAGGTATTTCAATGTGGTATAAAGAACTTCTGAGGAGCAGTCACAAACAATTGCACAAATACATAAACTCCTGGTCAAATGATCTCCAAACTCCTATAGAACACTCAGATATAATTGCCTCAACCAAAGCTATATCACAACTATCTTCCTGTATCAATCACAGGGAATCTTTCCATAAAATCTTACTAAAATGGTATCTTACCCCCAAGCGAATGGCCAATTTCTCCTCTAACATCTCTCCAGAGTGTTGGAGACACTGCCACAGCACTGGTTCATTACTACACATACTATGGGATTGTCCTAAAATCCAACCCTTCTGGGCTTCAATCACAAAGGAGCTTTGTGACATTGTGCAATCCCCGATTGTGATTACGCCTCAACTAGCACTCTTACATATTGGCATAAGGTCCTTTCTTCTAAAATATAGACTATTAGTCTCTCAAATACTATGTGTAGCCAGGAGCCTCATTACTATAAATTGGAACTCAGAAGAAATTCCCACTATCTATCAGCTACGAAATCAAGTAGATTTTAATCTCCGAATGGAACGCTCCACCAGACTCAATAACAGCAACAAGGACCCGCCATTCCTCCTAAACATTGAATGGCCTAATTCATGTCCCCAACGGCCATCCCAAATACAAGAAAGTCACCCCCAGTGATATGAGCCCATTAATTGGTCATAAACCCTAACATACCTGCCTAAACCCCCCTACCCTCACAATATATTCCACCCAACTACACCATGGCTTTACCTTATGATACCCCTAGGTATACCACTATCTGTCTATATACAACTTACCTACCTGGTCTTTTATACATCCCTCTAGGCCCTTAGGCTATAGATTATCATTTATGGCTACAGCTTATTGTTTTATTGTTTTCTGTTTACTGCTTATTGTTTACTGTTTATGTCTATGATATAGTGTATACTGTTTACTTCATTTGCTGTACTTATGACATAACACTCATACCCTGTATAATAATATACATGATGACTTGACGGACAGATGTCATACATACTTGCTGTTAAGAAAAGAAAACTCAATAAAAATTTAAAATATTAAAAAAAAGCAATGCATTTTGTCACCATGCATTGATAAACAGGCTCGGACTGACCCACCAAACCACCGAATTTTCCATCGGTGGACCCCGGCCACCCCGCCTCCTGGGGGCCCCAGATCTGAGAAGGAAGGGGGCACAGCACAGGAAGGGGGGAAATTGTGCACAAAGCAGCGGGGAGGGGGGAAGCCTCCCCCCTCCCTCACCTAGGGGCCCCTCTCCGTGCTCCCCCCCCTCCAAAATAGCAGCCAGCCAGCGACAGCAGCGGGGAATAGATTACTGGCATCAGAGCGATACCGCTATGTGCCGCTGGGCTGGTCTCTGTCTCCTGCACTGACCAATCACGCTCTCGCAGGAAGTACTGCAAGAGCGTGATTGGTCAGTGCAGGAGATGGAGACCAGCCCAGCGGCATGCAGCGGTATTGCTCTGATGCCAGTAAGCTATTCCCCACTCGCTGCCACTGGCTGGCTGCAATTTTGGAGGGGGGGATAGCGCAAAAGGGGGGGCCCCTAGGTGAGGGAGGGGGAGGCTTCCCCCCCCTGCTGCTCTGTGCACAATTTCCCCCTTCCTGCGCTGTGCCCCCCTCAGCTCTGGGGCCCCCACTAACTGGGGACCTGCCTTTGTGGCGATATCTGCTGCCAGTCTAATTGCAATTTGTGGGGATATCTGCCGCCAATCTAATTGTATTTTGCGGGGAAATCTGATGCCAATCTAATTGCATTTTCTAGGGATATCTGCCGCCAATCTAATTGCATTATGTAGGGAAATATGCCGCCAATCTAATGGTATTTTGTGGGGATATCTGCTGCCAATCTAATTGTATTTTGTGGGGATATCTGCTGCCAATTTAATTGCATTTTCTGGGGTTATCTGCCGCCAATCTAATTGCATTTTGTAGGGAAATCTGCCGCCAACCTGATTGCATTTCCTGGGGATATCTGCTGCCAATCTAATTGCATTTTGTAGGGAAATCTGCCGCCAACCTGATTGCATTTCCTGGGGATATCTGCCGCCAATCTAATTGCATTTTGTGGGGATATCTGCTGCCAATCTAATTGTATTTTGTAGGAATATCTGCTGCCAATCTAATTGCTTTTTCTGGGGCTATCTGCCGCCAATCTGATTGCATTTTGTCGGGATATCTGCCGCCAATCTGATTGCATTTTGTCGGAAAATATACTGCCATTTGACCACTTGATGAATTATCATGAGGCATGTAACTACTTGATTATTTTATCTAAAATGTATCTGGTCAGACCTAATCTCTGTGAATAACACCACTACTTTTTTATTCTGCCCATGATTCATCATGACCGCGCCCATGTTCCAGTGCGTGGTGACACTCATTTATTTTTGCTGCGGTGCGCTACACGCGCTGCATGTGGACATATCCCTATTGGAGACTGTCCTCAGGAGTGCTCACAATCTATTCCCTACCATAAAATCATGCAAAATTTCTAGAGTACATGTGTATGTGAGCCAGAAATGGGGGGGAGGAGGAGGAGAGGGGATTGGGGGGGGGGGAGGAGGAGGAGAGGGGGGTGGGCCCCAGACTGAAACTTCCTTGGTGGGCCCTTAGTTTCCCAGTCCGACCCTGTTGATAAATATAATAGAAATGAGATAATCCTGAAAAGCAGTCCCACCAATGGGACCGGCAACGCTAACCCAGCACACAGGATGGAAGAGGAGGTACAGGAGAGCAAGGCCACACTTTGTGACACAACCCAGGCCTGGCATGAGGACAACATGCATGCTTAAAGTGAACCCGAGGTGAGAGTGACATGGAGGCTGCCATATTTATTTCCTTTTAAGCAACACCAGTTGCCTGGTTGTCCTGCAGATCCTCTGCCTCTAATACGCTCAGGCATAGACCCTGAACAAGCATGCAGCAGATCTGGTGTCCGACCTGGCAAGATTACCTGCATACTTCTTTCTGGTTTAATTCACACACCACTGCATCCAAATAGATCATTATGGCTGCCAAGTAACTGGTATAGTTTAAAAGGCAATAAATATAGCAACATCCATCTCATTCTCACCTCAGGTTCACTTTAAACCATATGCATTTTGCTGCCATGCATTGATAAATATTATACAAAGGAGATATTCCTAAAAAACAGTCCTATTCCTATCTGGGATTGGCAATGCTAACCCAGCACAGATGTTCATGGTGCTTGGTCGGGGGGTGTTGTGAAGTTGGTTCCAATCCACGATTTATTCATTTTTATTTGTGTCAGACGGTCTGCATTTTCTGTGGAGAGGCGGATACGCTGATCTGTAACGATGCCTCCGACAGCACTGAAACAACGTTCAGACATAACGCTGGCGGCAGGGCAAGCCAGCACCTCTATTGCGTACAGTGCCAGTTTGTGCCAGGTGTCTAGCTTAGAGACCCAATAATTAGTTTCAATTAGTTGTATTGAACTTTTTTTCCTTTTAACAAGAATCAACAAATACATGTATCAACAAAGGCATGTTTTAAAACACTATAAGAGGGTCATTACAGTATGAATAATAACATTATGAATAAGAACATTACCTTAGCGTGGCATTAACTGGCATTATGCTTCTTTTATATATCCTTATATTAACTTTACCAATATTTATAACCAATCTGAGGAGTAAGTAGATATGGTCACTAAGGACAGACAGAACCAAGAAAAAAAACACATACAGAACACATAGATCAAATCAGATCTAAAGAAGAAGAAGATAAACCCTACCGATATTTAATCTTGGTCAACATTATAAGGATTTGAATAATACTAGTGGGCAATTATTAAACGAAGATGGTTATATACCTTAACTTTACACTCAAGAAATGTAGCAGAACCACTAGACTTGTTTACATAATACATTTGTGTACTTTTGCTAAAAGAGTAGTGCAGGGTCTGGGTCATCAAGGTCTGCCATAAAGGGCTCTTTTTTGTAGAAACGTGCAGTTCAGAGGGATATTTTACGCTGTTGCTTTTCCTGGTCGATTTATTTCTGGATATGTGACAGTGATATAAGATAGATTAGTTGAACAGTGAAGCAGGGTTCAGATTGGGTTTAGGATTGGGATTAGGATTAGTATTTGGGTTTAACAAGTTATACCTCTGTGTAGTATGATGTGTAAATTAGTGAGTTATTAAGTTATAAGGGGGTACGAGTTAGGGGTTTTGCTTTTTATTCTTGCCGTGACTATGTTTTCTAGAGTTATGTTAGCATTTGTGCTGGCAATAATTTGAGAGATTGTTGGTATGTAGTCAGAATTCCAATGGCTTAACAATAGTTGCTTTGTTATTAAAAATAGATGTGATATTGGGAGTCTGAGGTCATGGTCGAGTTTGTCAATATTACAGTGTAGGAGGGCTAGAGCTGGATCTGGAAGCACCGATTTGTTCATCATAGAGCTGATTTTCATAAATAATTGGTTCCAAAGTGGGGAAATAGAAGGGCACTCCCATAAGATGTGGTATAGAGATCCAATATTTCCACAGTTTCTCCAACACAAAAGGGACTGTTTTTTAAACGTAGCTAGTAAGATACCAGTTATAGAATATTTTCAAAAGGGTTTCTAGATGTGTGGAGCAGTGGGGGTATCTCTTAATATGCATAATGCTTTTTTGTAATGTTTTCAATGAGAATTCTGATTTATTAAGGTCTTGGGACCATTTCTTGTAAAGTTTATCTGAAGATGTTGTTTGGTGAGAAGACTCAATGAGCGTGGAGTAACAGTGAGATAAACCTCCTTTTAGGGTGTTAGGCAATTTTAAATATGCCAAAATATGATTTGGAAGAAATATTTGCGTACATTTTTTTGAAGATAGATAATGAGTAATTTGTAGGTACATTAGGAACTCTGAGGGTGGCAGTTGAAATTGATCAGCCAACTGTTTGAAGGGTAATGGGTGCTCATTAATATAAATTTCCTCTATAAATTTTATTTTGGAGTTGATCCATTTGGTCATATTCATATTCTCAATGATTAATGAAAGGGTAGTTATAGGGGATTTGATTGGGAGGTCTGAGATGTCTTTCTTTCTAGTGCGTGGTAATATTGCCAAGCTTCAAGAGTAGCTGATATCGTTGGTGGTAGTTGTGAAGGATTGCGGAATGGCCGCCGCGTGCTCTGGCGGCATGGCGGCCGTTTCCGCGTCTGCTCCGGCGGTTTACACGCGGCGACATGTGTCTGATGCTATACAGCCTTCCTGTGCACATAGGCTGCGGAATACACGTGCGCGCGCGGCAAGACAGACGCTTTATGGGAAGCAGAGAGGGATCAGCTGACCCCGCCGGTCAGCTGATCTAAGGATGGATACAGATTGGCTGGAAGGGACTGGGCGGCGCTGACCAGCGCTGCACTATATAACCACTTGTCCCTCAGTCTCACATCGTCTGCCGTTGCAAATGCTTAACGTGTTAGCACACAGACCTCAGTCAGATCTTACAGTGGGCTTGATTCACAAAGCGGTGCTAACTGTTAGCACGCCTGTGAAGAACGCCTTAGCATGTCTAAACAAGCTTTTCGCGTGTAAAACTTTATGTGCGTAAAACTTTACGCACGCACTGCACAGAGAGCAGGGCGCTCCGCGCAAAGTGCCCATTGAGACTTAGCGCGCATAGGACATTGCGCGCGCAAAACTTTACGCGCGTGAAGTTAGCACGTGATCTGATTGAGAAATCCGGTGCTAACCTACTTAGCACCCTGGTTAGCACGTCTAAAGACTTTAGACGTGCTAAGTAGGTTAGCACCGCTTTGTGAATCAAGCCCAGTGTGGTTGAACCAGGACGGACCTGGGAATCCACACTGAGCTAGATTACTTTCTCATGTTTTGTTATTCTATGTTATGCTTAGACCAGTTCCCGGGTGTTGTGACTACGGCACTCACACCCAAGACTAGGATAGTGTGTCAATTCTATGTTATGCTTTAGACCAGTTCCAGGGTGTTGTGACTACGGACCTCACACCCAAGACTAGGATACTGTGTCAGTTCTATGTTATGCTTTAGACCAGTTCCCGGGTGTTGTGACTACGGCACTCACACCCAAGACTAGGATAGTGTGTCAGTTCTATGTTATGCTTTAGACCAGTTCCAGGGTGTTGTGACTACGGACCTCACACCCAAGACTAGGATACTGTGTCAGTTCTATGTTATGCTTTAGACCAGTTCCCGGGTGTTGTGACTACGGAACTCACACCCAAGACTAGGATACTGTGTCAGTTCTATGTTATGCTTTAGACCAGTTCCCGGGTGTTGTGACTACGGAACTCACACCCAAGACTAGGATACTGTGTCAGTTCTATGTTATGCTTTAGACCAGTTCCAGGGTGTTGTGACTACGGACCTCACACCCAAGACTAGGATACTGTGTCAGTTCTATGTTATGCTTTAGACCAGTTCCAGGGTGTTGTGACTACGGAACTCACACCCAAGACTAGGATAGTGTGTCAGTTCTATGTTATGCTTTAGACCAGTTCCAGGGTGTTGTGACTACGGACCTCACACCCAAGACTAGGCTACTGTGTCAGTTCCATGTTATGCTTTAGACCAGTTCCAGGGTGTTGTGACTACGGAACTCACACCCAAGACTAGGATACTGTGTCAGTTCTATGTTATGCTTTAGACTAGTTCCGGGGTGTTGTAACTACACACCCAAGACTAGCACTGTATATCTGTACTTCCTTGGTTCGCCACTAGGCTGTAGTGAGATAGGATCTCACAACCAGATAGGACAAATCTGTTCATATTAGCAGCAGGGCTTCCTGCAACCAGGCCTAGGTCCCTCTCCTAGGGAGCCTTTGGCCTAAGGGAATTCACCCACGTCTAGGGGTGAATTTCCTTCTCCTCACTGCCTCCAGTCTTCCTGGCAGTTCCCTCTCAAAGTGTTACTGTGATACTGTACACTCACGTCTCAGGTACCCAGAGGTTAGACATACCTGGATTATTAGTGATTCTGCAGATCACTCATAGTCCGGTGTATATCTGCATTATTGGTGAGTCTGCAGCCCACCAATAATCAGATTCTCTCTGCGTGTTGACACCGATCGTTACAGTAGTTCATTAGAAGTAGGATGGCTAATTATTTTGGCAATCAATATGTCGGGTAAGGGATGTTTAGCTATTGTGTATTAAATTTCTACGCATGGTTTAATGTTATGAGATGACCACCGATTTTTAGAAAGATCAAGTGTAGCTGCTAGGTAATATTTTTCTAAGTCAGGAATGCCGAATCCAGGGGATTTTATTGGTTTTGTGAGGGTGTTATATGAAATTCTGTGGGATTTCTCCCCCCAAATAATTTTGGTTATTAGTTTTTTTCAATTCTTGAAAGAAGGACTTAGGGACAGGGATAGTAACCGTCCTGAAAACATATAAACGTTTTGGTAGGACTGACATTTTTAATGCTGAAATGTTTCCTAGTATGGAGAATTCAAATTTTTTAATATGATCAAGATCTTTCCTCATTGTTGTTAAGAGGGGGAGGTAATTATATTTGAATAAGTCTGCCGTTGAGGAAGGGAGATTAATTCCAAGTTATGGGAGTGTATGGGATGTCCAAGGGAAAGGATAAGAGTTAGTTATTATGTTTTTTTGTGAGGGGTGTAGGGGAGTATTAATGATTTATTCTCGTTTACCTTATAGAGGGAGGCTAATGAGAATTCCTGAAGGGTTCTGCGAATGTGGTTAAGGGAGATGAGCGGGTCTTCTATACTTAGTATGACGCCGTCGGCAAATAGGCCTATATTATATTGTTTGTTATTGATGTTAATGCCTTTAATATTTGGGTTAGTTCTTATTTTGGTGGCCAGCTTCTCCATCAGCAGAACAAAGAGGAGAGGTGAGAGGGGGCACCCCTGGCAGATGCCATTAGTAATAAAGAATGGCTCTGACAAAAAAAAACAGCAATATTAACTGTTGCTGAGGGGTGGGAGTAGAGAGAAAGTATTGCACCCAAGAAGTAACCTCTAAAACCAAATTTTAACATGGTTTGCCTAAGGAAGCCCCAATGGACTCTGTCAAAAGGCCTTCTCTGCATCCAAAGCTGGAATCAAAATCAGAATCATTTTATTTCACCAAGCATGACTCGGTCAAGCCCGGAATTGGGTTTGGCACAATGGAGCGGTACATAGAAAGAAAGGCAGGAAAAACGTTAGAATGACAGTAATACCTCATACTCAATGTATGCATATACAAATATACAATTAACATTAAATATACATATAGCTCAGTATATATCTTTCAAAAACACACTGCTAAAGTCTACCGCTCCTATGCAGGTGGTAGGGCGCTGATAGAGGGTGGTAGAATGTTAAGGGAGTTCAGGAGGCTGACGGCCATCGGGAAGAAAGAGTTCTTGTGTCTGGTGGTCTTGGTGGGGATGGCCCGGAGTCTCCAATCCAGTAGAAGTGGGGTGAAAAAACAGTGGCCTGGGTGAGAGAGGTCACTTGCAATCCCAAGTGCCCTGGCTTGCAGTCTTGTGTTGTACAGGTGATCAAGTGGGGGCAGAGGTCTCCCAATGATCCTCTCCGCCGACCTAATGATCCTTTGTAATTTGTGCCTGTCACAGGCGGTGGCTCCCACATACCAGACCATGATGGCAGAGCAGAGGATCGATTCAATGGTGGCAGTGTAAAAGCATGTTAGAATCTCCTGCGCCATGCCGAACTTCCGCAGTTGGCGGAGGAAGTAGAGTCTCTGCTGGGCTCTCCATTGGGTTGACGTGATGTTGACTCTCCAGCTGAGATCGCTGGAGATGGTGGTGCCCAGCAAGCGGGCGCAGGGCACTCTGGTCACCTCAGTGCCATCGATGTAGAATGAGAGAAGGCCTCCGACAGAGACCAATATGCTGCAGTAGGTTAATGATTCGCCGTCAGGAGCCTCTCTACCCCTGATGAAGCCCACCTGATCCAGGTCTATTAGGGAGGGTAGTATGTTTAGTAGTCTATTGGCTAACAATTTCGCAAATATTTTTGTGTCACAATTTAATAAATAGATGGGTCTGTAATTGGCTGGAATTGCTGGGTCTTTTCCAGGTTTGGGAATTACTGTTATATTTGCAGTTTGAAATTCTGGTGGGAGATTTTTGGAGGTCATTATAAAATTAAGTAATTTTGTCAACTTGGGGGCTAATATTGACTTGAAATGTTTAGAATAGTCATTGGTAAAGCCATCTGGCCCTGGGGATTTATTAAAGCAGTAGGATCAGCCATACTATGCCAGGGAAAAAACACACATATATAAGAAGATAAATACTTGATCTACTTACATAACACATGTATTATACTGTCCACATTTTGATTTCAGTGAATGTTATATAATAAATGACGAGAATTCTGTTAGTGGTGGGGGCCATGTCTTTTGCCCACAGTTAAGGCTAACTCGTGATGTCATTTCTGCCCTTTACTTTTTTTCTTGTCTCCTCCAATCGCTGAGTCGCCTCAGCCTTGCTTGTAAACACAAGTGAGTAGGGGATTAGGTTTCAGATAAGCAGCTGGCAGGGAAATAAAGGGAAGAGGAGGAATAGATTATAGATAAAAAGAACCCCCAGCATGCAATTCTTTGGCACCAACTACTAAAGGGCCAGTGCTCCTTAAGTATGTGATAACTCCAAATCATAACAGCAGAAAAAGTTTTGCAAGTTTTGAATAGGGATGGGACGAATCCACAATTTCTTCGAATCCGAATCCGGATCCGAATCTAAAAAGGTTCTCGAATATCTCGAACCTTTCGAATCCCGAATCTAACGAATCCTGCACATAAAAATTGTGCGATCCGTGGTATAGTTGCCCGCAGTATAGGTACCCAGGCATAGGTAGCGAGGTAAAGGTGCCTTCAGTATAGCTAGCTAGGTATGGGTGCCTTTAATATTGGTAGCTTTCAGTATAGGTAGCAAGGTATAGGGGCCTTCAGTATAGGTAGCAGGGTTTATGGGCCTTCAGTATAGGTAGCAGGGTATATGGGCCTTCAGTATAGGTAGCAGGGTATATGGGCCTTCAGTATAGGTAGCAGGGTATATGGGCCTTCAGTATAGGTAGCAGGGTATATGGGCCTTCAGTATAGGTAGCAGGGTATATGGGCCTTCAGTATAGGTAGCAGGGTATATGGGCCTTCAGTATAGGTAGCAGGGTATATGGGCCTTCAGTATAGGTAGCAGGGTATATGGGCCTTCAGTATAGGTAGCAGGGTATATGGGCCTTCAGTATAGGTAGCAGGGTATATGGGCCTTCAGTATAGGTAGCAGGGTATATGGGCCTTCAGTATAGGTAGCAGGGTATATGGGCCTTCAGTATCGGTAGCAGGGTATATGGGCCTTCAGTATCGGTAGCAGGGTACATGTGCCTTCAGTATCGGTAGCAAGGTATAGGGGCCTTCAGTATTGGTAGGTAACTAGGTATAGGGGCCTTCAGTATAGGTAGCAGGGTATATGTGCCTTCAGTATAGGTAGCAGGGTATATGTGCCTTCAGTATAGGTAGGTAGCTAGGTATAGGGGCCTTCAGTATAGGTAGTAAGGTACATGTGCCTTCAGTGTAGGTAGGTAGGTAGGTAGGTAAAGGGACCTTCAGTATAGGTAGCAGGGTATAGGGCCTTAAGTATAGGTAGGTATGTAGGTAGGTAGGTATAGGGGCCTTTAGGTAGGTAGGTAGGTAAAGGGACCTTCAGTATAGGTAGCAGGGTATAGGGCCTTAAGTATAGGCAAGTATGTAGGTAGGCAGGTATAGGTGCCTTTAGGTAGGTAGGTACGTATAGGGGGCCTGTAGGTAGGTAGGTAGGTAGGTAGGTATTGAGGCCTGTAGGTAGGTATAGTGGCCTGTAGGTAGGTATAGGGGCCTTTAGGTAGGTAGGTAGGTAGGTATAGGGGCCTTTAGGTAGGTAGGTAGGTACGTATAGGGGGCCTTTAGGTAGGTATAGGGGGCCTTTAGGTAGGTGGGTATAGCGGCCTGTAGGTAGGTAGGTAGGTATAGCAGCCTGTAGGTAGGTAAGGATAGTGGCCGGTAGGTAGGTAGGTAGGTATAGTGGCCTGTAGGTAGGTAGGTAGGTAGGTATAGCAGCCTGTAGGTAGGTAGGTATAGCAGCCTGTAGGTAGGTAAGGATAGTGGCCGGTAGGTAGGTAGGTATAGTGGCCTGTAGGTAGGTATAGTTGCCTGTAGGTAGGTATAGTGTCCGGTAGGTAGGTAGGTATAGGTGCCTTTAGGTAGGTAGATATGTATAGGGGGCCTGTAGGTAGGTAGGTGGGTAGGTAGGTAGGTATAGTGGCCTGTAGGTAGGTAGGTATAGGGGCCATTAGGTAGGTAGGTAGGTATAGGGGCCTTTAGGTAGGTATAGGGGCCTTTAGGTAGGTATAGGGGCCTTTAGGTAGGCAGGTAGGTGCGTATAGGGGGCCTTTAGGTAGGTATAGGGGCCTGTAGGTAGGTAGCTATAGCGGCCTGTAGGTAGGTAGGGATAGTGTTAGGTCGGTAGGTAGGTAGATAGAACCCCCCTCCCCCGCCAACCCCCCCACGGCCCCCTCCGTCCCCCGTGCCTCCTCCGTCCCCCGTGCCTCCTCCGCTCACCCCTGCATAATCTACTCACCTTTCCCGTGGAGCGCAGAGCGGCAGACCTCTTCGTTACTTCCCTGTTCCCTCTAGTGGCCGGACCGGCTCTTACGAATGACGTCATTGTAAGAGCCGGTCACTAGGGGGAACCAGGAAGTCGGCGAGAGGTCTGCCGCTCTGCGCTCCGCTATGGATAGGTGAGTGGATGCGGGCAGGGGGGGCGAGCGGAGGAGGCGCGGGCGGTCGGAGGAGGACGAGTGCGAGCGGCGGATGCGCGGCGATGCGGCGTCGGGATTCGGCGGATTCGTATAGTGGAAAATGGCGTCGGGATTCGAATCCACGAATCTCGAATATTTCCTAATATTCGAGGGATTCGTGGATTCGCCGGATTCGTCGTCCCACCCCTAGTTTTGAATGCAGGCTTAGCATCTTTATCACTTAATACACTCAGACAAGTTGCTGTTGAAATTAGATTTTTATGGTGACGATACCGCTTTAACTTGGAGTTTTGACAGGATCCTGTGGACTTCGTCCTGGGTGACAGGAGCATTTAAGGTAGCTATCTGATCTTCTGTCAGCTTGGGGAGATTGATTGAATCTAAGAAATTGTTGATAGAGGTTGGTGACGGTTGAGGGGTGTTCTTGTCTCTATTAAGATTGTAAAATTCGCTATAAAATTTGCTGAATGAATTTACTATTTCTTTTGGGTCGGTGATATGATAAGATTTGGAGGGATAATTAAGGAAGGTTATTTTAGTTTTTTTTCCCTGGAATGTTTTAATTGTGATGCTAAAAGCTTACTGGCTTTATTGCCTTGTGAGTAAAATATCAATGTTTTCCTCTGGAGTAAAGAGTCATAGGAGTAGGCTAACTCAGCTCAGAGATTTTGTCTAAGGATAAAGAGGTCGCTAGTAACTTTGGTGATAGGCTGTTTTTATTAGATGTTTCTAAAATTTTGATTTGATTCAATAGTGAGGTAATTCTTTAAGTTTCTTTTGTATGGAACTCTGTTGTATGCATATACCTCTGATAAAGGCTTTGTGGGCACTCCATAAAATATTTTCCTGCACCTGGTCATTATCATTTAGCTCATAAAAATCAATTAACTTGGAGAGGATTTTTTTCTGGGAACAAGGGTGTAACGAATACGCCGCTGGGCGGCGTTTCTCGGAAGGATTGCGGATCTTTGGCCGCATCCACTCCGGTAAGTGTACCTTTTATTGCGGCATGCAGAACTCTGTCAGCATCCTCCCCGCAAGTCCGTGCAGGCACATTGCGCCAAACTCACCAGCATGTTACTCTGTGTGACTCTGTTTCCCCCACTATAGGGAGTGCGCGCACACACTGGCCTCCCTTTTATACTATGAAGAAATGTGCCAGCTGACTTGGAGGCAGGTCCTTGAGCCAGGCAGGTCAGGCAGGTCCTTGAGCCTGCTCTGATTGGTTGCAGCTCTGGGAGGTCCTTCATGTCCCAGGCAGAGCTGGATTAAGGCTAAATGGGGCCCTAAGCAAAGTAACTGATTTGGGCCCCCCATCATGTCGTAATAGAATCAGAAGATGCAGCTGCACAGCAACATGCCGCACACACCGGGGCAGCCGACCTACTGGTTGCTATGGGCAACAGCCCGCTTTCCTCTGTGGGTGCACAATGCAGGGAATAGCAGTGGCAAAATGCAGAGTGAGAGATGAATGGCTGGGACGCTTGCACTCAGGGGCTGGGGCACCCCTGTGAAGAGGGCGCCAGATATCACAGCAGCAGCACTTTCCCCCTGCATCTCCAGCCTGGCATTGGCAGTAAGCTCTGGACACCGCCAAACCGGAAGCCATTCCCCAGACATAATATCATAACCACCCCCACCACCGGACAACTGATTTCCTCCCAAACTAGACAGCCACCATGCAGCCTCCATCCCAGTGAATACGATAGTCTAGCAGAGAAGGCAGCCACAGCGGGGGAGAATGACAGCACCAGATGACTCACATTCACCTATTGCGATCCAACCAATAGAGGTCCGGTCCCGTCATCCGGAGCCCATCTGTCTCCTCTAGAATGCTGCCGCTCTGTTACTACTACTATTACTACTTCCTACTTCCTGTCTGATCTGATAATCAGGAAGTTCAGAGCGAGCGGCTGCACTGTAGAAGAGACAGATTGGTTTCAGGTGACAGGATCTCTTTCGCTTGGATCATGGATAGGTGAGTGAGCGTTTGCCATCTGCTGCTATCATTCTTGCTGCAGCTGTGGTTTTCTGTGGGAAGGGAGGGAGGAGTGGGCAGTGGCAGAGCGCACAGTAGCAGGAGGGGGACCTAGGAGGAGAGCCTTGCTCTGAAGACAATCAGCAGCGCACGGCATCATTTGACAAGACAAGACAAATAACATTTATATTGTGCTTTTCTCCTGGCGGACTCAAAGCGCCAGAGATGCAGACACTATGACGCGCCCTATAGGCAGTAGCAGTGTTAGAGAGACTTGACTAAGGTCTCCTACTGAATAGGTGCTGGCTTACTGAACAGGCAGAGCAGTGCCTGTGGGTATGCCTTTAAGCATACCCACAACTAATTAATTACAATTCACTCCTACCAGCATGATGTTTGTAATTATATCCCCATGGGTTCCTTATATTTCAGGGCATTGTGCTGAATCGAGCTGCCAACTTTGGAGAAAAGTTGTCCTGTGTAATACAATGTAACTATGGAAAGATGCATATCATTTTGAAGCTCTCTTTCTCCTCTTTCCAATGAGAGATAAACTGCCACCCTACGCCTTTTAGTTTTCGCTATTTTCGTGATCGAATTTGCCGTGGTCGTGATTTCGATTGCGAAAATAGCGAAAACTAAAAGGCATAGGGTGGCAGTTTATGTATCAATGGAAAGAGGAGAAAAGGATCTTTAAAATGATATTACATCTTTCCATAGTTACTTCTTTGCTCAGAGTCCCTTTAACCATTATACCATCCAGCCAACGCTGACAATATGGCGAGGGCTGGTTTATGTGCTGACGGGGCCCCTTTGACTCTGAATGGGGCTCCAAGTGACTGCTTTTGTTGCCTGGTTGGTAATCCGGCCCTGAGCAGTATATAATGAAGTGATACTGGCACTTCGTCTGTGTTTGCGACACCCTGTGTTAGCGCTCAGACCTTAGTCAGTTCCCGGTGTGTAAAGTGCGGCAGGACCCCATACTTGCACACGCAGTTAGCCTGATTGATCTCATTGTATTTGACTTTGGCCTGTTTCTTGACTATTCTCTCGCCTTCTGATATTGTACTTTGCCTCTCTGATCTCCTGCTGACCTTGGCTCGTTTCCGACTCTGATATCCGTCTCCTGATTCTTCTCCTGTATTGTTGCTGAACCTATTTCTGTCCAAACTTCCTCTCTTCAGTGGCTCGTCTCCCACTGAGGGGTTTCCGTTATAGAGGTTCACCTCTCTGAGACACCTGGCCTCTAGTACACCATTATTACTAGAGGCTGAGACTCCACCACTGCTTCCCTTGGAGGATCTCACACACAAGGTTCCCATTTAGAGGTAACCACACCTCTGAGGAATCGCAGTGTGGTGGATATTTCCACAAAGCTTCTCTCATCTTGAATTGTATTTTTGCGTGTTCATTCCTGTGCTATTAACTGCATTATTTGGTGATTCTGCAGATCACCATATAATCAGTTAGCCTCTGCCAGGGCCGGGCCGAGGCATAGGCTGAAGAGGCTCCAGCCTCAGGGCACAGTGTAGGAGGGGGCGCACAATTCATTCAGCTGTCATTCCTAATCATGTATGAAGCAGAAAGAAATAAGAAAAGGGGATACATGGCAGTGACTGCAAGCCAGATAACTAGATATTAAGGTGTTGGGGAGGTTGTGGGCCCTGTGGCGCCTCTTAGTCTAATAGCAATCAGTGTGTGATGGCTGGGGAGGCAGGGATGGAGGGGCGCACTTCGCTGTCTCAGCCTTGGGTGCTGGAGGACCTTGTCCCGGCTCTGGCCTCTGCATTACTAGTGATACTGCAGATCACTAGTGATCAGGGATCCTGTGTCTAACAAAGACTGTTGTGGAGCCTCCATGGGGGCCTTGATCCAATTGGTGTTTTAAGTGATAAAATGCATTGAATTGGTGCATGGTCTGACCAGCTGATTGCACCTATACTGGTTGAGACGAACTTTTGGAGGGAAGATAAATTTGTTAAGAAAAAAACGATCCTCGAGTAACTTCTATGAATTAAAGAGAAATGGGTGTATTTCTTCTCTGAGCTTTGTTGCGCTCTTCATGGCTCTATGAGATTTTCTTGTAATAAGAAGTTATGTAAAGAAGGCCGCTGTCTAGCTTTTTGGTTAGATAAGTCTAGAGGCGGGTAGATACAGGTGTTAAAATCGCCTCCTATGAGTAATGTGCCTTGGATTAAGGATTTTGCTTTGTTAATAAGGGAGCGAAAAAATGCAATTTGACCCGTATTAGGTGAGTAAACATTAATCAGGGTAAATACGTTATTGTTAATATTGCATACTAAGATTATGTATCTGCCTTGCGGGTCAATTGTTTCAGATATTTTCTGGACCGTCAAGGCGGAATGGATAGCTATGAAAACCCCTCTTTTCTTTTTAGAAAAATTGCTAAAGATAAAAGATAATAGTAGGATAGTTTTTGTGTGAAAATGTTGAAGTTTTACCCTCTGCAAAGTGCGATTCCTGGATGAAAAGAATGTTCGTATTGTTGAGCGTGGCTTCTTTCCAGAGGGCAAATCTCTTCTGTGGGGTGTTAAGCCCATGAGCATTGATGGAAAGACATTTGAGAGTCATTTTAGGTTAGGGTGGTGAAGAATGAGGCGTGTTCATAGCTGCACCTAATTCTAAATAGTCTGTCACATAAACATAGATAGCTGTTAATAGCAATGAAATGAGAGCACCAATATGTAGACCTTTAAAAAAAAAAAAAAAACTTAAAGCGATATGCGCAGATATATAAGCAGATAACGCAAGAAGTTTAAACCAAAAAGTAATTTCAAACATTAGGTGAGTGGTTTTAACTAGCCCAGGGCTAGTCAGTTAGTACGGGAGACACGGCATACCACTGATAAGCAGTGCCAACAGCGGAACCCAAACAGTTCAGCCAAGGGGAGAACAAGGAAATTCAGGCAGCAGCATGATCAGTTCAGGTAACTTTTTTCCAGCCTGATGCGATTGAAGATGAAGGAGCGAAGGGATTAGTTGAATTGGAACGTTTGGGTAAAGGGAGCTTGTGCTCTTTATTATTATTATTATTATTATTTATTGAATTTGTAAAGCGCCAACATATTACGCAGCGTTGAACATTAATTTAGGTTACAGACAATATTTAGGGGTGACATACAGCAATATGACAATACAGGAATACATGCAAACCAGATCACACAGCACAGTATGAGTACAAGGTAATGCTTAGTCAGTCACTGGAGGGGAGCATGGAGATCACACAGCACAGTATGAGTACAAGGTAATGCTTAGTCAGTCACTGGAGGGGAGCATGGAGATCACACAGCACAGTATGAGTACAAGGTAATGCTTAGTCACTGGATGGAGCATGGAGATCACACAGCACAGTATGAGTACAAGGTAATGCTTAGTCACTGGAGGGGAGCATGGAGATCACACAGCACAGTATGAGTACAAGTTAATGCTTAGTCAGTCACTGGATGGAGCATGGAGATTAGGCAAGTTAGGTTCACTCAGATGCATAGCATCTCACAGTAATGGAGGTGCATGATCAGGTAGGACACAAAAGTAGGAGGACCCTGCCCAAAGGCTTACAATCTAGAGGGAGAGGTAAGGACATGAATGGTAGGGGACCAGAGTTCAGCTGTAGGTTTAGAGAACTTGTGAGGGGTAGTAGGCCAGAGTGAAAAGGTGAGTTTTGAGGGTTTCTTGAAGATTTTGAAGGAGGGGGCTGACCTAATGGGTGGAGGTAGGGAGTTCCATAGTGTTGGAGCAGCTGTTGAGAAGTCCTGGAGGCGTGCATGGGACTGGGTGCTGTGGGGGGCGGTTAGGCGAAGTTCATTGGAAGAGTGGAGTGAGCGGCTAGGTGTGTACCTCTGAGTAAGATCAGAAATGTAGGTTGGACAGGTTTTGTGGACAGATTTGTAGGTCAGACACAGTATCTTGAATCTGATTCTGGACTGCATAGGAAGCCCGGGGAGGGATTCTAGGAGGGAATCTGCCATGGTGGAGCGATGGGAGCAGTGGATAATTCTAGCTGCCGCATTCATGATGGACTGCAGTGGGGCTGTTCGGGTCATAGGGAGACCAGACAGCAGGGCATTGCCATGGGTGTAGGGCCTGGGGTCGCAGCAGTCGCCTTCGTGACCGGGCCTGGCTCCTGAAGAGGTGGGGGAGGGGCCCGGGGGGCCCATGCCCATTTCCAGAGCCGTGCTGCCTGTGCCGCTCGCTGCCCTGAATGCTATTGAGGGTGTGCGCTGTAATGGAGGGGGGAGCCGGAGCCACGGGGAGGGAAGCCCAACCTCTCCCTCCCTTCCTCTCCCCGGGCTCCCCCCTCAAAATTCAGAGTGAGCGTGCAGGGTAGCGGCGCTATACTAAACTACTCACCTCCGTCTCAGGTTCCAATCGTCGCTGGTCTCCTCCCGCTCCGCATAGATGCTGATACACACGCTGTGTCAGCGTGTACGCAGCGTGTGTATCAGCATCTATGCGGAGCGGGAGGAGACCAGCGACGATTGGAACCTGAGACGGAGGTGAGTAGTTTAGTATAGCGCCGCTACCCTGCACGCTCACTCTGAATTTCAAGGGGAGAGCCCGGGGAGAGGAAGGGAAGGAGAGGTTGGTCTGCCCTCTCCGCGGCTGAGGCTCCCCCCTCCATTATAGGGGTGGGGGCACCTACCTAACCTGACCTATCCTGGCGGGCAGCTACCTATCCTGGCGGGCAGCTACCTAACCTATCCTGGGGGGCACCTACCTATTCTATCCTGGGGGGCAGCTACCTAACCTATCCTGGGGGGCACCTACCTATTCTATCCTGGGGGGCAGCTACCTAACCTATCCTGGGGGGCAGCTACCTAACCTATCATGGGGGGCATCTACCTAACCTATCTTGGGGGGCAGCTACCTAACCTATCTTGGGGGGCAGCTTCCTAACCTATCCTGGGGGGCAGCTACCTAATCTATCCTGGGGGGCAGCTACCTAACCTATCCTGGGGGGCAGCTACCTAACCTATCTTGGGGGACAGCTACCTAACCTATCCTGGGGGGCAGCTACCTAATCTATCCTGTGGGGCAGCTACCTAATCTATCCTGGGGCACCTACCTAACCTTTCCTGGGGGGCACCTACCTAACCTATCCTGGGGGGGCAGCTACCTAATCTATCCTTGGTGGCAGCTACCTAACCTATCCTGGGGGGCAGCTACCTAACCTATCCTGGGGGGCAGCTACCTAACCTATCCTGGGGGGCAGCTACCTAATCTAACCTATACTGGGAGGCATCTACCTAATCTAACCTATCCTGAGGGGCACCTACCTATCCTATCCTGGGGGGCACCTACCTATCCTATCCTGGGGGGCAGCTACCTAATCTAACCTATCCTGGGGGGCACCTACCTATCCTATCCTGGGGGGCAGCTACCTAATCTATCCTGGGGGGCAGCTACCTAATCTAACCTATCCTGGGGGGCAGCTACCTAATCTAACCTATCCTGGGGGGCAGCTACCTAATCTAACCTATCCTGGGGGGCACCTACCTTATCTAACCTATACTGGGGGCAGCTAGCTAATCTAACCTACACTGGGGGGCAGCTACCTAATCTAACCTATACTGGGGGGCAGCTACCTAATCTAACTATATACTGGGGGGCAGCTACCTAATCTAACCTATAATGGGGGGCAGCTACCTAATCTAACCTATACTGGGGGGCAGCTATCTAATCTAACCTTTACTGGAGGGCAGCTACCTAATCTAACCTATACTGAGGGGCACCTACCTATCTAACCTATACTGGGGGGCACCTACCTATCTAACCTATACTGAAGGGCAGCTACCTATCTAACCTATACTGGGGGGCAGCTACCAATCTAACCTATACTGGGGGCACTTACTTATCTAACCTGTATTGGGGACACCTACCTACCCACCTAGTTAGCCTATACAGGAAGCCCGGGGAGGGATTCTAGGAGGGAATCTGCCATGGTGGAGCGATGGGAGCAGTGGATAATTCTAGCTGCCGCATTCATGATGGACTGCAGTGGGGCTGTTCGGGTCATAGGGAGACCAGACAGCAGGGCATTGCCATGGGTGTAGGGCCTGGGGTCGCAGCAGTCGCCTTCGTGACCGGGCCTGGCTCCTGAAGAGGTGGGGGAGGGGCCCGGGGGGCCCATGCCCATTTCCAGAGCCGTGCTGCCTGTGCCGCTCGCTGCCCTGAATGCTATTGAGGGTGTGCGCTGTAATGGAGGGGGGAGCCGGAGCCACGGGGAGGGAAGCCCAACCTCTCCCTCCCTTCCTCTCCCCGGGCTCCCCCCTCAAAATTCAGAGTGAGCGTGCAGGGTAGCGGCGCTATACTAAACTACTCACCTCCGTCTCAGGTTCCAATCGTCGCTGGTCTCCTCCCGCTCCGCATAGATGCTGATACACACGCTGTGTCAGCGTGTACGCAGCGTGTGTATCAGCATCTATGCGGAGCGGGAGGAGACCAGCGACGATTGGAACCTGAGACGGAGGTGAGTAGTTTAGTATAGCGCCGCTACCCTGCACGCTCACTCTGAATTTCAAGGGGAGAGCCCGGGGAGAGGAAGGGAAGGAGAGGTTGGTCTGCCCTCTCCGCGGCTGAGGCTCCCCCCTCCATTATAGGGGTGGGGGCACCTACCTAACCTGACCTATCCTGGCGGGCAGCTACCTATCCTGGCGGGCAGCTACCTAACCTATCCTGGGGGGCACCTACCTATTCTATCCTGGGGGGCAGCTACCTAACCTATCCTGGGGGGCACCTACCTATTCTATCCTGGGGGGCAGCTACCTAACCTATCCTGGGGGGCAGCTACCTAACCTATCATGGGGGGCATCTACCTAACCTATCTTGGGGGGCAGCTACCTAACCTATCTTGGGGGGCAGCTTCCTAACCTATCCTGGGGGGCAGCTACCTAATCTATCCTGGGGGGCAGCTACCTAACCTATCCTGGGGGGCAGCTACCTAACCTATCTTGGGGGACAGCTACCTAACCTATCCTGGGGGGCAGCTACCTAATCTATCCTGTGGGGCAGCTACCTAATCTATCCTGGGGCACCTACCTAACCTTTCCTGGGGGGCACCTACCTAACCTATCCTGGGGGGGCAGCTACCTAATCTATCCTTGGTGGCAGCTACCTAACCTATCCTGGGGGGCAGCTACCTAACCTATCCTGGGGGGCAGCTACCTAACCTATCCTGGGGGGCAGCTACCTAATCTAACCTATACTGGGAGGCATCTACCTAATCTAACCTATCCTGAGGGGCACCTACCTATCCTATCCTGGGGGGCACCTACCTATCCTATCCTGGGGGGCAGCTACCTAATCTAACCTATCCTGGGGGGCACCTACCTATCCTATCCTGGGGGGCAGCTACCTAATCTATCCTGGGGGGCAGCTACCTAATCTAACCTATCCTGGGGGGCAGCTACCTAATCTAACCTATCCTGGGGGGCAGCTACCTAATCTAACCTATCCTGGGGGGCACCTACCTTATCTAACCTATACTGGGGGCAGCTAGCTAATCTAACCTACACTGGGGGGCAGCTACCTAATCTAACCTATACTGGGGGGCAGCTACCTAATCTAACTATATACTGGGGGGCAGCTACCTAATCTAACCTATAATGGGGGGCAGCTACCTAATCTAACCTATACTGGGGGGCAGCTATCTAATCTAACCTTTACTGGAGGGCAGCTACCTAATCTAACCTATACTGAGGGGCACCTACCTATCTAACCTATACTGGGGGGCACCTACCTATCTAACCTATACTGAAGGGCAGCTACCTATCTAACCTATACTGGGGGGCAGCTACCAATCTAACCTATACTGGGGGCACTTACTTATCTAACCTGTATTGGGGACACCTACCTACCCACCTAGTTAGCCTATACAGGTGGCAACTATACTGGCTACCTATATTGGAGGCACCTACCTAACTAACCTATACTGGGGGCATCTACCTATCTAACCTATGATGGGGGCAACTATTCTGGCTACCTATATTAGAGGCACCCACCTAGCTAACCTGTACTGGGGGCACCTACCCATCTAACTTATACCGGGGGCGCCTGCCTATCTTACCTATACTGGGGGCTACTATACTGGCTACCTATGCTGGAGGCACCTACCTGGCTAACCTATACTGGGCGCAACTATACTGGCTTACCTATGCCTGGCTACCTATACTGGGGGGACCTATAGCTGGCTATAGGGATTTGAATATGTGTGTGCGTCGAGTGTTGCTGGGAGGGGGGCCCACATCCAGATTCCGCATCAGGGCCCAGAGGTTTGTAGCTACGCCACTGGGCATTGCAGTAGTCAAGGCGAGAAATTATGAGGGCATGGATGAGGAGTTTGGTGGCGGCAGAGGTCAGGAAAGGGCGAATCTTACAGATGTTATGAAGGTGGAAGTTGCAGGACTTCGTGAGGTTTTGGATGTGGGAAGTGAAGGAGAGCGCGGTGTCCAGGGTGACACCCAGACAGCGGGCTTGAGAGGTAGGGTGAATGGTAGTGTGGTTAACAGTGACATGCACATCTGGGAGGTTCGTGCATGGCCGTGGTGGGAAGATCATAAATTCCATTTTGTCTAGATTTAGTTTCAGGAACCTAGCGGACATCCAGGAGGAGATGGCTGATAGGCAGGAGGAGACCTTGTCCATGGTAGTGGTGGATATGTCAGGGGTGTGGAGGTAGACCTGGATGTCATCTGCATACAGATGATAGTTAAAACCCATGGAGGAGATTACCTTGCCAATGGAGGATGTGTATAGGGTGAACAGTAGGGGGCCAAGGACTGAACCTTGGGGGACTCCCACCAAGAGGTGGTTGGGGGTGGACAAGGACTCATTGAAGGCGGTCGTGAAGGAGCGGTTGGAGAGGTAGGATGAAAGCAAGGACAGGGCGAGATCCTGAATGCCCAAGGACTGGAGGGACTGGAGGAGTAGGGGATGATCTACTGTGTGTAATGATCCATGCCTGTGTCATCCTGCTGGTGGCAGCACTGAGGAACTTGAGGTGGACTTCCGCTGTCTACCAGCAGATGGCTCTCATATTGCTGGGAGCAGTGCAATTCCTCGGCTCACCAGCAGATGGAACTGTGAAATATTCTGGCCAGTCACCTGAGCAATGTGCGGCTTATAAAAGGATGGACTTGCTAGCAGCACATTGCTAGGTCATTCTGTTCGTGTTCTTGCTGCAGTTGTGACTCTGGCCTTTGATTCTGTGTTTCCTAGTTCCTGCCTTGCCTTGTATTACTCTGAATTCCTGGTATCGATCCTTGCTAACCTGACCACTCTCTGTCTGACATTATTACCTGATGCTGATCTCTTGGTTTGACTCCTGCTTGTATGACTTCCCTTTATGTATGATGATTCGGATTATGCACTGTTGTAAATATTCTGTCTGTTGTTGTATATATTGGTATAGATCGATAGATAGTCAGGATTCTGGTATTTGTGGTGCACCACGTGTTTGTTTGATTGGACGATTGTATGTGTATGGTGATCTGTATTTGTACACTTTGCATTATTGTAAATAAAACACATTCATTATTCGACTCTGTTGTGCAGACATCAGTATTTCAATTGTGATCTTCCAGTTTTGTTTAAACCAAAATGATTGCCACGCCGAGATCGTGGATCTGCCAGTCTGGTTCCAGTCGCGACCACGATCTGCATGGCCAATCGTTACAGAATGACCTAGCCAACCCATATATTGATCACAGAAATACTGAAGATTCATCTATCTGTACAAAGAGTTGGAATTTTGATGATGTGTACTACCATGTCTTGGTTGCTGAGGATAACCAACGTTATTCCTTCATGTATTTTGCAACTTACTCCAGAAAGCACCTTCAACAGTTAATAGATTTGGTGCAAAAATATGTAAAACAGCAAATATTGTCTGCAGAAAATGTGCAGGACCTGCTGCATGTCCTTCAATGGTTGCTGAAAAGTAAATTATCCAAGGATAATTTTCTTGATTCTCCATTTAGCCCTTCTGATGTTACCATTTTGACGTCTATTTTGAAAAATGACAGGAAATCTTTCTTTAAGTTCTACTCCAAGAAAGACAAAAATATTATGCAAACTTGTCTTGAATCCCTTCAATCATTAATTGATTTAAGAGTATGCAAATTTGAAAAAACCTCATTGTTAATGTCTGCCTGGGAAGAGATGTTAACTTCCCAATGCAAACCTTGTTCTGTGACAGCAAAGAATAATATACAGATTGGTTCTTTGTCTGTTAGAATCCAGTCCAGTCGTGATTCTGTTTCTGATGTAGTTTAGTCAAGTTCTATTAATAGACAAATAAATTCTCGGCCAGTTAGGAACCAATCTCGTTTAGAGCCTGTCTTTTGTGCAGGTGATATTAACTATCTATTCGATCATTTAAAGAAGGATAGGAAAAGTTTTCTAAACCACTATTCTAAAATAGAAAGTTCTTGTCTGCTGAAATATGTGCATGCTGTGGAAAGGATGAGTGGTTACAAATTGTGTCCGCAAAAAGCCGCCTCTGCTCTGATCCAAGTCTGGAAGGAAATCTTGTCATTTGATTCAAGTGCAGATGCAGGCATGCATTGATTGAGGAATCAAATGAGTGGAGAGATTGCAGCAATTGAGTCAGTTTTGATTTTACTGCAGAAGAGATTAATGCTTATTATGGCTATTTGAAGAATGATAGGGAAGAGTTTATGTCATTCTATTTGCAACAAAATAAGGAGTTTATTAGGAATTGTATGTGTGGAGTAAGATCTCTGATGGTTAATGCCTTGTGTGAGAATGAGTCTGCCTCTGCTTTGATTGCCATCTGGCAAGAAATTCTTTCCTCAAAATTTCAATCTCATTCTCTCTCTGATAACCCTTATGTCCAGAGTTCACAACCTGCATGTCAGTTATCTGTACAAACTCCATTGCAAACTGCAGTCAGAACCACACCTTGGTCCTGGCAAAAATCATTAGAAAATAAATCATCATTCAAAAAGAAAAATAAATTCTTTCCTACCAACTCCATTCAGCATGTGCAGCCTCTAGTCGATTCCAGTTGTGTGCAGCCTCCAGCCGTTTCCAGTCATCGTGTGCAGCCTCCAGACGATTCCAGTCGTGTGCAGCCTCCAGCCGATTCCAGTCATGTGCAGTCTCCAGCCGATTCCAGTCATGTGCAGCCTCCAGCCTATTCCAGTCGTGTGCAGCCTCCATCCAAGTCGGTGCAGACTCCATGCAGGTCGGTGCAGGCTCCATGCAGCTCCATACAGACTTCATCCAGATCCGTGCAGACTTCAACCATGTCCATGTAGACTCCAGGTGATTTGTGTCCTCAGCAATCTCCAGTCGGTCCTGAGCAGTCCCTCGCCTTTCTTTGTGGACTTTTTCATGGACTAGATTTGCTGACAGTGGGTCAGCCTGCCAGGCCTGTAGAGCTTCAGAATGTTTATCCTGCAGTATCCAGTCCTGCAATCCAGCCTGCAGAGTGTTGCATCCAGCCTGCAGAGTGTTGCATCCAGCCTGCAGAGTGTTGCTCCCAGCCTGCAGAGTGTTGCTCCCAGCCTGCAGAGTGTTGCTCCCAGCCTGCAGAACTTTGCTCCTTGCCTGCAGAACTTTGCTCCTTGCCTGCAGAACTTTGCTTCTTGCCTGCAGAACTTTGCTCCTTGCCTGCAGAACTTTGCTCCTTGCCTGCAGAACTTTGCTCTCAGCCTGCAGAACTTTGCTCCTTGTCTGCACAGGCTCAGTTCACACAGTTTCAGGGCCAGCCCGCACAGACTGTATTGGGATCTCAGCCAACGGTCGAGCCAAGCGCTCAGCCAATGGCCCAGCCAAGTGCTCAACCAAAGGTCCAGATCCATGAGGTTACACAGTCTGCTGCTCTGTCTGAAACTACTGAGCCTGCTGCCCTGCCTAAAGTTATCCCATCTTCTGTTTTGCCTGAGGTTATGCAAGCTGCTGTCCAGCCTTCACAGACTTTTGTTGCTGATGTTCCTGATGGTGCCCGGCCTGCTACTGTTCTTGATTCTCCTGGTAGTGCCTGGTCTGCTGGACTACTTGAGGGCACCCAGTTTACTATCCAGCCTGTTGCTACCCTGTCTGAGACTATTCAGTCTGTTGCTAATCTGCCTGCAGCATTACCTGAAGTTTTCCAGTTTACTGCTCAGATGTCACAGACCTCTGCGATTGCTTCCAAGTCTGGAGACTCTGCTGTTGCTTCCAAGTCTGGGGACTCTGCTGTTGCTTCCAAGTCTGGGGACTCTGCTGTTGCTTCCAAGTCTGGCGACTCTGCTGTTGCTTCCAAGTCTGGCGACTCTGCTGTTGCTTCCAAGTCTGGCAACTCTGCTGTTGCTTCCAAGTCTGGCGACTCTGCTGTAGCTTCCAAGTCTGGCGACTCTGCTGTTGCTTCCAAGTCTGGCGAATCTGCTGTTGCTTCCAAGTTTGGTGACTCTGCTGTTGCTTCCGAGGGTATCCAGTCTGCTTCCGCTGCTTCTGAGGGTATCCAGTCTGCTGCCGCTGCTTATGAGGGTATCCAGTCTGCTGCCGCTGCTTCTGAGGGTATCCAGTCTGCTGCCGCTGCTTCTGAGGGTATCCAGTCTGCTGCTGCTGCTTCTGAGGGTATCCAGTCTGCTGCCACTGCTTCTGAGGGTATCCAGTCTGCTGCCACTGCTTCTGAGGGTATTCAGTCTGCTGCTGCTTCTGAGGGTATCCAGTCTGCTGCCGCTGTTTCTGAGGGTATCCAGTCTGCTGCTTCTGAGGGTATCCAGTCAGCTGTTCCAGTTGCTACCTCCAAGTCTGCGGTTCCAGTCGCTGCTTCCAAGTCCACTGTTCCAGGTGTTGCTTCCAAGTACGGTCTTCCTGCGTATCTCAAGTCTGCTCTGGCTCTTCTTGATCCTGATGGGTTCCAGTCTGTTCCTGCTCCTTCGGATCCTGATGATCTCCACGCTGCTGATACCTCTGCTTCCCAATCTGTGTTTCTGCATGACTCTTTCCATTCACATCATGTCCAGGCTGTCCAGCCTCTAAAGACTCCGGTGGTCCATCCATATTGTATGTTTTTTGATTTCTTTCCCTCCCTGCCCACCCAGTCTCGGTTTTTCTATTGGGACCCAGGTGGGGCTAACTCTGGAGATCATGTGGAGTGTTCGGAGTCCTCTCCTAAAGAGGGGGGTACTGTAATGATCCGTGCCTGTGTCATCCTGCTGGTGGCAGCACTGAGGAACTTGAGGTAGACTTCCGCTGTCTACCAGCAGATGGCTCTCATATTGCTGGGAGCGGTGCAATTCCTCGGCTCACCAGCAGATGGAACTGTGAAAGATTCTGGCCAGTCACCTGAGCAATGTGCGGCTTATAAAAGGATGGACTTGCTAGCAGCACATTGCTAGGTCATTCCGTTCGTGTTCTTGCTGCAGTTGTGACTCTGGCCTTTGATCCTGTGTTTCCTAGTTCCTGCCTTGCCTTGTATTACTCCAAATTCCTGGTATCAATCCTTGCTAACCTGACCACTCTCTGTCTGATGTTATTACCTGATGCTGATCTCTTGGTTTGACTCCTGCTTGTATGACTTCCCTTTATGTATGATGATTTGGATTATGCACTGTTGTAAATATTCTGTCTGTTGCTGTATATATTGGTATAGATAGATAGATAGTCAGGATTCTGGTATTTGTGGTGCACCACGTGTTTGTTTGATTGGACGATTGTATGTGTATGGTGATCTGCATTTGTACACTTTGCATTATTGTAAATAAAAAACATTCATTATTCTACTCTGTTGTGCAGACGTCAGTATTTCAATTGTGATCTTCCAGTTTTGTTTAAACCAAAATGATTGCCATGCCGAGATCATGGATCTGCCAGTCTGGTTCCAGTCACGACCACGATCTGCATGGCCAATCGTTGCACTGTGTCAAAAGCTGCTGACAGGTCAAGGATGAGGAGAATGGAGTATTTACCTTCAGCTTTAGCTAAGGCAAGGTCATTGACCACTTTGGTGAGAGCAGTTTCGGTTGAGTGGGCAGGCCGAAATCCCGATTGGAGTGGGTCTAGCAGTGAGTTGGCATTGAGGTACTGGGTCAGGCGTTTGTGAACCAGACGCTCAAGGAGTTTTGAGGCAAAGGGGAGGAGGGAGATAGGACGGTAGTTGGAGGGTAGCGAGGGGTCGAGGGAGGGTCTCTTGAGCAGAGGTAGTACAGTTGCCTGCTTGAAGTCTGAGGGAAAGTTGCCTGTGGATAGGGAGAGGTTGAACAGGGTAGTGAGGACTGGGGCCAATTCCGTGAAGTGAGGCTGGAGTAAATCAGAAGGGATGGGGTCAAAAGGGGAAGTAGTGGTATGGGAAGTCTGCAGTAAGTGGTTGACTTCCTCGGTGGTAGTAGGAGTGAAGGATGTGAGGGGAGGATAGGGTGGAGGAGCTGGTTGGGAGGGGGTGGGAGGTGAAGATTGGTGATTGAATATTTCCTGATGGGTGGAGACAGTTTTGTTGGTGAAGTGGGTGGCTAAATCTGTGGCAGAGAGGGAGGAAACGGAGGGTGGGGGGTGGGTTTAAGCAGGGAGTTGAAAGTGGCAAAAAGACACCGGGGGTTGGAAGCTTGTGCTCCGATGAGTTTGGTAAAGTATTCCTGCTTCGCATGAGCAAGTGCAGTGTGGAACTGCAGCAGGTTGGTCTTGTACTGTAGGAAATCCTGGTTAAGTCTAGTTTTTCTCCATTTCCATTCAGTGGCGCGTGTTTTCCTCTGGAGGTTGCGAGTATGGGTAGTGCGCCAGGGCTGGGGGTTAGGGGGTCGGTTGCGGCAAAATATTGGTGGAGCAGCTTTCTCTAGGGCTGATGAGAGAGTTAAGGAAATGCATCCCTTCTTCTAAGTAGGATAATGCAAAGATTTTGCAATCTTTTTTGATAAGAATCTTTGTTGGGAATCCCCATCTATAGGCCACTTGTATATCTCTAAGGTGCTTGGTGAAGAGAGATAACGTTTTCCTTTGCTGCAGGGTACCGGCAGAGAGGTCTGCAAAAAGTGAGATTTTGTTGTAGGGCTCGAGGAGAGAGCCATTTTTTTCTAATAAATAAAGCAGTTCTTCTTTAATATGGTAAAATTGAAAATTTGCGATAATGTCTCTTGGGATAGTCTCTGCTAGCTGGGGTGGTTTGGGGAGCCTCTGAGCTCTCTTTATAGACAGTTCAAGGGGAGAGCTATCCAGGAAGACTTTCTTAAGCAGATCCTGTAAATACGGCTTGATTTCCATATTGGTGACCGATTCTGGGATGCCGCGAAATTTCAGGTTAGACCTGCAATTTCTATCTTCAAGGTCTGTTGATTTTTTTTTTAGCCACAAAATCTCTGTGGCGTTATAATCTACTACATCCACCATGTTGTTAAATTTTGTCTTCTGTAAATGAGACTCTCTCTTGGATTTCATTTATCTCAATCTGCATTTTAGTAGTATAGCGTAATGAGGACAGAGGCGCCAAAAGAGTAAAAACAGTAATTAAAAGTTTTAAAAGAATTGCTTAGGAGGCAGTGGTGGACTTACCTCTCACAAGCAGACACAACAAGCTGTGTATTCAGAAATAAATAGATTTATTGGTACACTCCGGGGGTAGTGTTGGGCGAACAGTGTTTGCCACTGTTCGGGTTCTGCAGAACATCACCCTGTTCGGGGTGACTATATAGCAGACTATATAGCATTGTGTTTAATGCCACTCTGTGTACACGGCTCAGCCACACTATATAGCATTGTGTTTACTTCCACTCTGTGTCTGCTGGGAACAGTAGTACACCGCTCACCCGCCACTGTATAGCATTGTGCTCTGTGTCGCTGCTGACAATAGTGGTACACCGCTCACCCACCACTGTATAGCATTTCTGTACTGCCACTGTACTGCTGCCAGTCAGCGTGTACTTTAAGGATAAGTGAAACAGTGGTGCTCAAATACCCCTTTTTAAAATTCGAGTTTGGTCGAATTCGAATAGTAAATTATTCGAGGTCATTCGAATATTCGAGTCGAATAATTTTTACTATTCGATTCGACCTCGGACTTCGAGCTCACTATTCGAGTCGGTATTCGAGCTAACTATTCGAGCTGACTATTCGAATTGGCCTTAAATAGCTTCCAACACTTGTTTTGAGGGTGAATGATGCAAGAAACCTCTTTTTTTCCAAGTAACAACAGCAAGTGATTATGTGGGGATGTTCCTTTAAAAAAAAATGTGGAAAGAGAAGTTGTGTCCTTAATTTTGTTCAGTAGTGTTACTGTATATACTTGTTCTTCTTCTTCTTTATCTTTCTTCTTCTTCTTCTTCTTCTTCTTCTTCTTCTTCTTCTTCTTCTTCTTCTTCTTCTTCTTCTTCTTCTTCTTCTCCTTCCTTTTCAATATAGTCTTATTCTTCTTCACGTATTTCTCTTTTCAATTTTTTTTTAAAGAAATGCATCTATTTTTGAGCGTAACAAATAGCTGGTGGGCGCACGCATGTTGGAAGCGCCATTGTATGTGCTCCCTGGCAGTGGAAACACAAAGACAGCAGGAGGTAAATTCAGCAGCAGGAGGAGGAGGATGAGTGTGTGGCAGCAGGCAGTCAATGAGGCAGGCAGCTCGCCGTGACATAATAGCCCTGGTACCTAGCGGTGATACCAGGGCTGTAAATAAACACAACAGGAGGTCCCAGACAGCGGTCGTGCAGCCCACATTGTGTCCAATACACAACTGGGACAACACAGTTTTCAACCCGGGCACCTCAGAAAAATTAAACCTTTTTTTTTTTTTTATGGTTTTTTGGTTTTTGGTTTTGCAACCAATATAGTTATTGTTTGACGTAATAGCTGGTGGCAGAGTGGCAGCAGAAGGTAATTCTGTGTACCCTGGCAGTGGGAAACACAGACAGACAGCAGCAGCAGGAGGAGGAATGGAGGAGTAGGCGAGCAGCTATTGTTTGACGTAATAGCTGGTGGCAGAGTGGCAGCAGAAGGTAAATCATCTGTGTACCCTGGCAGTGGGAAACACAGACAGACAGCAGCAGCAGGAGGAGGAATGGAGGAGTAGGCGAGCAGCTATTGTTTGACGTAATAGCTGGTGGCAGAGTGGCAGCAGAAGGTAAATCATCTGTGTACCCTGGCAGTGGGAAACACAGACAGACAGCAGCAGCAGCAGGAGGAGGTATGGAGGAGCAGTGTGAGTGTGGCAGCAGGTAGGCAGCGTGACATAATAGCCCTGGTACCTAGCGGTGATACCAGGGCTGTAAATAAACACAACAGGAGGTCCCAGACAGCGGTCGTGCAGCCCACATTGTGTCCAATACACAACTGGGACAACACAGTTTTCAACCCGGGCACCTCAGAAAAATTAAACCTTTTTTTTTTTTTTTTATGGTTTTTTGGTTTTTGGTTTTGCAACCAATATAGCTATTGTTTGACGTAATAGCTGGTGGCAGAGTGGCAGCAGAAGGTAAATCATCTGTGTACCCTGGCAGTGGGAAACACAGACAGACAGACAGCAGCAGCAGGAGGAGGAATGGAGGAGTAGGCGAGCAGCTATTGTTTGACGTAATAGCTGGTGGCAGAGTGGCAGCAGAAGGTAAATCATCTGTGTACCCTGGCAGTGGGAAACACAGACAGACAGCAGCAGCAGCAGCAGGAGGAGGTATGGAGGAGCAGTGTGAGTGTGGCAGCAGGTAGGCAGCGTGACATAATAGCCCTGGTACCTAGCGGTGATACCAGGGCTGTAAATAAACACAACAGGAGGTCCCAGACAGCGGTCGTGCAGCCCACATTGTGTCCAATACACAACTGGGACAACACAGTTTTCAACCCGGGCACCTCAGAAAAATTAAACCTTTTTTTTTTTTTATGGTTTTTTGGTTTTTGGTTTTGCAACCAATATAGCTATTGTTTGACGTAATAGCTGGTGGCAGAGTGGCAGCAGAAGGTAAATCATCTGTGTACCCTGGCAGTGGGAAACACAGACAGACAGACAGCAGCAGCAGGAGGAGGAATGGAGGAGTAGGCGAGCAGCTATTGTTTGACGTAATAGCTGGTGGCAGAGTGGCAGCAGAAGGTAAATCATCTGTGTACCCTGGCAGTGGGAAACACAGACAGACAGCAGCAGCAGCAGCAGGAGGAGGTATGGAGGAGCAGTGTGAGTGTGGCAGCAGGTAGGCAGCGTGACATAATAGCCCTGGTACCTAGCGGTGATACCAGGGCTGTAAATAAACACAACAGGAGGTCCCAGACAGCGGTCGTGCAGCCCACATTGTGTCCAATACACAACTGGGACAACACAGTTTTCAACCCGGGCACCTCAGAAAAATTAACCTTTTTTTTTTTTTTATGGTTTTTTGGTTTTTGGTTTTGCAACCAATATAGCTATTGTTTGACGTAATAGCTGGTGGCAGAGTGGCAGCAGAAGGTAAATCATCTGTGTACCCTGGCAGTGGGAAACACAGACAGACAGCAGAAGGGCAGTACACAGCAGCCCACTGTAGGTGTAAAATGTGTGGCTGCAGGCGACGTAATAGTCAAAGTGAACCAGGCTGGCTTAGTGAGCAGGAGCCAGGAGGTGGTAAAGGGTGGTAAGGCACATTAACGATGGTTCCGGCAGCCAGTTCATGTCCCCCTCTCGCCGACAACAGGGGCCAGGAACTCGCCTTCCACCCACGCCTGGTTCATCTTGAGAAACGTCAGTCTGTCCACAGACTTGTGAGACAGACGTGAGCGTTTCTCGGTGACCACGCCACCAGCTGCACTGAAGCAGCGCTCGGACAGCACGCTGGAAGGGGGGCAGGACAGCACTTCCAGGGCGTACTGCGCCAGCTCGCTCCAGATCTCCATGCGCTTGACCCAATACTCCATGGGATCAACAGGGGCATCGCTGTCAAGCCCGCTGTACGACCCCATGTAGTCAGCCACCATGCGGGTCAGGCGCTGGCTGTGACCGGAGGAGGATGCTGCTGCATGCATCTCCTCTCTAGTCACTGCTGCCGGAGCCTCTACAGTCCTGTAGAGCTCGTGGCTGAGAGACAGCAGGTCTGTGGGGCGCTTGCTGCTGCTGGATGCAGGCACCTGCTGCTGCCTCTGTGCTGGCTGCTGGACAGTGGGGGTGGAAGGCTGGGGGAAGGCTTCCTCCAAGCGCTCAACAAGGGCCTGCTGCAAGCTCCTTATTTGTTGCGCTGGGTCTCCTCCTGCAGGCGGCAGGAACTGGCTCAACTTCCCCTTGAGGCGTGGGTCCAACATCATGCTGATCCAGATGTCCTCCCTCTGCTTCATCTGGATCACCCTGGGGTCCCTGCGCAGGCACGTCAGCATGTGCGCTGCCATTGGGAAGAGGCGGGCCACGTCTGCTGGCACATCGACGTCAGTGCTGTCCTCATCCTCCTCCTCTGCCGCCTCATCCTCTCTCCACCCCCGCACCAACTCAGCTGCGCTGTGCTGATCCCCCTCATCAGCAGCCAGGTCAGGGACCTCCACCAAGTCCTCCTCCTCCTCCCCCTCAGAGGTGGACTGCGCAGCTGGTTGCCGCTCCTGCTGGTCCAAGGCTGCCGCTCCCTGTTCCAGCAAAGCATCGAGGGCCCTGTTCAGCAGAGAAACCAGGGGCACCCACTCGCAGACCATAGCATGGTCCCTGCTCACCATGTTTGTGGCCTGCAGGAAGGGAGCCAGCACTAAGCACACCTGCTGCATGTGCCTCCAGTCATCATCGGGGACGATGGACGGGAAGTTGCTGGTCTTGTCCCTTCTCAGAGCTGCGGAAACAGTGGCCAGGGTAAGGTACTGTTTGACAGCGTGCCTCTGTTCAACCAGACGCTCCAACATCGCCAGGGTGGAGTTCCAGCGAGTCGGAACGTCAAGGATCAGCCGATGGCGTGGCAGATCCAGCTCCTTTTGCACGTCTTCCAGGCTCACACAGGCTGCAGCCGAGCGCCGGAAGTGACGCACAACATTCCTTGCCGTTTCCAGCAGTTCGCCCATCCCCTGGTAGGTGCGCAGGAACTTCTGCACCACCAGGTTCAGCACGTGGGCAAGACAGGGGATGTGGGTCAGGTTTCCCCTGTGTATTGCGGCAACCAGATTGGCCCCATTGTCGGCCACCACCTCTCCGACTCTGAGGCCTCTGGGGGTCAGCCAAATCCTCTCCTGCTCCTGGAGTTTGGCCAACACATGGGTTGCCGTCAGCTTGGTCTTCCCAAGGCTGACCAAGTGCAGCAGCGCTTGGCAGTGGCAGGCCTTCACGCTGCTGCTGAGGCGGGGGGTTTGGCCAGGTGTGCCGGAGGATGGCAGAGGATCGGAGGAACCTGCTGCAGTTCCCCTGAGCCTGCGGGGTGGCACCACCCACTGTGTTGCTGCTGCTGCTGTGCCCGCTGCTGCTCTCCCATCCTCACCCCCTTCCACCAAGCTGACCCAGTGGACAGTGAAGGACAGGTAGCGGCCTGTCCCGAAGCGGCTGCTCCAGGAGTCCATGGTGACGTGGACCCTTTCACCAACCGCGTGCTCCAGCCCTCGCTCCACATTGGCCATCACAAAGCGGTGCAGTGCAGGAATGGCCTTGCGGGAGAAAAAGTGTCTGCTGGGGAGCTGCCAGTCTGGGGCTGCGCAAGCAAGCAGCGCACGAATGTCGCTCCCCTCCTGCACGAGCGTGTACGGCAGGAGTTGGGAGCACATGGCCCGTGCCAGCAAGCCGTTCAGCTGCCGCACGCGACGGCTGCTGGGAGGCAGAGCCCTAACCACCCCCTGGAAGGACTCGCTCAAAAGGCTCTGGCGTGGCCTTTTGCTGACACGGGAATCAGCAGACACAGCGGAGGAGGCCACTGAGGACTGGCTGCCAGAACAGGCCTCAGTGTCGGCGGCAGGAGTTGCAGAGGGGGGAGGAGCAGTGCGTTTCCGCACTCCTGCTGGTGCTGCTGGAGGAGCAGGAGGGCGGGTGGCTGCTGTTGCTGCTGCTGAAGGCTGTGCAGTGATGGGTGTGGTGCCACTGCCAGCACCAGATGCCTTCAGCCTCTGGAACTCCTCATGCTGGTGGAAATGTTTAGCCGCAAGGTGGTTGATGAGCGAGCTGGTGCAGAACTTTAAGGGGTCTGCACCTCTGCTCAACTTCCGCTGACAGTGGTTGCAAGTGGCGTACTTGCTGTACACAGTGGGCATGGTGAAATATCGCCAGATTGGTGACTTAAACATCCCCCTACGGCATGGAAGCGCTGCTGCCTGTCTCCCTGTGGTGGTTGGGGGGGGGGCTTGGGTGCGGCTGGTGGTGGTACTGGCTGATGCTGCTGCTGCTGAGCCTGAGACACCAGCAGGGTGTGGGACGCTGCCAATGCTTGCAATGATGCGCCTCCTTGCAAGGCCCACAAGCGCATCCTCCTCCTCCTCCTCAGAGCTGCTGAGGACGACATCCCCTGGAGGTGGTGGCACCCAGTCTCTGTCTGTCACCGGGTCATCATCATCCTCCCCCTCCTGAAACATGTCCTGCTGGGATGAGGACCCCCCAAACTCCTCTCCTGATGCATGGATGGGCTGCTTGACTGTCGCCACAGTCTTGCTGTCCAATCCCTCATCCCCCAAAGTGCCCATCAGCATCTCCTCCTCAAGATCGCCAACAACAGCAGACAATTTACTCATGATGCCTGGGGTCAAAAGACTGCTGAATGACAGGTCGGCGAGTGACGGTGAACTGGCCTCCTCCCCAGACCCTGCTGGGCGGCTGCTGCGAACAGGGGTGGTGGTGGTGGTGAGGGTGGAGGCCTCGGATGCAGAGCTGATGGCGGGCTGCTCATCCTCCGTCATGAGTTGCACCACAGTGTCTGCATCCTTTTCCTCAATGGGACGTTTCCGACCCGGCTGGAGGAAAATGGGAGCAGGTGCTACACGCTGCTGCTGCTGTGTCTCTGCAGCGTGAGTTGCAGATGCTCCTGCTGGGCGGCGCCCAAGGCGTCCACGGCCAGTGGCTATGGGAGGAATGTTAGCCACTGACGCTGCTGCTGCTGCTGCTGCGGAACTGTGCATGGTGGCGCGCCCGCGGCCGCGGCTTGCCACAATGCTGCTCCCTCTCCTCCTGATTCCCTTGCTGCCCTTCCCCTTGCCCAAACCGCGCTGGCTGCCACTTCCAGACATCTTCAATGTTTTGGGCGTATAGACAAAAGTTTTTTAAAAGGGCGGGTGAAAAGTGGGGTACTTTAATGGAGTGGGTTGGTTGGTGAGGTGACTGAGTGAGTGTCCCCTAGTACAGTAAGTAAGTAGTAACAGTCAGGAAGTACAACTAGCAGTTACAATAATCAGTAGTAATCACAAGTAAATTTAGTGTGTGTACACTCAGACAGTGAGTGCCCGCACGCAGGAGCTAGTAGCCTATGAACACAGTGACTGAGTGTCCTAGACTCCTAGTACAGTAAGAGTAAGTAGTAACAGTAAGTAGAACTAACTAATTACAATAATCAATCAGCGATCAGAAGGAAATGGAGTGTGGGTGGTGTGTGTACACTCAGACAGTGAGTGACCGCACGCAGGAGCTAGTAGCCTATGAACACACAGTGACTGAGTGTCCTAGACTCCTAGTACAGTAAGAGTAAGTAGTAACAGTAAGTAGAACTAACTAATTACAATAATCAATCAGCGATCAGAAGGAAATGGAGTGTGGGTGGTGTGTGTACACTCAGACAGTGAGTGACCGCACGCAGGAGCTAGTAGCCTATGAACACAGTGACTGAGTGTCCTAGACTCCTAGTACAGTAAGAGTAAGTAGTAACAGTAAGTAGAACTAACTAATTACAATAATCAATCAGCGATCAGAAGGAAATGGAGTGTGGGTGGTGTGTGTACACTCAGACAGTGAGTGACCGCACGCAGGAGCTAGTAGCCTATGAACACACAGTGACTGAGTGTCCTAGACTCCTAGTACAGTAAGAGTAAGTAGTAACAGTAAGTAGAACTAACTAATTACAATAATCAATCAGCGATCAGAAGGAAATGGAGTGTGGGTGGTGTGTGTACACTCAGACAGTGAGTGACCGCACGCAGGAGCTAGTAGCCTATGAACACACAGTGACTGTCTGACTGAGTGTCCTAGACTCCTAGTACAGTAAGAGTAAGTAGTAACAGTAAGTACAACTAACTAATTACAATAATCAATCAGCGATCAGAAGGAAATGGAGTGTGGGTGGTGTGTGTACACTCAGACAGTGAGTGACCGCACGCAGGAGCTAGTAGCCTATGAACACAGTGACTGTCTGACTGAGTGTCCTAGACTCCTAGTACAGTAAGAGTAAGTAGTAACAGTAAGTACAACTAACTAACAATAATCTATCAGTAATCAGAAGGAAATAGAGTGTGTGTACACACAGACAGTGAGTGAGTGCACACACGCAGGAGCTAGCTAGTAGCCTATAAACAGTGACAGTCAGTGAGTGTCCTACTCCTAGTACAGTATAACTACAATACTATTAGTAAAGGACAGCAGAAATACTGGTATAGATGAGAGAAATAAACAGAGGACAGCTGCCCACAGAGGCAAGGCCCCCCTGAGGCCTAAACCTGTAAGCTTGCAGCAGCTGCCTGTCTCTAATGTAACACACAAGCTACTAACTAAAATACAATGTCTATCTAACTAACAACAATATAGGTGTATATGGCAGGTGTAGGTGAGCAAAAACGCTAGGTAAATGATCACAATAGAGCACTTGCTAAGCCAAAGCACAAAGGAGCAACTCTCTCTCTGTACAAGTCTCAGGCAAGCATGGAGAAACGGAACATGGCGGCCGCTATTTATAGGGTAGGGGCTGGCCAGGGTCCCCCTCTGTGATTGGCTGCCGTCAGAGGGCCTGGGAGCCCTCTGATTGGCTCTAAGGACATCAATCTGGGCTATGACGCTATTCGAGCTCGGTACCGAGCTCGAATAGCGCCGTTTGCTCGAATAGCTCGAATAGTGAATGGGCTATTCGAGTGTACTCGGATAGCCCATTCGAATAGCTACAGCTATTCGGAGCTCGAATACCGAGCTCGGATAGCTGAAAAAGAGCTCGAATATTCGAGCTACTCGAATATTCGAGCTCTGCTGAGCACCACTAAAGTGAAATGAGGAAGAAATCCGGTGAAAGAGGGAGGGGCAAGGGAAGAGGTGTTTCCCCTGACGGTTCACGTACAGGCCACAGGGGAGCACCCAAGAAAACCCACTCAATACCGCCCATGTTGTCCAGGACAACAACCCTCACAGATCCAAAAGAACAGGACCAGATAATTACTTGGATGACCTCTCAAGCGTCCAGCAGTGGGTTAAGCAGCACCAGCACATCACGCACGAGGTCCGAGTCCTCAGCCAGTTACAAGGAGCCAGTGGGCACAAAGCTGACACAACCGGCAGCGACACCACGCACACAACTGCCAGATAACCAGACGACGTTGGAGTGAGCTGCGCAGAGGTTGTTCTGGGGAGCTCTACTCCACGGCGGCGGCCCCCCACAATGACATATGACGAGTTTGAGGAGATGGAAGAGGAGGGTATGGACAATGTGGACATAGACCCAGATTTTGTTTGTGAACGAGAACATCGCCGTCGTAGCAGCAGCACAGATGAGTCTGTTGAGGAACCCACTGCTGCACTAGTTCGCCTTGTGCCACAAGGTAGGCGGCGCGCAATTTCAGGCACCGCAAGCATGGAAGTTCAAGTGAGAGGCAAAAGAGGCGCAAACAGAAATCGCCAGCAAGGCAGGTGCTCCAAAGTCTGGGCTTTCTTTGAAGACTGCACTGAGGATGTTACCATGGCGATTTGCAAGGTGTGCAAGACCCGCCTGAGCAGGGGGAAAAGTATTAACAACCTCTCCACCACCAGCATGAGCCGCCACATTCTATCCAAACATCCCACTCTGTGGGCAAACGCGGCAGGACAGGGTACCACCAGCAACACTGCCTCCCTTGGGTTCACCAGACTCACCACCAGACCCGCCTCAGCAGCAGCAGTAGCCCAGCCATTGCGTGGTTCACAACATTCACAAACATCAGACAATGCTGACACTGTCACTTTCCGGACTAGTGCTCTTGAGGTCTCCCAGTGTTCATCAAACACAACAACCAACAGCCCTTCGGTGTGCAGCCCTATGGTTGAGTTGTCTGTCTCTGAGATGTTTGAGCGCAAGAGGAAATTGCCAGCAAATGACCCCCGGGCCGTGGCAGTAACAGCCAGCCAGCATAGCCAAGGTTCTGGCCTGCGAAATGCTGCCATATCGAGTGGTGGAGACAAACAGCTTCAAGGGCATGATGTCAGTGGCCATCCCACGTTACGTGGTTCCCAGCCGCTACCACTTTGCGCGCTCTGCAGTGCCTGAGTTGCATGAGCACGTGGTCAGCTAAATTACCCGAAGCTTGAAGAATGCCGTTGCCTGCAAGGTTCACCTCACCACTGACACCTGGACGAGTGCGTTCGGCCAGGGTCGATACATCTCCCTTACCGCGCACTGGGTGAACCTTGTGGAGCCTGGCAGCGATTCCTCACCTGCTACGGCGCGGGTGTTGCCCACGCCGCAAACAGCTGCACCGCCGTCCCTCCCACTGGATAACAACAGCAGCACCTACCTCTCTGACTCCTTCTCCTCCAACGCATCTCAAAGCTGTACCTCATCCGGAAACGCTAACCCAGCACCAGCAGCAGTAGGATCGTGGAAGCAGTGCAGCACAGCTGTTGGCATGCGTCAGCAAGCGTTGCTGAAGCTGATCTGCCTTGGGGATAAGCAGCACACAGGGGAGGAAATTTGGAGGGGAATAAAGGAACAGACGGATTTGTGGCTGGCACCGCTGGACCTGAAACCGGCATGAAGCTAGACACCTGGCACGAACTGGCAATGTACGCAATAGAGGTGCTGGCTTGCCCGGCAGCCAGCGTTATGTCAGAACGCTGTTTCAGTGCTGCCGGAGGCATCGTCACAGATTGGCGTATCCACCTCTCCACAGAAAATGCAGACCGTCTGACTCAAATTAAAATGAATCAATCCTGGATTGGAAACGATGACGCAACACTCCAGGACCCCAACCAAGTAACATGACCAATGAACATCTGGGATGGTTTAGCGTTTCCGGTCCCTGTTTATTGAACCTCTCATCTGTATTACATTTATGACTGCATGGCGGCAAAAAGCATTGCTGCTATATCCGCACGCTTTTTGTCCTCATGCAAGGCCTGGGTTGTTGTGTCTCAAAAAGCATGGCCTTCTTCTCCTCCTGCGCCTGCTCCTGTTCCATCACGTGTGCTGCTGCTGCTGGGTTAGCGTTGCCGCCCGGTCCCTGTTTATTGAACCTCTTATCTTTATTACATTTATGACTGCATGCATGGCGGTAAAAAGCATGCTATCCACACGCTTTTTGTCCTCATGCAAGGCCTGGGTTGTTGTGTCTCACAAAGCGTGGCCTTCTCCTCCTGCGCCTCCTCCTGTTCCATCACGTGTGCTGCTGCTGCTGCTGCTGGGTTAGCGTTGCCGGTCCCTGTTTATGGAACCTCTTATCTTTATTACATTTATGACTGCATGGCGGTACAAAGCATGCTATCCGCACACTTTTTGTCCTCATGCAAGGCCTGGGTTGTTGTGTCTCACAAAGCGTGGCCTTCTCCTCCTGCGCCTCCTCCTGTTCCATCACGTGTGCTGCTGCTGCTGCTGCTGGGTTAGCGTTGCCGGTCCCTGTTTATGGAACCTCTTATCTTTATTACATTTATGACTGCATGGCGGTACAAAGCATGCTATCCGCATGCTTTTTGTCCTCATGCAAGGCCTGGGTTGTTGTGTCTCACAAAGCGTGGCCTTCTCCTCCTGCGCCTCCTCCTGTTCCATCACGTGTGCTGCTGCTGCTGCTGCTGCTGGGTTAGCGTTGCCGGTCCCTGTTTATGGAACCTCTTATCTTTATTACATTTATGACTGCATGGCGGTACAAAGCATGCTATCCGCACGCTTTTTGTCCTCATGCAAGGCCTGGGTTGTTGTGTCTCACAAAGCGTGGCCTTCTCCTCCTGCGCCTCCTCCTGTTCCATCACGTGTGCTGCTGCAGCTGCTGCTGGGTTAGCGTTGCCGGTCCCTGTTTATGGAACCTCTTATCTTTATTACATTTATGACTGCATGGCGGTACAAAGCATGCTATCTGCACGCTTTTTGTCCTCATGCAAGGCCTGGGTTGTTGTGTCTCACAAAGCGTGGCCTTCTCCTCCTGCGCCTCCTCCTGTTCCATCACGTGTGCTGCTGCTGCTGCTGCTGCTGGGTTAGCGTTGCCGGTCCCTGTTTATGGAACCTCTTATCTTTATTACATTTATGACTGCATGTCGGTACAAAGCATGCTATCTGCACGCTTTTTGTCCTCATGCAAGGCCTGGGTTGTTGTGTCTCACAAAGCGTGGCCTTCTCCTCCTGCGCCTCCTCCTGTTCCATCACGTGTGCTGCTGCTGCTGCTGCTGCTGGGTTAGCGTTGCCGGTCCCTGTTTATGGAACCTCTTATCTTTATTACATTTATGACTGCATGGCGGTACAAAGCATGCTATCTGCACGCTTTTTGTCCTCATGCAAGGCCTGGGTTGTTGTGTCTCACAAAGCGTGGCCTTCTCCTCCTGCGCCTCCTCCTGTTCCATCACGTGTGCTGCTGCTGCTGCTGGGTTAGCGTTGCCGGTCCCTGTTTATGGAACCTCTTATCTTTATTGCATTTATGACTGCATGGCGGTACAAAGCATGCTATCCGCACGCTTCTTGTCCTCATGCAAGGCCTGGGTTGTTGTGTATCACAAAGCGTGGCCTTCTCCTCCTGCGCCACCCTCCTCCTGTTCCATCACGTGTGCTGCTGCTGGGTTAGCGTTACCGGTCCCTTTTCCTGGAACCTCTTATATGTATTACATTTATGACTGCATGCCGACAAAAAGCATGTTACCTGTGCAAAGAAAACAGACATTTCCCGCATTTAAAAGACAGTTTTCCCTTTGAAACTTTAAAATCGATTTTCTCAAAAACTATACGCTCTTTTTGCTAATTTTTTTTCCTCTTGTACCCACTCCCAAGGTGCACATACCCTGTAAATTTGGGGTATGTAGCACGTAAGGAGGCTTTACAAAGCACAAAACTTCGGGTCCCCATTGACTTCCATTATGTTCGGAGTTCGGGTCGAACACCCGAACATCGCGGCCATGTTCGGCCTGTTCGGCCCGAACCCGAACATCTAGATGTTCGCCCAACACTAGGTTTATGCTTAGAAATCCAGTTTTGGCCTTCGAATCTTGGTTTTAGGGTTAGGTTAGGGTTAGAAGACAGGGTTTAGGGTTAGAATGTAGGGTTAGAATTTAGGGTTTTAGGCTTAGAATTTAGGGTTGTGGCCTAGAAATTAGGGTTTCGGCTTCGAAATTAGGGTTAGAAAAAAAAAAAATTTGGTTGGGGCTTTTTTTCCCCCCAATAAACCTTCTCCTGAATAACTTTTTTTTTTTTTTTTTTTTTTTTTTTTTGCCAAGAGACCAATTCTTCTTCTTCTTCTTCTTCTTCTTCTTCTTCTTCTTCTTGTGGTCAAAACTCAGGTGGGAGGCTTAGAATTGAAGTTGAATAGTCCGAATGGAGGGTTTAGGCTTAGAAATCCAGTTTTGGCCTTCGAATCTTGGTTTTAGGGTTAGGTTAGGGTTAGAAGACAGGGTTTAGGGTTAGAATGTAGGGTTAGAATTTAGGTATTTTAGGCTTAGCATTTAGGGTTGTGGCCTAGAAATTAGGGTTTCGGCTTCGAAATTAGGGTTAGAAAGAAAAAAAAAAATTTGTTGGGGCTTTTTTTCCCCCCAAAAAACCTTCTCCTCGAAAAAAAATAACTTTTTTTTTTTTTTTTTTTTTTTTTTTCCTCCAAGAGACCAATTCTTCTTCTTCTTCTTCTTCTTCTTCTTCTTCTTCTTCTTCTTCTTCTTCTTGTGGTCAAAACTCAGGTGGGAGGCTTAGAATTGAAGTAGAATAGTCCGAATGGAGGGTTTAGGCTTAGAAATCCAGTTTTGGCCTTCGAATCTTGGTTTTAGGGTTAGGGTTAGGTTAGGGTTAGAAGACAGGGTTTAGGGTTAGAATGTAGGCTTAGAATTGAGGGTTTTAGGCTTAGAATTTAGGGTTGTGGCCTAGAAATTAGGGTTTCGGCTTCGAAATTAGGGTTAGAAAGAAAAAAAATATTTTTGTTGGGGCTTTTTTTTCCCCCAATAAACCTTCTCCTCGAAAAAAAATAACTTTTTTTTTTTTTTTTTTTTTTTTGCCAAGAGACCAATTCTTCTTCTTCTTCTTCTTCTTCTTCTTCTTCTTCTTCTTCTTCTTCTTCTTCTTCTTCTTGTGGTCAAAACTCAGGTGGGAGGCTTAGAATTGAAGTAGAATAGTCCGAATGGAGGGTTTAGGCTTAGAAATCCAGTTTTGGCCTTCGAATCTTGGTTTTAGGGTTAGGGTTAGGTTAGGGTTAGAAGACAGGGTTTAGGGTTAGAATGTAGGCTTAGAATTGAGGGTTTTAGGCTTAGAATTTAGGGTTGTGGCCTAGAAATTAGGGTTTCGGCTTCGAAATTAGGGTTAGAAAGAAAAAAAATATTTTTGTTGGGGCTTTTTTTTCCCCCAATAAACCTTCTCCTCGAAAAAAAATAACTTGTTTTTTTTTTTTTTTTTTTTTGCCAAGAGACCAATTCTTCTTCTTCTTCTTCTTCTTCTTCTTCTTCTTCTTCTTCTTCTTCTTCTTCTTCTTGTGGTCAAAACTCAGGTGGGAGGCTTAGAATTGAAGTAGAATAGTCCGAATGGAGGGTTTAGGCTTAGAAATCCAGTTTTGGCCTTCGAATCTTGGTTTTAGGGTTAGGGTTAGGTTAGGGTTAGAAGACAGGGTTTAGGGTTAGAATGTAGGCTTAGAATTGAGGGTTTTAGGCTTAGAATTTAGGGTTGTGGCCTAGAAATTAGGGTTTCGGCTTCGAAATTAGGGTTAGAAAGAAAAAAAATATTTTTGTTGGGGCTTTTTTTTCCCCCAATAAACCTTCTCCTCGAAAAAAAATAACTTTTTTTTTTTTTTTTTTTTTTTTGCCAAGAGACCAATTCTTCTTCTTCTTCTTCTTCTTCTTCTTCTTCTTCTTCTTCTTCTTCTTCTTCTTCTTCTTCTTGTGGTCAAAACTCAGGTGGGAGGCTTAGAATTGAAGTAGAATAGTCCGAATGGAGGGTTTAGGCTTAGAAATCCAGTTTTGGCCTTCGAATCTTGGTTTTAGGGTTAGGGTTAGGTTAGGGTTAGAAGACAAGGTTTAGGGTTAGAATGTAGGGTTAGAATTTAGGGTTTTAGGCTTAGAATTGAGGGTTGTGGCCTAGAAATTAGGGTTTCGGCTTCGAAATTAGGGTTAGAAAGAAAAAAAAAAATTTGTTGGGGCTTTTTTTCCCCCCAAAAAACCTTCTCCTCGAAAAAAAATAACTTTTTTTTTTTTTTTTTTTTTTTTTCCTCCAAGAGACCAATTCTTCTTCTTCTTCTTCTTCTTCTTCTTCTTCTTCTTCTTCTTCTTCTTCTTCTTCTTCTTGTGGTCAAAACTCAGGTGGGAGGCTTAGAATTGAAGTAGAATAGTCCGAATGGAGGGTTTAGGCTTAGAAATCCAGTTTTGGCCTTCGAATCTTGGTTTTAGGGTTAGGGTTAGGTTAGGGTTAGAAGACAAGGTTTAGGGTTAGAATGTAGGGTTAGAATTTAGGGTTTTAGGCTTAGAATTGAGGGTTGTGGCCTAGAAATTAGGGTTTCGGCTTCGAAATTAGGGTTAGAAAGAAAAAAAAAAAATTTGTTGGGGCTTTTTTTCCCCCCAAAAAACCTTCTCCTCGAAAAAAAATAACTTTTTTTTTTTTTTTTTTTTTTTTTCCTCCAAGAGACCAATTCTTCTTCTTCTTCTTCTTCTTCTTCTTCTTCTTCTTCTTCTTCTTCTTCTTCTTCTTCTTCTTGTGGTCAAAACTCAGGTGGGAGGCTTAGAATTGAAGTAGAATAGTCCGAATGGAGGGTTTAGGCTTAGAAATCCAGTTTTGGCCTTCGAATCTTGGTTTTAGGGTTAGGGTTAGGTTAGGGTTAGAAGACAAGGTTTAGGGTTAGAATGTAGGGTTAGAATTTAGGGTTTTAGGCTTAGAATTGAGGGTTGTGGCCTAGAAATTAGGGTTTCGGCTTCGAAATTAGGGTTAGAAAGAAAAAAAAAAATTTGTTGGGGCTTTTTTTCCCCCCAAAAAAACCTTCTCCTCGAAAAAAAATAACTTTTTTTTTTTTTTTTTTTTTTTTCCTCCAAGAGACCAATTCTTCTTCTTCTTCTTCTTCTTCTTCTTCTTCTTCTTCTTCTTCTTCTTCTTCTTCTTGTGGTCAAAACTCAGGTGGGAGGCTTAGAATTGAAGTAGAATAGTCCGAATGGAGGGTTTAGGCTTAGAAATCCAGTTTTGGCCTTCGAATCTTGGTTTTAGGGTTAGGGTTAGGTTAGGGTTAGAAGACAAGGTTTAGGGTTAGAATGTAGGGTTAGAATTTAGGGTTTTAGGCTTAGAATTGAGGGTTGTGGCCTAGAAATTAGGGTTTCGGCTTCGAAATTAGGGTTAGAAAGAAAAAAAAAAATTTGTTGGGGCTTTTTTTCCCCCCAAAAAACCTTCTCCTCGAAAAAAAATAACTTTTTTTTTTTTTTTTTTTTTTTTCCTCCAAGAGACCAATTCTTCTTCTTCTTCTTCTTCTTCTTCTTCTTCTTCTTCTTCTTCTTCTTCTTCTTCTTGTGGTCAAAACTCAGGTGGGAGGCTTAGAATTGAAGTAGAATAGTCCGAATGGAGGGTTTAGGCTTAGAAATCCAGTTTTGGCCTTCGAATCTTGGTTTTAGGGTTAGGGTTAGGTTAGGGTTAGAAGACAAGGTTTAGGGTTAGAATGTAGGGTTAGAATTTAGGGTTTTAGGCTTAGAATTGAGGGTTGTGGCCTAGAAATTAGGGTTTCGGCTTCGAAATTAGGGTTAGAAAGAAAAAAAAAAATTTGTTGGGGCTTTTTTTCCCCCCAAAAAACCTTCTCCTCGAAAAAAAATAACTTTTTTTTTTTTTTTTTTTTTTTTTCCTCCAAGAGACCAATTCTTCTTCTTCTTCTTCTTCTTCTTCTTCTTCTTCTTCTTCTTCTTCTTCTTCTTCTTGTGGTCAAAACTCAGGTGGGAGGCTTAGAATTGAAGTAGAATAGTCCGAATGGAGGGTTTAGGCTTAGAAATCCAGTTTTGGCCTTCGAATCTTGGTTTTAGGGTTAGGGTTAGGTTAGGGTTAGAAGACAAGGTTTAGGGTTAGAATGTAGGGTTAGAATTTAGGGTTTTAGGCTTAGAATTGAGGGTTGTGGCCTAGAAATTAGGGTTTCGGCTTCGAAATTAGGGTTAGAAAGAAAAAAAAAATTTGTTGGGGCTTTTTTTCCCCCCAAAAAACCTTCTCCTCGAAAAAAAATAACTTTTTTTTTTTTTTTTTTTTTTTTTCCTCCAAGAGACCAATTCTTCTTCTTCTTCTTCTTCTTCTTCTTCTTCTTCTTCTTCTTCTTCTTCTTCTTCTTCTTCTTGTGGTCAAAACTCAGGTGGGAGGCTTAGAATTGAAGTAGAATAGTCCGAATGGAGGGTTTAGGCTTAGAAATCCAGTTTTGGCCTTCGAATCTTGGTTTTAGGGTTAGGGTTAGGTTAGGGTTAGAAGACAAGGTTTAGGGTTAGAATGTAGGGTTAGAATTTAGGGTTTTAGGCTTAGAATTGAGGGTTGTGGCCTAGAAATTAGGGTTTCGGCTTCGAAATTAGGGTTAGAAAGAAAAAAAAAAATTTGTTGGGGCTTTTTTTCCCCCCAAAAAACCTTCTCCTCGAAAAAAAATAACTTTTTTTTTTTTTTTTTTTTTTTTCCTCCAAGAGACCAATTCTTCTTCTTCTTCTTCTTCTTCTTCTTCTTCTTCTTCTTCTTCTTCTTCTTCTTCTTCTTGTGGTCAAAACTCAGGTGGGAGGCTTAGAATTGAAGTAGAATAGTCCGAATGGAGGGTTTAGGCTTAGAAATCCAGTTTTGGCCTTCGAATCTTGGTTTTAGGGTTAGGGTTAGGTTAGGGTTAGAAGACAAGGTTTAGGGTTAGAATGTAGGGTTAGAATTTAGGGTTTTAGGCTTAGAATTGAGGGTTGTGGCCTAGAAATTAGGGTTTCGGCTTCGAAATTAGGGTTAGAAAGAAAAAAAAAAATTTGTTGGGGCTTTTTTTCCCCCCAAAAAACCTTCTCCTCGAAAAAAAATAACTTTTTTTTTTTTTTTTTTTTTTTTCCTCCAAGAGACCAATTCTTCTTCTTCTTCTTCTTCTTCTTCTTCTTCTTCTTCTTCTTCTTCTTCTTCTTCTTGTGGTCAAAACTCAGGTGGGAGGCTTAGAATTGAAGTAGAATAGTCCGAATGGAGGGTTTAGGCTTAGAAATCCAGTTTTGGCCTTCGAATCTTGGTTTTAGGGTTAGGGTTAGGTTAGGGTTAGAAGACAAGGTTTAGGGTTAGAATGTAGGGTTAGAATTTAGGGTTTTAGGCTTAGAATTGAGGGTTGTGGCCTAGAAATTAGGGTTTCGGCTTCGAAATTAGGGTTAGAAAGAAAAAAAAAAATTTGTTGGGGCTTTTTTTCCCCCCAAAAAACCTTCTCCTCGAAAAAAAATAACTTTTTTTTTTTTTTTTTTTTTTTTTCCTCCAAGAGACCAATTCTTCTTCTTCTTCTTCTTCTTCTTCTTCTTCTTCTTCTTCTTCTTCTTCTTCTTCTTGTGGTCAAAACTCAGGTGGGAGGCTTAGAATTGAAGTAGAATAGTCCGAATGGAGGGTTTAGGCTTAGAAATCCAGTTTTGGCCTTCGAATCTTGGTTTTAGGGTTAGGGTTAGGTTAGGGTTAGAAGACAAGGTTTAGGGTTAGAATGTAGGGTTAGAATTTAGGGTTTTAGGCTTAGAATTGAGGGTTGTGGCCTAGAAATTAGGGTTTCGGCTTCGAAATTAGGGTTAGAAAGAAAAAAAAAAATTTGTTGGGGCTTTTTTTCCCCCCAAAAAACCTTCTCCTCGAAAAAAAATAACTTTTTTTTTTTTTTTTTTTTTTTTTCCTCCAAGAGACCAATTCTTCTTCTTCTTCTTCTTCTTCTTCTTCTTCTTCTTCTTCTTCTTCTTCTTCTTCTTGTGGTCAAAACTCAGGTGGGAGGCTTAGAATTGAAGTAGAATAGTCCGAATGGAGGGTTTAGGCTTAGAAATCCAGTTTTGGCCTTCGAATCTTGGTTTTAGGGTTAGGGTTAGGTTAGGGTTAGAAGACAAGGTTTAGGGTTAGAATGTAGGGTTAGAATTTAGGGTTTTAGGCTTAGAATTGAGGGTTGTGGCCTAGAAATTAGGGTTTCGGCTTCGAAATTAGGGTTAGAAAGAAAAAAAAAAATTTGTTGGGGCTTTTTTTCCCCCCAAAAAACCTTCTCCTCGAAAAAAAATAACTTTTTTTTTTTTTTTTTTTTTTTTTCCTCCAAGAGACCAATTCTTCTTCTTCTTCTTCTTCTTCTTCTTCTTCTTCTTCTTCTTCTTCTTCTTCTTCTTGTGGTCAAAACTCAGGTGGGAGGCTTGAATTGAAGTAGAATAGTCCGAATGGAGGGTTTAGGCTTAGAAATCCAGTTTTGGCCTTCGAATCTTGGTTTTAGGGTTAGGGTTAGGTTAGGGTTAGAAGACAAGGTTTAGGGTTAGAATGTAGGGTTAGAATTTAGGGTTTTAGGCTTAGAATTGAGGGTTGTGGCCTAGAAATTAGGGTTTCGGCTTCGAAATTAGGGTTAGAAAGAAAAAAAAAAATTTGTTGGGGCTTTTTTTCCCCCCAAAAAACCTTCTCCTCGAAAAAAAATAACTTTTTTTTTTTTTTTTTTTTTTTTTCCTCCAAGAGACCAATTCTTCTTCTTCTTCTTCTTCTTCTTCTTCTTCTTCTTCTTCTTCTTCTTCTTCTTCTTGTGGTCAAAACTCAGGTGGGAGGCTTAGAATTGAAGTAGAATAGTCCGAATGGAGGGTTTAGGCTTAGAAATCCAGTTTTGGCCTTCGAATCTTGGTTTTAGGGTTAGGGTTAGGTTAGGGTTAGAAGACAAGGTTTAGGGTTAGAATGTAGGGTTAGAATTTAGGGTTTTAGGCTTAGAATTGAGGGTTGTGGCCTAGAAATTAGGGTTTCGGCTTCGAAATTAGGGTTAGAAAGAAAAAAAAAATTTGTTGGGGCTTTTTTTCCCCCCAAAAAACCTTCTCCTCGAAAAAAAATAACTTTTTTTTTTTTTTTTTTTTTTTTTCCTCCAAGAGACCAATTCTTCTTCTTCTTCTTCTTCTTCTTCTTCTTCTTCTTCTTCTTCTTCTTCTTCTTCTTCTTGTGGTCAAAACTCAGGTGGGAGGCTTAGAATTGAAGTAGAATAGTCCGAATGGAGGGTTTAGGCTTAGAAATCCAGTTTTGGCCTTCGAATCTTGGTTTTAGGGTTAGGGTTAGGTTAGGGTTAGAAGACAAGGTTTAGGGTTAGAATGTAGGGTTAGAATTTAGGGTTTTAGGCTTAGAATTGAGGGTTGTGGCCTAGAAATTAGGGTTTCGGCTTCGAAATTAGGGTTAGAAAGAAAAAAAAAAATTTGTTGGGGCTTTTTTTCCCCCCAAAAAACCTTCTCCTCGAAAAAAAATAACTTTTTTTTTTTTTTTTTTTTTTTTCCCTCCAAGAGACCAATTCTTCTTCTTCTTCTTCTTCTTCTTCTTCTTCTTCTTCTTCTTCTTCTTCTTCTTCTTGTGGTCAAAACTCAGGTGGGAGGCTTAGAATTGAAGTAGAATAGTCCGAATGGAGGGTTTAGGCTTAGAAATCCAGTTTTGGCCTTCGAATCTTGGTTTTAGGGTTAGGGTTAGGTTAGGGTTAGAAGACAAGGTTTAGGGTTAGAATGTAGGGTTAGAATTTAGGGTTTTAGGCTTAGAATTGAGGGTTGTGGCCTAGAAATTAGGGTTTCGGCTTCGAAATTAGGGTTAGAAAGAAAAAAAAAAATTTGTTGGGGCTTTTTTTCCCCCCAAAAAACCTTCTCCTCGAAAAAAAATAACTTTTTTTTTTTTTTTTTTTTTTTTCCTCCAAGAGACCAATTCTTCTTCTTCTTCTTCTTCTTCTTCTTCTTCTTCTTCTTCTTCTTCTTCTTCTTCTTGTGGTCAAAACTCAGGTGGGAGGCTTAGAATTGAAGTAGAATAGTCCGAATGGAGGGTTTAGGCTTAGAAATCCAGTTTTGGCCTTCGAATCTTGGTTTTAGGGTTAGGGTTAGGTTAGGGTTAGAAGACAAGGTTTAGGGTTAGAATGTAGGGTTAGAATTTAGGGTTTTAGGCTTAGAATTGAGGGTTGTGGCCTAGAAATTAGGGTTTCGGCTTCGAAATTAGGGTTAGAAAGAAAAAAAAAAATTTGTTGGGGCTTTTTTTCCCCCCAAAAAACCTTCTCCTCGAAAAAAAATAACTTTTTTTTTTTTTTTTTTTTTTTTTCCTCCAAGAGACCAATTCTTCTTCTTCTTCTTCTTCTTCTTCTTCTTCTTCTTCTTCTTCTTCTTCTTCTTCTTGTGGTCAAAACTCAGGTGGGAGGCTTAGAATTGAAGTAGAATAGTCCGAATGGAGGGTTTAGGCTTAGAAATCCAGTTTTGGCCTTCGAATCTTGGTTTTAGGGTTAGGGTTAGGTTAGGGTTAGAAGACAAGGTTTAGGGTTAGAATGTAGGGTTAGAATTTAGGGTTTTAGGCTTAGAATTGAGGGTTGTGGCCTAGAAATTAGGGTTTCGGCTTCGAAATTAGGGTTAGAAAGAAAAAAAAAATTTGTTGGGGCTTTTTTTCCCCCCAAAAAACCTTCTCCTCGAAAAAAAATAACTTTTTTTTTTTTTTTTTTTTTTTTTCCTCCAAGAGACCAATTCTTCTTCTTCTTCTTCTTCTTCTTCTTCTTCTTCTTCTTCTTCTTCTTCTTCTTCTTCTTCTTGTGGTCAAAACTCAGGTGGGAGGCTTAGAATTGAAGTAGAATAGTCCGAATGGAGGGTTTAGGCTTAGAAATCCAGTTTTGGCCTTCGAATCTTGGTTTTAGGGTTAGGGTTAGGTTAGGGTTAGAAGACAAGGTTTAGGGTTAGAATGTAGGGTTAGAATTTAGGGTTTTAGGCTTAGAATTGAGGGTTGTGGCCTAGAAATTAGGGTTTCGGCTTCGAAATTAGGGTTAGAAAGAAAAAAAAAAATTTGTTGGGGCTTTTTTTCCCCCCAAAAAACCTTCTCCTCGAAAAAAAATAACTTTTTTTTTTTTTTTTTTTTTTTTCCTCCAAGAGACCAATTCTTCTTCTTCTTCTTCTTCTTCTTCTTCTTCTTCTTCTTCTTCTTCTTCTTCTTCTTGTGGTCAAAACTCAGGTGGGAGGCTTAGAATTGAAGTAGAATAGTCCGAATGGAGGGTTTAGGCTTAGAAATCCAGTTTTGGCCTTCGAATCTTGGTTTTAGGGTTAGGGTTAGGTTAGGGTTAGAAGACAAGGTTTAGGGTTAGAATGTAGGGTTAGAATTTAGGGTTTTAGGCTTAGAATTGAGGGTTGTGGCCTAGAAATTAGGGTTTCGGCTTCGAAATTAGGGTTAGAAAGAAAAAAAAAAATTTGTTGGGGCTTTTTTTCCCCCCAAAAAACCTTCTCCTCGAAAAAAAATAACTTTTTTTTTTTTTTTTTTTTTTTTCCTCCAAGAGACCAATTCTTCTTCTTCTTCTTCTTCTTCTTCTTCTTCTTCTTCTTCTTCTTCTTCTTCTTCTTGTGGTCAAAACTCAGGTGGGAGGCTTAGAATTGAAGTAGAATAGTCCGAATGGAGGGTTTAGGCTTAGAAATCCAGTTTTGGCCTTCGAATCTTGGTTTTAGGGTTAGGGTTAGGTTAGGGTTAGAAGACAAGGTTTAGGGTTAGAATGTAGGGTTAGAATTTAGGGTTTTAGGCTTAGAATTGAGGGTTGTGGCCTAGAAATTAGGGTTTCGGCTTCGAAATTAGGGTTAGAAAGAAAAAAAAAAATTTGTTGGGGCTTTTTTTCCCCCCAAAAAACCTTCTCCTCGAAAAAAAATAACTTTTTTTTTTTTTTTTTTTTTTTTTCCTCCAAGAGACCAATTCTTCTTCTTCTTCTTCTTCTTCTTCTTCTTCTTCTTCTTCTTCTTCTTCTTCTTCTTGTGGTCAAAACTCAGGTGGGAGGCTTAGAATTGAAGTAGAATAGTCCGAATGGAGGGTTTAGGCTTAGAAATCCAGTTTTGGCCTTCGAATCTTGGTTTTAGGGTTAGGGTTAGGTTAGGGTTAGAAGACAAGGTTTAGGGTTAGAATGTAGGGTTAGAATTTAGGGTTTTAGGCTTAGAATTGAGGGTTGTGGCCTAGAAATTAGGGTTTCGGCTTCGAAATTAGGGTTAGAAAGAAAAAAAAAAATTTGTTGGGGCTTTTTTTCCCCCCAAAAAACCTTCTCCTCGAAAAAAAATAACTTTTTTTTTTTTTTTTTTTCTTTTTCCTCCAAGAGACCAATTCTTCTTCTTCTTCTTCTTCTTCTTCTTCTTCTTCTTCTTCTTCTTCTTCTTCTTCTTGTGGTCAAAACTCAGGTGGGAGGCTTAGAATTGAAGTAGAATAGTCCGAATGGAGGGTTTAGGCTTAGAAATCCAGTTTTGGCCTTCGAATCTTGGTTTTAGGGTTAGGGTTAGGTTAGGGTTAGAAGACAAGGTTTAGGGTTAGAATGTAGGGTTAGAATTTAGGGTTTTAGGCTTAGAATTGAGGGTTGTGGCCTAGAAATTAGGGTTTCGGCTTCGAAATTAGGGTTAGAAAGAAAAAAAAAAATTTGTTGGGGCTTTTTTTCCCCCCAAAAAACCTTCTCCTCGAAAAAAAATAACTTTTTTTTTTTTTTTTTTTTTTTTTCCTCCAAGAGACCAATTCTTCTTCTTCTTCTTCTTCTTCTTCTTCTTCTTCTTCTTCTTCTTCTTCTTCTTCTTGTGGTCAAAACTCAGGTGGGAGGCTTAGAATTGAAGTAGAATAGTCCGAATGGAGGGTTTAGGCTTAGAAATCCAGTTTTGGCCTTCGAATCTTGGTTTTAGGGTTAGGGTTAGGTTAGGGTTAGAAGACAAGGTTTAGGGTTAGAATGTAGGGTTAGAATTTAGGGTTTTAGGCTTAGAATTGAGGGTTGTGGCCTAGAAATTAGGGTTTCGGCTTCGAAATTAGGGTTAGAAAGAAAAAAAAAAATTTGTTGGGGCTTTTTTTCCCCCCAAAAAACCTTCTCCTCGAAAAAAAATAACTTTTTTTTTTTTTTTTTTTTTTTTTCCTCCAAGAGACCAATTCTTCTTCTTCTTCTTCTTCTTCTTCTTCTTCTTCTTCTTCTTCTTCTTCTTCTTCTTGTGGTCAAAACTCAGGTGGGAGGCTTAGAATTGAAGTAGAATAGTCCGAATGGAGGGTTTAGGCTTAGAAATCCAGTTTTGGCCTTCGAATCTTGGTTTTAGGGTTAGGGTTAGGTTAGGGTTAGAAGACAAGGTTTAGGGTTAGAATGTAGGGTTAGAATTTAGGGTTTTAGGCTTAGAATTGAGGGTTGTGGCCTAGAAATTAGGGTTTCGGCTTCGAAATTAGGGTTAGAAAGAAAAAAAAAATTTGTTGGGGCTTTTTTTCCCCCCAAAAAACCTTCTCCTCGAAAAAAAATAACTTTTTTTTTTTTTTTTTTTTTTTTTCCTCCAAGAGACCAATTCTTCTTCTTCTTCTTCTTCTTCTTCTTCTTCTTCTTCTTCTTCTTCTTCTTCTTCTTCTTGTGGTCAAAACTCAGGTGGGAGGCTTAGAATTGAAGTAGAATAGTCCGAATGGAGGGTTTAGGCTTAGAAATCCAGTTTTGGCCTTCGAATCTTGGTTTTAGGGTTAGGGTTAGGTTAGGGTTAGAAGACAAGGTTTAGGGTTAGAATGTAGGGTTAGAATTTAGGGTTTTAGGCTTAGAATTGAGGGTTGTGGCCTAGAAATTAGGGTTTCGGCTTCGAAATTAGGGTTAGAAAGAAAAAAAAAATTTGTTGGGGCTTTTTTTCCCCCCAAAAAACCTTCTCCTCGAAAAAAAATAACTTTTTTTTTTTTTTTTTTTTTTTTCCTCCAAGAGACCAATTCTTCTTCTTCTTCTTCTTCTTCTTCTTCTTCTTCTTCTTCTTCTTCTTCTTCTTCTTGTGGTCAAAACTCAGGTGGGAGGCTTAGAATTGAAGTAGAATAGTCCGAATGGAGGGTTTAGGCTTAGAAATCCAGTTTTGGCCTTCGAATCTTGGTTTTAGGGTTAGGGTTAGGTTAGGGTTAGAAGACAAGGTTTAGGGTTAGAATGTAGGGTTAGAATTTAGGGTTTTAGGCTTAGAATTGAGGGTTGTGGCCTAGAAATTAGGGTTTCGGCTTCGAAATTAGGGTTAGAAAGAAAAAAAAAAATTTGTTGGGGCTTTTTTTCCCCCCAAAAAACCTTCTCCTCGAAAAAAAATAACTTTTTTTTTTTTTTTTTTTTTTTTCCTCCAAGAGACCAATTCTTCTTCTTCTTCTTCTTCTTCTTCTTCTTCTTCTTCTTCTTCTTCTTCTTCTTCTTGTGGTCAAAACTCAGGTGGGAGGCTTAGAATTGAAGTAGAATAGTCCGAATGGAGGGTTTAGGCTTAGAAATCCAGTTTTGGCCTTCGAATCTTGGTTTTAGGGTTAGGGTTAGGTTAGGGTTAGAAGACAAGGTTTAGGGTTAGAATGTAGGGTTAGAATTTAGGGTTTTAGGCTTAGAATTGAGGGTTGTGGCCTAGAAATTAGGGTTTCGGCTTCGAAATTAGGGTTAGAAAGAAAAAAAAAAATTTGTTGGGGCTTTTTTTCCCCCCAAAAAACCTTCTCCTCGAAAAAAAATAACTTTTTTTTTTTTTTTTTTTTTTTTTCCTCCAAGAGACCAATTCTTCTTCTTCTTCTTCTTCTTCTTCTTCTTCTTCTTCTTCTTCTTCTTCTTCTTCTTCTTGTGGTCAAAACTCAGGTGGGAGGCTTAGAATTGAAGTAGAATAGTCCGAATGGAGGGTTTAGGCTTAGAAATCCAGTTTTGGCCTTCGAATCTTGGTTTTAGGGTTAGGGTTAGGTTAGGGTTAGAAGACAAGGTTTAGGGTTAGAATGTAGGGTTAGAATTTAGGGTTTTAGGCTTAGAATTGAGGGTTGTGGCCTAGAAATTAGGGTTTCGGCTTCGAAATTAGGGTTAGAAAGAAAAAAAAAATTTGTTGGGGCTTTTTTTCCCCCCAAAAAACCTTCTCCTCGAAAAAAAATAACTTTTTTTTTTTTTTTTTTTTTTTTTTCCTCCAAGAGACCAATTCTTCTTCTTCTTCTTCTTCTTCTTCTTCTTCTTCTTCTTCTTCTTCTTCTTCTTCTTCTTGTGGTCAAAACTCAGGTGGGAGGCTTAGAATTGAAGTAGAATAGTCCGAATGGAGGGTTTAGGCTTAGAAATCCAGTTTTGGCCTTCGAATCTTGGTTTTAGGGTTAGGGTTAGGTTAGGGTTAGAAGACAAGGTTTAGGGTTAGAATGTAGGGTTAGAATTTAGGGTTTTAGGCTTAGAATTGAGGGTTGTGGCCTAGAAATTAGGGTTTCGGCTTCGAAATTAGGGTTAGAAAGAAAAAAAAAAATTTGTTGGGGCTTTTTTTCCCCCCAAAAAACCTTCTCCTCGAAAAAAAATAACTTTTTTTTTTTTTTTTTTTTTTTTTCCTCCAAGAGACCAATTCTTCTTCTTCTTCTTCTTCTTCTTCTTCTTCTTCTTCTTCTTCTTCTTCTTCTTCTTCTTGTGGTCAAAACTCAGGTGGGAGGCTTAGAATTGAAGTAGAATAGTCCGAATGGAGGGTTTAGGCTTAGAAATCCAGTTTTGGCCTTCGAATCTTGGTTTTAGGGTTAGGGTTAGGTTAGGGTTAGAAGACAAGGTTTAGGGTTAGAATGTAGGGTTAGAATTTAGGGTTTTAGGCTTAGAATTGAGGGTTGTGGCCTAGAAATTAGGGTTTCGGCTTCGAAATTAGGGTTAGAAAGAAAAAAAAAAATTTGTTGGGGCTTTTTTTCCCCCCAAAAAACCTTCTCCTCGAAAAAAAATAACTTTTTTTTTTTTTTTTTTTTTTTTTCCTCCAAGAGACCAATTCTTCTTCTTCTTCTTCTTCTTCTTCTTCTTCTTCTTCTTCTTCTTCTTCTTCTTCTTGTGGTCAAAACTCAGGTGGGAGGCTTAGAATTGAAGTAGAATAGTCCGAATGGAGGGTTTAGGCTTAGAAATCCAGTTTTGGCCTTCGAATCTTGGTTTTAGGGTTAGGGTTAGGTTAGGGTTAGAAGACAAGGTTTAGGGTTAGAATGTAGGGTTAGAATTTAGGGTTTTAGGCTTAGAATTGAGGGTTGTGGCCTAGAAATTAGGGTTTCGGCTTCGAAATTAGGGTTAGAAAGAAAAAAAAAAATTTGTTGGGGCTTTTTTTCCCCCCAAAAAACCTTCTCCTCGAAAAAAAATAACTTTTTTTTTTTTTTTTTTTTTTTTTCCTCCAAGAGACCAATTCTTCTTCTTCTTCTTCTTCTTCTTCTTCTTCTTCTTCTTCTTCTTCTTCTTCTTCTTGTGGTCAAAACTCAGGTGGGAGGCTTAGAATTGAAGTAGAATAGTCCGAATGGAGGGTTTAGGCTTAGAAATCCAGTTTTGGCCTTCGAATCTTGGTTTTAGGGTTAGGGTTAGGTTAGGGTTAGAAGACAAGGTTTAGGGTTAGAATGTAGGGTTAGAATTTAGGGTTTTAGGCTTAGAATTGAGGGTTGTGGCCTAGAAATTAGGGTTTCGGCTTCGAAATTAGGGTTAGAAAGAAAAAAAAAAATTTGTTGGGGCTTTTTTTCCCCCCAAAAAACCTTCTCCTCGAAAAAAAATAACTTTTTTTTTTTTTTTTTTTTTTTTTCCTCCAAGAGACCAATTCTTCTTCTTCTTCTTCTTCTTCTTCTTCTTCTTCTTCTTCTTCTTCTTCTTCTTCTTCTTGTGGTCAAAACTCAGGTGGGAGGCTTAGAATTGAAGTAGAATAGTCCGAATGGAGGGTTTAGGCTTAGAAATCCAGTTTTGGCCTTCGAATCTTGGTTTTAGGGTTAGGGTTAGGTTAGGGTTAGAAGACAAGGTTTAGGGTTAGAATGTAGGGTTAGAATTTAGGGTTTTAGGCTTAGAATTGAGGGTTGTGGCCTAGAAATTAGGGTTTCGGCTTCGAAATTAGGGTTAGAAAGAAAAAAAAAAATTTGTTGGGGCTTTTTTTCCCCCCAAAAAACCTTCTCCTCGAAAAAAAATAACTTTTTTTTTTTTTTTTTTTTTTTTTCCTCCAAGAGACCAATTCTTCTTCTTCTTCTTCTTCTTCTTCTTCTTCTTCTTCTTCTTCTTCTTCTTCTTCTTGTGGTCAAAACTCAGGTGGGAGGCTTAGAATTGAAGTAGAATAGTCCGAATGGAGGGTTTAGGCTTAGAAATCCAGTTTTGGCCTTCGAATCTTGGTTTTAGGGTTAGGGTTAGGTTAGGGTTAGAAGACAAGGTTTAGGGTTAGAATGTAGGGTTAGAAAGGGTTAGAATTTAGGGTTTTAGGCTTAGAATTGAGGGTTGTGGCCTAGAAATTAGGGTTTCGGCTTCGAAATTAGGGTTAGAAAGAAAAAAAAAATTTGTTGGGGCTTTTTTTCCCCCCAAAAAACCTTCTCCTCGAAAAAAAATAACTTTTTTTTTTTTTTTTTTTTTTTTTCCTCCAAGAGACCAATTCTTCTTCTTCTTCTTCTTCTTCTTCTTCTTCTTCTTCTTCTTCTTCTTCTTCTTCTTCTTGTGGTCAAAACTCAGGTGGGAGGCTTAGAATTGAAGTAGAATAGTCCGAATGGAGGGTTTAGGCTTAGAAATCCAGTTTTGGCCTTCGAATCTTGGTTTTAGGGTTAGGGTTAGGTTAGGGTTAGAAGACAAGGTTTAGGGTTAGAATGTAGGGTTAGAATTTAGGGTTTTAGGCTTAGAATTGAGGGTTGTGGCCTAGAAATTAGGGTTTCGGCTTCGAAATTAGGGTTAGAAAGAAAAAAAAAATTTGTTGGGGCTTTTTTTCCCCCCAAAAAACCTTCTCCTCGAAAAAAAATAACTTTTTTTTTTTTTTTTTTTTTTCCTCCAAGAGACCAATTCTTCTTCTTCTTCTTCTTCTTCTTCTTCTTCTTCTTCTTCTTCTTCTTCTTCTTCTTGTGGTCAAAACTCAGGTGGGAGGCTTAGAATTGAAGTAGAATAGTCCGAATGGAGGGTTTAGGCTTAGAAATCCAGTTTTGGCCTTCGAATCTTGGTTTTAGGGTTAGGGTTAGGTTAGGGTTAGAAGACAAGGTTTAGGGTTAGAATGTAGGGTTAGAATTTAGGGTTTTAGGCTTAGAATTGAGGGTTGTGGCCTAGAAATTAGGGTTTCGGCTTCGAAATTAGGGTTAGAAAGAAAAAAAAAAATTTGTTGGGGCTTTTTTTCCCCCCAAAAAACCTTCTCCTCGAAAAAAAATAACTTGTTTTTTTTTTTTTTTTTTTTTTCCTCCAAGAGACCAATTCTTCTTCTTCTTCTTCTTCTTCTTCTTCTTCTTCTTCTTCTTCTTCTTCTTCTTCTTCTTGTGGTCAAAACTCAGGTGGGAGGCTTAGAATTGAAGTAGAATAGTCCGAATGGAGGGTTTAGGCTTAGAAATCCAGTTTTGGCCTTCGAATCTTGGTTTTAGGGTTAGGGTTAGGTTAGGGTTAGAAGACAAGGTTTAGGGTTAGAATGTAGGGTTAGAATTTAGGGTTTTAGGCTTAGAATTGAGGGTTGTGGCCTAGAAATTAGGGTTTCGGCTTCGAAATTAGGGTTAGAAAGAAAAAAAAAAATTTGTTGGGGCTTTTTTTCCCCCCAAAAAACCTTCTCCTCGAAAAAAAATAACTTGTTTTTTTTTTTTTTTTTTTTTTCCTCCAAGAGACCAATTCTTCTTCTTCTTCTTCTTCTTCTTCTTCTTCTTCTTCTTCTTCTTCTTCTTCTTCTTGTGGTCAAAACTCAGGTGGGAGGCTTAGAATTGAAGTAGAATAGTCCGAATGGAGGGTTTAGGCTTAGAAATCCAGTTTTGGCCTTCGAATCTTGGTTTTAGGGTTAGGGTTAGGTTAGGGTTAGAAGACAAGGTTTAGGGTTAGAATGTAGGGTTAGAATTTAGGGTTTTAGGCTTAGAATTGAGGGTTGTGGCCTAGAAATTAGGGTTTCGGCTTCGAAATTAGGGTTAGAAAGAAAAAAAAAAATTTGTTGGGGCTTTTTTTCCCCCCAAAAAACCTTCTCCTCGAAAAAAAATAACTTTTTTTTTTTTTTTTTTTTTTTTTCCTCCAAGAGACCAATTCTTCTTCTTCTTCTTCTTCTTCTTCTTCTTCTTCTTCTTCTTCTTCTTCTTCTTCTTGTGGTCAAAACTCAGGTGGGAGGCTTAGAATTGAAGTAGAATAGTCCGAATGGAGGGTTTAGGCTTAGAAATCCAGTTTTGGCCTTCGAATCTTGGTTTTAGGGTTAGGGTTAGGTTAGGGTTAGAAGACAAGGTTTAGGGTTAGAATGTAGGGTTAGAATTTAGGGTTTTAGGCTTAGAATTGAGGGTTGTGGCCTAGAAATTAGGGTTTCGGCTTCGAAATTAGGGTTAGAAAGAAAAAAAAAAATTTGTTGGGGCTTTTTTTCCCCCCAAAAAACCTTCTCCTCGAAAAAAAATAACTTTTTTTTTTTTTTTTTTTTTTTTTCCTCCAAGAGACCAATTCTTCTTCTTCTTCTTCTTCTTCTTCTTCTTCTTCTTCTTCTTCTTCTTCTTCTTCTTCTTGTGGTCAAAACTCAGGTGGGAGGCTTAGAATTGAAGTAGAATAGTCCGAATGGAGGGTTTAGGCTTAGAAATCCAGTTTTGGCCTTCGAATCTTGGTTTTAGGGTTAGGGTTAGGTTAGGGTTAGAAGACAAGGTTTAGGGTTAGAATGTAGGGTTAGAATTTAGGGTTTTAGGCTTAGAATTGAGGGTTGTGGCCTAGAAATTAGGGTTTCGGCTTCGAAATTAGGGTTAGAAAGAAAAAAAAAAATTTGTTGGGGCTTTTTTTCCCCCCAAAAAACCTTCTCCTCGAAAAAAAATAACTTTTTTTTTTTTTTTTTTTTTTTTTCCTCCAAGAGACCAATTCTTCTTCTTCTTCTTCTTCTTCTTCTTCTTCTTCTTCTTCTTCTTCTTCTTCTTCTTCTTGTGGTCAAAACTCAGGTGGGAGGCTTAGAATTGAAGTAGAATAGTCCGAATGGAGGGTTTAGGCTTAGAAATCCAGTTTTGGCCTTCGAATCTTGGTTTTAGGGTTAGGGTTAGGTTAGGGTTAGAAGACAAGGTTTAGGGTTAGAATGTAGGGTTAGAATTTAGGGTTTTAGGCTTAGAATTGAGGGTTGTGGCCTAGAAATTAGGGTTTCGGCTTCGAAATTAGGGTTAGAAAGAAAAAAAAAAATTTGTTGGGGCTTTTTTTCCCCCCAAAAAACCTTCTCCTCGAAAAAAAATAACTTTTTTTTTTTTTTTTTTTTTTTTTCCTCCAAGAGACCAATTCTTCTTCTTCTTCTTCTTCTTCTTCTTCTTCTTCTTCTTCTTCTTCTTCTTCTTCTTCTTGTGGTCAAAACTCAGGTGGGAGGCTTAGAATTGAAGTAGAATAGTCCGAATGGAGGGTTTAGGCTTAGAAATCCAGTTTTGGCCTTCGAATCTTGGTTTTAGGGTTAGGGTTAGGTTAGGGTTAGAAGACAAGGTTTAGGGTTAGAATGTAGGGTTAGAATTTAGGGTTTTAGGCTTAGAATTGAGGGTTGTGGCCTAGAAATTAGGGTTTCGGCTTCGAAATTAGGGTTAGAAAGAAAAAAAAAAATTTGTTGGGGCTTTTTTTCCCCCCAAAAAACCTTCTCCTCGAAAAAAAATAACTTTTTTTTTTTTTTTTTTTTTTTTTCCTCCAAGAGACCAATTCTTCTTCTTCTTCTTCTTCTTCTTCTTCTTCTTCTTCTTCTTCTTCTTCTTCTTCTTCTTGTGGTCAAAACTCAGGTGGGAGGCTTAGAATTGAAGTAGAATAGTCCGAATGGAGGGTTTAGGCTTAGAAATCCAGTTTTGGCCTTCGAATCTTGGTTTTAGGGTTAGGGTTAGGTTAGGGTTAGAAGACAAGGTTTAGGGTTAGAATGTAGGGTTAGAATTTAGGGTTTTAGGCTTAGAATTGAGGGTTGTGGCCTAGAAATTAGGGTTTCGGCTTCGAAATTAGGGTTAGAAAGAAAAAAAAAAATTTGTTGGGGCTTTTTTTCCCCCCAAAAAACCTTCTCCTCGAAAAAAAATAACTTTTTTTTTTTTTTTTTTTTTTTTTCCTCCAAGAGACCAATTCTTCTTCTTCTTCTTCTTCTTCTTCTTCTTCTTCTTCTTCTTCTTCTTCTTCTTCTTCTTGTGGTCAAAACTCAGGTGGGAGGCTTAGAATTGAAGTAGAATAGTCCGAATGGAGGGTTTAGGCTTAGAAATCCAGTTTTGGCCTTCGAATCTTGGTTTTAGGGTTAGGGTTAGGTTAGGGTTAGAAGACAAGGTTTAGGGTTAGAATGTAGGGTTAGAATTTAGGGTTTTAGGCTTAGAATTGAGGGTTGTGGCCTAGAAATTAGGGTTTCGGCTTCGAAATTAGGGTTAGAAAGAAAAAAAAAATTTGTTGGGGCTTTTTTTCCCCCCAAAAAACCTTCTCCTCGAAAAAAAATAACTTTTTTTTTTTTTTTTTTTTTTTTTCCTCCAAGAGACCAATTCTTCTTCTTCTTCTTCTTCTTCTTCTTCTTCTTCTTCTTCTTCTTCTTCTTCTTCTTCTTGTGGTCAAAACTCAGGTGGGAGGCTTAGAATTGAAGTAGAATAGTCCGAATGGAGGGTTTAGGCTTAGAAATCCAGTTTTGGCCTTCGAATCTTGGTTTTAGGGTTAGGGTTAGGTTAGGGTTAGAAGACAAGGTTTAGGGTTAGAATGTAGGGTTAGAATTTAGGGTTTTAGGCTTAGAATTGAGGGTTGTGGCCTAGAAATTAGGGTTTCGGCTTCGAAATTAGGGTTAGAAAGAAAAAAAAAATTTGTTGGGGCTTTTTTTCCCCCCAAAAAACCTTCTCCTCGAAAAAAAATAACTTTTTTTTTTTTTTTTTTTTTTTTTCCTCCAAGAGACCAATTCTTCTTCTTCTTCTTCTTCTTCTTCTTCTTCTTCTTCTTCTTCTTCTTCTTCTTCTTGTGGTCAAAACTCAGGTGGGAGGCTTAGAATTGAAGTAGAATAGTCCGAATGGAGGGTTTAGGCTTAGAAATCCAGTTTTGGCCTTCGAATCTTGGTTTTAGGGTTAGGGTTAGGTTAGGGTTAGAAGACAAGGTTTAGGGTTAGAATGTAGGGTTAGAATTTAGGGTTTTAGGCTTAGAATTGAGGGTTGTGGCCTAGAAATTAGGGTTTCGGCTTCGAAATTAGGGTTAGAAAGAAAAAAAAAAATTTGTTGGGGCTTTTTTTCCCCCCAAAAAACCTTCTCCTCGAAAAAAAATAACTTGTTTTTTTTTTTTTTTTTTTTTTCCTCCAAGAGACCAATTCTTCTTCTTCTTCTTCTTCTTCTTCTTCTTCTTCTTCTTCTTCTTCTTCTTCTTCTTCTTGTGGTCAAAACTCAGGTGGGAGGCTTAGAATTGAAGTAGAATAGTCCGAATGGAGGGTTTAGGCTTAGAAATCCAGTTTTGGCCTTCGAATCTTGGTTTTAGGGTTAGGGTTAGGTTAGGGTTAGAAGACAAGGTTTAGGGTTAGAATGTAGGGTTAGAATTTAGGGTTTTAGGCTTAGAATTGAGGGTTGTGGCCTAGAAATTAGGGTTTCGGCTTCGAAATTAGGGTTAGAAAGAAAAAAAAAAATTTGTTGGGGCTTTTTTTCCCCCCAAAAAACCTTCTCCTCGAAAAAAAATAACTTGTTTTTTTTTTTTTTTTTTTTTTCCTCCAAGAGACCAATTCTTCTTCTTCTTCTTCTTCTTCTTCTTCTTCTTCTTCTTCTTCTTCTTCTTCTTCTTCTTGTGGTCAAAACTCAGGTGGGAGGCTTAGAATTGAAGTAGAATAGTCCGAATGGAGGGTTTAGGCTTAGAAATCCAGTTTTGGCCTTCGAATCTTGGTTTTAGGGTTAGGGTTAGGTTAGGGTTAGAAGACAAGGTTTAGGGTTAGAATGTAGGGTTAGAATTTAGGGTTTTAGGCTTAGAATTGAGGGTTGTGGCCTAGAAATTAGGGTTTCGGCTTCGAAATTAGGGTTAGAAAGAAAAAAAAAAATTTGTTGGGGCTTTTTTTCCCCCCAAAAAACCTTCTCCTCGAAAAAAAATAACTTGTTTTTTTTTTTTTTTTTTTTTTCCTCCAAGAGACCAATTCTTCTTCTTCTTCTTCTTCTTCTTCTTCTTCTTCTTCTTCTTCTTCTTCTTCTTCTTGTGGTCAAAACTCAGGTGGGAGGCTTAGAATTGAAGTAGAATAGTCCGAATGGAGGGTTTAGGCTTAGAAATCCAGTTTTGGCCTTCGAATCTTGGTTTTAGGGTTAGGGTTAGGTTAGGGTTAGAAGACAAGGTTTAGGGTTAGAATGTAGGGTTAGAATTTAGGGTTTTAGGCTTAGAATTGAGGGTTGTGGCCTAGAAATTAGGGTTTCGGCTTCGAAATTAGGGTTAGAAAGAAAAAAAAAAATTTGTTGGGGCTTTTTTTCCCCCCAAAAAACCTTCTCCTCGAAAAAAAATAACTTTTTTTTTTTTTTTTTTTTTTTTTCCTCCAAGAGACCAATTCTTCTTCTTCTTCTTCTTCTTCTTCTTCTTCTTCTTCTTCTTCTTCTTCTTCTTCTTCTTGTGGTCAAAACTCAGGTGGGAGGCTTAGAATTGAAGTAGAATAGTCCGAATGGAGGGTTTAGGCTTAGAAATCCAGTTTTGGCCTTCGAATCTTGGTTTTAGGGTTAGGGTTAGGTTAGGGTTAGAAGACAAGGTTTAGGGTTAGAATGTAGGGTTAGAATTTAGGGTTTTAGGCTTAGAATTGAGGGTTGTGGCCTAGAAATTAGGGTTTCGGCTTCGAAATTAGGGTTAGAAAGAAAAAAAAAAATTTGTTGGGGCTTTTTTTCCCCCCAAAAAACCTTCTCCTCGAAAAAAAATAACTTTTTTTTTTTTTTTTTTTTTTTTTCCTCCAAGAGACCAATTCTTCTTCTTCTTCTTCTTCTTCTTCTTCTTCTTCTTCTTCTTCTTCTTCTTCTTCTTCTTGTGGTCAAAACTCAGGTGGGAGGCTTAGAATTGAAGTAGAATAGTCCGAATGGAGGGTTTAGGCTTAGAAATCCAGTTTTGGCCTTCGAATCTTGGTTTTAGGGTTAGGGTTAGGTTAGGGTTAGAAGACAAGGTTTAGGGTTAGAATGTAGGGTTAGAATTTAGGGTTTTAGGCTTAGAATTGAGGGTTGTGGCCTAGAAATTAGGGTTTCGGCTTCGAAATTAGGGTTAGAAAGAAAAAAAAAAATTTGTTGGGGCTTTTTTTCCCCCCAAAAAACCTTCTCCTCGAAAAAAAATAACTTTTTTTTTTTTTTTTTTTTTTTTTCCTCCAAGAGACCAATTCTTCTTCTTCTTCTTCTTCTTCTTCTTCTTCTTCTTCTTCTTCTTCTTCTTCTTCTTCTTGTGGTCAAAACTCAGGTGGGAGGCTTAGAATTGAAGTAGAATAGTCCGAATGGAGGGTTTAGGCTTAGAAATCCAGTTTTGGCCTTCGAATCTTGGTTTTAGGGTTAGGGTTAGGTTAGGGTTAGAAGACAAGGTTTAGGGTTAGAATGTAGGGTTAGAATTTAGGGTTTTAGGCTTAGAATTGAGGGTTGTGGCCTAGAAAGGTTTCGGCTTCGAAATTAGGGTTAGAAAGAAAAAAAAAAATTTGTTGGGGCTTTTTTTCCCCCCAAAAAACCTTCTCCTCGAAAAAAAATAACTTTTTTTTTTTTTTTTTTTTTTTTTCCTCCAAGAGACCAATTCTTCTTCTTCTTCTTCTTCTTCTTCTTCTTCTTCTTCTTCTTCTTCTTCTTCTTCTTCTTGTGGTCAAAACTCAGGTGGGAGGCTTAGAATTGAAGTAGAATAGTCCGAATGGAGGGTTTAGGCTTAGAAATCCAGTTTTGGCCTTCGAATCTTGGTTTTAGGGTTAGGGTTAGGTTAGGGTTAGAAGACAAGGTTTAGGGTTAGAATGTAGGGTTAGAATTTAGGGTTTTAGGCTTAGAATTGAGGGTTGTGGCCTAGAAATTAGGGTTTCGGCTTCGAAATTAGGGTTAGAAAGAAAAAAAAAAATTTGTTGGGGCTTTTTTTCCCCCCAAAAAACCTTCTCCTCGAAAAAAAATAACTTTTTTTTTTTTTTTTTTTTTTTTTCCTCCAAGAGACCAATTCTTCTTCTTCTTCTTCTTCTTCTTCTTCTTCTTCTTCTTCTTCTTCTTCTTCTTCTTCTTGTGGTCAAAACTCAGGTGGGAGGCTTAGAATTGAAGTAGAATAGTCCGAATGGAGGGTTTAGGCTTAGAAATCCAGTTTTGGCCTTCGAATCTTGGTTTTAGGGTTAGGGTTAGGTTAGGGTTAGAAGACAAGGTTTAGGGTTAGAATGTAGGGTTAGAATTTAGGGTTTTAGGCTTAGAATTGAGGGTTGTGGCCTAGAAATTAGGGTTTCGGCTTCGAAATTAGGGTTAGAAAGAAAAAAAAAAATTTGTTGGGGCTTTTTTTCCCCCCAAAAAACCTTCTCCTCGAAAAAAAATAACTTTTTTTTTTTTTTTTTTTTTTTTTCCTCCAAGAGACCAATTCTTCTTCTTCTTCTTCTTCTTCTTCTTCTTCTTCTTCTTCTTCTTCTTCTTCTTCTTCTTGTGGTCAAAACTCAGGTGGGAGGCTTAGAATTGAAGTAGAATAGTCCGAATGGAGGGTTTAGGCTTAGAAATCCAGTTTTGGCCTTCGAATCTTGGTTTTAGGGTTAGGGTTAGGTTAGGGTTAGAAGACAAGGTTTAGGGTTAGAATGTAGGGTTAGAATTTAGGGTTTTAGGCTTAGAATTGAGGGTTGTGGCCTAGAAATTAGGGTTTCGGCTTCGAAATTAGGGTTAGAAAGAAAAAAAAAAATTTGTTGGGGCTTTTTTTCCCCCCAAAAAACCTTCTCCTCGAAAAAAAATAACTTTTTTTTTTTTTTTTTTTTTTTTTCCTCCAAGAGACCAATTCTTCTTCTTCTTCTTCTTCTTCTTCTTCTTCTTCTTCTTCTTCTTCTTCTTCTTCTTCTTGTGGTCAAAACTCAGGTGGGAGGCTTAGAATTGAAGTAGAATAGTCCGAATGGAGGGTTTAGGCTTAGAAATCCAGTTTTGGCCTTCGAATCTTGGTTTTAGGGTTAGGGTTAGGTTAGGGTTAGAAGACAAGGTTTAGGGTTAGAATGTAGGGTTAGAATTTAGGGTTTTAGGCTTAGAATTGAGGGTTGTGGCCTAGAAATTAGGGTTTCGGCTTCGAAATTAGGGTTAGAAAGAAAAAAAAAAATTTGTTGGGGCTTTTTTTCCCCCCAAAAAACCTTCTCCTCGAAAAAAAATAACTTGTTTTTTTTTTTTTTTTTTTTTTTTTCTGCCAAGAGACCAATTCTTCTTCTTCTTCTTCTTCTTCTTCTTCTTCTTCTTCTTCTTCTTCTTCTTCTTCTTCTTGTGGTCAAAACTCAGGTGGGAGGCTTAGAATTGAAGTAGAATAGTCCGAATGGAGGGTTTAGGCTTAGAAATCCAGTTTTGGCCTTCGAATCTTGGTTTTAGGGTTAGGGTTAGGTTAGGGTTAGAAGACAAGGTTTAGGGTTAGAATGTAGGGTTAGAATTTAGGGTTTTAGGCTTAGAATTGAGGGTTGTGGCCTAGAAATTAGGGTTTCGGCTTCGAAATTAGGGTTAGAAAGAAAAAAAAAAATTTGTTGGGGCTTTTTTTCCCCCCAAAAAACCTTCTCCTCGAAAAAAAATAACTTTTTTTTTTTTTTTTTTTTTTTTTCCTCCAAGAGACCAATTCTTCTTCTTCTTCTTCTTCTTCTTCTTCTTCTTCTTCTTCTTCTTCTTCTTCTTCTTCTTGTGGTCAAAACTCAGGTGGGAGGCTTAGAATTGAAGTAGAATAGTCCGAATGGAGGGTTTAGGCTTAGAAATCCAGTTTTGGCCTTCGAATCTTGGTTTTAGGGTTAGGGTTAGGTTAGGGTTAGAAGACAAGGTTTAGGGTTAGAATGTAGGGTTAGAATTTAGGGTTTTAGGCTTAGAATTGAGGGTTGTGGCCTAGAAATTAGGGTTTCGGCTTCGAAATTAGGGTTAGAAAGAAAAAAAAAAATTTGTTGGGGCTTTTTTTCCCCCCAAAAAACCTTCTCCTCGAAAAAAAATAACTTTTTTTTTTTTTTTTTTTTTTTTTCCTCCAAGAGACCAATTCTTCTTCTTCTTCTTCTTCTTCTTCTTCTTCTTCTTCTTCTTCTTCTTCTTCTTCTTCTTGTGGTCAAAACTCAGGTGGGAGGCTTAGAATTGAAGTAGAATAGTCCGAATGGAGGGTTTAGGCTTAGAAATCCAGTTTTGGCCTTCGAATCTTGGTTTTAGGGTTAGGGTTAGGTTAGGGTTAGAAGACAAGGTTTAGGGTTAGAATGTAGGGTTAGAATTTAGGGTTTTAGGCTTAGAATTGAGGGTTGTGGCCTAGAAATTAGGGTTTCGGCTTCGAAATTAGGGTTAGAAAGAAAAAAAAAAATTTGTTGGGGCTTTTTTTCCCCCCAAAAAACCTTCTCCTCGAAAAAAAATAACTTTTTTTTTTTTTTTTTTTTTTTTTCCTCCAAGAGACCAATTCTTCTTCTTCTTCTTCTTCTTCTTCTTCTTCTTCTTCTTCTTCTTCTTCTTCTTCTTCTTGTGGTCAAAACTCAGGTGGGAGGCTTAGAATTGAAGTAGAATAGTCCGAATGGAGGGTTTAGGCTTAGAAATCCAGTTTTGGCCTTCGAATCTTGGTTTTAGGGTTAGGGTTAGGTTAGGGTTAGAAGACAAGGTTTAGGGTTAGAATGTAGGGTTAGAATTTAGGGTTTTAGGCTTAGAATTGAGGGTTGTGGCCTAGAAATTAGGGTTTCGGCTTCGAAATTAGGGTTAGAAAGAAAAAAAAAAATTTGTTGGGGCTTTTTTTCCCCCCAAAAAACCTTCTCCTCGAAAAAAAATAACTTTTTTTTTTTTTTTTTTTTTTTTTCCTCCAAGAGACCAATTCTTCTTCTTCTTCTTCTTCTTCTTCTTCTTCTTCTTCTTCTTCTTCTTCTTCTTCTTCTTGTGGTCAAAACTCAGGTGGGAGGCTTAGAATTGAAGTAGAATAGTCCGAATGGAGGGTTTAGGCTTAGAAATCCAGTTTTGGCCTTCGAATCTTGGTTTTAGGGTTAGGGTTAGGTTAGGGTTAGAAGACAAGGTTTAGGGTTAGAATGTAGGGTTAGAATTTAGGGTTTTAGGCTTAGAATTGAGGGTTGTGGCCTAGAAATTAGGGTTTCGGCTTCGAAATTAGGGTTAGAAAGAAAAAAAAAATTTGTTGGGGCTTTTTTTCCCCCCAAAAAACCTTCTCCTCGAAAAAAAATAACTTTTTTTTTTTTTTTTTTTTTTTTTCCTCCAAGAGACCAATTCTTCTTCTTCTTCTTCTTCTTCTTCTTCTTCTTCTTCTTCTTCTTCTTCTTCTTCTTCTTGTGGTCAAAACTCAGGTGGGAGGCTTAGAATTGAAGTAGAATAGTCCGAATGGAGGGTTTAGGCTTAGAAATCCAGTTTTGGCCTTCGAATCTTGGTTTTAGGGTTAGGGTTAGGTTAGGGTTAGAAGACAAGGTTTAGGGTTAGAATGTAGGGTTAGAATTTAGGGTTTTAGGCTTAGAATTGAGGGTTGTGGCCTAGAAATTAGGGTTTCGGCTTCGAAATTAGGGTTAGAAAGAAAAAAAAAAATTTGTTGGGGCTTTTTTTCCCCCCAAAAAACCTTCTCCTCGAAAAAAAATAACTTGTTTTTTTTTTTTTTTTTTTTTTCCTCCAAGAGACCAATTCTTCTTCTTCTTCTTCTTCTTCTTCTTCTTCTTCTTCTTCTTCTTCTTCTTCTTCTTCTTGTGGTCAAAACTCAGGTGGGAGGCTTAGAATTGAAGTAGAATAGTCCGAATGGAGGGTTTAGGCTTAGAAATCCAGTTTTGGCCTTCGAATCTTGGTTTTAGGGTTAGGGTTAGGTTAGGGTTAGAAGACAAGGTTTAGGGTTAGAATGTAGGGTTAGAATTTAGGGTTTTAGGCTTAGAATTGAGGGTTGTGGCCTAGAAATTAGGGTTTCGGCTTCGAAATTAGGGTTAGAAAGAAAAAAAAAAATTTGTTGGGGCTTTTTTTCCCCCCAAAAAACCTTCTCCTCGAAAAAAAATAACTTTTTTTTTTTTTTTTTTTTTTTTTCCTCCAAGAGACCAATTCTTCTTCTTCTTCTTCTTCTTCTTCTTCTTCTTCTTCTTCTTCTTCTTCTTCTTCTTCTTGTGGTCAAAACTCAGGTGGGAGGCTTAGAATTGAAGTAGAATAGTCCGAATGGAGGGTTTAGGCTTAGAAATCCAGTTTTGGCCTTCGAATCTTGGTTTTAGGGTTAGGGTTAGGTTAGGGTTAGAAGACAAGGTTTAGGGTTAGAATGTAGGGTTAGAATTTAGGGTTTTAGGCTTAGAATTGAGGGTTGTGGCCTAGAAATTAGGGTTTCGGCTTCGAAATTAGGGTTAGAAAGAAAAAAAAAAATTTGTTGGGGCTTTTTTTCCCCCCAAAAAACCTTCTCCTCGAAAAAAAATAACTTTTTTTTTTTTTTTTTTTTTTTTTCCTCCAAGAGACCAATTCTTCTTCTTCTTCTTCTTCTTCTTCTTCTTCTTCTTCTTCTTCTTCTTCTTCTTCTTCTTGTGGTCAAAACTCAGGTGGGAGGCTTAGAATTGAAGTAGAATAGTCCGAATGGAGGGTTTAGGCTTAGAAATCCAGTTTTGGCCTTCGAATCTTGGTTTTAGGGTTAGGGTTAGGTTAGGGTTAGAAGACAAGGTTTAGGGTTAGAATGTAGGGTTAGAATTTAGGGTTTTAGGCTTAGAATTGAGGGTTGTGGCCTAGAAATTAGGGTTTCGGCTTCGAAATTAGGGTTAGAAAGAAAAAAAAAAATTTGTTGGGGCTTTTTTTCCCCCCAAAAAACCTTCTCCTCGAAAAAAAATAACTTTTTTTTTTTTTTTTTTTTTTTTTCCTCCAAGAGACCAATTCTTCTTCTTCTTCTTCTTCTTCTTCTTCTTCTTCTTCTTCTTCTTCTTCTTCTTCTTCTTGTGGTCAAAACTCAGGTGGGAGGCTTAGAATTGAAGTAGAATAGTCCGAATGGAGGGTTTAGGCTTAGAAATCCAGTTTTGGCCTTCGAATCTTGGTTTTAGGGTTAGGGTTAGGTTAGGGTTAGAAGACAAGGTTTAGGGTTAGAATGTAGGGTTAGAATTTAGGGTTTTAGGCTTAGAATTGAGGGTTGTGGCCTAGAAATTAGGGTTTCGGCTTCGAAATTAGGGTTAGAAAGAAAAAAAAAAATTTGTTGGGGCTTTTTTTCCCCCCAAAAAACCTTCTCCTCGAAAAAAAATAACTTTTTTTTTTTTTTTTTTTTTTTTTCCTCCAAGAGACCAATTCTTCTTCTTCTTCTTCTTCTTCTTCTTCTTCTTCTTCTTCTTCTTCTTCTTCTTCTTCTTGTGGTCAAAACTCAGGTGGGAGGCTTAGAATTGAAGTAGAATAGTCCGAATGGAGGGTTTAGGCTTAGAAATCCAGTTTTGGCCTTCGAATCTTGGTTTTAGGGTTAGGGTTAGGTTAGGGTTAGAAGACAAGGTTTAGGGTTAGAATGTAGGGTTAGAATTTAGGGTTTTAGGCTTAGAATTGAGGGTTGTGGCCTAGAAATTAGGGTTTCGGCTTCGAAATTAGGGTTAGAAAGAAAAAAAAAAATTTGTTGGGGCTTTTTTTCCCCCCAAAAAACCTTCTCCTCGAAAAAAAATAACTTTTTTTTTTTTTTTTTTTTTTTTTCCTCCAAGAGACCAATTCTTCTTCTTCTTCTTCTTCTTCTTCTTCTTCTTCTTCTTCTTCTTCTTCTTCTTCTTCTTGTGGTCAAAACTCAGGTGGGAGGCTTAGAATTGAAGTAGAATAGTCCGAATGGAGGGTTTAGGCTTAGAAATCCAGTTTTGGCCTTCGAATCTTGGTTTTAGGGTTAGGGTTAGGTTAGGGTTAGAAGACAAGGTTTAGGGTTAGAATGTAGGGTTAGAATTTAGGGTTTTAGGCTTAGAATTGAGGGTTGTGGCCTAGAAATTAGGGTTTCGGCTTCGAAATTAGGGTTAGAAAGAAAAAAAAAAATTTGTTGGGGCTTTTTTTCCCCCCAAAAAACCTTCTCCTCGAAAAAAAATAACTTTTTTTTTTTTTTTTTTTTTTTTTCCTCCAAGAGACCAATTCTTCTTCTTCTTCTTCTTCTTCTTCTTCTTCTTCTTCTTCTTCTTCTTCTTCTTCTTCTTGTGGTCAAAACTCAGGTGGGAGGCTTAGAATTGAAGTAGAATAGTCCGAATGGAGGGTTTAGGCTTAGAAATCCAGTTTTGGCCTTCGAATCTTGGTTTTAGGGTTAGGGTTAGGTTAGGGTTAGAAGACAAGGTTTAGGGTTAGAATGTAGGGTTAGAATTTAGGGTTTTAGGCTTAGAATTGAGGGTTGTGGCCTAGAAATTAGGGTTTCGGCTTCGAAATTAGGGTTAGAAAGAAAAAAAAAAATTTGTTGGGGCTTTTTTTCCCCCCAAAAAACCTTCTCCTCGAAAAAAAATAACTTTTTTTTTTTTTTTTTTTTTTTTTCCTCCAAGAGACCAATTCTTCTTCTTCTTCTTCTTCTTCTTCTTCTTCTTCTTCTTCTTCTTCTTCTTCTTCTTCTTGTGGTCAAAACTCAGGTGGGAGGCTTAGAATTGAAGTAGAATAGTCCGAATGGAGGGTTTAGGCTTAGAAATCCAGTTTTGGCCTTCGAATCTTGGTTTTAGGGTTAGGGTTAGGTTAGGGTTAGAAGACAAGGTTTAGGGTTAGAATGTAGGGTTAGAATTTAGGGTTTTAGGCTTAGAATTGAGGGTTGTGGCCTAGAAATTAGGGTTTCGGCTTCGAAATTAGGGTTAGAAAGAAAAAAAAAAATTTGTTGGGGCTTTTTTTCCCCCCAAAAAACCTTCTCCTCGAAAAAAAATAACTTTTTTTTTTTTTTTTTTTTTTTTTCCTCCAAGAGACCAATTCTTCTTCTTCTTCTTCTTCTTCTTCTTCTTCTTCTTCTTCTTCTTCTTCTTCTTCTTCTTGTGGTCAAAACTCAGGTGGGAGGCTTAGAATTGAAGTAGAATAGTCCGAATGGAGGGTTTAGGCTTAGAAATCCAGTTTTGGCCTTCGAATCTTGGTTTTAGGGTTAGGGTTAGGTTAGGGTTAGAAGACAAGGTTTAGGGTTAGAATGTAGGGTTAGAATTTAGGGTTTTAGGCTTAGAATTGAGGGTTGTGGCCTAGAAATTAGGGTTTCGGCTTCGAAATTAGGGTTAGAAAGAAAAAAAAAAATTTGTTGGGGCTTTTTTTCCCCCCAAAAAACCTTCTCCTCGAAAAAAAATAACTTTTTTTTTTTTTTTTTTTTTTTTTCCTCCAAGAGACCAATTCTTCTTCTTCTTCTTCTTCTTCTTCTTCTTCTTCTTCTTCTTCTTCTTCTTCTTCTTCTTGTGGTCAAAACTCAGGTGGGAGGCTTAGAATTGAAGTAGAATAGTCCGAATGGAGGGTTTAGGCTTAGAAATCCAGTTTTGGCCTTCGAATCTTGGTTTTAGGGTTAGGGTTAGGTTAGGGTTAGAAGACAAGGTTTAGGGTTAGAATGTAGGGTTAGAATTTAGGGTTTTAGGCTTAGAATTGAGGGTTGTGGCCTAGAAATTAGGGTTTCGGCTTCGAAATTAGGGTTAGAAAGAAAAAAAAAAATTTGTTGGGGCTTTTTTTCCCCCCAAAAAACCTTCTCCTCGAAAAAAAATAACTTTTTTTTTTTTTTTTTTTTTTTTTCCTCCAAGAGACCAATTCTTCTTCTTCTTCTTCTTCTTCTTCTTCTTCTTCTTCTTCTTCTTCTTCTTCTTCTTCTTGTGGTCAAAACTCAGGTGGGAGGCTTAGAATTGAAGTAGAATAGTCCGAATGGAGGGTTTAGGCTTAGAAATCCAGTTTTGGCCTTCGAATCTTGGTTTTAGGGTTAGGGTTAGGTTAGGGTTAGAAGACAAGGTTTAGGGTTAGAATGTAGGGTTAGAATTTAGGGTTTTAGGCTTAGAATTGAGGGTTGTGGCCTAGAAATTAGGGTTTCGGCTTCGAAATTAGGGTTAGAAAGAAAAAAAAAATTTGTTGGGGCTTTTTTTCCCCCCAAAAAACCTTCTCCTCGAAAAAAAATAACTTTTTTTTTTTTTTTTTTTTTTTTTCCTCCAAGAGACCAATTCTTCTTCTTCTTCTTCTTCTTCTTCTTCTTCTTCTTCTTCTTCTTCTTCTTCTTCTTCTTGTGGTCAAAACTCAGGTGGGAGGCTTAGAATTGAAGTAGAATAGTCCGAATGGAGGGTTTAGGCTTAGAAATCCAGTTTTGGCCTTCGAATCTTGGTTTTAGGGTTAGGGTTAGGTTAGGGTTAGAAGACAAGGTTTAGGGTTAGAATGTAGGGTTAGAATTTAGGGTTTTAGGCTTAGAATTGAGGGTTGTGGCCTAGAAATTAGGGTTTCGGCTTCGAAATTAGGGTTAGAAAGAAAAAAAAAAATTTGTTGGGGCTTTTTTTCCCCCCAAAAAACCTTCTCCTCGAAAAAAAATAACTTTTTTTTTTTTTTTTTTTTTTTTTCCTCCAAGAGACCAATTCTTCTTCTTCTTCTTCTTCTTCTTCTTCTTCTTCTTCTTCTTCTTCTTCTTCTTCTTCTTGTGGTCAAAACTCAGGTGGGAGGCTTAGAATTGAAGTAGAATAGTCCGAATGGAGGGTTTAGGCTTAGAAATCCAGTTTTGGCCTTCGAATCTTGGTTTTAGGGTTAGGGTTAGGTTAGGGTTAGAAGACAAGGTTTAGGGTTAGAATGTAGGGTTAGAATTTAGGGTTTTAGGCTTAGAATTGAGGGTTGTGGCCTAGAAATTAGGGTTTCGGCTTCGAAATTAGGGTTAGAAAGAAAAAAAAAATTTGTTGGGGCTTTTTTTCCCCCCAAAAAACCTTCTCCTCGAAAAAAAATAACTTTTTTTTTTTTTTTTTTTTTTTTTCCTCCAAGAGACCAATTCTTCTTCTTCTTCTTCTTCTTCTTCTTCTTCTTCTTCTTCTTCTTCTTCTTCTTCTTCTTGTGGTCAAAACTCAGGTGGGAGGCTTAGAATTGAAGTAGAATAGTCCGAATGGAGGGTTTAGGCTTAGAAATCCAGTTTTGGCCTTCGAATCTTGGTTTTAGGGTTAGGGTTAGGTTAGGGTTAGAAGACAAGGTTTAGGGTTAGAATGTAGGGTTAGAATTTAGGGTTTTAGGCTTAGAATTGAGGGTTGTGGCCTAGAAATTAGGGTTTCGGCTTCGAAATTAGGGTTAGAAAGAAAAAAAAAAATTTGTTGGGGCTTTTTTTCCCCCCAAAAAACCTTCTCCTCGAAAAAAAATAACTTTTTTTTTTTTTTTTTTTTTTTTTCCTCCAAGAGACCAATTCTTCTTCTTCTTCTTCTTCTTCTTCTTCTTCTTCTTCTTCTTCTTCTTCTTCTTCTTCTTGTGGTCAAAACTCAGGTGGGAGGCTTAGAATTGAAGTAGAATAGTCCGAATGGAGGGTTTAGGCTTAGAAATCCAGTTTTGGCCTTCGAATCTTGGTTTTAGGGTTAGGGTTAGGTTAGGGTTAGAAGACAAGGTTTAGGGTTAGAATGTAGGGTTAGAATTTAGGGTTTTAGGCTTAGAATTGAGGGTTGTGGCCTAGAAATTAGGGTTTCGGCTTCGAAATTAGGGTTAGAAAGAAAAAAAAAATTTGTTGGGGCTTTTTTTCCCCCCAAAAAACCTTCTCCTCGAAAAAAAATAACTTTTTTTTTTTTTTTTTTTTTTTTTCCTCCAAGAGACCAATTCTTCTTCTTCTTCTTCTTCTTCTTCTTCTTCTTCTTCTTCTTCTTCTTCTTCTTCTTCTTGTGGTCAAAACTCAGGTGGGAGGCTTAGAATTGAAGTAGAATAGTCCGAATGGAGGGTTTAGGCTTAGAAATCCAGTTTTGGCCTTCGAATCTTGGTTTTAGGGTTAGGGTTAGGTTAGGGTTAGAAGACAAGGTTTAGGGTTAGAATGTAGGGTTAGAATTTAGGGTTTTAGGCTTAGAATTGAGGGTTGTGGCCTAGAAATTAGGGTTTCGGCTTCGAAATTAGGGTTAGAAAGAAAAAAAAAATTTGTTGGGGCTTTTTTTCCCCCCAAAAAACCTTCTCCTCGAAAAAAAATAACTTTTTTTTTTTTTTTTTTTTTTTTTCCTCCAAGAGACCAATTCTTCTTCTTCTTCTTCTTCTTCTTCTTCTTCTTCTTCTTCTTCTTCTTCTTCTTCTTCTTGTGGTCAAAACTCAGGTGGGAGGCTTAGAATTGAAGTAGAATAGTCCGAATGGAGGGTTTAGGCTTAGAAATCCAGTTTTGGCCTTCGAATCTTGGTTTTAGGGTTAGGGTTAGGTTAGGGTTAGAAGACAAGGTTTAGGGTTAGAATGTAGGGTTAGAATTTAGGGTTTTAGGCTTAGAATTGAGGGTTGTGGCCTAGAAATTAGGGTTTCGGCTTCGAAATTAGGGTTAGAAAGAAAAAAAAAAATTTGTTGGGGCTTTTTTTCCCCCCAAAAAACCTTCTCCTCGAAAAAAAATAACTTTTTTTTTTTTTTTTTTTTTTTTTCCTCCAAGAGACCAATTCTTCTTCTTCTTCTTCTTCTTCTTCTTCTTCTTCTTCTTCTTCTTCTTCTTCTTCTTCTTGTGGTCAAAACTCAGGTGGGAGGCTTAGAATTGAAGTAGAATAGTCCGAATGGAGGGTTTAGGCTTAGAAATCCAGTTTTGGCCTTCGAATCTTGGTTTTAGGGTTAGGGTTAGGTTAGGGTTAGAAGACAAGGTTTAGGGTTAGAATGTAGGGTTAGAATTTAGGGTTTTAGGCTTAGAATTGAGGGTTGTGGCCTAGAAATTAGGGTTTCGGCTTCGAAATTAGGGTTAGAAAGAAAAAAAAAAATTTGTTGGGGCTTTTTTTCCCCCCAAAAAACCTTCTCCTCGAAAAAAAATAACTTTTTTTTTTTTTTTTTTTTTTTTTCCTCCAAGAGACCAATTCTTCTTCTTCTTCTTCTTCTTCTTCTTCTTCTTCTTCTTCTTCTTCTTCTTCTTCTTCTTGTGGTCAAAACTCAGGTGGGAGGCTTAGAATTGAAGTAGAATAGTCCGAATGGAGGGTTTAGGCTTAGAAATCCAGTTTTGGCCTTCGAATCTTGGTTTTAGGGTTAGGGTTAGGTTAGGGTTAGAAGACAAGGTTTAGGGTTAGAATGTAGGGTTAGAATTTAGGGTTTTAGGCTTAGAATTGAGGGTTGTGGCCTAGAAATTAGGGTTTCGGCTTCGAAATTAGGGTTAGAAAGAAAAAAAAAAATTTGTTGGGGCTTTTTTTCCCCCCAAAAAACCTTCTCCTCGAAAAAAAATAACTTTTTTTTTTTTTTTTTTTTTTTTTCCTCCAAGAGACCAATTCTTCTTCTTCTTCTTCTTCTTCTTCTTCTTCTTCTTCTTCTTCTTCTTCTTCTTCTTCTTGTGGTCAAAACTCAGGTGGGAGGCTTAGAATTGAAGTAGAATAGTCCGAATGGAGGGTTTAGGCTTAGAAATCCAGTTTTGGCCTTCGAATCTTGGTTTTAGGGTTAGGGTTAGGTTAGGGTTAGAAGACAAGGTTTAGGGTTAGAATGTAGGGTTAGAATTTAGGGTTTTAGGCTTAGAATTGAGGGTTGTGGCCTAGAAATTAGGGTTTCGGCTTCGAAATTAGGGTTAGAAAGAAAAAAAAAAATTTGTTGGGGCTTTTTTTCCCCCCAAAAAACCTTCTCCTCGAAAAAAAATAACTTTTTTTTTTTTTTTTTTTTTTTTTCCTCCAAGAGACCAATTCTTCTTCTTCTTCTTCTTCTTCTTCTTCTTCTTCTTCTTCTTCTTCTTCTTCTTCTTCTTGTGGTCAAAACTCAGGTGGGAGGCTTAGAATTGAAGTAGAATAGTCCGAATGGAGGGTTTAGGCTTAGAAATCCAGTTTTGGCCTTCGAATCTTGGTTTTAGGGTTAGGGTTAGGTTAGGGTTAGAAGACAAGGTTTAGGGTTAGAATGTAGGGTTAGAATTTAGGGTTTTAGGCTTAGAATTGAGGGTTGTGGCCTAGAAATTAGGGTTTCGGCTTCGAAATTAGGGTTAGAAAGAAAAAAAAAAATTTGTTGGGGCTTTTTTTCCCCCCAAAAAACCTTCTCCTCGAAAAAAAATAACTTTTTTTTTTTTTTTTTTTTTTTTTCCTCCAAGAGACCAATTCTTCTTCTTCTTCTTCTTCTTCTTCTTCTTCTTCTTCTTCTTCTTCTTCTTCTTCTTCTTGTGGTCAAAACTCAGGTGGGAGGCTTAGAATTGAAGTAGAATAGTCCGAATGGAGGGTTTAGGCTTAGAAATCCAGTTTTGGCCTTCGAATCTTGGTTTTAGGGTTAGGGTTAGGTTAGGGTTAGAAGACAAGGTTTAGGGTTAGAATGTAGGGTTAGAATTTAGGGTTTTAGGCTTAGAATTGAGGGTTGTGGCCTAGAAATTAGGGTTTCGGCTTCGAAATTAGGGTTAGAAAGAAAAAAAAAAATTTGTTGGGGCTTTTTTTCCCCCCAAAAAACCTTCTCCTCGAAAAAAAATAACTTTTTTTTTTTTTTTTTTTTTTTTTCCTCCAAGAGACCAATTCTTCTTCTTCTTCTTCTTCTTCTTCTTCTTCTTCTTCTTCTTCTTCTTCTTCTTCTTCTTGTGGTCAAAACTCAGGTGGGAGGCTTAGAATTGAAGTAGAATAGTCCGAATGGAGGGTTTAGGCTTAGAAATCCAGTTTTGGCCTTCGAATCTTGGTTTTAGGGTTAGGGTTAGGTTAGGGTTAGAAGACAAGGTTTAGGGTTAGAATGTAGGGTTAGAATTTAGGGTTTTAGGCTTAGAATTGAGGGTTGTGGCCTAGAAATTAGGGTTTCGGCTTCGAAATTAGGGTTAGAAAGAAAAAAAAAAATTTGTTGGGGCTTTTTTTCCCCCCAAAAAACCTTCTCCTCGAAAAAAAATAACTTTTTTTTTTTTTTTTTTTTTTTTTCCTCCAAGAGACCAATTCTTCTTCTTCTTCTTCTTCTTCTTCTTCTTCTTCTTCTTCTTCTTCTTCTTCTTCTTCTTGTGGTCAAAACTCAGGTGGGAGGCTTAGAATTGAAGTAGAATAGTCCGAATGGAGGGTTTAGGCTTAGAAATCCAGTTTTGGCCTTCGAATCTTGGTTTTAGGGTTAGGGTTAGGTTAGGGTTAGAAGACAAGGTTTAGGGTTAGAATGTAGGGTTAGAATTTAGGGTTTTAGGCTTAGAATTGAGGGTTGTGGCCTAGAAATTAGGGTTTCGGCTTCGAAATTAGGGTTAGAAAGAAAAAAAAAAATTTGTTGGGGCTTTTTTTCCCCCCAAAAAACCTTCTCCTCGAAAAAAAATAACTTTTTTTTTTTTTTTTTTTTTTTTTCCTCCAAGAGACCAATTCTTCTTCTTCTTCTTCTTCTTCTTCTTCTTCTTCTTCTTCTTCTTCTTCTTCTTCTTCTTGTGGTCAAAACTCAGGTGGGAGGCTTAGAATTGAAGTAGAATAGTCCGAATGGAGGGTTTAGGCTTAGAAATCCAGTTTTGGCCTTCGAATCTTGGTTTTAGGGTTAGGGTTAGGTTAGGGTTAGAAGACAAGGTTTAGGGTTAGAATGTAGGGTTAGAATTTAGGGTTTTAGGCTTAGAATTGAGGGTTGTGGCCTAGAAATTAGGGTTTCGGCTTCGAAATTAGGGTTAGAAAGAAAAAAAAAAATTTGTTGGGGCTTTTTTTCCCCCCAAAAAACCTTCTCCTCGAAAAAAAATAACTTTTTTTTTTTTTTTTTTTTTTTTTCCTCCAAGAGACCAATTCTTCTTCTTCTTCTTCTTCTTCTTCTTCTTCTTCTTCTTCTTCTTCTTCTTCTTCTTCTTGTGGTCAAAACTCAGGTGGGAGGCTTAGAATTGAAGTAGAATAGTCCGAATGGAGGGTTTAGGCTTAGAAATCCAGTTTTGGCCTTCGAATCTTGGTTTTAGGGTTAGGGTTAGGTTAGGGTTAGAAGACAAGGTTTAGGGTTAGAATGTAGGGTTAGAATTTAGGGTTTTAGGCTTAGAATTGAGGGTTGTGGCCTAGAAATTAGGGTTTCGGCTTCGAAATTAGGGTTAGAAAGAAAAAAAAAAATTTGTTGGGGCTTTTTTTCCCCCCAAAAAACCTTCTCCTCGAAAAAAAATAACTTTTTTTTTTTTTTTTTTTTTTTTTCCTCCAAGAGACCAATTCTTCTTCTTCTTCTTCTTCTTCTTCTTCTTCTTCTTCTTCTTCTTCTTCTTCTTCTTCTTGTGGTCAAAACTCAGGTGGGAGGCTTAGAATTGAAGTAGAATAGTCCGAATGGAGGGTTTAGGCTTAGAAATCCAGTTTTGGCCTTCGAATCTTGGTTTTAGGGTTAGGGTTAGGTTAGGGTTAGAAGACAAGGTTTAGGGTTAGAATGTAGGGTTAGAATTTAGGGTTTTAGGCTTAGAATTGAGGGTTGTGGCCTAGAAATTAGGGTTTCGGCTTCGAAATTAGGGTTAGAAAGAAAAAAAAAAATTTGTTGGGGCTTTTTTTCCCCCCAAAAAACCTTCTCCTCGAAAAAAAATAACTTTTTTTTTTTTTTTTTTTTTTTTTCCTCCAAGAGACCAATTCTTCTTCTTCTTCTTCTTCTTCTTCTTCTTCTTCTTCTTCTTCTTCTTCTTCTTCTTCTTGTGGTCAAAACTCAGGTGGGAGGCTTAGAATTGAAGTAGAATAGTCCGAATGGAGGGTTTAGGCTTAGAAATCCAGTTTTGGCCTTCGAATCTTGGTTTTAGGGTTAGGGTTAGGTTAGGGTTAGAAGACAAGGTTTAGGGTTAGAATGTAGGGTTAGAATTTAGGGTTTTAGGCTTAGAATTGAGGGTTGTGGCCTAGAAATTAGGGTTTCGGCTTCGAAATTAGGGTTAGAAAGAAAAAAAAAAATTTGTTGGGGCTTTTTTTCCCCCCAAAAAACCTTCTCCTCGAAAAAAAATAACTTTTTTTTTTTTTTTTTTTTTTTTTCCTCCAAGAGACCAATTCTTCTTCTTCTTCTTCTTCTTCTTCTTCTTCTTCTTCTTCTTCTTCTTCTTCTTCTTCTTGTGGTCAAAACTCAGGTGGGAGGCTTAGAATTGAAGTAGAATAGTCCGAATGGAGGGTTTAGGCTTAGAAATCCAGTTTTGGCCTTCGAATCTTGGTTTTAGGGTTAGGGTTAGGTTAGGGTTAGAAGACAAGGTTTAGGGTTAGAATGTAGGGTTAGAATTTAGGGTTTTAGGCTTAGAATTGAGGGTTGTGGCCTAGAAATTAGGGTTTCGGCTTCGAAATTAGGGTTAGAAAGAAAAAAAAAAATTTGTTGGGGCTTTTTTTCCCCCCAAAAAACCTTCTCCTCGAAAAAAAATAACTTTTTTTTTTTTTTTTTTTTTTTTTCCTCCAAGAGACCAATTCTTCTTCTTCTTCTTCTTCTTCTTCTTCTTCTTCTTCTTCTTCTTCTTCTTCTTCTTCTTGTGGTCAAAACTCAGGTGGGAGGCTTAGAATTGAAGTAGAATAGTCCGAATGGAGGGTTTAGGCTTAGAAATCCAGTTTTGGCCTTCGAATCTTGGTTTTAGGGTTAGGGTTAGGTTAGGGTTAGAAGACAAGGTTTAGGGTTAGAATGTAGGGTTAGAATTTAGGGTTTTAGGCTTAGAATTGAGGGTTGTGGCCTAGAAATTAGGGTTTCGGCTTCGAAATTAGGGTTAGAAAGAAAAAAAAAAATTTGTTGGGGCTTTTTTTCCCCCCAAAAAACCTTCTCCTCGAAAAAAAATAACTTTTTTTTTTTTTTTTTTTTTTTTTCCTCCAAGAGACCAATTCTTCTTCTTCTTCTTCTTCTTCTTCTTCTTCTTCTTCTTCTTCTTCTTCTTCTTCTTCTTGTGGTCAAAACTCAGGTGGGAGGCTTAGAATTGAAGTAGAATAGTCCGAATGGAGGGTTTAGGCTTAGAAATCCAGTTTTGGCCTTCGAATCTTGGTTTTAGGGTTAGGGTTAGGTTAGGGTTAGAAGACAAGGTTTAGGGTTAGAATGTAGGGTTAGAATTTAGGGTTTTAGGCTTAGAATTGAGGGTTGTGGCCTAGAAATTAGGGTTTCGGCTTCGAAATTAGGGTTAGAAAGAAAAAAAAAATTTGTTGGGGCTTTTTTTCCCCCCAAAAAACCTTCTCCTCGAAAAAAAATAACTTTTTTTTTTTTTTTTTTTTTTTTTCCTCCAAGAGACCAATTCTTCTTCTTCTTCTTCTTCTTCTTCTTCTTCTTCTTCTTCTTCTTCTTCTTCTTCTTCTTGTGGTCAAAACTCAGGTGGGAGGCTTAGAATTGAAGTAGAATAGTCCGAATGGAGGGTTTAGGCTTAGAAATCCAGTTTTGGCCTTCGAATCTTGGTTTTAGGGTTAGGGTTAGGTTAGGGTTAGAAGACAAGGTTTAGGGTTAGAATGTAGGGTTAGAATTTAGGGTTTTAGGCTTAGAATTGAGGGTTGTGGCCTAGAAATTAGGGTTTCGGCTTCGAAATTAGGGTTAGAAAGAAAAAAAAAATTTGTTGGGGCTTTTTTTCCCCCCAAAAAACCTTCTCCTCGAAAAAAAATAACTTTTTTTTTTTTTTTTTTTTTTTTTCCTCCAAGAGACCAATTCTTCTTCTTCTTCTTCTTCTTCTTCTTCTTCTTCTTCTTCTTCTTCTTCTTCTTCTTCTTGTGGTCAAAACTCAGGTGGGAGGCTTAGAATTGAAGTAGAATAGTCCGAATGGAGGGTTTAGGCTTAGAAATCCAGTTTTGGCCTTCGAATCTTGGTTTTAGGGTTAGGGTTAGGTTAGGGTTAGAAGACAAGGTTTAGGGTTAGAATGTAGGGTTAGAATTTAGGGTTTTAGGCTTAGAATTGAGGGTTGTGGCCTAGAAATTAGGGTTTCGGCTTCGAAATTAGGGTTAGAAAGAAAAAAAAAATTTGTTGGGGCTTTTTTTCCCCCCAAAAAACCTTCTCCTCGAAAAAAAATAACTTTTTTTTTTTTTTTTTTTTTTTTTCCTCCAAGAGACCAATTCTTCTTCTTCTTCTTCTTCTTCTTCTTCTTCTTCTTCTTCTTCTTCTTCTTCTTCTTCTTGTGGTCAAAACTCAGGTGGGAGGCTTAGAATTGAAGTAGAATAGTCCGAATGGAGGGTTTAGGCTTAGAAATCCAGTTTTGGCCTTCGAATCTTGGTTTTAGGGTTAGGGTTAGGTTAGGGTTAGAAGACAAGGTTTAGGGTTAGAATGTAGGGTTAGAATTTAGGGTTTTAGGCTTAGAATTGAGGGTTGTGGCCTAGAAATTAGGGTTTCGGCTTCGAAATTAGGGTTAGAAAGAAAAAAAAAAATTTGTTGGGGCTTTTTTTCCCCCCAAAAAACCTTCTCCTCGAAAAAAAATAACTTTTTTTTTTTTTTTTTTTTTTTTTCCTCCAAGAGACCAATTCTTCTTCTTCTTCTTCTTCTTCTTCTTCTTCTTCTTCTTCTTCTTCTTCTTCTTCTTCTTGTGGTCAAAACTCAGGTGGGAGGCTTAGAATTGAAGTAGAATAGTCCGAATGGAGGGTTTAGGCTTAGAAATCCAGTTTTGGCCTTCGAATCTTGGTTTTAGGGTTAGGGTTAGGTTAGGGTTAGAAGACAAGGTTTAGGGTTAGAATGTAGGGTTAGAATTTAGGGTTTTAGGCTTAGAATTGAGGGTTGTGGCCTAGAAATTAGGGTTTCGGCTTCGAAATTAGGGTTAGAAAGAAAAAAAAAATTTGTTGGGGCTTTTTTTCCCCCCAAAAAACCTTCTCCTCGAAAAAAAATAACTTTTTTTTTTTTTTTTTTTTTTTTTCCTCCAAGAGACCAATTCTTCTTCTTCTTCTTCTTCTTCTTCTTCTTCTTCTTCTTCTTCTTCTTCTTCTTCTTCTTGTGGTCAAAACTCAGGTGGGAGGCTTAGAATTGAAGTAGAATAGTCCGAATGGAGGGTTTAGGCTTAGAAATCCAGTTTTGGCCTTCGAATCTTGGTTTTAGGGTTAGGGTTAGGTTAGGGTTAGAAGACAAGGTTTAGGGTTAGAATGTAGGGTTAGAATTTAGGGTTTTAGGCTTAGAATTGAGGGTTGTGGCCTAGAAATTAGGGTTTCGGCTTCGAAATTAGGGTTAGAAAGAAAAAAAAAAATTTGTTGGGGCTTTTTTTCCCCCCAAAAAACCTTCTCCTCGAAAAAAAATAACTTTTTTTTTTTTTTTTTTTTTTTTTCCTCCAAGAGACCAATTCTTCTTCTTCTTCTTCTTCTTCTTCTTCTTCTTCTTCTTCTTCTTCTTCTTCTTCTTCTTGTGGTCAAAACTCAGGTGGGAGGCTTAGAATTGAAGTAGAATAGTCCGAATGGAGGGTTTAGGCTTAGAAATCCAGTTTTGGCCTTCGAATCTTGGTTTTAGGGTTAGGGTTAGGTTAGGGTTAGAAGACAAGGTTTAGGGTTAGAATGTAGGGTTAGAATTTAGGGTTTTAGGCTTAGAATTGAGGGTTGTGGCCTAGAAATTAGGGTTTCGGCTTCGAAATTAGGGTTAGAAAGAAAAAAAAAATTTGTTGGGGCTTTTTTTCCCCCCAAAAAACCTTCTCCTCGAAAAAAAATAACTTTTTTTTTTTTTTTTTTTTTTTTTCCTCCAAGAGACCAATTCTTCTTCTTCTTCTTCTTCTTCTTCTTCTTCTTCTTCTTCTTCTTCTTCTTCTTCTTCTTGTGGTCAAAACTCAGGTGGGAGGCTTAGAATTGAAGTAGAATAGTCCGAATGGAGGGTTTAGGCTTAGAAATCCAGTTTTGGCCTTCGAATCTTGGTTTTAGGGTTAGGGTTAGGTTAGGGTTAGAAGACAAGGTTTAGGGTTAGAATGTAGGGTTAGAATTTAGGGTTTTAGGCTTAGAATTGAGGGTTGTGGCCTAGAAATTAGGGTTTCGGCTTCGAAATTAGGGTTAGAAAGAAAAAAAAAAATTTGTTGGGGCTTTTTTTCCCCCCAAAAAACCTTCTCCTCGAAAAAAAATAACTTGTTTTTTTTTTTTTTTTTTTTTTCCTCCAAGAGACCAATTCTTCTTCTTCTTCTTCTTCTTCTTCTTCTTCTTCTTCTTCTTCTTCTTCTTCTTCTTCTTGTGGTCAAAACTCAGGTGGGAGGCTTAGAATTGAAGTAGAATAGTCCGAATGGAGGGTTTAGGCTTAGAAATCCAGTTTTGGCCTTCGAATCTTGGTTTTAGGGTTAGGGTTAGGTTAGGGTTAGAAGACAAGGTTTAGGGTTAGAATGTAGGGTTAGAATTTAGGGTTTTAGGCTTAGAATTGAGGGTTGTGGCCTAGAAATTAGGGTTTCGGCTTCGAAATTAGGGTTAGAAAGAAAAAAAAAAATTTGTTGGGGCTTTTTTTCCCCCCAAAAAACCTTCTCCTCGAAAAAAAATAACTTGTTTTTTTTTTTTTTTTTTTTTTGCCAAGAGACCAATTCTTCTTCTTCTTCTTCTTCTTCTTCTTCTTCTTCTTCTTCTTCTTCTTCTTCTTCTTGTGGTCAAAACTCAGGTGGGAGGCTTAGAATTGAAGTAGAATAGTCCGAATGGAGGGTTTAGGCTTAGAAATCCAGTTTTGGCCTTCGAATCTTGGTTTTAGGGTTAGGGTTAGGTTAGGGTTAGAAGACAAGGTTTAGGGTTAGAATGTAGGGTTAGAATTTAGGGTTTTAGGCTTAGAATTGAGGGTTGTGGCCTAGAAATTAGGGTTTCGGCTTCGAAATTAGGGTTAGAAAGAAAAAAAAAAATTTGTTGGGGCTTTTTTTCCCCCCAAAAAACCTTCTCCTCGAAAAAAAATAACTTTTTTTTTTTTTTTTTTTTTTTTTCCTCCAAGAGACCAATTCTTCTTCTTCTTCTTCTTCTTCTTCTTCTTCTTCTTCTTCTTCTTCTTCTTCTTCTTCTTGTGGTCAAAACTCAGGTGGGAGGCTTAGAATTGAAGTAGAATAGTCCGAATGGAGGGTTTAGGCTTAGAAATCCAGTTTTGGCCTTCGAATCTTGGTTTTAGGGTTAGGGTTAGGTTAGGGTTAGAAGACAAGGTTTAGGGTTAGAATGTAGGGTTAGAATTTAGGGTTTTAGGCTTAGAATTGAGGGTTGTGGCCTAGAAATTAGGGTTTCGGCTTCGAAATTAGGGTTAGAAAGAAAAAAAAAAATTTGTTGGGGCTTTTTTTCCCCCCAAAAAACCTTCTCCTCGAAAAAAAATAACTTTTTTTTTTTTTTTTTTTTTTTTTCCTCCAAGAG